>NC_081422.1:60361717-60961717 GCF_949786415.1 Peromyscus eremicus
AATAAACAAATTTAAAAAATAAAGAAAAAATTCTAAAATTGTTTTAAAACAAATTAAATTATAGATTGTATTGATAGCCATTTGAGTCCTATGAAAGGAAATGACAATCATTTCTTCTTCTACAGACTGATACATGTTCTCCTTTTAAAGAATTCCTAGCCGGGCGGTGGTGGCGCACGCCTTTAATCCCAGCACTCGGGAGGCAGAGCCAGGTGGATCTCTGTGAGTTCGAGGCCAGCCTGGGCTACCAAGTGAGTCCCAGGAAAGGCGCAAAGCTACGCAGAGAAACCCTGTCTCGAAAAAAATTCCTAGCCAGTTGGGATGTAACTCAGTTATTATTACAATGCTTGCCCTTAAGTCTCAGTAACCCAATGGTTAAAGCATAGGCCTCCAAGAATGCTTGCCTAGAAGGCATGGTTCAATCTCTAGCACCCCATGAACTGAGGGTTGTAATCAACACTTGGGAGGTAGAGGCAGGAAGACCAGAAGTTCAAGATCATCCTCAGGAGGTGGAGGTGGACATTTCTTCGGTGGTGTAGCCACTGGTAAGCTGTCCGTTCCTCCCTAAATAACCCCTAACCGATGCTCATATAAGTAACTTTAATTAAATTCCTTGGTTCACAAAAAAAGCCAAAGAAGAAAAAAAAAGGACATCAAAGTAAAAGGGAGAATAGGAAGGGGATCAACGAAGTTGGGGGGGGGGGGGAAAGGTAAGTAGGTATAAATATAAACACATTATATATATATATAAATATTGTAATGAAACAGATTGCATATTTAATATATGCTAATAAAATAACAATCCCACACTATTCCTACCTCCAGATGTGACTCAGAAGACCTTATTACTATAATGACTGACAGGTTCTATCTTGTTTCAAAATCTTTCAGGCCCAGGCTAGGGGCACAGCTCGGTGATGGAGTACTTTAACTATTATGCATAGGGCTCTGGGTTCAATTCCCAGCACCTCAAAATAAAAATCTCTCAGGTTCAATGTACAAAGCTCACAGTTTTAACCCATCTGGACTCTCTCACCAAGCTCTTCCAACCCACTCGATTGTCGCCCTAACATGACAGGCCTTCAAATAAAAACTGTGTGAAGTTCAATATGGGTATGTGCATAGAGAACTTAAACCAATGGGATACACTGGAGTTGCTGAGAAGGGTATCACACTATATTATGTTCCCTGAATTCCAGATGCTGCACTGAAATCACATCATCTCAGGTAGCCTGTGGCAAGGATAGTACAACATGTAAACCATCCTGAGTTTATTCAGATGGAAGAGTAAGGCATCTCCCTCTCCACCTGCCACACTTCAGGAGAACTTACTAATCACCTGGATTTCCACACAGGGCTCTGTGAGAAAAACAATCAGCTTCCCTTTAGGTCTCTTCCTTACATTACATTAATTTATTACATTAATTACTATAACAAAGGAACTGTGTCATCTCCTCAAGTAACATAGCTCTCTGCCATATATCACCAATGAAGTTAGCTTAAAAAAAAAATACGCCGGGCGGTGGTGGCGCACGCCTTTAATCCCAGCACTCGGGAGGCAGAGCCAGGCGGATCTCTGTGAGTTCGAGGCCAGCCTGGGCTACCAAGTGAGTCCCAGGAAAGGCGCAAAGCTACACAGAGAAACCCTGTCTCGAAAAACCAAAAAAAAAAAAAA
This sequence comes from Peromyscus eremicus, assembly GCF_949786415.1. NCBI lineage: Eukaryota > Metazoa > Chordata > Mammalia > Rodentia > Cricetidae > Peromyscus > Peromyscus eremicus. Next base: position 60,363,393 of record NC_081422.1, read on the forward strand.
AATACACTAGCCAGGTGCTGGTGGCGCACGCCTTTAATCCCAGCACTCGGGAGGCAGAGGCAGGCGGATCTCTGTGAGTTCGAGGCCAGCCTGGTCTACAAAGTGAGTTCCAGGAAAGGCGCAAATCTACACAGAAAAACTCTGTCTCAAAAAACCATAAAAAAAAAAAAATACACTAACTGTACCAATTTGAAAAGACAGATCCAATCAAATGGGCTCATCTGACCATGTGTCACATAAGCAAAGCTACACAGAGAAACCCTGTCTTGAAAAACGATAAAAAACCCCCCACAAAAACACACTAACTGTACCAATTTGAAAAGACAGATCCAATCAACTGGGCTCATCTGACCATGTGTCACATAAGGACAGCAGAGTAAAATTGCAGCACCTTTGTCTCCAAGTCTTTCTAAGCTGCAGCTCATGAATAGCTTTATGGTCCTTACAAGCTTCTATTCTCAGACAAAGATTATGAGGCTTGACCTGTTTCATTTCGCACGAGCAACTGACATTTCCACCAGGACAAAGCTATTCAACAGAGCTCAGGTACAGATCCTTGGTTGTTTGTCAATATCATTTTTGCCAGGATAAGTATCTCACACAAGATAAACAGCATACTAAACCTGCAAATAATTCAGTCTCAACTCTCCAGAGATTTACTTGGTGGAATTGACCCATATATGAAAGGCTTATCAAGACCTGTAAGTAGGCCAAAAAGCAGAAGGCAAAGGTTATCTGAAATAACAACAACAACAAAAACCTTTGCTACTCTGCTTCTGTTGTAATTTAAGGGCTATCCAGCCCTTTATATTTTCCTCAAAGAAAAAAATGGTGTTATTATTATTTTTGGATGTAGGAGGGAGCTAGGCTCAGTAGGAGAGTACTTGTCCCACTGTATGGGACATGGATAAGGCCCTGAATTCCAGCTCTAACACCATGGATGGGGGAGGAAGGCATGATAGTACATGCATATAATCCAGGCACTCGGGTAGCTGAGACCAGAGGACCATAAACTGGAAGTCTGCCTTGGCTTTATAACAAGTTCCAGGGCAACTAGGACACATGGTAAGACTCTGTTGCAAAACAAACCACACCAACAACAACCCGTTGTGGGAAGAGTACAAAACAAAGTAGGTTCCAGGCTTCTCAAAATGTTTAATTGTTCTTTAGTATTTTGTTAACTTTCTGCTTCATCTATGCATACTTGCTTCTAAAACCAGATGTTCTAAACATAACCAACTCATGTGAACCCCCATGTAGAGATAGTTCTTTGACCTACAAGAGGTTATAGCCCAATACAGCCACCCAAAATTGGTAATCTCCTCATGACCAAAATACAGTTAGTATGCTTCATCTTCAGGCTGAATATGAAAACTTAAAACACAATATACCTGCCGGGCGGTAGTGGTACACACCTTTAATCCCTCAGGAGGCAGAGCCAGGTGGATCTCTGTGAGTTCGAGGCCAGCCTAGTCTACAGAGTGAGATCCAGGACAGGCACCAAAACTACACAGAGAAACCCTGTCTCGAAAAACAAAACAAAACAAAAAAACAAAAAAAAACCCCACAATATACCAATAAAGTACAACTGTTTAGTACCATGACTGAGTGGCTACTGAGAGCTGCAACCCCCCCACCCCCCACCCCGCCAGCAGTTTCCTGAAAATCCTGAGAGTAGTAGACCACATACTGCCAATCCAAATACAGATAAACATCAAAATCATACTCTGAAATATAGTTTGCTTTCTTTCTCACTTTTTAAAAAATCTTTTGTTTTGTTTTTTGAAACAGGATTTCTCTGTGTAACAGCCCTGGCTGTCCTGGAACTTGCTTTGTAGACCAGGCTGGCCTTTAACTCAGAGATTTGCCTGCCTCTGCCTTCCAAGTGCTGGGATTAAAGGCGTACGCCACCACCATCTGGCACTTTCTAACTTTTAAGATAGGGTCTGGAATATGGCTCCTATTAAATTTCTCTCTCTCTCTCTCTTTTTTTTTTTTGTTCTTTATGACAGGATTTCTCTGTGTAACTTTGCGCCTTTCCTGGAACTCACTTGGTAGCCCAGGCCGGCCTCGAACTCACAGAGATCCGCCTGCCTCTGCCTCTCGAGTGCTGGGATTAAAGGCATGCGCCACCACTACCTGGCAACTTAAATTTCTCAGAATTTATAATTTATATTTCTCATAATCATAAAGTCAAAAAGTTCTAACTTAACCAATTAAAAATTGAAGACTGGCTGTATACACTCTAAAAAAATGGTGGCATATGACTAATCTCAGAAGCAGGTAATAACTGAATTCTAGACCAACCTAATCTACATAAGCCAACCAAGGTTACACAGGTAGAACCTGTCTCAAAAAATAATAATAAATAAAATTGGAATTAGAGGATGGATACATGACTCAACAGTTAAGAGTGCTTACTTGCTGGACTGTTCCCAACACCCACATGTTGGCTCACAACTGTCTGTAATTCCAGTTCCAGGGGATCCAATGCCCTTTTCTGGCCTCTGTGGGCTCCTGCATGCACATGGTGTACATAAACTCATGCAAGCAAACACACATATACATAACAATTTTTTGTAAAGGAAAGAAAAAATAATTTTTAAGTTAGCATACAAAAGAATGGACATATACTTAAATATACAATAAATATAAAAATTCTATCAGACTTAACAGCATATATTTGTCATACTTGTCATGTCTGGAAGGTCAACACTGAAAGGGAAGAAGCATGAGCAAACACTGTAGAGTACTAGGAAAGTCCTACACAGGGTATTGATTTGTGGTTATGTGGCTAAACAAAAGATGTACACACGATTTGTGCATTTTGCAGGCATGGTGGTATTCATCTTTAATCCAAACACTCAGAGAGGCTGAACTCTGAATTCAAGACCAGAACTACATAGTCTGGACTACATAGCAGTTTCCAACCAACCAGGGCTACTTAGTGGGTGGACTGGAGAGATGGTTCAATAGTTAAGAGCATTTGGCTGCTCTTCCAAAGGACCCAGGTTCAGTTCCCATCACCCACATAGCAGCTAACAACTGTCCATAACTCTAGTTCCAATGGATCCAACTCCCTCACACAGACATACTTGCAGGCTAAATGCCATAAGAATTAAATGAATAAATAAAGATTTTAAAAATAACTCAGTGATAAGAGTACCTCGCATATGCGATATCCTAGTGACAGGGTAGGTGGGGACCCTCAGCAAGTCTGAAGCAGTAGCGGGGGCTCAAAAACCCTGGGTGCAAAGTCAACGGGATCTTCCCAGCAGCAAACACCCCAGCTTCCAACATAGGCAACAGAGCTGCAAACCTTCTGACAGCCAGGTGCCCACTCCCTGCAGCTGCACAAAACATCCTGGCTGGAGTGGAACCCATGCAGGATTCCCCACCCCCATCACCAATGCAGCAGGCTACATAGCCTGAAACAACAACTGGACTGCTGTGGGTAGAGAGTGCAACTGTTGCAAGCAGCTGGGAATGAAGGCTCTAGCAGCTGAAAACAAGCTCAAACCTCAGGCACAACAAGCTGGTTTTGCCTTGGGTCAACTGGAGCCAATGGGAAAACCATGGTGTTTTCTGACCTTTTGCTTTCCACTTTCCCCACATGTGCTTTGCTATTGAAGGCTGGAGACAGGGACTAGAGCAGTCATCCTAAATTAGAACACCCTCAGGTTTTAGCAGGTTTTCTCTTTCCCTCTCTAGGGTTTGACAGTTCTTTCCTGATTTGTCCCATTTTATACCTCATTTACATACACATACATTCAGCCAATCAAGGCCCATCTAGCTCTATATAACAATGTGCAGGCTCTAGATACTCTTCTAATTGCTCTATCACTAGAGGCAGAAGAAAAGAAGGCTTCAGAGTCCATCTCTCAGCTGACTCCAGCTCTTCAGAGAAAGATGAGTGCTCAAGGCTGGTCAGAAACATATCTGTTGAAGACTTGCCTCCAGCAAGGGAATTTGCTTGAGTTCCCACGGCTCTAGCTCCAAGAGACACTGCACCTGCTCCCCCTAGAGCAGTGTTTCTCAGCCTTCCTAATGCTGCGACATTTAATACAGTTCTTCATGTTGTGGTAACCCCCAACCATGTAATTATTTTCGTTGCTACTTCTTAACTGTAACTTTGCTACTGTCATGAACCATAATGTAAATATCTGATATTCAGTATTATCTGATACTCAACCTTAGTGAAAGGATAATTTGACCACTCCCCCCATCCAAGGGCCGACCCACAGGCTGAGAATGGTTAGAAGGAATCTGTTTCTGCTCAGCCTTCAAGACTTGCTGCTAGCTGTATGTGGTGGCACACACTTTTAAACCCAGCACTTGGAAGCGGAGGCAGGCAGATTTCTGAGTTAAAGGTCAGCTGGAGTCTGATCTACATAGAGAGTTCCAAGATAGCCTGAGCTTACATAGAGAGACCCTGTCTCAAAACAGAACAAAACAAAAGACCTGCTGTTCTTGTCAGTGGCCTGTTTTCTGCTGACTGGCTCTGCGAGGGGCTGCTCTTGGCCAGCGTTCTGAGAACCAAGAGAGTTTTTGTAACATGTGCTGACACTCTTGGCTAGCGCCTGAAGCCTGCCAGGGCACAGAGCTGCAACACTTGTGAGCTCACGAGGTTGGCATTCTGGTATCCTACTTTCCCTTCTGCATTTTTATTCCTGCATGGTAGATAAAGCTCCCCTGGTTTTCCTTCAGAAAGTCTGTCCACTCCATGCTTGGAAGAGTAAGATAAATAGGAGAAAAACCATCTCACAAGGTTCAATCTCCAGTGCTAAACAACAACAACAACAACAAAAAACAGCACACACACACACACACACACACACACACACACACACAGTTTTTGTGGAAGATGTGAAGTGGGGACAGCAAAAGGAAGGTAGATATGGCTATAAAAGGATACTATGAGGGACCATTATGCTATGGTATTGGGTACACTACTACGTTCCAATGATAAAATGGCATAAAACTAGTCAGGCATGGTGATAGCCACTTGTAATCCTACTATTTGGGAGGTAAAGGCCACCCTTGGCTACAGAGTGACTCTGAAGCCAACCTGGACTACACGAGATGCCATTGTCTTAACAAGGAAAATGATGGGCCATCAAGATGGCTCAGCAGGTAAAGGTACTTGTTGCTAGGCCTGACAACCTAAAGTTCAATCCCTGGGACCACACAGTAGAAGAAGAGAAACAACTTCCACAAGGTGCATGACCCTTCCCCACCAATAATAAAAGTTTAAAGAAATGCATAGAACTAAGTAAACATATACGTAAGTACACAAACAGATGCAAGTAAACCTGAACAATGTCAATATTACAGTACTGTACTATACAGTTTGTAAGGTTCAGAAAGACAAATACCACATGTGCTCTCTCATCTACAGAACCTAACTGTTTTAGTGTATACATTCACTTAGTTATTTAACTCACTATGTAGTGTAAGCTGGCCTCAAACTGAAACATCCACCAGCCTCACCTCCGAAATGTTTGAATTAAAGGTGTGTGTCACACCATGCATGGCCCTATGATTTTTTATATAAGTGTATTTACACGAGAGTGTGGGTAGAGGCCATAAAACTAGAAAGGGAAACACGAGAAAGGAAGAAAGGTTTTAAGAAAAGTGGCAGCAAGTGTAGCACATACATACATATAAAGAGAAGAATGCTGGGGGAGAAGTATAAAAGGTGGAAAGGTGGCAGGGAGATGGGGTGGGCATCAATCAAAATGGAGTATGAATCAAGAGTGGAAGTTTATGCCTTTAATTCCAACACTGTGGAGGCAGAGGTGGATCTCTTGAGTTCAAGGCCAGTCCAATCCACATACTGTTCCAGGCTAGCCAACACTATACTACACAGTGAGACCCATCTCAAAAACCAGAAAAAGGAATGTGCATAAAAATGCCATAAAGAAACCTATTAGTTTGTATAAACAACAACTAAAGAAAATCTACGTTTTCTAGTTTTCTTTTTTTTTTTTTTTTTTTTTTTTTTTTAAAGATTTATTTATTTATTGTGTATACAGTGTTCTACCGGCATGTGTCCCTGCAGGCCAGAAGAGGGCACCAGATCTCATTATAGGTGGTTGTGGGCCACCATGTGGTTGCTGGGAATTGAACTCAGGACCTCTGGAAGAACAGCCAGTGCTCTTAACCTCTGAGCCATCTCTCCAGCCCTAGTTTTCTACTTTAAGCAGTCAAAACTAGTAATAAACCCAGCACTTGGGAAATGGAGGCAGGATTAAGTGAGACCCTGTCTTTAAAAACCCTGACCTGGAAGTGGGCAAGATGGTTCAGTGGGTAAAATCACTAGACATAACCTGAGTTTGATCCCCAGAACCCATGTTTAAAAGAGAGGGGAAAAATGGGGGTAGTCTCTTCTGCTCCATCCATCACATGAAGATATAGCAAGAAAGGACCCTTTCTGAAGCAGTGTGAGCTCTCACAAGAAATGTCCTGTGTTTTGACCTCAGATTTCTTAATACTGGCATGCTCATTTTGGTGGGAGCCAATAATTCCTGGAGATCTGGGAGCTCACACCTTAACTCTGCAGGAGACTCTGCATTGACTTTGCTCATTTACAAATCTTAGTCAATGTTTCCTGATAACAGAGATCCTTTTCTGGTCTCCCTTGGTAGCAAAGTCGTCTGGCTTGCTTTGTTCTCCTCCAGGTCTATTGGTTATGGCATAAGCTCTGCGTCAGTGTCCTAACTTTTAGTTCAACAGAGCTGTTCCTAAGTAATAAAAAAGACATTATAGTAGGGCTTCAAGAGAGAGCTCTAAGACCACTAGCTGCTCTTGTAAAGGACTCTTATTGCCACTTCCAGAGGCTACCTCCACAGGTACCAGGCAGGCATGTGGTGCACAGACATCCATGCAAACAAAACACCCATGCATATAAAATAAAATAAACATAAAAATAAAAATCAAGCTTTTTGTGCAGGGGCCACCTTTCCTTAAGTGTAGCTAGCCACCACCCCTCATCAAAGAAGGCTCTCTTTTCAGCAAATGGAGATCATCACAGGAAACCACAACTGGACACAAGGCAGAGATCAACAGATCATGGGGAGCCCAGACCCAATGAACACATTTACACCACAGCTCAGAGAACTTTGCACAAGAGGGGGTACAAAGATTGTATGAGCCAGGATACCAGGATACCAACTGTGAAACAGTCTCTCCTAGAAATGGCTACATACACAAGACTGGAACAATGGCAGTATCAACAGACGTGTTAGCTGGGCGGTGGTGGCACACACTTTTAGTCCCAGCACTGAGGAGGCAGAGGCAGGCAGATCTCTGTGAGTCTGAGGCCAGCCTGGTCTATAGAGTAAGTTTCAGGACAGCCAGAGCTGTTACACAGAGAAACTCTGTCTCGAAAAAAGAAAAAAAAAAAAAAAAAAACAAAGGAAAAAAAAAAGACATGTTAATGTGAAAAAAGGAGATTTTTTTGCGGGGCTCACCCCTAGACAAAGAACTCAGACAACTAATGACTGCTGGGAGGAAAAGAGTTAGCCTTTGGTAGAAGTGAGCCTCCTCACTGGCTGTTCAATGCAGTGGTCAGCCTTGGAACCATATATACAACAACAGAAACAGATTCAGCGTGTGTGTGTGTGTGTGTGTGTGTGTGTGTGTGTGTGTGTGTGTGTGTGTGCAGGCAAACACCTATACACATACAAATAAAACAAAAGTCTTTAACAACCTCCCCACCCCCAGCACATTGTTATTAAGTCTTCACATTCTTTGGCCACTAATCCTGCAAAGTATAAAATCTTTAAACCGCTCCCCCCCACGATGTTATTAAAATCTTCATATTCTTTGGTCACTAATTCTGCGAAGTATAAAATCTTTAACGCGCCCCCTTCCCCCCTCCCCCCCAAGATGTTATTAAAATCTTCACATTCTTTGGTCAATATTTCTGCGAAGTATTTGCAACCAGAACAAGACAGTACCACATATTTTAAAAAAAGTCTTAATTTTATGTAGAGGGAAACTTTTTTTGTTTAGTTCTGATTCTGTTCCTAATGATACCCAGCATTATTTCTCTGGCAGCACATTGACCCAATTTTTCTAGGAATCGCTCACCAGACTTTCCAGTTTCATTTGGGAGTTACCATTGTTAGCTAGAAATTACTCATCCTGAGAAAGTACTTGAGACTTTCTGCTTATTTTTTTATTCAATTCTTGCACACTGAGGTTCACCAATGTTTCATCTCACTCATATATATTTCTGAAATAAAATCTCAAAGGGCTTAAAGTTCTTGTCCATTTGGTGGTGAATTTCTATAATTCTACCATTAGGAAAGTGGAAGCAGGAAGATTAAAAACTCAAGGTCATGTTTCCCGGCTTGTTCCTCAGCTCACTATAGCCCACTTCCATTCTTGGGAACATGTTTTCCTTCCTTAATAAGCTATCTCTCTTTCTATTCCATTTGAGCTTAAAAGGTAAGACTTTTTCTCTATCTCTCCTCATAGTGACTGCCAGGATTTTTACCTAATCTATACTATTTTTCTTTTAAATGCCAATAAAATAGTCCTTGAGCTTAAAAGAGAGTTCAAGGTCATCTCTGGCTACACAGTGAGTTTCCATTAGCATGAACTACACAAGACCCTGTCTCATTAAATAAGAGAGAGAGAGAGAGAGAGAGAGAGAGAGAGAGAGAGAGAGAGAGAGAGAGGGCTTAGCAGTTAGAAATGCTTGTTATGTAAGCATGGTCCCAATACTCCTGTAACTCAAGTACTGCGTGACAGAAACAGAATAGAATTGCTTGGTCTCACTGGCTGCCAGTCTAGGCGAAAAACTCTTGCTAGAGTCCAAGTTCGGAAAGAGACCCTTCGTTAAAGGAATAAGATAGAATGCTTGTGCACACACCTGCATATATATCAACCCCACCCCACCCCCGCAAAGCTTTATGTCACAGAAAAATCATACCAACTGAACCAGATCTCCAGACCCTTAATATTTCTTTCTTTCCTTTTTTTCCCCCTCCCCAAGACAGGATTTCTCTGTGTAGCTCTGGCTGTCCTGGAACTCACTATGTTGATCAGGCTGGCCTTGAACTCAGATCCGCATGCCTCTGCCTACCAAGTGCTGGGATTAAAAGCATACACAACCACAGCCTGGCTTTCAGACCCTTAATATTTCACTTATGAAAAACATTTATTGCCAGGCGGTGGTGGTGCACGACTTTAATTCTAGCACTCGGGAGGCAGAGGCAGACGGATCTCTGTGAGCTCAAGGCCATCCTGATCTACAGAGCGAGTTCCAAGACAGGCTCCAAAGAAACCCTGTTTAAAGAAAAAAAAAAATGAGAAAATATTTATTAGGCTGGTAAGATGGCTCAGTAAATAAAAATCCTGAGCCAATCCCTGGAACAAACATACAAGTAGAAAGAAAAAACTAACTTCACAAAGTTGTCCTCTGACCACATGTATGTCACAGAACTAGAGCCCCCCCACCACAAATACAAATGAAAACAATTAAAAATATAAAAGTATTTATTCAAATGTTAAACAAGATCAGTGCCATTACTTAAAAGCTTCTATATAGAATTTATGGTCATCAAGATGATGTTTGGAGGTAACATCTTAAAAAGCAGCAGCCACTGTACCATTGTTCTCATGATATAATGGGAAAAACAAAACCTAAAAAACAGACTGGCAAGATGGTTCAAGTATAGACGCTTGCTGACAAGCCTAACAACCTGAGTTTGATCCCTAGGACACACATGATAGAAGAAGAGAACCAACTCCCACAAACTGTTCTCTTACTGTCATGGATGTACCATGGCATGACCATGCATATGAATGTATGTATGCATTCTTGGAATAATCAAAGAAAAGCACAGATAACATCTATTACTACTTATTCCAGCAGTTCTACTTGTGTAGGCATGTGCATGTTGAGGTTAGATGACAGTTTATGGGAACCAGGTCTCTTCCACCATGTGTTTTTTAGAGCTTGAACTCAGGTTGTCAGATATGGCAAAGCAAGTGCCTTTGCTTCCTCAAGCCAAGTCATCTGCTCTTTTATGTTGTTGTTGGTTTTTTTTTTGTTTTTTTTTTTGAGATAGGGTCTTGCTTTATATAACCCATGTGTTGATCAGGACAGCTTGATCTACAAAGCAAGTTCCAGAACAGCCAGGACTATACAGAGAAACTGTCTCAAAAAAAAAAAAAAAAAAAAATCAATCAATCAATCAATCAATCAATCTTTACCTTCAATTATACAAAAAGAAATGTCAAATTTGTTTTTGCTTTTGCTTAATATCTAGATTGCACCCAATTGTTTTTTTCTGTGATTTTTCAAGACTCCTTTTCCCTCCCCAAAGCCTCTAAGACTATCAAATAACTCTCTGGGTTTTTGTTTTTGTTTTTTCTGTTTGGTTTTTTGAAACAGGGTTTCTCTGTATAGTCCTGGCTGTTCTGGTACATGCTCTACACCAGGCTGGTCTTGAACTCAGGGATCTAACTGCCTCTGCCTCCTGAGTGCTGGGATTAAAGGCATGTGCCTGGCAACTATCTATTTTGTATGGACCTTTGCTTTAACATGAATTTCAAATACTGTAAATATGTTAGTTGGTTGTTGTTTTGGTGTGTGGGGTTGAAACAAGTTTGAGATAGCACAGGCTGTCCAGGAACTTACTGTATAGATCAGGCTAGCCTCAAACCTACAGAGATCCACCTGCCTCTACCTCCCAAGTGCTGGGATTAAAGGCATGTGACATCACGCCCAGCTAAATACTATAACTTTTAAATCTTTCTATATCCATTATATTTCTATGTAGCTCTGGATGACCTGGAACTACCACTTACACATTCTGAGGATGTGTAGCTTTTTTAGTATTAGATATAGCATAACCTCAAAAAAGGGGGTGAAATCTACCTAGAAACTCAACATCAGAGCCTACAAGTTGCCTAAAAGTAACACATTTTTCTTAGCATGGATCTGAGTTAAAGAATTTTTAGGGGCTGGGAGCTACAACTCATGGGTAAGATGCTTGCCTGGCACACATAATGCCCTGTATTTGACCTCCTGGGCCCAAAAACATATTCTAATGTTACGTGTCATAAATAACCTATTTTGGCAAAATGACTAATAAGTCTTCTAGTACACTACAACTGTACAATCTGGTGGTATATATAATTAAAAATAGGCCAAACAGGCCCTAATACTGCCTTGTACCTCAGCTACTGTGATGGTTTGAATAAAAATGGTCCCCATCTGCTCATATATTTGAATGCTTAGTCACCAGAGAGTGGAACTTTTTGAAAGGATTAGGAGGTTTGAGTAGATGTGACACAGATCTGTGGACAACTTGCAGGAGTTGGTTCACTCCTTCCATTGTGTGGGTACTGGGGACTGAACTCAGCAGGTGTCTTTAGCCCGTGAGCCATTGCACTAGGTTTTTTTTTTGTTTTGTTTTTCGGTTTTTTTTTTTGTTTTGTTTTTCGGTTTTTTTTTTTTTTTTTTTGGTTTTTCGAGACAGGGTTTCTCTGTGTAGCTTTGCGCCTTTCCTGGATCTCGCTCTGTAGACCAGGCTGGCCTCAAACTCACAGAGATCCGCCTGGCTCTGCCTCCCGAGTGCTGGGATTAAAGACGTGCGCCACCACCGCCCGGCCATTGCACTAGTTTTTGATGCAGGGTCTCACTGTGTAATTCAGGCTGGCCTAGAACTCATGAGGCAGCCCAAAGCTAGCCAAAGCTGACCTACAATTCATGGTCCTCCTGCCTCCACCTCCCAAATGCTTTGATTATAGGAATGGGCCATATGCATGTTCTTTGAAAGATTAAAAAACTAGCCAGGTGGTGGTGGCACACGCCTTTAATCCCAGCACTCGAGAGGCAGAGCCAGCCTGGATCTCAGTGAGTTCGAGTCCAGCCTGGTCTACAGAGCGAGATCCAGGACAGGCACCAAAACTACACAGAGAAACCCTGTCTCCAAAAAACAAAAACAAAACAAATCAAAAAAAGATTAAAAAACTAACTCAAATTTGCTGAAGCCTCACTAGGAGAAGGAAGGTCATATTTTTGGCCTTTTCCCCTTAAGAAAAAAGAAAATTCAGAGGCCTTACTTACCCACAACTCCAGACACTCAAGGCCTACTCAGCAGCTGAGCAAATCCCATTTTCAGGGAACCGCTCTTACTCCTGGTGTCTTCCAGACACAACTGAGTGCAACTGTCACTGTGATTAACTTCCAGGAATGCCAGCCCCCAGAAAAGATTTAACAAGTAGCTACTTCCCCTCAGTCAGCTGGACTCTGGAACAACTGGAGATACTGCCTCTTTCTCTCTGCTGGGCAGAAAGGCAGCTATCAATCTGAGGAGTCTATAACCATCCAGGAACACACCAGCATCAACCAATCTTATTAAAAGCTGCTTAACCTCCTACTTGACCCATCTAACCCTTCTACATTTCCAGCCTACTTTACCCTGTTCCATTTCCCTTACATCATTTCTCAACCTTTTAATACTATGTAATTACTTACTATGCTTATTCTTATCTCCTTTTAAAAGATACAATCTGCTGGGCCTGGTGCCTCAAGCCTGTAATTCCAGCACTGCAGAAGGCGAGGCAGGAGGAATGCTTCAAAGCCAGCCTGCACTACAGAGCAAAACCTTTTCACTCACAAAGGTAAAGTCCATTGGTGGCTGGTTTTTGTCTTGGTCTACTTTATTCACTGACAGATCTTAGGAAGCTAGAACAGTATTTCACATATAGCAGGAATCCAATGGAATGAAACAAACAAAACCCTAAAAAGGTCAACAAGATCCAGAGTACCCAATACTATTCTCTAGCAGAACCAGACTGGTTCCTGTGACTGGCCCACCTTGCACACACTCCTCCAAGTTAGGACACATGGAGTGGGCAATGCTATAGGCCGTAAGGTAACAAAGCCTGCCCTTGAATCAGAAGGGTTTCTTAAGCCATTCACAGTCTGTCTTGTTCCTAGTTTATTCAATTTGGCATAAAATGCGTTGAATGGAATTTGTTTTAGTACAAAAGGAGTTTGAAAAAAAAAACACATGAAGTTTCTTTTTTTCAAAGTCTAGGTCTAATTCAATTCAGAAAACATTAATTATGCATAGTTATATTCAAAGCACTGGACTAAGAATTATGGGGACAAAAGAACAGAGGAGACATTGCTGTCTTACAGAACTTGGAATGAGGCAGGAAGAAAAAAACATCCACAAATAATTATCATTTAAGGCAGCATATGATAAAGTACTCTAATAGAGATCTGAGCCACCATCCCCTCAAAAAATCCTAAAGAGACATAGAGAAAAATGAAATCAGTTCTGGAGATAGACTGAGAAGTAATGTGGGTAACAAAAGGCTTCAGGAAAGAGACTAAGAATTGTACTAGTTTGAAGGAAGGGACAGACTGTGGATGTGAATGCCTTGGAAGCAGAGAAGAAGGGTATTCCAACAGAAAAGAAAAAAGAAAAGACTGAAAAAATACAGGGTAAGTCATTGGGATGGCTATAAAAAGATATGGATAGACTGAAACATGAATTAAAGCTGAGGAAGGCCACGTTTGATTGAGACACTCTGAAATAAGCCTAGAAGCCAGCAAGATGGCTTAGTGGGTAGAGGACACTTGCCCCACAGCCTGGCAAACTAGGTTCAATCCTCAGAACCTATGTAAAGGTAGAAGAGAACTGACTCCACAAAGTTGTCCTCTGACCTCCACATGTACACAATGGTACCTACCCACCATAAATCAACACCCCCACACACGATAATTTAAAATTATTACACATACACGCACAATAATTTTTTAAAAGATTCTACTTCAACAAGAGAGACCTTTTATTTTTTTTATTTTGGATTTTTTTCTTAATGATTTATTTATTTTTATTTTACGTACATTGATGTTTTGCCTACACGTATGTCTGTGTAAGGGTGCTGGATCCCCTGGAAGTAGAGTTACAGGCAGTTGTAAGCTGCCATGTGGGTGCTGGGAATTAAACCCAGGTCCTCTGGAAGATCAGCCAGTGCTCTTAACTGCTGAGCCATCTCTCCAGCCCCCACGCACAATAATTTAAAACAATTTATTTATTTTGGTTTTTTGAGACAGAGTTTCTCTGTACAGCTCTGGCTGTCCTAGAACTAACTATGTAGACCAAGCTGGCCTTGAACTCAGAGATCCACCTGACTCTGCCTCCCGAGTGCTGGGATTAAAGGTGTGCGCCACCACAGCCTGGCAAATAGTTTTATACTTTGGTCTATGCTAGTGGGTTAGGTTTTTTAAGGAAAAAAAAATGTGCCAAATTATAATATGCTAGGCTAGACATAGTGGTGCAGACCTTTAATCCCAGCACTCAGGAAGTAGAGACAAGCAAATCCCTTTGAGTTTGATCAAAGAGTTCCAGGCCAGCCAAGGATATATAGTGGCACTGTCTCAAAAGAATAAAAAGAAAAAAAAAAACAAAAAAACAAACACAAGGCTGGAAGGCTGAAGCAACGGCTCAGTGGTTAAGAGTCAGTTTGATTCCCAGCACCCACATGGCGACTCACAACCATCTGTAACTCTAGTTGCAGGGGATCTGATGCCTCTTCTCACTGTGGTCATCAGGCACAGGCATGCAGGTAGTGCTCAGACATACATGCAAGCAAAACATTCATACATATAAAATAAAAATACTTAAAATTTAAAGAAATAAAATAGCCTCCCCCAAATCCATGGTGGTTTTCTGTGTTACTTATTCTAGAACAAAATGATTTTCTTTTAGAGCATTTCGATTCATAATTATATAGTCATTAGTTGCCTATCTCCTCCACTAGACTATAGGTCTCAATAGGTCAGGGAAGGGACCATGTCTGGCCTACACACGAAGTACTCAAGAAATAAAAATATATAGCAGCACCATGTAGTACAGAACATAGAAAGAACAATGCCATGAGATTACTGCACAAATGTATAGAAGTTGAAAACCTGAGCTAGGTCAGATAAGAAAAAAAAGTGAGGTAAAGGGGGCTGGAGAGATAGCTCAGTAGTAAAGAGCACTAGATATTCTTCTAGAGGATCTGGGTCTGATTCCCTATACCCTGTTAACTCCAATCCCAGGGGATTTAATCCCCCGACCATCTCCATGGGCATGGGCACCCAGTACACATTAAAATAAAAAAGTGAAGTAAATGGAAAAGAGACAATTTGGTGAGTGATTAGATGAGGTGAGATGTCTGAGTTACAGCAATTGGAAGAACAGTAACAAAGGATCAAAGTTTCAGAAATTTTGAACTGCAAGTACTTATTAAAGCAGAAGCCAAGTAGGAAAATAGTTTTTTTCCTATATATCTAGATTTATGAGCCTCATTAGATTTCACAATTTTGTTTCTCTTCTATTATGGTTTATTTCTGATACCATTCTTTAAGACTCTGCTCTAGAAACAAACCTTGCTCTAGAACAAGGTTAAGTATTTGACCAAAGCACCACACCAAACTTCAGGATTTGTAACTGAAGTTTACACGGTTTACTCATTAATGTCCAATTCAGTTCATGTGACAGAATTTCCCCAATCAGATACAAAATGCCACCTAGAAATGTTAGGAATAGTGCTGACAACATACCAAAAACCTGTAAGCTGTATTTTTAACAGAGTAAAGCAAATACCACTGCCTTCCTCTACAAATACTAACCTACAGCCTAAGAAAAGACAGACAACAGCATGCAATGTGGTACCAGCACCCAATGTACCCTAACTATAGGGATTTGGAGTCCATGCTGTGGTCTGATTAGGTTGTGTGGTACCTACTACCTGGCCATTTGCTAATCCAATTCCCTCTGCTCCACATGACATTTAAAACAACACAACTATCTATCTATAGGTACTAGAGAGATGGCTCAGCAGACAAAGGTACTTGCTGCCAAGCCTGACAAACTGAGTCCCCCTCCCCCATACCAATATGGTAGAAGGAGAGAACCCATTCCTGTAGGTTGTCCTCTGACCTCCACATGCCTGCCATGACATAAGCACCCACAAAATGAATACATAAATAAAAGTAATTAAAAATCTTTAAAGGGGAGAGGGGCTGGAGAGACAGCTTAGTGGTTAGAAGCACACTCTGCTCTTGCAGAGGAGTTTGATTCCCAGGACTCACGTCAGACAGTTCACAACCACCTGTAACTCCAGATCTAGAAGATCCAATGCCTCTGTTCTCCACACACTTACACACAGACCCACACTCATACACATATTCGCAAATAAAATAAATATTTTTTAAACTATAAAAAGAAAATAAAAACCTATCTATAAAACTAATTATAAAATTCTATGCTGGGACATTACTGTAAGCTCAGCACTCAGAAGGCAGATTATCAAAAGTTTGAGACCAGCCTGGTCTAAATATCAAGTTTTAGGCTAGCCAGAGCTACAAAGTGAACCCTTGTCTCAAAACAACAACAAAATAAACAAATAAAAATATAAAATATTTTAAATCACACATTTAAATGAAACACTTCCCAAATAACCATTAGCTTGCCTGAAAATCAGTCACATGCTACAGATGGCTGCAGATAAAGCAATGCACTATCATGACTCTACTGAATCTAAAACAAATAACAGTTCTGTCCACCAAGTATTCCTCTTCCAGACCAATCAGGTTAAGGACAAATTTAAAATAGTGAGTGCTACTTCCAACACGCAAAGACATCATAACCACTGTGTGCTTTCCCCTTAACAACAAAAGATTAAAAGACCATCATCTTCATAATATTTAACAAACAGCAAAATAAAACAACAAAAACAGCTGCTGTTGTAAGTTCCAAATCTAAGGATTATCTAGAAAATGCTGCTAAAATCCTAATTTGGGGAAATAACTTGGTTATGCAATTTTATTCCCTTTCATTACTTGAGGGCTCAAGATATAACTCAGTGGGAAGCAAGCACAAGACCCTGGGCTTGAGCCCCAAGCAACTAAACAAAACAAAAAAAACTCACATCATCTCATTTTCTAAACAAAACATCATGAGTAATTCATATTCAGTCACAAGAAATTACCTCAAAGTAGGTTTTCACTAACTGTCTCGACAGAAAAACACCCAACTAGCCTCCACATTCAGGTCCATTAAGCACAAAGATTTCATATGCAAAATATCAGGCAGCATCCTGAAGTCACTTGTTGCTGATACCAGGCAAGCCCTTCCAGATAGGACTTCCCTTCCTCGAAGTAAATGCTGTCCTTTTTCTGCACCCTGTGTCTTTTACTCCCATGTCTTAAAAAGACGCACGTGAACCTGGTGTGGTGGCACATGCCTTTAATTCCAACACTTGGAAGCCAGGCACATAGATCTGAGTTCCAGGACAGCCAGAGCTACATGGCAGAAACCCTGTCTCAAAAAGAAAAGAAAAGAAAAAAAGATATTAAGTGGCAAAATGGTGAGCCCGCATAATGAAAGTATACTACCCTTCCAAAAAATGGCTTAATGGAGTTGGAGAGATGGCTCAGCCGTTAAGAGCATTTACTGCTCTTCCAAAAGACCCAGGTTCAATTCCCATAAAGCAGCTCACAACTCTCTGTAAGTCCAGTTCCAGGGGTTCTGACACCCTCACACAAATATACATGCAGGCAAAACACCAATGCATATAAAATAAAAATAAATAAATCATTTAAAATAAATACATGAACATTTTTTTAAAGCTTAATAAGAAGTATAACCTGGCCGGGCGGTGGTGGCTTATGCTTTCAATCCCAGCACTAGGCAGGGCAGAGCCAGGCAGATCTCCTTAAGTTAGAGGCCAGCCTGGTCTACAGAGGGAGATCCAGGACAGGCACCAAAACTACACAGAGAAACCCTATCTTGAAAAAACAAACAAACCAAAAAAACAAAAAAAAGTATAGCCTTTTAGACATAGCAAACAGGAGTTAAGAGGTAGAACTAAACATATACCCATTAGCACTCCTGAACAATAACTACTTTTGACACAGCCATAAAAAACTACTCACATAAACCATTTCTGACCAGTTTTTCCATCACTGTTTCTCTTGCTAGAAATCTTACAGCCAAAAGGAACCATAACAATCTCGTCCAATGTGTTCACTTTACAGATAAGAAAAATGAAAACAAAAAAGTGACTTCCTGGGCCGTTGTGGCGCACAACTTTAATCCCAGCACTCGGGAGGCAGAGACAGGCAGATCTCTGTTGAGTTCTAGGACAGCCTGGTCTACAGAGTGAGTTCTAAGACAGCCAGGACTACACAGAGAAACCCTGTCTTGAAAAACAAAACAAAACAAGAAAAAAAAAAGTGACTTCCACAAGGTCACACAACCAAGAGGCAAAGCAATAATTAGAACCCAGATATTATGACTCCCAATTGTGGGTTTTTCCCCCTCTATGCTTTGAAAACTGACACTAGTAAAATAAATAAATATAGCACATGTGCGTGTGTGCGTGTGCGTATGTGTGTAAAATCAGCTCAGACAATATCTTAACTGTAACTAAGCTAAACAAAAACAAAACATGGGCCTGGTAGGATGGCTCGGCAGGTAAAGGTACTTGCCAAAAGGCTAACAAAACCTGAGTTCAGTCACCTTGAGCCACACTGGGGAAGGACAGAACTGACTCTTCCAAGTTCACTTGTGCACTGTGGTACACACCACACACCCCTCTCAATAAACTACTAAAATTAAATAATAAATAAATGTAATTTTTAAGTCAATAAAAAGGACTTTAAAAAATATAAACATGGGCTGGAGAGAAGGTTTGTTGTTTAAAGCACTTGCTGCTCTTGCTGAGGAGCAGGGTTCAGTTCCATGACGCACATGGTGGTTCACAACAACCCATAACTAGTTCCAATGTCTTCTTCTGACCTTTTGAGGGTAATGGATACACACATGGTACACATTACATATATACAAATACTCATACACATAAAATAAACCTAAAAAAGTAAATAAGAATAAAATTTGTCCTGGGCTAGAGTTGTAGCTAAGTAGTACAACACCTGCACTATACATACTATCCTGGGTTGGATTCCCAGCACAGCCAAATAAACTAACAAAATTCATCTCTATAAGGAAGACAAAACTGGGCTTGGTGGATCAAGTCTGTAATTTCAACACCTAAGAGACTGAGGCAGGGAGTACACAGTGATTTTGAGATACACTGTGAGGCTCCATCTTAAAGGGAAAAAAAAGGAAAAAAAAAGACAGGGGCTAGAGAGATGGCTCATTGGCTAAGAACATGGGTTGCTCTTCCAGAACAAAGGTTCCATTCCCAGCACCCACATGGAGGCTAACAACTGTCTGTAACTGAAGTACCATTGAAACTGACACCCTCTTCTGGATTCCCTCGGCACTAGGCATGGATGTGGTACACATACATACATGCAGGCAAAACACCCATACACACAAATAATAAAAATGGACAAAACAAAATTGTTAGAACAGAAGTAGCCCCTAAATCTAACAAAAAGAGGCATTTGTTTATACTGAATAGGAATTAAAGGATACAAACCTGGCACATATTTTCAGTTACTTTATTAATTACTCCATGTCAGAATGTATGTTCTATGGGCCCATCAAATGTGCCCCCTCCTTAAGAGGTGGCCACGATGAAAATGATACTACTAGAAAGCTGCTGTGGATATAGCTCAGTAATAGGTTAATTATCTAGCATATGAGAGGACCTTAGTTCAAGCCTCAGTATTGCAAATATATAAGTAATAAGTAAATATTTGACATTGATGTACTAAAAGGCTGAAAAGTGAGTGACCTTTCTGACATGGATAACTACAAAAGGAAATCATAAATAAGGCCAACAGTCAAGAACAACTGAAGCTGAAAGACTATTTTGAAATCAAACAAGAATAAAATCCAAGAGAAGTTGGCCAGACACTAATATCACAGAGCATAATAAGGCAGTTTCAGAACTTGCCTAGCATCAGGCAGCTCTCACCTGCAAGAAAAAAGTAGAAAAAAATATCACACGGCAACTGGAGAAAAACCCAAGGTCTGCCCTGAGTCCTAGACTAGATATGACCTAATGAGGATCTGCCATTTATTTCTGGGACTCTGATCCAAGAGCAAACAGCAAGAGAATCATGAAAACTCAGCCCTTCTGGATCTAGATGTGTCTCACTCATTGATCTGGCTGCTCACAAGACTGCAATCAACTACTGCTGCTAGAGCAAGGGAGTTGGGGAGGAAGACAAGAGGTGAGAGGGAAGGAGGTGGAGGAGCTGGGTTGTGACTATAACAGGACAGTAATCAGTGTTTCCACACTGCTGGAGAAGTCCTCAGAAAAGAACAGGGTGAGTGATGAGCGAGGAAGAATAGCACAAGGAATCAAAGTACCGAGAATGACAGGAGAGGACATGGTGCTTGATGAACAATTCACACAAACCCCACGGCAGTGTTCGCTTCTCCAAGCACACAACCTGAATTCAATCCCCAATCCCACAGGATGGAAGGAGAGAAGGTTATCCTCTGGCGCTCACGCTCGCGCGCGCGCGCACGCGCTCTCTCTCTCTCTCTTTCTCTCTCTCTCTCTCTCTCTGAGAAAGACATCTGGACTTTAAAACACTTAATAGTTTATTTCCTTTCAATTAACTATTGACCAATACTGTGAATTCTACTGGGCAAACCCACTCCTGGGTATGTGTGCATGACAGGAGAAGGCCCACGTCGCCTGTGACCTAACACAGAAAATTATTACAAAATACACGTCAAGTTACTTGTTCATAATTTTAGTCTGGCACCAAGGGTGGTGGTGTATGCCTGTAAACCCAGTCTCTGGGAGGCTGAAGAAACTCTTGAGGAAACAAGAGGATCATGAGTTCATGGCCACCCCATGTTACATAGCAAGACACCATCTCAAAATGAGATGAGACAGCAAACAGCTTCAATGAACATGGAAAAGGAAAATCGTATTAATGGAAAGTGGTAATAACAATCTAAAGGAAATTTTCAGAAATTCTCAAAATATAAGTATTATTCCAAGTCATAGGAAATGCAATAGTTGCTTTTATTTTATTTAACAGAAATAGTTCTTTAACATCGTTTGGTCCTCTGGTGATAATCTGGTTTTAACAAGTGATGTTAGGAAGATCAGGAAAAAAGTTATTATAAAGGTACTGGGGGTTGGGGGATCCCTAAAAATTAAAGAAGGCAAACTGAAGAAATGCAAACTTCATGGAGGAAGTGGCATTCGTAAAATAAAAGCATGCAAATGTCTTCGGTAAGGAGCTTCAGAGCACAGCAAAGTCGACTGCATCCTTTGCATAACACCAGCTGGGGATCCTCCCAGTGGGCTGAAGCTTTTCATCACCAAGAAAGCAAAGAATTTTCTGTTTCCCATTTCCTTCTAATAAACAAGTCCTAGAAGCACTGAATTACCACTATTTCCTTCCCTTTCATGGGGCATAAAGCCAGAACTTCCACAAGTACAATGGGGCCGTGTAGGCCAGAAAAGAATCTCTTTTCTCTATTCCATTACCATTTCACTCACAAATCAACAATAGGCATTAAGAAACGGGAAACAAAGTGCAATTTCACACATGTGAGCGGAGCCTAAACCACACAGGACTGAGTATTTTCTTGTCACTGTGGCATGTGATTCTTCAGCCACCTGCTCAATAATCCCTCTTCAGCTGCACAGCTGCTGCCAATGCCACATGCCTTGCTAGGCAGGTGCTCTGGTGAATTACCTGTTCTCTAGTGAAAAGAGTCCTTCACTGACACTTAGTGGACCCAGAACCTGCCAATCAGCATCACCTGTCTTCATTTTGCCTGTCACAACCAACTTTTATCAGAGAGGTAATATGAAGATATTATTTAACACACTGTGGTTTTTGTATTCCATTAAATTTTTCATTGTTGTTCTTTTATTTTTAAAAAGGAAAATGTTTTTTAAAAAATAAAGTAGTCCACTACAAAGCATGTCTATATAAAAATAATAATAAAATAAAGAAGTCTGGAGAATTAAGCTATTGAAAAGAAAACTTGCTACATAACCAAAGGCTACCTTATTTCAGTGTGGCTTCATGTGCCTGGCATTAGTCCCATGCATGCTGGTTTTCCACAATGAAAATTAAGAATTGCTTAGCTGCCTTTGGAGCAGTAGACGTACTAAGATATCTGGCAAAGAAGTTGAGAAGGGGAGCAGAGTGGCCAACTACTGGAGAACAAATATTCCTGTGAGAAGGCGTCCACCATGCCCGAGCTCAGGCACAAGTCTAAGAGTCAAGTCATTAAGGAGTGGCACTTCCACCTAACAGAGCAATCAGTAACCCCCTCAACAAAGTATCCTGTTCCAGGCATTTAGTTGCTATATGCTAACTGCAACATATTACTACTGAGAGCCAAAACTATACTTCCATAACCACACACAAGCACTAATGTGTCCAGCTATCTAGACTTCTCACAAGGATATATTTCCTACCAAGAGGCTGCAGGGGAAGAATTCAAAGTGACCTCTGAAAGATAGTCATTCAAAATGCTGTCTAAAGAGATGGTCACACTCAAAAGATTCATGTAAGATTCCTGGTTGCAGGAGTCCAATTCTGAAACTACTAAATCTAATCAAGGCACATTTAATGTGAGGCTCTCTCTGCCTTCACTTGTACCCAATACCACCCAGGAAAGCAATGCCAACAGCCCAAGAAGAAAACCCCTTGAATTCAGTTTAACTGGACATACTAAGAAGCCAAGGACATACAGTTGAAAACAGCCTAAGACAACAGGTAAGGCTTAAAGACAGTTCTACCATCAAAAATATTAAGTGGACCTGGGAGGTGGTGGTGCACGCTTTTGATCCCAGCACTCCAGAAGTAGAGGCAGGTGGATCTCTGAGGCCAGCCAGGGCTACACAGAAAAACCTTGTCTCAAAAAACCAAAAACAAAACAAAAATTAAGAGGAGCCAGGAGGTGGTAGTGCACACCTTTAATTCCAGCACTCTGGAGGCAGAGGTAGGTATCTCTCTTGAGTTCGAGGCTAACCTAGTCTACAGAGAGTCCCAGGACAATCAGGGCTACACAGAAAAACCCTGTCTTTAACACCCCCTCCCCCGCTCCCGACAGAAAAATGGTAATAAATAAATAAAGTGTCAAAACAACCTGTTCTTTCCTATCAAAGTCCCAACATCTAAGTGGCAGGCCATCATTATTAAAGAGATGAGGGAGGGAGAGAGGGAGGGAAGGACCAAAGTTAGCACTTACTGTCTTTGAAAGACCTTTACCAAAACCAAAGGCTAAAGTCCCTATTCAAGATAAACTATGGAAAACGGTTGGGTAGCTACTGCGTACAATGCATATTGAATATAATCCCCTTTACAATTAATCTTATTTCTAATCTTTTAAAAGTTTTCTTTAAGGTCTTGCATGAAAACTTATTTTCTAATATTGATATGTATCAAATATTGATATGTATGTATGTATGTATATATATATGCACTATAATTGCCATATATATATGTATATATGTGGGATATATACACACACATACACAACTGTACCAGAACACTGCTTGGCGAGTTTCATGACACAGTTAAAAATATGATTCTTCTGGGGAAGTTTCTTCCCAGTGTTCTCTAATGCCCCTAGATCCAAGTGATATTTTTAACAGTTCCTCTCTGTGGTAAATTTCTCTCCACAAAACAATACCTGATTCATCTTCTTTCATTAAGAATTGAATTATAAAGGGAAAGTTTTGTTTTCAAAGTTTGTCTTAGGCAAACTGGGTGGCCTTTTTGTTATGTAATTATAGACCAGGAAGTCACCATTTAAAAAGGTCTTTGGATGCAGGGCATAGGTGCATGACTGTAATAAATAAGGAGGCTGAGGCAGAAGGATTTTGAGTTAAGAGGCCAGCCTGGCCAACTAATGAGTCCCTATAGGGGATTTGGGGGCACTGGTCCTTGACTTCCAATCTTACTCTTACACTGATCTTTAGTGGTTTTCCTAAGGGAACAAACAAAAATCACTGCATGAGTGCCCCATTTCTATACAGAAACATTTAAATATGATGTTTTATGTAAGTATAGAACCCTCTCCTTGCAGTATTCTTCCTCAAAGGTCTGCCACAAAGCATGAGGGTGGCCTATCCCAGATGCTATTCCTCCACAACTTAGTTACAGGCTAACCAAAGAGGCAGGCACAACATGGCTGGCATCCTCTATTCTTTTGAAAAATGTGTGCCAGTGAGCTCTGCATTGTTCCTCACTCAAATAAGAAGAGCCTTTCTGTCTGGCCTCCTCCAATGGCAAGCCCCAGTCTGGAAAAGGAAGAAAATGGCACTGAGGAGCCTGGGAGATGGAGCATATCCAAAGCTCTCAGACAAGACTTGAACCTATGACCTTCACTGTGTACACAATAGGCGGGTGAGAGGGACCGGTTTATCTCTGCTGCAACAGTTCTCAGCCCTGGGGTAGCACTCCCGATAAAATGACACGACTATTGTGTGGCAGCAGAACAGTCATCTCCTCACAACAGCCTAAACCAGCACTCCCTCCCCCAAGACAAAGCAGCAGGGGTGAAATTAACTCAAGGCTGCAGAGCAAAGCCTAATACAGGAAAGAGAGGCCTGTGGGGGCTTAGGGACTCTCCTCAACCCCTGGGGCTCTGGACACATGGCTGCAAACAGGCTTTCTCCCCCATCTTTCCCACTCTCATTTAGGTGGGAAGCGGTTTCTGAGAGAATTTAATCATCTGTGATTTGTTCAGAAATATTCCCCCTGAAGGGCTCTGCTCTCTCCACCCTGTGTGAGCCTAATTCCTAGAAGCTGAAATGACTGTTTGCCGCTGCCTGTTTCACAAACACACATTAATTGGTCAGATGTGTCTCCTCCTCCTCAACCCCAGAGGGAGGAAGGAGAATCTGAGCAAAGCACAGAGATGATCCAGCCGTAATTACACATAAAGGGAAAAGAGGGCAGCGTGGGTTTTCCACACAGGACAGGGTCTCAAACCCTCCCGGGGGGTCCAGGGATAGCAGTTTAAAGTCCAGGCCCAGAGATCCCTCCATCTTGAAGAAAAGAACAGGAGTAAATGTGACCTAAGACTGGGAAGGGGCACACACCCACAACCTACGGACTGCACGCTCCCAGCCAGCCACCTTGCTCTCTTTCCCGGGCCGCGCACACGTCCTGCTTTCATCCCTCCGCTCCCCACGCTCCCCTGAGTCCCCGACGAGCCCGGTCGCCCCGGGGCCCCCCTCAGCAGAGCCTCAGAAAACTCTCTGGCCTGCCCCTAGCACCTGGCCAGACCAGAGGCTACCCCGGGCACCGTCACCGTCAGCCCGAACCGCCCCGGCCACGCTTTGAACTTCACCTCGGGCCCCCTCCCCCACCCACGCAACGACCCCGCTTCCCCCCGCACACACCTCCTCGCTCCGCCCCGGCCCCCCCCAACCCCCCACTTCCTCCGCCCGGCGCCGCTGCCCCGGCGCCCTCCGCGCCCCTCGGCGCCGGGCCTTCCTCAGCGTCGCCTCCCTCCCTCCCTCCCTTCCCAGCCCCGGCTCCACACAAAGCTTAGGACTCACCGCGCGGCCGGTCCCGGGAGCCGCCACCTCCGCCCGCCCGGGGCCCCGGGCCGCAGAGCCGCCACTGCTACGCGTCCCGGGCCGCCATCCGGGCCGCGGCCCCTCCCCCTCCCCGGCTCTCCGCCCCTCCCCGCGCCGCTCCGCCCCGCCTGGCCGGGACCGCTGTGTCCGGGGCCGCGGGTCCCTCAGCCGCCGCCGCCGCCGCCGCCGCCGCCGCCACCTCCGCCGCCGCCGCCGCCGCCGCCGCGATCCGGGACAACCAGGGCAGCCCGGAAGACCCGGACACTGGACTCTCGTGCTCTGGGATCCGGATTCCGTGCGCTGTGGAGTCTGGAGCTGGAGAGTACGCGAGGAAACCCGGAACCTGGATGCAGGAGCCAAGTCCTGGGTCGCTAAATGCGCGGTTGCTGCGAGTCCTGAGGCCAGAATGCTGGAAAACCCGGCGGGCGGGTTGAAACTAAGATAAACTCAGAAGCCCAGACTCCACAGCTTGAACCCAATGCTCTCTCCTCGTGAGAGAACTCTCGCTGGATCAGACTTCCCACTGAGAAGTCTCTGGAGAAGCGTTAGCCCTTAAATACAGATGTCCTTCAACCGTGGAAAGACCACGGGGTCTGATCATGAATATCCATAAAGACAGGTACACAGCTCTTGATAGTTTCATCCATTTTGCGACTTAGTTCGGCAAACTCTATTTTAATTAAAATTGTATGAGGGGGGAACGTGTCGTGGCGCACGTATGCAGGTCAGCGGACAATTTGCGGGAGTCGATTATTTCCTTCCACTGTTTGGTTTCAGGGATCAAAAAAGGGTCGCTAGACTTGGCAGCACGCACCTTTAGCCACTGAGCCATCTCAATGGCCCGCAGATTTTTTTACCCATTGTTGTCAGGTTTTTTTTCTTTTCTTTTTACTACCATTTGTTTTCCTCTACATAATACCCATTTTTAAATCTGTGTCCCTGTCCATCTCACCATCTAGTATCAGTAAATCTTACGGCTTTTTATCTTGAGTCCTTTTCTGCCCTCCAACCCACCATTCTATCTTTATCTATTGTGACTTTTTATCTGTTATCCATCTTAGATTGCCCAGCCCACCATCTCCTACACAGTAGACTCTGTCCTTGAGTAACAGCCCTCCCACCAGTTGCTTACGAAATAGTCTTCATAACCTAGAATTTCCACCTCATAGCATAGCAAAGCAAACTGTCTTAATTCTCAAGAACCCCTACTTAGACTCCATCATGTCCTTCCTGTGCCCTTGACGACTTTATTCAGCTGTGCAGTTATCGCTCCTTATTCTCTTATTCTAAGGCACCCTTCAATAGTTCCATTCAAAATAGCATGTGACTTAGAGATGGAGTGGGTCATAAAGTTCCTTTACTCTCCATCTCTATCTTCACAAAAAGGAGAGGAGGGTTGGGAGGGCTGGCAGCTTAAAGACAAACGCTAAGCCTGTCTACTCTAGGAAAAAGTAATTCCCTTTTGGTCCGTCAATATTCACATTGTTCTTGGGCAGTAAAAGGACAGAACTGACTCAGGGTGACAGAAGAATTTCCAATCTACACTCTATGATGTTACGAATGAGGGTTTACTTAGCAGAGAGAAAAAGCAGTTCTGTAATTTGATTAAGTGTTAAATATTGTAGAACTAGACTAAAACTGGGGGGGGGCAGTTCTACTTAGCTTTTAGTCAGAGCAAGCTCGCAAACCCGAGTTACTGAAAAAAATTGAAAAGATCTGATGTACTAGACAGTAAAGGAATCTTAAGTTTTGACTTCTTATGTCTGCAGAGCAAATATTAGCAAAATATGTCCCATAGAACAAGTCAGATTCGCCACCACCTGTTTTGGTAAATCCTGTGAGCTAAAAACTAGTTTTTATATTTTTAAATAGTTAAGTAATAAACAAAAGAAGATATTTTACAATACAAAAATTACATTTATCTGGGTGTGGTGGTACAAACTCCAGCACTTGGGAGCTTGAGGCTGAAGATCTAAAATTCAAGACTAGCCTGGGGTTGAACTGAGCTACACAGAGACTGTCTTTAAAAAAAGTGTCTCCAAACAAAAAATTATGAAATGGTTTTACTGGTTGTAGGTAGCCAAGCTTACTTAGTCACATTATCTACAGATGTATTTGCAGTACAATAGCACAGCTGAATGGTTTATAGAAGCTAAGCCATTTGCTATCTGACCCCTTACAGAATGACTTTGCTAACCCCGCCCCCTGCTGTTCAGTTCAGAAGTCACGAGTCGCCTGTAGTTTACTTGGGCACTTAAGTAAGGTACAGTGACTGAAGAACTGAATTTTTCCTTCAAATTTAAACATCCCGTGGCCAGTGGCAATCAGACAGCACAACCCTAGAGATCCACCTGCTTCTGCCTCCCAAATACTGGGATTAAAGGCGTGCCACCACCATGCCTGACTAGACTCTTCCTAAGTCTTTCGCATTCACATACTTTTCTCCTCATGATGCACCATTCTCTCCTGACACATCTCTCTGTGGGCTGAGCCAAACCTTCCTCCCTCTTTTTTTTCAACTGGCTCCAATCTAGGGTATTTTTTTTCACTGGGATTTCTTTCTGGGCTATCCCATCTTCACAACTGAAATTCAACATCTGATCAGCTTACATTTCACACGCGTAAATGGACATTTATACAAGCTCTTTCGGGACAGAGGATGGCACTGTGGCTATGTTCTTTCTTCTCTGCAGGGGAAAAGTAGAAAGCTCTCCACAGGCTGGATCCCTTGTTGCTGATGGAGACTTCGCCTTGGCTCACCTCCTCGCAAACACATTCACAGAAGGTGAGAACAGCAGATGTGTGCTTGCTATTGGAGTGTCAAGGAAAAAAACCTTTAGCACTGGACTGTGTTCCCTCTCCCACGCCTAAGAAACTCAAGTTAGCTGATTTCTCTAGGTTAGTGGATGAGCTGGCCAAGGGAACAGCGCCATGCCTTCTAATACTGGCTAGGCCCTCCAAGGCATTAAACAAATTTACTAAATTAAATGGCCACCACAAATGGGCTGTAGGACAGTAATTAAAATGGAAAGAGATTAAGTGTCATAACTCACAGAAGCCCATAACTATAATTATTTATAAAAGTAATCTTCAAAGTTTCTCACATTTTCAGCTAGGGGAAAAAAAACGGGTCTCCAATAAAATTCCAATTTAAAAAGAAAAGACAGAACACTTTGTTCTTTCTCTGTATTAGCTAAAAAAGCAAAAGTAAAAAAAAAAAAAAAAAAAAAAAAAAAAAAAAAAAAAAAAAAAAAAAACCAAGCCGGGCGGTGGTGGCGCACGCCTTTAATCCCAGCACTCGGGAGGCAGAGCCAGGCGGATCTCTGTGAGTTCGAGGCCAGCCTGGTCTCCAAAGCGAGTTCCAGGAAAGGCTCAAAGCTACACAGAGAAACCCTGTCTCAAAAAAACAAAAAAAAAAAAAACAAAAAAAAAAAACCCAAATTCCTTTTTTATTCCTGTGGGACAAGCTCTCAGTATGGAGCTCTGGCTGGCCTGGAACTCACAGAGATCCACCTGCTTCAGCCTCCCAAGTGCTGGAAATAAAGGTGCGCACCACCACACTTGGCAAGATTCTTAATCTATTATAAATACAACACTAAAGATAAGGCCTTATCAAATCTGACAAAATCCCCAATTTCAAACACACCCTACTCATATAAAGGAAACTGAGTCCTGTCTGGAAAAAAAAAAAAAGCAAATTCCTTTACTATACAAATGAATAGCAACTGGATTCAGTCATTCAAAAGGGAATATAGATAGAGGGTGGAACAGAAAACCAAGTCAGAAGCTCAAAACTTCCTGAGGCCGAAAGGCACGAGAGCTACAGGGTCGGGGTTAAGTGTCACAAAGCACTAACAGGCTATTCTTGGACAAGTCTGCACTCAGGCAACTAAGAATTTCCATCAGACTTTAAATGACACTATTCATCAGTGAGCAACTAAGGCCATCTACCTGCAAGCTTCTCCTACACTTCCTCCCTGGTGTTTTAGCAAACAGAAGACAGACCTCATACTACCACTACCACGTGAACGTAAACTAAAGACAGACTCTCCCAGCCTAACCATGAAAAGAAGTTTCCAAGCAGCTCTGCCATTTACGCATGTGGTTCTACTACATATTTTAGAAGCTGAGGTGGATTCCTGTAAACTTGAGAAGTTTACAGGACCTGATGACCTGATCTGTTGAAGCTCCTGATTTTTTTAAGGTGTCCACACAAATTATCCACAGACAAAAATCAGTACAGAATCTTCTGTGTGAAGGCTGTCTTCAAATGAAAAAAGCAGAGAAACTTTTCTCTCTCTTTCCCCCTCTTACCTTTCAGCTTTATTTTGATATTAAGAGAGCCAGACAGCTTCAGCAGGCATTCAAGGTGCCACTGCTTGGTAAACTATTAACTGCACGATGCACACAGTAATGCCTTCAATAATGGTAGGGTTTGCAAGAGGCCAAAAAGACACCCCCACTTTAGTAAGTGCCATTTACTGTCCTCTTCCACTCTCTCCAGAGAGGTCCAACAGAACGAGAGAGAGAGAGAGAGAGAGAGAGAGAGAACACTGCATGTGTGCATCGTTGGAACAAGGATCTGTTAGGTCTCCCTGGGAATCCAGAGTGATCAGGCTCTGCAGAAGCAATGCTATGCAACAAGCGGAGTTCACAGTCGAGTGAACATCAATGTGTAATGAGTGGAGGCATTTCAATGCAAATAAATGCTGAATATGAAGGATTAAAGAAAGGGAAATTCATCTTTTTCATAACACAAGGTACTTTCCCCCTCTCACTCACTCTTTCTCTTTTATGTCAAGTACACAAACTGCTGGAGGAGTCCAGCAGCCCCAGGATGGTAGGGGTGTCTTAGAAAAAGCAGAGCACACGCCGTTAAGATCATGAATTTCCTAGGATCTGGCATCTGAGATTCCAATAGCACTTCGGAAGAGCCTCAAAACAAGGGCTTCCTGAGAAGGCCTAAAGGGACAGTGAAAACCCTCACTGGAAACCAACCCTTGTTTTCCCAGTCATAGCTTTGCAGGATACTGATGGTATAAAAAGGCTTGCTTTCAACATTAGAGGGTTTTAGATGTATTTACTGAGAGGATTGTATTTTCCAATTTTTCTCTAATTGTCCCATCTGCGTGATGATTTGCAACACCAGCAAAATCAACAAGGCAGCTTCAGGCTGCCTTAGCAGGTGGCTGCAAGCTTCCCGCTTCCCAGTCTAATCTATTCTTGTCCTGACCTCTCAAACTAAAGAACAAATGGAAGTATGTCTTCGTATTATCTTTTCCAAAAACATATCTTCATGTTATCTCTTCCAAAACAAAAGTCTGCTAATAATGGTAATGCTAGCTTTTCACTCCGAGAGATTTGGATTAGAAACTGGGCACGGTGGCTTTGGTCTGTACATATAGCACTTAAGGGGCTTTGGCAGGAGGACTGCTGTGAGTTCCAGGCAAGCGTGGGTCACAGTCTCAACATGTCAACTGCAGAACATTTGGTAAGGACATTTCACATCACCATAGGCTTATATTAAACAAAGATTCCTCAAACATCCTAATATTTCCTATTCTATTATTTCGAGGAAAAACTTTTGAATTCAAGAGTCTCTTGTAAAATTGTTAACCTAGATTAAGATTTCCCTAACTACAAATACAAATCTCACAAAGGAAAATAATTTCCATTTTGTTCCTTTCTCTTTTGAATTTGTTTCCGAGAAAAATGTCAAAGACCTAGAATTTTTAAAATGAGTTTTTATAAATAATGTATTCAAAGATTTTTGGCCCACTACATAAAGAATCCCACCTTGTAAGAAAAATATACAGATTTGGTTAGAGTTTAAATCCTCAGAGACTGAAGCCTGGTGTCACATCAAGCTTTCAGTTTTCTACCGCTTCAATCCCAAAGGACCAGCGGATGGCAATTTAGTCCCCAAGACTCCACTATGCTGTATGGTTCCTTTTTTCCTGGGTCAGACAGCTTTCTTCTGCTTCATTAACCCCTTCTTTGCTCCTTGATGGATCTTGGAATCCAGTTTCCCTGTAAGAGAAAAAAGAAGTCTCACTCATTATTTATTTTTATATTTGCATTGCAAATCTTTTCTGGCCTCTGAGGTCTTCTGGTTACTGTGTTCCTGTCACATTCAATTATTTTGCTTCAGGATGCTGGACACTTCCAAACTTCAGAGTTTTATTTTCTAAGAAGAAAGCAGTGGGAATGCTGTATACACACACACACACACACACACACACACACACACACACACACACACACACACACACAGAGAGAGATTGATTTATCTAAATAATATTTCTAATTTTGTACTTTAGTGTGTCTGATACTAAGAAAGACTTTTTTTTTTTTTTTTTAAAGAATACAGACATGTAGATAAGCAGAGACAAAACAAGAGAAGAAGATAGAATAAGGGCATGCCACAAAGAAATGCCCTTCACACAGTGGGAAACCCATTTCACTGACCTGTTAACTAGCTGAGTACAAAGGATGACCCTCCCTCACAGTGGGAAAAGCAGTTCAGCTCACCCTTTTGCTGCCTCATACTTAACAGGGGGAGTGACCTGAAATAGTGGAGTAGAATCCACATAAATGCTTTCCTGACAAAGGGTCCCTTATCACCAGTTAAGGGGGGTAAAGGTCAGAGATTATATGGCTCTTCTAAGTGTTAAACTTAGAAAACAAGCAGAACTACCCAGTGTCATGATTTTTGCTATAATCTGTACTCTGGAGGCAGAGGCAGGGGGATCCTGCATATTCCAGACCAGGCTGGTTTATACATAGCAAGTTCTTGGCCAATCAGCTACACAGCATGCCTCTGCTTCAAAAAATAAACAAACAAAACAAAGCCCTCTCATGTCTCAAGTGATCCAAATGAGAAGTCCTTCAGTGATGTGATCTTTGAACTCCTCCATCTACCAGAAAATAGCTTAGTTCAGTGCTAGCAGCCTTTGAAAGCATCTATTTCATGAAGAAAAATTTTAGAGTTCCTGTTTGTCTGGTCTGCGAAAAAAGCTTACAAATTTATTTTCTCCAACAAAAAGCCTCATTTAAGTCAATGGTGATGCTGGTGATGATGCTAAGAATAGAAAATACTTCATTTCAAGAACAAGGGAATCTGTGCCTGTATGTAGAACTTAATTGTATTGCAAAATAAAAATTAAAAAAAAAAAAAAAAGAAAATACTTCATTTCAGTTTTAGCACTAAAAATATAAAATAAAGAGTCCTGGATACAGGGCAGCCTGGTATACTGTGGGCACACACCCCGAACACCACTGCCACTCAGATGGTGTTCTTTTCACTTGTGGAGCAATCGCTGTGACAGAAAGAGCACTCACTAGAAGCTAGTTAATACCTGTACAAACCGGACAAGTCATTCAGCCTTTCTGGATTTCAGTGGCCTTACTTGTCCAATTAAGGTAAGAATGAAGTTCTGACCACTGCACAAGGATACTGGAAAAAACCAGCCTCAGCCCTACAAGCTTCCTTAGGCCTCTTTTCCTAGTGTTTCAGGGCTGCACCTGCTTCCAGAACAGCAGTGCATCTTCTCCTGTGCTACCCAAATGCTGTCCATAATGGTCACAACACTGCTGATTTTAATTTGGGCCTTAGAATATGTGGCATTCCCAGTGATTTAGAAGTCCTCTCATCCTATACGCTGCCTAGCTGGGAATGTGAACGTGACAGCAAGCTGGCAAAGAGCCCTATTTCAAGACAAATTTTCTTTTGTCTCCCTCATAGTACTGAAGTGACTGTCAATTGGTAGGTGGTCAATAAACACTTCATCAAATAAATTAAACAGGAGTTGGAAACAGACAAACAGTTCAAGGCCAGACTCCACTATACAGTGAATGAAAGGCCAACCTGGACCATATGAGACCCTGCCTCAAAAACAAACAAGCACAGAAAACAAACAAAAACAAATAATGCAAATTTTAAATCCTTGGTATAACAGACTACTAAGTAACCCAAAGCAGCAGATAAAAAGTGTTAGTACTGAGGTAGGGGTAAGCATCACGTCTTCTTCAGACTTTTAGAACAAGCTATGTGAGAGTTTAGAATCTAATGAAGACTTCGATACACATTTCTTGGTATTGCCATAGCTCTGAAGACTCATTACTTCCTCAGATTTCCTCTAGCTGTGTAATGATAAGGATGTTACCTAGTCATTTCTATCCTCAACTTTTTTCAACCTAAAGAAGAAGATGTACTACACACTACTAAAGACCTTTTTCAGTGCCATGATATTGTGTCCTGAAAATAAAATATAAATTGGAAATCTGTTCCTGGAGACAATCTGATAACGAACAAGGAATAGAAGAACAATCAGAAACATGAATAAAATATAATTTGTAGGGGCTGTCTCACACCTACAATCCTAACTCTCAAGAGAGTGAGGCAGGGCGGCCTTGAGTTCAATGTCAGTCTAGGTTACACAGTGCATCTGAGGTCAACCTAGACTACACAGTAAGACCCTAGAGACCCTATCTATGGCCATACCATACTGAACACGCCCAATCTTGTCTGATCTTGGAAGCTAACCAGGGTCAGGCCTGGTTAGTAATTGGATGGGAGACCACCTGGGAGTATCTAGTGCTGTAAGCTTAAACAAACAAGCAAACAACAACCCAAACTCTCACAACTTCCCTAAACCTGTTTACTCAACTGTAAAAACTAAAGCAGGGAGAAAAAAATCTACTAACTCACAGAGTTGTTAAGATTATAGCTAGGGGGTGGAGAGATGGCTCAGTGGTTAAGACCACTGGCTACTCTTCCAGAGGACCCAGGTTTAATACCCAGCACCTACATGGCAGCTCACAACTGTAACTCCTGTTCTAGGGGATCTGATACCCTCACACAGACATATATGCATATAAAACACCAATGTAAAAAGAAAGAGAAGAAAAAAAAGATTATAGCTAACATGTGCTTTCTACAGACTAGGCACCATGCTAAGTATTTTACATACACTAAGTCATTTCATCAACTAATTGAAATAATAGCTGTCTTTGTATTTGTGGGGTTTTGGCTTTAGGATCCTCACAAATATCAAACTCCACAGATGTTATGTGAGTCCCTTATATAAGATGGTATGAGGCTTGCATACATTCTACATCTTCCTGTATAATTTAAATTCTCTATAGATTGTCATACTTAATACTATGTAAATGCTTTGTGAATAATTTTGTTTTGATTTGCAGGGGGAGGGGGAAGACAATTTTTGAGACAGGGTTTCTCTGTGTAGTCCTGGCTGTCCTGGAACTGTAGACCGGGCTGGTCTTGAACTTAGAGAAATGTGCCTGCCTCTGCCTCCTGAGTGCTATGAATAAAGGCATGTGCCACCACTGCCCATTTTTTTTTTTTTTTTTTTTTTTTTTTGGTTTTTCGAGACAGGGTTTCTCTGTGTAGCTTTGCGCCTTTCCTGGAACTCACTTGGTAGTCCAGTCTGGCCTCGAACTCACAGAGATCCGCCTGGCTCTGCCTCCCAAGTGCTGGGATTAAAGGCGTGCGCCACCACCGCTCAGCCCATTTTTTTTTTTTTTAAAGATCTACTTTCATTTTATGTGAGTGTTTTTGCCTATGTGTATGTATGTGCCCACAAAGTCCAGAACAAAGAATCAGATGCCCTGGAACTGGAATAACAGACAGTTTTGAGCTGCTATGTGGGTGCTAGAAATGGAATCTCTGTCCCCTCAAGAGCATCAAGAGCTCTTAACTCGGGCTGGAGAGATGGCTCAGAGGTTAAAAGCACTGGTTGCTCTTCCAGAGGTCCTGAGTTCAATTCCCAGCAACCACATGGTGGCTCACAACAATCTAAAATTTGATCTTGTGCCCTCTTCTGGCATGCAGACATATATGTAGGCACACTGTATACATAATAAATAAATCTTAAAAAAAAAAAAAAAGAGCTCTTAACTCAGCCAAGTGGTGATGGTGCATACCTTTAATCCCAACACTCAGAAGGTAGAGGCAGGTGGCCTGAGTCAAGGCCAGCCTGGTCTACAGACCGAGTTCTAGGACAGCCAGGGCTACACAGAGAAACTCTGTCTCAAAAAACAACAACAAAAAAAAGAACAGAGCTATGAACCATGGAACCATCTCTCCAGCCCTGGTTTTTGTTTTGAGAAAATCTCTCATATAGCTAAAGCTGGTCTCCAACTTTACGCCATTGAAGATGTGCCTGAACTTGTGAAGAACCTTCTACCTCCATGACCCAAGTACTAGGATTACACATATGTGCCAACTTAACTGGAAACAGTTGTTACACTTTATTGCTTAGGAAATAATGACAAGGGAAAAAACTGCCTATGTTTGTATAGATCCGATATTTTCCCCACTTTATTTTCAGTTTTTGGCTGGCTGAGCCTATGGATTGAAGCCTATAGATAACAGCTGAGGACCTGAGATCAGATCCCCAGCACCCTGTAAAAAGCTGGCATGGTGGCATGCATCTGTAATCCCAGTGCTGGGGAGCTGAGATAGGTGGATGCCAGGGAATCACTGGCCAACTAGTGTAGCCAAGATGGCAAGCTCTAGGTTCAATGAAATATTCTATCTCAAAAATAAGGTGGAGAAAGGTTAATACGACTAAAAATCCAGATGTCAGGGAACAAGGATTTCTAGGCCATTCCCAAGAATCAAAAATTCTTTTATTAACTGAGCTGCTTAAGAAAGCTAGACTAGTGTCAGCAATCTGTGAACTCTCAACAATCCAGGACCTTGCATATCTGTAACAGCTAACAAAATGACTCTTAAGAGCAGGAACTCTTAAGCTAACTAGGGTTGGTAAAGCAAAGAATTCAAGATTCTTAACAGGAAGGGACAGACAGTATGGCAACCTTAAGCCTTATCTTTTATTTTACATTGTATGTATGTATGTAGATATGTATGCATATATGTATTATGTTTGTATGGCACATGCATGCCCATGTAAAACTGTATACACTTTGTCAGGGAACATTTGCAGGACTAGATTCTTTACTTCTTCCATATGGAGATCAAACGTGGGTTGTTTTTGTTTGTTTGTTTTTGTTGTTGTTGTTTTTTCAAGACAGGGTTTCTCTATGAAACAGTCCTGGCTGTCCTGGAACTCACAGAGATCCACCTGGCTCTGCCTCCTGAGGGCTGGAATTAAAGGTGTGCACCACCACCACTACCTGGCTCAAACGTGGGTTTTTAGGCTTGTCAGTGAACATCCTTATCAGTTGAGCCACCACTGTGGTCTGGAGCCTAGTTTTTTTAAGATGTGGACTGTAAGCTGGGCATTATGGTATATACCTATTATCTTAGCATTTTGAAGGTAGAGCCAGGAGGGTTGGAGTTCAGGGTCATTCTTAGCTACCCAGTAAGTTTAATGCCAGCCTGGGCTATGAGACTGGCACAAAGACTTGGGCCAATATAGTGAAGGTAAAATACATTCTTTCACAGAGTAGAAATAATCTTTAGTTTTCTGCATTTCCCCAATATTTTTACATTTAATAGCTAAAGCATTTCAGTGTTTAACCACATCCTCTATCACAGAGGCTAGAAGAATAAATTCACTAAGTGTGGAGATACACATCTGTAATTTCAACACTTAAGAGGGTGAGGCAGGAGAATTGCTGTGAATTCTATGCCAGTCTGGGAGACACAGTGAGACTGTCTCAAAACCAAACCAAACCAAACATATCAAGTCAAGTACAACAAGTGGGAAAGAAGTCACAAGGGGAAAAGTATTACATCATGATTCCAATAGCCCTCAC
Organism: Peromyscus eremicus; assembly: GCF_949786415.1. Lineage (NCBI taxonomy): Eukaryota > Metazoa > Chordata > Mammalia > Rodentia > Cricetidae > Peromyscus > Peromyscus eremicus. The sequence continues at coordinate 60,400,653 of NC_081422.1, forward strand.
AGAGATTTTCATTTGTTTCATAAGATATAAGTCAGTCATTTTTTTTAAATTTGGGGCTGGAGAGATGGCTCAGTGGTTAAGAGCACTGGCTGCTCTTCCAGAGGACCCAGGTTCAATTCCCAACTCACAACTGTCTGTAACTCCAGTTCTAAGGGTTCCAACACCCTCATACAGACAAGGCAAGACACCAATGCACACAAAATAAAAATAAATCTTAAATAAATAAAATTAACCTTCTGAGACAGGAGCTCATGAACCTCAGGCTAGCCTTCCTGGCTTTTTATTTTTATTTTATTTTACTTTTTTTTGAGACAAGCTTTCATTGTAACAGCATAGGTTGCTCTGGAAATCTATGTAGTGTGATAATCATGAACTTCTGATCTTCAAGCTTCTACCTCCCTAGTGTTGAGATTATTGATATGTTCTATATCACACCTAGCTAACAATTAGCCATTTTTTGTAGTGTTTTGTTTTGAGACAGTCTTATTATAAAGTACAGCTATCCTCAAACTTATCATCTCCTGCCACAGCCTCCCAAATGTTGAGATTATAGACTTGTAATCTCATTCACTCATCAAATTTTTTTTTTTTTTTTTTTTTTTTTTTTTTTTTTAAAGATTTATTTTATTTATTATGTATACAGTGTTCTGCCTGCATGTGTCTTTGCAGGCCAGAAGAGGGCACCAGATCTAATCGCGGGTGGTTGTGAGCCACCATGTGGTTGCTGGGAATTGAACTCAGGACCTCTGGAAGAGCAGTCAGTGCTCTTAACCTCTGAGCCATCTCTCCAGCCCTCACTCATCAAATTTTTTGTTTTTGTTTTTGTTTTTGTTTTTCAAGACAGGGTTTCTCTGTGTAGCTTTGCGCCTTTCCTGGATCTTGCTCTGTAGACCAGGATGGCCAAGAAATCACAAAGATCCGCCTGCCTCTGCCGCCCGAGTGCTGGGATTAAAGGCGTGCGCCACCACCGCCCAGCTCAATTTTTGTTTTTTTGAGATGTAACAGTCCTGGCTATCCTGGAACTCACTCTATAGACCAGGCTGGCCTCGAACTCACAGAGATCACCTGTCTCTGCCTTCCAGTGCTTTAATCCCTCCCAGGGTTTAAAGGTGTGTGCTACCATCGCCCAGCACTTCCAGTGCTCTTAACCACTAATCCATCTCTCCAGCTCCTTTAATTTTTTTTCTTCTGGTTTTTCAAAATAGGGTTTCTCTGTGTAACAGCCCTGGCTGTCCTGAACTAGCTATGTAGACCAGGCTGGCCTTGAACTCATAGAGATCCACCTGCCTCTGCCTTCTGAGTGCTGGGATTACAGGCATATGTGACCATGCTCAGCAATTTTTTTTTAATATTTAATGGAATAGACTCCTAGATGAAAAGTTTAGAGCAACTCACTACCATGCCAGTAACTGTACACCAAGGAACACTTTGGAAAAGCTAAAGTATAATAAGTATAACATTAATGTTAATAAACATAATTATCTTCCAATGCTAAGGACGACACCAGACACAGAAGAACAGTGTGTTGTGGAATATTTCTTCACACTGTATGCAGCTGTGTCATTGTGATTGGTGTAATAAAGAGCTGAATGGCTAACACCTAGACAGGAAGAGGTGAGGTGGAACCTCTGGGTACAGAGAGGACTCTGGGAAGAGGAAAGGCGAAGCTGCCAACCAGACATGGAGGAAGGAAATGGGTAATATGGAGATGAGGTAATGCCACATGGCAGAACATAGATTAATACAAATGGGTTAATTTAAGTTATAAGAGCTAGTGGGACCAGCCTAAGCTCATGCTCAAACTTTCATAATTGAGAAGTATCCGTGTTGTTATTTGTGAGCTGGCAGCCGACAATAAAGCTTACTACAACAGTGTTTTGAAATTTAGACAAGTAAGATGCAAGAGAAAATGAGATCATCAAAGATGGTGACTTACAGATTTTAGGATTTCCTTTAATAGGAAACTTCACAACCATTTCCTGGGGATTTTTGCAGATGAAAACAAATGGAGAATCAGACTCTTGACTGATGTCTGGGAACTGAAAGATAAAAAAATTCATGCTAGTTGGGACAGATTTGTCATTTTAAGGAGATCAAGGAACAGCCCAGATTTTACCTCAATCCTGATGACAGTACTCTCTGGTTCACAGACCAGGAGGGGGCTATACTCAACAATAACAGAACTCCAGCTTTCTAAGGTTTTAACATGGTATTACACAGTCTATTGCCTTCCATCTCTGGCTTCTTAGAGTGGTATCAGCTTCCTAAACAAAGGATGTCTGACATTTCTCCAGGAGGATGAGAACTAAACACTCTTTTAACAAAGGCAGTTATGAGAGTCTCAGATCTCCTGGAACGTTGGGCAGCACCTTAGATTCAACTCAGTGGATGTCCTGGAAGACTTAAGGAAATTCTGTCAGAAAAAGTACACAAAACCATCTTCTCACAGGGGAAGGAAGATGATTCATTCTGAAAGGTATGACATATAAAGGCTGTTCAGTTGGATACATTCCAGAACTGCTTAGGGAGAAAGATAATCAATAAAACGATTCTGAAGTCATATCACACACAAATTTACATTAATACTCAAGAGTTTGTTTTTTGGTTTCTTTTTTGTTATTTTGCAAATGCAGACATGGAACCCAAAGACTATGCTAGCTACATAATGACAGGTTAGGTAACCATTATAGATCAGCAGAAATGTTCTCTAGCAATGCCCAAACGATCTGATGTTTCATTGTTTCTTATCTTAGGATGTCTAACCTATATGTTTGATAAATGACTGATAGGCATCTGGATCAGACTTAATTACCAAAGATCTTTTCCCAATAACTACTATCAAAAATAGAACATTATTTTCTACTCTTACTCACCTGTTAAGATCTATCCTCTCAGAATCTAAAGGTCTAGATCCAAGAGTCTTTCTGGGCATGGTGGTTCATGCCTGTAGTCCCAACACTTGGTTAATAGAAGTAAGAGGAAGAGGCGTTAAGGGCCAGCCTTGGCTACATAGTTTGTTTGAGACTAGTCTATGCTACACAAGACTCTGTCAAAAAAACAATGACAATAAACAAACAAACAAAAAGCAGGGCTGGGGAAGCCAGGCGTGTTGGCACACATCTTTAATCCCAGCACTTAGAAGGCAGAGACAGGCTGGTCTCTGTGAGTTTGAGGCCAACATGGTCAACATAGTGAACTCTAAGCCAGCCAGGGCTATATAATGAGACCTTGTCTAAAGAAAACAAAGAAAGAGAAACCCTGACAGTCCAAATTAAACAGCGGTTTCACAGAAAATTCCAATGTGTCTATAACTGGTGGAAGCATGAATACTTAAATTTCTTTACTGACCTCACTCTATCCAGGGTGTAAGTGATGCTGTGGGAAAATCAGAAAGAATTTTCCAAATGTTTGGTCCTCCCCATAGAACATGGCCTTCAGTGAGGCAGATGTGGCATGTATCCTGATAAAATGTGAACTTAATATCAAGTATCAGCCACAAAAGTCATATTCATCAAAAAAATGAAAATATTCACAGTAGAGGAGCTGGGGGGATGGATCAGTAGGCACACTGAGGCGAGTGAAGATCTGTAGTAGAATATTTTAAGGTGTGTTACTTTTGTTCATGTTGCATTAACTCTGTGAACCTGTCTAAAACACCTGATGGTCTAATAAAGAACTGAATGGCCAATAGCAAAGCAGGAGAAAGGATAGGAGGGGCTGGCAGGCAGAGAGAATATATAGAAGGAGAAAACTGGAGGGAGATCTAAGATCTAGCAGCCAGAGGAAGAAAACAACTCCAGGAACCAGCCACTCAGCTACACAGTAAGCCACAGAGTAAGAGTAAGATTTACAGAAGTTAGAGAAAAGGGAAAGCCCAGAGGTAAAAGGTAGTCAGAATAATTTAAATTAAGGAAAGATGGCTAGAAACTAAGCCAAGCCAAGGCCGGGCATTCATAATTAAGGATAAGCCTCCGTGTGTAATTTATTTGGGAGCTGGGTGGAGGGCCCCCCAAAAAAGAATAATAAAACAACAACAAAGATCCATTCAGCTCACTGGCCGACCAGCCCAGTTAAATCAATGAGCTCCAGGTTCTGAGGGCAACTACCTCTCAAAAAGATTGAAGGGAGACTGAAGAAAACCAGTAGGTGCAGGCCAAGAGACAGATTTGTGTGAGCTGGTTCTTGTCTTCCACCTTGTTTCAGGGCCAGGGTCTCTCTTGTTATTTCTGATGCTGAACTGCATTCATAGGTTTCACTCTTCTCCCCTGGGCAAAGCCAGAGCTGTGACTGTAGATGTGAGCTGACACATCTGGCTTCTTATGTGGTGATGGAACTCAGGCAATCATGACTGTGCCACAAGCCTCTTCCCACTGAACCACTTCCATGGCCTGTACTTATTATTTATTTATTTGTTTGTTTTTAATTTTTATTTCTTTATAACTTATGTATGAGTGCTCTGCTTGCCAGTAGAGGGCATCAGATCCTATTATAGATGGTTGTGAGCCACCATGTGGTTGCTGGGAATTGAACTCAGGACCTCTGGAAGAGCAGCCAGCTCTTTACCACTGAGTCATCTCTCCAGGCCCTATTTCAGTTTTTGAGACAGGGTTCTTTCTACATAGCCCTGGTTGTCTTGGAACTCACTATGTAGACCAGGCTGGCCTGCAAAGATCTGTCTGCTTCTGTGAGTACTAGGATTAAAGGTGTGCACCACAATACCCAGATATTCTTAATCTACTATGCAATTATCTCTGTAAAGGTCACTGCTGACTTCCATGTTGCTAACTTAAATGATCAGTTCTTGGTTTTCATCTTAATTATACTATCGTGGATCAGGTGGTTGTGGCTCACGCCTTTAATCCCAGCACTCAGGAGGCAGAAGCAGGCAGATCCCTGAGTTTGAGGCCAGCTTGGTCTACAGAGCAAGTTCTAGGACAGCCAGAGCTATACAGAGAAACCTTGTCTCGACAAAAAAAATATATATATATTATATATATATATAATATATATATACACACATATATATGTATATATATATATATACATATATATATATGTATACTATCTTAGAGAATTTGACAGGCTGCCTCTGCCTCCCAAATAAATGCTGGGATTAAATTAGGGATGTGCTATCACATCTGGATAGCTCATTTATTTAGCACATATATCTTTATGGTATTAAGGATCAAACCCAAAGACTCCCATATGGTAAACAAATACTCCAACATTGAACTATATCTCTACCTGACAGAAGTTTCTATTCCTATCTTGAACATGGTCCCCACTTAACTTCCAGGGTATCGTTTTCTTCCCAGTTTTCCTACTTTACTGGCTGTTTCTCGTCTTCCAGCCTTAAAGTGCTGCAGAGTAGCAGAGATCTTTGCCTGCATTTATAGTCCGTAAAGATTTTCCAAGGTCCTGGGAATGCAAATCAAAACCACAAGGAAGACTGCTCAACAGGGAAAGACACTTACTGCTAAGCCAAATGTCCTGAGTTGTTTCTCTGACCTCCATGCATGCATTGTAATGTACGCCCCACCACAGGCACACACACAAGAAATTATATATATATATATATATATGGCACACACATACACACAAAACCCCGCAAAACCAAAAAAACCTGAGACACCATTTCATACTAAGATGGCTACATGTGACAAAAGCATGAGGCAGATGGCAGGAAAGGTATGACGACGCTAGAACCTTCTGCAGTGCTGGTGTAAATGGAAAGTGGTACAGCCACAGTGGAAAATAGTTTGGAGGTTCCTCAAAAGGTTCAGCAGAGAATTATCATTATCCCCAGTAGCCAGAAAAGAAATGAAAAGAATCTCACGCAGGTATTTGTACACTAATGTTCAAAGCAACATTATCTAACAACCCAGTAACAGCTGAATAAACAATATGAAGAATCTACCTACATCAGAGCATCTTTCAGTCTGAGAAAGGAAGAAAATTCTGAAACATTCTACAACGTGGGCAAACCATGGAAACACGGTATAAATGAAATAAGACACAAAAAGACAAATTCTGCATGATTCTACTTCAATAAGGTACTTAAAAGAGGCCAACTCACATGGATAGAAAGTATAACAGGAGCACTTAGATGGCAAGAGGGTAAAAGCACTTATCAAGCCCACATGCAAAGGCAGAAGAAGCTAGGTGTGGTGGCTCAAGCTTTTAATTCCAGCATTTGGAGGCAGAGGTAGATGGATGGTTACGAGTTCTAGGCCTACTGAATTTACATGGACAATTCCAGTACACAGGCCGTCTCAAAAAAAAAGGGTAAGAAAGGTACTAGATGTCCTCTGACCTCCACACACGCACCATAACCTAAGTGCTGGTGCAGATGCAAGCACACATGGTAGAAAGAAAGGAAATAAAGGGGAAGGGAACAGAAGAAAAGAGGAGGAGGGAAGGGGAGGGGAAGGGAGTGCCTGGAAAGACAGGACCCAGGTTTGGTTCCCAGCACCCACAAGGCAGCCTACAAATACCTGTAACTCCAGTTCCAGGGGATCTAACACACTGTTTTGACCTCTGTGGGCTCTTGTACATATGTGGCACACATACATACACTCATGCATACACATACCTATAAAATTAAAAAATAAATAATTTTAAAAATGAAAATAAGTAAAATAGAGTAATCAAGGACTGAGGCGGGGAGGAAAGAGTAATTACTGAATCAGTACAGAGTCTGTGGTTAGGGTAATAGGAAAGTTCTAGAGATGGGTAGTGATGGTGACTAAATACTGTTATGAATATAGTTGATTTCATGGTACACTTAAAGATGCTTAAAATGGAAAAGTCTACCTTATAGAAGGTTTAGCATAAGAAAAATAAAATTTTAAAAATTAACGTTAGGGGCTGGAGAGCTGGGTTAGGGGTTAAGAGCACTTCCTGCTCTTTCAGAGGACTAGAATCCAGTTCCCAGCAACTGCCTGTAACTCCAGCTCCAGGGGATCTGATGCCCTATTCTGGCCTCTGGGCCCCTGTAGGCATAGGCAAACACACACGCACGCGCACACACACGCACGCACGCACGCACAAATAAATAAATAAATAAAACCTTTTTGAAAAATTAGGGTGAGTTTCTTTTCCAGGTTTGATGCTTGTATGCTGTACTTGTTGGTCTGAAGTGAGAGTTTCATAAATTTGAGGTCAGTTTGGGCTACATAGTGGAAACTCAAGCAAAAAAGAAAAAAAAAAGGCGATTCTATCCGTCTGTCCATTTACCAGGCCAAGTCATTAGAAAACCCTGTAACTATAGCTACAAAATATAATCTACAAAATATGTCCAGCACTTCATTTTGTCTCACAAGGCTCTGGCCTTGAACTCACAATTCCCTGTCACAGCCTTGCCAGTGCTGAGGTTACAGGCATCGACCACTATGCTTGATTTCTGTGAAGGAGCCAGAGAGCCAAACTCAGGTCTACATGCTTCTAAAGCAAGTGTTTTAACCACTTAGCTAACTTCCCTGCCCTACTTAACAATTCTTATGAGGAGTTAAACAGATGGCTCAGTGGGTAAGAGAGCCTGCTGCTCTTCCATAGGACCTGAGATTGGTTCACAGCACCCACACTGGGCAGCTCACAATTGCATGCAACTCCAGCTCCAGGGCATCTGATGCCCCTCTTCTGACCTCCGTAGGCACCTGCACACACGTGACATATACTCAAATAGACATATACACATACACATAAATTAAAAAGCCTGGCAGTGGTGGTGCACACCTTTAATCCCAGTACTCAGGAGGCAGAGGCAGCCAGATCTCTGTGAGTTCTAGGACAGCCAAGGCTACACAGAGAAACCTTGTCTCAAAAAACAAACAAAAAATGAAAAAAAAACATATTAAAAAAAATTTCACTAATTATTCTATGAAAATCAAGACAGCAACTCAAACAAGCACTTTTAAGAATCAACATTCTAACATAATCCAATCCAAAGATATACTAATTTGTTATTTACGTGCTGAGGAATGATGCTAGGAAAATATTAAAGGTTTTTATTTTCCACAATTAAAGTCTTTCTTTAACAGGAAAAAACTGTACATATAGTAAAAATAACTGCAATTCAGCAGTCTGGAGTCTCAGTCAAGAAGATTCAGGCAACATTGGTTGTTAGCCTTGTGTGTTACAACAACCACAACGCAAACTGTGTACTAAGGCTACGAGGAAGTTATTTGATATAGCATGGGTGGGTTCTGTCTGAAACAGCTATATTCACTTGATTTTTGAATTAATTATTGGTATTTGCATGTTCAGAAGCTGTGGTGGTTTGAAAGCAAATGGCCCCCACAAAGAGTGGCACTATTAGGAAGTATGGCCTTGTTGGAAGAAGTGTGTCACTGCGGGGGCAGGCTTTGAGGTCTCCTATGTTCAAGCTATGCTGTATAGTAGGCAGTTCACTTCCTGTTGCCTGCTGATCAAGATGTAGAACTCTCAGCTCCTTCTCTAGCACCATGTCTGCCTGCATGCTGCCATGCTTCCTGCCATGATGATAATGGACTACACCTCTGAAACTGTAGGAACTTCCAATCAAATGTTTTCCTTTATAAGAGTTGCTGTGGTCATGGTGTCTCTTCACGGCAATAGAAACCCTAACTATGACAGAAGTCTTTTACTGTTGCTAACTTTCTCTCAACACCACATTCACTTTCACAATCCCACAAGAAGGGGTTATGACCCACAGGATCAGAAATTGAGTTCGCTGCCATACCTGGCTTTCGAGAAAGTATTTAAAGCCTCATTACATGGCTTCATCTTGCTCTTCTTTCAGGACTTTGTTCAAATGTCAACTTTGACGTAAATCTCTCCTGACCCCACTATTTAAAAGTCAGTGGTAGAGTGCTTGCCAAGTATGCACACGGCTCTGGTTCGATAACCAACAAAAATAAATAAATTAAACAAAGTGAAATCACAGCACCCATCACCCTATAAATATATCACTTTGAACCCCCTTTCCTATCTTATCTTTTCTCATGGAACTTACCACATATAACGTATAAATTATTCATATTTTTGTTCCCCTTTACTAAGATGAGAGCTTCAATGGGTAGACATTTTCTGCAACACCTCCTACCCCCAGGGGCTGAGAGACGGCTCAGTGGCTAAGAGCATTTGCTGTGAAAGAAATAGGACTTGAGTACTGAAAGCCTCGAGTGCAGTGGGAGATTCTGTCTCAGAAAAGGAGGATGATAGAGGAAGACACCAGATGTCCTCTGACCCTCCTTCTGCTAGGACCAGACACAGCATACAGTAGGTAGTCAATGAACACTTCCGAGTGTCCACAAGAAAGAGGAACAAGGACCAAAGCAGCACAGAGTGATTATCCACTGGGGGTGGGGTTACTCTACGTCACCACAGACACTAAAGAGAAGTCCGTCTGGATGAGCCTCATATCTCAAAACACAATCCCTGTCCTTGAGACCTGGATTCTATGACCACATTACACATTGAGGAGTATTTAGTTGGCTCCGGCTGTGTGGGCCTCTAATCCCACTACTGGAGAGGTTGAGGCAGGAAAGCACAAGTTCAGAGTTCAGAGAGAGTCTGGGCCACTTACTGAGACTGTGTCAAAATAGAAAGTAAAAGCAGGGCTGGGGATACAGTTCAAAGGTGATTTCTTAGGATGCACAATGCCCTTAGTTTAGTGGCCAACACTGTGAAGAAAAAAAAAAAGAGTGGTTTGTACCTGGCCTGAGATTTACAAAGATGAAAATTCAGCAGACTTAGCAAAGATACATTAGAAGGGAAATGAATGCGAATAAGCTGTGACGTCACATCCAGTTTGCTGAAGACGCTAGTTTACGGGGCCCCTGACCGAGCATAATAGACAGGTCAGGAAATAGGAGCTTCATAATCAAGGAACGGTGCAAACTGGGCCAAGGACTCTGGCAGGTGCTTTGTTTCAGTCTAGAGAGACTCCTATCACCACTTCCGGCCCGAGGGGCAGGGGGCGGGCCTTCCTGTCTTCCATGCCTCCTAACTTCCATAGCTGTCTACATAACAGGTAAGTAACTGCCAAACAGCTCTCTCTCCTCCTCTCTGGGGAAACTGTTCACCAGCCACTTAGAAAACATTTCTTGTGTCATTTTCATAGCAGGGAGGAAAAGGTTAGTACTTTTTGGCAACTGCTACTGATTTAGAGCCAAATAAAAATTTCTGCTCAACTCTGCAAGCCCCCCCTTAGTCCTTGTATTAAAATGATCAATAACTCCCTAATTATGTCACTCTTTCCAACAAATCCCAAAGTGAATTTTATACACGTGTGTGTGTGTGTGTGTGTGTGTGTGTGTGTGTGTGTGTGTGTGTGTGTGGTGACTGAAGCAGGGTCTTGTGCCTCCTGGCCAAGCACTCTACCACTGAGTCACAGATCTAGCCCCATAACTTACAAATCTTTTACCTGCCTCCTGAGGACAAACAGCAAAGGCAAACAGCCAAGAAACAACTCACTGACAAGAACATATATTCGCTGTAGGTTTTCTGGGTTTAAACTTTGGGGGAAACTACATAATATATGAAACCAGGCTCTGAAATCCAGTTAGCTGAAAACTGACCCCAAGACTGAGGTAAGGACGAACAGAAGACAGGCATCTGGTAAAGATGGTGGCCACAAGCACAGCAGGTCAAAAGTGGCACAACCTGAAAGCAAACGTGTTCGTGGATAAACACTGCAGGTACTGGTAGTGGCTACAATCAGGACGTGTTTTATGTGTGTATGAAACTATTAAAGAATAAATCAAAGACAATTTTAAAAGTAGTTCTCATTTACATTTTCCTTCAAAGCAACTAGAGGAAACAGGGATGGTAGTACGGGCTGGTAATCCCAAAACTCCAGAGGCGAACACAGAACTAGCCTGAGCAGCACAGCAAGGCCAGACATAGAAGCAAATGCCTACAATCCCAGCATCTGAAGGTGGGCACAGGAGGATAAAAAATTCATGGACAGGGGAGGTTGGAGGGATGGCTCAGAGGTTAAGAGCACTGGCTGCTCTTCCAGGGGTCCTGAGTTCAATTCCCAGCAACCACATGGTGGCTCACAACCATCTACAGTGGTAAACTGATGCCCTCTTCTGGAATAAAAGAGTATATGCAGACAGAGCACTCATATACAAAAAATAAATCTTCAAAAATCTTAATAAATAAAATATTAAAAAAAAGAAAGAAATTCATGGGCATCATTGGCAAGTTTGAGGCCAAACTGACCAAATGAGACCATACGTATCCCCCACCAAAAACAAAAACAAAACAAAACAAAATCACCAATCAACCAACTAGCCTCCCATCCTGAGGAAATAGAACATTATTTTAAAACTCTGATCCTTAGTCTTCATCCCAGTGCCTGTCATATGACGATTAATAGTTACTTCTTTTCTCTTCTTGCTTCATTAATACTTACTGAATATATGGTTATATACTATTCTGAGTAATAAAATATGAGAAGAAATTTGTCACTTGGATAACACAGAAGACTGGATGACAAACCAAGATGACAACTTGAACAGACTGTAAGAAAGTAAGGCCCCAAGTCCTTCTAGGTCAAGCAGCTCAGGTTCCCTAGGCCTTGGTATGTGAGAGGTAACATTACCCTATCCCATGAAATGTTTGACTCTCCCAACACCAGGTCTATTGCGCTTGTGCCTCCCCAGTCCAATTCTGCTGGTTCTATCATGAACTAGATCTTTAGACAGCCCTACCCTGGACCACAAGTCTTCCCACCTTCATCTTCCAATCCATCCTCCACACTGCAGCCAGTGAGTTCTCCTCAGGCAGGGCTCTCAGCGCCTTATTGCTTCATAAAAGCTTTCAAAACACTCCTCCACATTTCCCAGCTCACCAGACAAATAGATCTTTCCTCTGTGCTCTGTCATCTAGGGCTATCTACCATCTGACCACAACCTACTTTCCAACCTTGGTCGCGGCTTCCTCTCCGCAGGCTCACACTGTCCACCAGATGGGCTTGCCACATTAGTCACCCAGAGCCGACCTCCCACCTGTGTCTTTGCTTCCACCACCTTCTCATTTCGGAATATGCTGTTTGGCCTGCATGTGTCTGTGCAGGACTCCATGCAGGACCCACAGAGCCCAAAAGAGGATGTTGGATCCCCTGAACAGGAGTTACGGACTCTGTGCACTACCACGTGGAGTGCTGGGAACTAACCCCAAGTTTTCAAGAGGAGAAGCCAGTGCTCTTAACCACTGAGCCACTTCTCCAGTATCTTGTTTGGTTTTTGACACAGGGTCTTACTCTATATCCCTGGATGGCACAGGACTCGCTTTGTAGACCAGGCTAGCCTTGAATTTACTGAGATCCACCTATTTCTGCTTCTCACATGCTGGGATTAAAAGTGTGTGCTATCATGCCTGCCCCAAATTGTTGTGAGGTTTGGAAAATAACATACACATACATAATGAGTATAGCACATATTTGGTGATTGAGAGTGATGATTTTTTACCATTCTCCAAAGTGAATACAAAGATGTGGAATCTCTTCCTACTAGAAATTATTTCTCCCCGCTTCAAGTCCTGAAAGGTAGTCTCCCCCACCACCTTGTTCGCCTCCCACCCTTCTCAGACTCTCAAATCTCACAATGCAACCCAGGCTTGAATTTGCAGTCCTGCAATCCTCTTGCCTCAGGCTGAAGAGTGCTGGTATTATAGGCATGCTACCATGCCCAGCAATTTTGGCTTCTTAAAGGTTATCTTGGGCAGGGGGTATATTCAGTGGTAGAGTGCTTGTACAGCATGTTTGAGGTTCTGGGTTTAATCCTAGCACCACAGAAAACACTAAAAACACCAATCTTCACTTTTTGATTGTTAACACAACTCTTTAGTGACGTCTCATGTATTGGAGGGCAGAACCTAGGCCTGATTTACCTTGTTTCATTTAGTATCCACAATGGTGTCTGACTTATACATCACCCAAATATTTATTGATGGATGGATAATTACATAAGAAAATATTTTTTCCTTTCTCTTTTTTTTGGGGGGCGGTTGTTTTGTTTTGTTTCGTTTTAAGACAGGATCTCACTATGTAGCTTTGGCTAGTCAGGAATACATACAGTTCTACCTGCTACTGCCTCCTGAGTGCTGGGATTAAAGGAGTGCATTACCAACTCCTGGCACATAAGAAAAATCTTAAGAATTATATGCTCACTATCAAGTAAAAGCTATTGGACCGCAAGATGGCTCACTGGATAAAGGTTTTTGCTACTAAGCCTGATGACCTGAGTTCAATTAAAGAATGTAAGGAGAGAACTGACTCCTGCAAGTTGTCCTCTAATCTCCACACACATGCATTGATTGCCTCCCTCTGAAATATAGTTATATATTATTTATATACATATGTGGTTGTATGTTTGTCTGTGTATGGATATATGCACATGTGAGCCCAGGTATCCACGGAGGCCAGAAGTGGGTGTTGCATTCCCTGCAGCTGGAGTTATAAGCAGATGTAAACTGTCTGGTTTGGGTGCTTAGAAACAAATTTGGGTCCCCTGGAAAAGTGTTCTTAACTGCCAAGTCATCAAACCAATGCCCCAAATAAATCAATAAGGTCTGGAGAAAAGGTTTAACAGCTAAGAGCCTTGTTGCTCTTGCAGATGTGTACTTTCATTCTTAGCTCTCACAGGGCGGTTTACCATCTACAATCTCACTTCCAGGGGGCTACCACACCCTTTTATGATCTCTACAGGCACCGGGCATACATGTGGTACACATATATACAATTCAGGCAAAATCCTCAAACATGAAGTAAAATAACTATGGAAAAAAAAACAACAAAAATATATATAAAAAAACTTTTTAAAAAGATTATTATTAAGCTGGAAAGATGGCTCAGAGGTTAAGAGCATTGGCAGCTCTTCCAGAGGTCCTGAGTTCAATTCCCATCAACCACATGGTGGCTCACAACCATCCGTAATGAGATCTGGTACCCTCTTCTGGTGTGCAGGAACACATGCAGGTAGAGCACTGTATACATAATGAGTAAATCTTTTTTCTATCATCCCTCCATTTTTCATTAAGAAATTTTTTATTCATTTTACATACCAACCACAGATCCCCCTCTCTTCCCTCCACCCAATAAATAAATATCTTTAAAAAGTTACTATTAAAAATTTATGCCAGGCGGGGATGGCACATGCCTTTAGTCCCTGCACTCGGGAGGCAGAGCCAGGTGGATCTCTGTGAGTTCGAGGCCAGCCTGGTCTACAGAGTGAAGACAGGTCCAAAACTACACAGAGAAACCCTGTTTCAAAAAAACAAAAAATTTATTACAAGAATGTGGGCATAATGGCATATGACTTAAATCCTAGCACTCAGGAGACAGGGGCAGGCAGATCTCTAAGTTTGACGCCAACCTGGTCTACACAGGGAGTTCCAGGACAGCTAGGGCTACACAGAGAAACCTCATATCAAAAAAGAAAAAATATTATTACAGGGGCTAGAGATGGCTGCTGCTCTTCTAGAGGACCCAGGTTTGATTCCCAGCACCCACATGGTGGCTCACAACCATCTGTAACTACAGTTCCAGGGGGTTGATAGGCTCTTCTGGCCTCACAGGCACCAAGCAGTACATAGACATACAGAGAATTTATTACACAGAACATTAGAAAAAGTAGCATTGCTAGACATGAAGGCACATGTCTTTAATCCAGCATTTGGTAGGTAGAGGCAGGCGACATTCTGGGAGTGCAAGGCTAGCCTGGTCTATGTAGTGAGTTCCAGGCCAGCCAGAGCTACAAGTGAGACCCTTTCTCAAAAAAGAAAAAAACAAAAACAAAACAAAACAAACAAACAAACAAAAAACCCAAAAGTGGTACTATTCCACATCTCTCTTTAGAACATTAAGTGGAATGTTTTTTTGCTATAAAGCACACATATGCACAAACACACACTGTTATATATGCACACATATAACAAACACATACTGTTATTCCGTAAACCATTTTTGTTTTTTGTTCTTTCAAGACATGTTTCTCTGGCTGTCCTGGAACTCCCTCTGTAGACCAGGTTGGCCTCGAACTCATGAGATCCACCTGCCTCTGCCTTGTGAGTGCTGGGATTAAAGGTGTGTGCCACCACCATCCAGCATCCTTAAACCATTTTCAAGTGAATACTTGATACCCAAACTTCAATCAACAATAACAACAGTATGTTCTAACCACTACAAACTCTAATGAACCTTCTAGTCTTCTTAAACATTCTGATTATGCATTCTTTACCTCACTCAAGTGGACTGTGATTTTAAAGAAGTGCTTGGAGGTCAGCTGGTTGTTAACAACATAGGGTTTCCTTTTTTGTTGTGTCTTAGATAACAGCCCTCAAGGTCTCTTAGGAATATTCTGGTCTATGCACAGGCAAATTGTGTCAGGAGAACTAACAGATAGACAGCAGAGGGCCACTGACAGGACTCTGCACTGAGGTATACCCCATCTCCTCAGACTTTATTTTATTCATTTATTTTTTTGGTTATTATGAGACTATGTAGCCCAGGCAAGTGTAGAATTCAGTGCTCTTCCTGCCTCAGACTCCTTGAGTACTAGAATATACTACCGCTCCCTGTTTCCCTCACAGATTGAAAAACAGAATCAGGGATTTGGCATTTTCAGGGCCAAGGCCTGGTTTGAATGTTGAACATTATTACTTCCTTCATGTTCTAACTTCTTCTCAGATTGAGAAGACCCATCAGTGTGTGATTTCCACACAAAGTGAGATCTGCAGTCTTCCAGACATCTATGTTGCTTAGATTTTGTTAGTTTTTTTTTGTTGTTGTTTTGTTTTGTTTTTTTGTTTTTCAAGACAGGGTTTCTCTGTGTAGTTTGGTGCCTATCCTGGATCTCCCTCTGTAGACCAGGCTGGCCTTGAACTCACGGAGATCCACCTGCTTCTGCCTCTCAAGTGCTGGGATTAAAGGCACACTACCACCTCCTGGTGCTTAGATAATCTTCAAGAAGATGGAAGAACTCATATCCTTCTCTCTAAGAGGACTGCAATTCTACTCTTGGTGTCAATTATAAGATAGAGGGGCCCAGCAGAATAGTCTCAGCATAATTCCTTGAAGGTAGGATCTGGTCTGTTATAAAAAACCTTAGCATCAAATAGACTAACAGAAAGCTGGCACGAGAGGAATGGGCTCTGCTGGGAAGAAACAGAATAATCAATGACCTTGGAGATTTCAGACAAATCTGAGTTTCTTTTGAAGGCAGAGATATAAATAGCACAAACAACACAGAGCCGTAAAAACAAAGGCCACCAACTCAACTCCATGTCTGAAAACTTGTTAGGTCTGGAGAACTGCTCACAACCACAGCTGCTAATGGTTATGGATTTGGCAATCAAAACGGCTTTGTTAAAAAAAAGAAAAAAGTTTTAACTGCCTCACTGTTGAGGTTACAAACCACAGCCTTGATGCATTGTTGCAGTCAACATCCTCCCTGCTGTTTTTGAGAGCTTACATCTGCTGCTGGCAGATAAAATGCTGGCAAACAGCAGGGGCTCCTTCCAGGGGAATAAGGGGGAAGCTCTGAGGAGATGGCTCTCATCTACCTATCTCTCCCAGTCAGCCGGCAGCCTTCTCCATACGTTCCTTCCCTGTCCAGGTTCGTCCTCTGTCATTACTCAGAGGAGGGTTGAGGGTTTAGTGAGATCCCCCGCACCCCCACCTCCCTGGCACAAATTAGCCATGCTGGCTAAACTTGCTTTAAAGAGATAAAAGTAAGCCTGTTCAGGACATACTTTTTAAAAGACCAGTTAGAGTGTAGTGCACTTGATTTCAAAAGTACTATGAAACAAATCTTTGCTATTCTTATTCTTTTTAGAGAACTAAATGATCACATTATGCCAAAAATAGTGAGGGCTTAGTATATTTTAATTTATCAAAGACAGTCCAAGAATGTGAGATCAGAAATAAATTACCAAGTTTCTCTGGGGAAGGAAAATGTTAGCAACAGTATGCTGAAGAAAAAATGTGTTCCAAGTCACATAGGAAGTTAGTTTCAGCTGACATAAAGTTTGTTAGTGCCACAGTTTTTCAAAGAAAATTCGACTCGGCTGGTTGATAAGAATCCACGTTGCAATGCTGAAGACACAGGGTAGAAATTGTTTCCTGGATGGTTCTTGTTCAGTAAGCTGAACTTAAGAGGGTAAAGAAAAGCCTGACATGTACATCCTAAATTGTGCATGCTAAGACACAGCTCTGTAGTATGTAAACAGGCAATGAGTGTGTGTGAGGGGGGACTGGGCAGTAACTCAGTGGTAGAGCACTTGCCCACTATGTGCCAGGTCCTGGGGCTGATTACCAACACTGCTTCAGGAAGGAAAATGTTTAGGAACACTGTATTCTATTATCTACCTCTTAGAGAGTCTTAATTCCTACTTGCATATTAAAGACTCTTAGAAACTCTATGGTAAACAGATTTGTTTAATCCAAAGATGTTTCCCAGATGTACACTAATTTCAGGGAACACCTACTTGAAGTGCTTTGTGAAATCCTAGGATAGGGCTATTTCCCCAAAATACCAACAAGATTTATTTATTTAGAAACAAGATTTAGGCTAAGAGTGGTAGAGCAATTGCCTAGAATGAACAAGGTCCTGGGTTTACTCCACAGCACCACAGATCAAACACTGGGCTGACTCAATGGTGAAGTGCTTGCTGCTAAAGCATGAGGACCTGGGTTTGAGTCCCCAGAATTCAGGTAAAGCTAAACACAGAAGTTGGCGGTGGGGGTGGGGGCAAAAGACAGCAACCATTTCTAAAAGCGACACAATCCACTGGAGTGGAGAGATGGCTCAGCGGTTAAGTTAGGTGGCTCACAACTGCCTATAACTTCAACTCCTAGGAACTCTGACACCTCTGGCTTCATAAGTTACATGTACATATGCCCATGTGCACACACACATATATAATAAAAAAAAAATAAGGCAGGGAGTGGTGCAAGCTTTTAATCCCCGGACTCAGGAGGCAGGAGAGACAGTTCAAGGCTACACAGAGAGAAGTTTACACAGAGAGTTCCAGGCCAGTCAGAGCTACATAGTGAGGCCCTGTCTCAAACAAAAACAAACAAAACTAAGCTATTATCTACTCTGAACATATTCATATGATACTCTCAAAACACAGAAAGTAATGGAGAAAGCCACAGAAAAGCTGATGACCATGAGAAAAGAGTATGAGATTTCAATGTTCCATGAAACCTACCAACTTTTGATATAAGTTCATGGCATACCTAAGGGCAATCCATAAGGAGAGTTGCCAGGATCTCCATCATGGAACATGTGGGAAGATTCTGGCATTTCTCCATACTGTCCTCAGCAACTTCAGTACATAACACACAATAAACCCAAGCTCAAGGAGAGGCATCATGCTGACCTGAAGGAAGGGTATCCTTGAGAAAACAAGATTTGTTAATTAGATTTCTAATGACATCAACCCTCAGGAATATCCCACACATTAAGATTATAGTTTTCACTGTTATGGTCTGAATTTTAAAAATGTCCCCCATAGGCTCATGTGGTTCCCCAGCTGCTGGTGCTCTTTTGGAAGGTTGTGGGGGCCTGGAAGGTGGAGACGGATCACTGAAGAAGGGCCTTTGAGGGTTATAGCCCTAACTGTGGTCCTTCTCTCTGCTTCTTGATCTGCCACGCTGTGAGCAGCAGTAGGCGCAAGCTTCCACCACCAAGAACTGGACATTAATGCCAAGCCTTTCCCACTGTGTGCTCGGAACCATGATCCCAAATGAACCTTCTCTCCTTTAAGTTGCTTCTGTCAGGTAGTGTATCACAACAAAGGGAAAAGAAACGAATATGTTTATTTCCATAGCAGAAAGGGAGGGGCATGACATTAAAACAAATAGAGGTGGAAAGAAAGCAAAAGTATAGGTGCCATGGCCTGGAGACGAAGGCTTCCACATCCCTAGGCTTTGTCTGGGTCTAGATTGTATGCTAAGGGCAGAGCAAAAGAACGGGCGTCAATCTCATACCCGAATGCATGCAGTGGACACGTAAGTAAACAGAAAAGACAGGGAAGGTAAACCTAAGAAAATCATGGACAGTGCTGGGTGTTGGGGTCATACCTATAACATCACCTGGGAGGCTGAGGCAGGAGGATCAGATAATCTACACCTAGAGATGAAGTTTGAGGCCAGCCTAGGCTAAGACCCAGTTTTAAAAAAAAAACAAAAAAACATAGCAGAGTTTGGCGGCACATATTGGCAATCCCAGTACATGAGACTCTGTCTTGAGGAGAGGAGAGAGGAGAGAAGAAAGGAAAAAACAAAACAAGCAAAAGACAGGCCAGGTATGGTGGTGGCCACCAATAATCCCAGCACTTGGGGGTGCTGGAGAGATGGTTAAGAACACTGGATGTTCTTCCAAAGAACTCAGGTTCAGTTCCTAGCACCCACCTGGCAGCTCACAACTGTAGCTCCAGTTCCAATTGCAGTTTATATCTCTGGCTCCAGTGCCCTCTCCTGGTCTCTGTGGGCACTGCCTGGATGTGGTGCACAGACATACAGGCAGGCAAAACACCCATACACGTAAAAGAAAAACAAAGAAAATACCCACCTCTAAAAAATTAATCCTAGCACTTGTGAGGTTGAAGCAGGAAGACTGTAAGCTCAAGATCAGCCTAGGCTACTATGGTGACACCCTGTCTCAAAATCAAACCCAAAGGCAAAACCAAACCAAAATAAAAACAAACTGACAAAAATATCAAGAAATCTAGGGGGATAAGAACTGCTGGCTAAAATCTGCAAGGGAAGTATTGAGAGGGTTAAGTGACTAGAAACAATAAATTAAAAAAAAAAAAAATGGGGGGGGGGGAGCTGGTGTAGTGGTACCTGACTCTAATCCCAGCACTCAGGAGTCAGAGGCAGGCGGATCTCTGTGAGTTTAAGGCCAGCCTGGTCTACAGAGAGAGTTCCAGAACAGTCAGGGCTACACAGTGAGATGCTGTCTTGAGAAGACAGAAAGACAAAAAGAATGGAAGGAAGGAAGGAAGGAAGGAAGGAAGGAAGGAAGGAAGGAACAAATGAACGAAAGAAAGAAGCATTTGGGAGGCTGAGGACATAGCTTAGTGTTGGGGTATCTGACTAGAATGCATGAAGCCCTGGTTTCATTCAGCACAGCAAGAAAAAGAAGGCGGCAAACACTTGGAAAAACGATTTACTGAATCAAACTAAGGAGAAGTACGTTTCTTAGGCACAGCAGTAGAAGCCCAAACGCTTAAATTAAGTGCTCAAAAGAACAGGAAAACACGGTCTGTAAGACGTTTTCTGCTTCAGGATGGATTTGGCCATTTTTTGAGTCCTGCCAGTGGGAGCCCAAACTCTCCATTTGAGGAATTTCCCAGTGAAGTCAAAGTTATTTGGTGCCCCCTACTGTTCACAACGTGTTTGAGTCGTGTCAATTCAATGTTCAGAGATTTAAAAGAATTTAATACATACATATGTTCACTTGTACACACATACTCCAACATGGCACAAATCAAACCAAGTTCAAACACACTTGCCTATCATGAGTTCAATGGTCTGGAAGAAATGCTTCAGGATAAGCCAAAACAGATTATCCACACCCACCATCTAGTCAAAACGAAAAGCGTTATTTTAGAGTTTCTTCATTAAAAGAACTTTTGCTTTGCTCTGTTTTGTTTTTTGAGATAGAGCCTCACTTTGTAGCCCTGGCTGGTCTGGAACTTGCTATGTAGATCTGGCCTCCAACTGACAAAAATCTGCCTGCCTCTGCCTCCGAAGCACTGGGATATAAGTGTGCACCCTTCCGCCCAACCTAGAGAGCAAAGCGTAAAGAAAGGATGAAGGCAAGCCTTACACGTCCTTCCCTGGACTGTGGTGACAGCTGTTTTTAGAAATGCAGCTCTGCTACTTCCCCATGCACTGGAAACCAAGCCATCTCCTAGTGCTTCTGTTTCTGACCTACTGCTATTCGCCCTCCAGTGTACGTTCAAACAGTTTCCTGAAGCTGGGGGTGGTGGTTGCATGCCTGTAATCTCAGCGCTCCAAGGCAGAAGCAAGAGGATAACCACAAGTTCAAAGGGTATATGTAAGTTCCAGTTCAGCCTGGGATATGGCTCAAAACAAAACAAAGCAGGGTACAACACAGCAGACTCCTTTGGAGGCAGAGAAAGGAGGACCGTGAATTTGAAGCCAGCCTGATCTGGGCCACGAGTCTCTCAGAAAAGAAAGAGGGGGGACAGAGAGACCTTTCTTCTTCTGTTTAAATTGCTAGCACCTTACTGTCTTCAGAACAGTCTGCTATGAAGATCTAGAACCTGTTGTAGAATATTATTTCAAGGTGTGTTACATTTGTTTATGCTCTGGAACATTTGTTTAATGATGCGAAGATGTGTTTGATTAAATAAAATTCACCTGCGGTCAGGAGGCTGCGTCAGCAACTAGCTGTCAGGAAGTGGTAGGGAGGAGCAGGTGAGAAAGGGTTTATAAGGAGGGCGAGGAGAAGCACTGGGCTTTTTGGAGGAGGAGAGCAAGGAGAGAAGGTGAGCTACTTGCTATTCAGCCTCTCTGAAGAGCAGAATTCCACCTTAACCTTTGACTCTTGAGTTCTTTAGAGGGAGAGAGGTTTAGTTAAGTTCCCTTAGGAGCTTTGGAGAGTCAGAACCTGAGGGAACAGAATTCCCTCCGGCTACGGGCCTTGCTACCTCACCGCTGCTGGTAGCGGCAGATGCAGCTGCTGATTCGGACAGCTGTGGCTTAAAAGGCAGCAACAATTAAATAAAAGGACAAGAACCTGTCACACTAGTAAGCACGTGTCTGCCCACAAGAAGAACTCAGTACTCACCTGCTCCTGAAATTGTTTCTGGGACAAGCAATCAATTAGGTCCACACAGCCCAGAAGACAACCTGACGGATAGTCATTCGGAAATTCCAAATCTAGATAGAAAACAACAAAAGGATTGGACAAATTTCCTTTTTTGTGACCCTGGAACTCAGAAATCTGCTTTGAATTCTGAACACATAACTTTTCCATCTATTTGCAGAAGCAAAGGAAAACTGTGAAGTTTTTTATATGGCACACTGCTTGAATTTTAGCAAAAAACTAGTGAGTGACTAGCTTAGTTTACTATTTACATGCTAAATTTGGAAGCTTTTTTTACTTTAGAAAAATCCTCCATATACCATCAAGGTTCAAGGACTCTCTAGGTTAATCCCAAGCAAATTAAGTCTAATACACTCACAAATGGATTGGATTAGAGTCTGGTGGTGTGATGGTCAGCTTTAACTCTCAACCGACACAACCTACAGTCCTGAAGGAAGAGTCTCAATGAGAGGCTGGCAGCACTAGCAGCCCTATTCTCTAAGAAGAGTCCTGAAGCATGTGAGGATGGACAAAGGTAACCGAGTAAGAGCCAGCTGAGACGTGGCTGGCTCTCCTTCACTGTGGCTATGAGGGGAGTACTTGCTTCAAGTTCCTACCACTGTGGCCTCCTAAAATAATGGACTAAAACCTGGGATTCTGAGCTAAAACAAACCTTTAACCCTTTCTCCTCTAAGTTACTTTGGGTCACGGAATTTTATCACAGCCAAGGAAATAAAACTAGAACAGGAGGTACAGTGTTCTAGGAAAAAAGAAAAGCAGCTATAGGTGATGAGAAAAAAAACATAAAAGTATAAAAAGTATGATGAAACAAACAGAAGAATAAATGTCATTTTTTCCTTTTCTTTCTTTCTTTTTTTTTTTTTTCCGAGACAGGGTATCCCTGTGTAGCTTTGGCTATTCTAGAACTAGCTCTGTAGACCAGGCTGGCCTCTAACTCAGAGATCCACCAGTCTCTGCCTCCTTCTCCCTAGGGTTAAAGGTATATGTGGGGGTTTTGTTTCGTTTGTTTTTTAAATTTATTTTTATGTTATGTGCACTGGTGTTTTGCCTGGATGTGTGTCTGTGTGAGGATGTTGGATTCCTCGAAACTGGTGTTACAGACAGGTGTAAGCTGTCATGTGGGTACTGGGAATTGAATCCAGGTCCTCTAGAAAAGCAGTCAGTGCTCCTAACTGCTGAGTCATCTCTCCAGCCCCAGAAATGTGTTTTTAAGGACTATGCATTTTGACTCCTAGTGACTGCATCAGATGGTTTCTTAGAACTTTCAAAGGTGGTTCTATAGCTACCTTTCCCTTTTGTCTTCACAACTGTATGGGCCAGAATAGGAGGGACCACAAGGTGCCCAAGAGCTAAAATTCCTTTTAAAAATAAGAATTATTTATTACTTGGAATTGTATGTACATATGTGTCCAGGTATGTGCACATGAGTGCAGGTGCCCACCTAAGTCAGAGGTGTCAGATTCCACTGAAGGTGGAGTTATGGCGCTTGTGAGCTGCCCAGCATGGGTCCTCTACAAAAGCGGAGGGAGCTCTTAACACCCAGCCATCTCTCCAGCCTCACCAAATTCTTACGTGGGTTTTTTTTGTTTGTTTGTTTTTGTTTTTTCTTACTTTATCTCCCATCACTTATTTTATTTCCACAATAAATAGATGGAAGGTTTTCTCAGATTACACAACTAAGACTAGTTGGTTGACTGGGTGTGGTGGCTCACACCTTTAGTCCCAGCACTTAAAGAGGCAGAAAAAGGTGGATCTACGCGTGTTCAAGGGCTGCCTAGTCTACATATCAAGTTCCAGACCAACCACGGTATACATAAGGCCCTGTCTCAAAGATAGATAGATAGATAGATAGATAGATAGATAGATAGATAGATAGATAGATGATAGACAATAGACAGACAGATAATCTCCCATTAAGGATTGAATAAATGGTGCAGTAGTTTAGAGCACTTTTTTTTAAGAGTAGTTAAGGCTGCTTTTCCTGAGGACCTGAGTTCAGTTCCTAGCACTCACATGGCAGCTCACAACCATCTATTGGTAACTCTAGTTCCAGGGAATCTAACACCCTCCTCTGGTCTCCATGGGCACTGCACACACATATTTACAAGCAGACAAAACTCATAAAATAACTAAGATTTTTTTAAAAATGAAAATTAGTTGATTGATTTTTTTGGTTTGTGAAATATTTATTTACATTTTCTAATTTTTAATTAAAATTTTTTTAAATAGGGTATCACTATGGAGTTCTGGCTAGCCTGGAACTCATTACAAGGACCAAATGGGCCTCAAACTCAAGGGAGATCCATCTGCTTCTACTTCCCAAGTGCTGGGATTAAAGATATGTCCCACCATACATAGTCTTGAATTTTTAGAGAAATTAATGCTTTGAATAGCCATCTGTGACATCACTCAACACACTAATAGTTGAGTGTGGAGGCTGATACCTCTTATCCTACAATTTGGGAGGCTGAGGCAAGAAAACCACCTTGAGTTTGAATTAGCCTAACTACATAGTGAGTTCCATGGCAGCTGAGCTACACTGAGAGACCCTGTCTCCAAATCAAACTAATAGATAAATGTGAGGTTTTAACACAAGAAAAAGCCAGAGGAAGAAGGAAATAGGAGAATGAACAATCAGGATAAAGGAGACTGAAAACCGAGTATATATGTGGCTGTTACCTTTCCCATGAAGAAGACAATAGGTAGCCTGGAGTTCCGAGACTTCTTGAGGGGAGGGTTTCTTGCCGGTGGCCGCTATCCAAAGTCTCCCTCTGTGAGCCGTGTACCAGGATCTGCCCTCCACCCTTAAACACAAGTTAATAGGAAGGCTCTAAAGTCTAGTTTCCTTGAAGATCCCACAATATACAGCAAACCCTATGGCAAATTACCCAACTGGACCAAGAGATCTAAAGAAGATACTTCATCAAGAGGGATTCTCTTTTTTTTTTTTAAATTTATTTATTTATTATGTCTATAGTGTTCTGCCTGCATGTACACCTTTATGCCAAAGAGGGCACCAGATCTCATTACAGATGATTGTGAGCCACCATGTAGGTGCTGGGAATTGAACTCAGGACCTCTGGAAGAGCTGTCAGTGCTCTTAATCTCTAAGCCATGTCTCCAGCCCCAAGAGGGATTCTTTTGTGAGCAATACTTCTCCCACAATACCTTTCCCTTAAAGTTGAACTGAACTCTGTCAGCTAACCTCTCCTGCCTTCACCACCATTAGTCATTTCTCTCAACTCTTATTCGTCACCTGATCTCTGAAACTCAGATCTGCAACTGTTACTTGTCTTGGGATTTCTATAACCCAAGTTTATAATTAAGTTATTACATTTATTTACTTGTAGGGAGGGCACATGGCATTTTTATGGAGGCTAGAAGACAACTTGGAGGAGTTGGTTCTCTCCTTCCATTATATGAGTTCTGGGGATCAAACAGTGTCAGGGGCCAGGTGTGGTGGCTCACACCATTAATCCCAGCACTTGAGAGACAGAAACAGGTGGATCTCTGTGAGTTTGAGGCCAGCCTGGTCTACAGAGTGAGTTCCTGGCCAGGCAGAGATATCTAGTGAGTTCCTAGATACTATGTGTATGTCCGTATGTCTACATGTATATATGTCACATATGTCCTCAGAGACCCAAGAAAGATCAGATCCAACAAAAGGTTCTAAGCCATCTGACATTTGTTCTGGGATCTTACCTTGGGTCATCCAGAAGTATATCAAGGGCTCTTAACCACTGACCCATCTCTACAGCACTCTTTCTTTTTTTTTTTTGTAAAGACATGTATTTATTTATTTAAGTGCATACATGTATATGTACATGCACAAGTGGAGGTCAGAGGACAACTTTTGGGAGCTGGTTTTCTTCTTCTACCATGTGGGCTCTGGGGGATTAAACTCAGTTTGCCAGGCTTGGTAACAAGCATCTTTACCCCAATCTCATTCTTTTTTGGAGGTGTGGGGGGTGGGGTTTGGTTTTTCAAGACAGGGTTTCTCTGTGTAATAGCTCTGGCTGTCCTGGAACTTGCACTGTACACCAGGCAGAGATCCACCTGCCTCTACCTCCCGAGTACTGGGATTAAAGGTGTGCACCACCACCAGGCC
Source organism: Peromyscus eremicus (assembly GCF_949786415.1). Lineage (NCBI taxonomy): Eukaryota > Metazoa > Chordata > Mammalia > Rodentia > Cricetidae > Peromyscus > Peromyscus eremicus. The sequence goes on from NC_081422.1 coordinate 60,426,615, forward strand.
CCAGTCACATTCTTAAAACAGGAAAGAGGGCTATGAATTTTTCATAGTCTTAGTGTCCCAATATAGATTAATTAAGAGTGTCAGATACACTGTAAGTGATCATTACAGGGAATGAAGAAATGTATGTTTTCCCTCTGGCCAAATAACCTGAAGAGTTGCTAGGAAAATGGTCCCACAAGCATGAAAGAACCACCCACTGACTCCCAGAGGGTTAGTGATTATGTGACAGATGCTGTTCATCCTGTTCTTTTGCGTGAGAAAAGACACATAACACAGACCCAAACCAGGAGAGAAACGAAAGCATTCGGACTCCCAAAGCTGAGGAGTGTATGCTGTTCCATCTCCTGCATTGGAAAAGGACGAAAGCAAACAGGAAGTGAATGAGAACAGACATCTGAGGGCTTGGCTGTTGTAAAGAGAAGCAGACTCATGCTTCTCTGTACTAACAGCATTGTACACATGGACCAGGCAACAGAGCCAAAGCAAGAAAGCATGACTTTCAGGGGAGGAAAGTGCCTGGTGCACCTTAGTGAACCAAGGAGGGAAGACGTTAACAACACCCACAAATGACCATTTCTAAATAGAGAACAACTGCAGCCGAATCAGTAGAGTGTAGGCACACTGAAAACCTGAAGTCTGGTTCTGTAATTCAGAGCATCTAGCTTACCTTTGCTGCCTCAGTGTCTTCATCGTGAACTGTAAAGTACTAGCCTGGGATTCACAACTACTCCTTTAGAGACTAAAACCCCATTTCAAAAGAAGTATATACTAATATAGATAACTAATATATACATTAATATATGTATACGTATATAATATATTTGTTTACATATCAGTAAACAAATAACATATAGATATTAGGACATTGCCAGCATATGAAATTCTAGAAGAGGAAGGGAAAAATGAGCACATAGTATAAATGATAAATGAAATAAAAAACCCAAACAAAATGTATAACATGGTCTCACTAAGTATTGATCCACATAGGAAAACAATGGAAATAAACACTCCAGGTCAGGCAGGGTGGCACATCCCTTTAATCCCAGCACTCTGGAGGCAGAAGCAGGCAGATCTCTGGATTCCAGTTCGAGGACAGCCTGGGCTACATAGTAAGTTCCAGCTCTGTAGAAACCACATCAAAAAAAAAAAAAAAAAAAAAAAAGAAAAAAGAAAAGAAACACTCCAAAGCACTAACAGCAGCTAACTGTTTCTAGGGAATAAGATTATATATGATCTCTTTCTAGCTATCTTTCACTTTTTTTTTGTTTTGTTTTTATGAGACAGGATTTCTCTGTGTAGTTTTGGTGCCTGTCCTGGCTCTCGCTCTGTAGACAAGGCTGGCCTTGAACTCACAGAGATCCGCCTGCCTCTGCCTCTGGAATGCTGGGACTAAAGGCGTGCACCACCACCACCCGGCTATCTTTCATTTTTACAACCTTATATTTCCATGTATACAAGTGAAGAAAAGGGGAGTTTAAATATGAATTAAGAAGAAACACAGTAAGCTGGGTGGTAGTAGTGCACACCCTAGCACCACCACTACCCTGCTGTGTAACCATACTTAGCCATGTTTAAAGTTATATGCAACTGAACAATATGTAAGTCACCAGCAGACTGGTACAAAGGAGCACCAATTCATAATTCTAAGTCAAATGTCTATCACTCTAAGACTTTGACTTTCAATTATTTTGAAAAGGTAAGAATTCCAATACTTTTTTTTAAATGTATACAGTGTTCTGTCTGATGTATGACTTCATGCCAGAAGAGGGCACCAGATCACATTATAGATGGCTGTGAGCCATCATGTAGTTGCTGGGAATTGAACTCAGGACCTCTCAAAGAGCAGCCAGTGCTCTTAACCGCTGAGCCATCTCTCTAGCCCCAAGAACTTCAATTCTTACCTTTTAATCCCTCTGACAAGCAGAGAAGCCCAAGGCTGATGCATAGAGAGGCACCAGCCACCATCAAAGCCTTCCTGGAACTCCTGGTCCTGGATTCGCAGCTGGTGCTGATACAAACTGTGCTCTAGTCCTGCTGAGAGTGGGGTCCTCTTCTGTGGGGCTGAGCCAGTGTTGTCTACCCACTGCACAGGAAAGAACACACAACAGAAACAGCTTTTCTGACAAGGGAGGAAACTTAGGGACGGTGAACCAAAGCCACTAATGCTGGTAAGAAGGAGTCACACGAGTGTCACTTTTTTTTCAGAAAAGCTTTCAAGTTCTAGGCTTGCCTTGAACTTGATATGTGGCAGAGAATGACCTTGAATTCCTGATTCTCTTGCTGCCATCTCCCAAATGTTGGGATTACAGGTTTGTGCCATTGCTCAGGGAGATTTCTTTTTTTTTTTTTTTTTTAAAAGAAAAATTGATCTCATTTCTAAAATAAGAACAAAAAGTATCGAGATGTTATAAATTCTTAGGAATACCAAACATGGCAACAATGTTGCAGCATTTTGTTTGTTTTTTAAGATAGAGTCTCACTATGTAACTCCACCTGACCTGGAACATTCTATGTAGACCAGGTTGGCCTTGAACTCAGAGATCTGTTAGCCCAAGTGCTAAGACTAAAGGTGGAATCGCCACACCAAGCTATTGTTTTTGTTTTTGTTTTTTTCCAAATTACATTTCATTCATGCATTTTGGGGATAGAGTGGGATACGCACACCACAGCACCCATGTGGAAGTCATAGGACAACCTATGGAATTAGTATTCTCAGGTCCGCAGGCGAAGAGTCAAGCACCTTTATCTGCTGACCATCATCCTCATCCACATGTCCCATCTTAAACAATGCTGAAGTCTCTACAATTCTACCTTCTTCTAGAAAATCCATAATGACCAGGACAAAAGACTTGTAATTATTTCCACTTTATACTTATTAATGATCTATGTTTGATTCTGGATAATTTTCCAAGACAGGGTCAACATTTTGGTCCATAACTCCTCATAAGATACTTCAGAGTCTCATACTGGTACCATAAAAAGCTAAACAGACGCTGTTGGAGCAGCAGTTCCAACCCCTGATTGTATGAAATATTCTATTACTGTGAAATGCATGACTTGTGCCCTAAAAAAGAAGGTGGAACCCTGCTGTAAACAAGGCTCTCCCTATAAAGGGGAACAGAGAATTACAGGTAATTTAATTGGAGGGCACAGGCAATGGCAGGAGACTAACAAGTTGTGGCAATAAAAAAGGATGGCTAATGCTTCTTCCAAAGCAAGAAGACAAAGGCTCTAAGATCCTTTCCCTCAACCAGTGCTGAAGATTAAACTGAGGACCTCATACATAGCCAAGCACTCTACTACTGAGCTATATTGAGTATACTCCCAGGCCCTAAAACCACATTCATTATGTACTATCTCAAGATGTAAGGTAGGAAGTGATAGAGGAAGGTACCCACTGTCAGCTTCTGGCTTCCACACACATATACACACACATTATGCACATACACATCAGCCCTACACATGCAAACAAACATACACAGTTGCATATACCATAACTAAAAACACACAAAAATATACCAGACTCCATAAAAACATTTTTTTAAATTTATTACATATACATGTATGACTGCAGGCCAGAAGAGGGCACCAGATCTCATTACAGATGGTTGTGAGCCACCATGTGGTTGCTGGGAATTGAACTCAGGACCTCTAGAAGAGCACTGGAAGAGCAGTCAGTGCTCTTATCCTCTGAGCCATCTCTCCAGCCCCCATAAAAACATTTAAATGACAATATTCAGAGGAAAACACAAAGCATCTTATCAGAAATGTTTTGATAAAAATTAGAAAAATATTGGGCAAGAGTAAGTATTGAAGGACATGTTGAGAGGAAATTGGTATCTAAGGGCCTATGAAACAGATATGCTTGAAAGGAGAACTATTTGTCTCATTATCAGTCAGAGGAACCATTCACTAACCTGGGGAGGACTCTGGTACAGGTTGGGATTTACCAAAACTCCCAAAGGCTCTTCAGAGGATCTATCCAAAGTTCCATTGGCAATGGCCTGTATTGTCTCATCTAGTCTGTGATAACAAACCAAAAGGAGGCAATAACTGGTCATCTTCTATACTCACAGTGTCCAAACTTACCATATGCAACCGTTTAGTAGTAATAAATTGAAATTGAAAGTTTTATTTGTAGACATGCACAACCTTCCCTGCTCCCAACTCCACCTTCTTTCTCTTTGTACCAAGAATTCTCAGGAAAATAGGTAGGGCACATTACTCATTCATCTACTTAACAAGATCAACACATGCTAAGATTAGAAAAGATGTCTAGCAATAGCCTAACCCAGAGGATTCTACAACAACTCATCTACTAAATGAACCATAGTTATTCTGCCTACTGGAGTCCCCTTTCCACTCCTCCATGCTAATCTGAACTCTATCCTCACTTCAAGACACAAAAGGTTCTGTTTCTGTTTTTTTGTTTTGTTTTGTTTTTTTAAGATCTATGTATTGCTGGATGTGGTGGTGCAAGCCTTTATTCTCAGAAATAGGGAGGCAGAGGCAAGTGGATTTCTATGAATTTGAGGCCAGCCTGGTCTACATAATGAGTTCCAGGACAGCCAGAACTACATAGAAGAGACCCTGTCTCAAACAAATAAAACAGCCCCCCAAACAATGTATATATTTGTGTGTCTGTGTATAAATATGTACATGTGAATGCCATGCGAAACCAAAGGCGTTGGATTTCCTGATCTGGAGTTATAGGTGGTGGTGAGCCACCCAAAGAGAGTGTTGAAGGCTGAACTTGGGTCTTCTGCAAGAACAACACAGGCTCTTAACCACTGAGACATTTCTCTAGTTCCAACATTCAGAAGTTTTAAAGAGGACCCTTACTTGTCCCACACAGAGTGCTTCCTTCTTTTTCTAAAGTTTTATAGTGAAACTTCACATACTGTGTGAATAATCAATAAACACACGCAGAGAGAGAGAGAAGGAGGCAGAGAAGGACAGAGACTGAGGAATCCTCTGGCTCTTAAGACAGCATACTCTTTCCAGGAGTAATGGTTCACTCCTTTAATTCAGATCTTTTTTTTTTTTTTTTTGAAGATTTATTTATTATGTATACAGTGTTCTGTCTGCATGTATGCCTGCAGGCCAGAAGAGAGCAACAGAACTCATTACGGATGGTTGTGAGCCACCATGTGGTTGCTGGGAATTGAACTCAGGACCTCTGGAAGAGCAAACAGTGCTCTTAACCTCTGAGCCATCTCTCCAGCGCCTTAATTCAGATCTTAGGAGGTGGAGGCAGGCGGATCTCTCTGAGTCCCAGGTTAGCCTGGTCTACATAGTGACATAGTTCCAGGACAGTCAGGACTACATAGTGAGACCCTGTCTCAAAAAAACAAAACAAGCCGGGAGGGGGGTGGCGCATGCCTTTAATCCCAGCACTCGGGAGACAGAGGCAGGTGGATCTCTGTGAGGCCAGCCTGGGCTACAGAGTGAGTTCCAGGAAAGGCACAAAGCTACATAGAGAAACCCTGTCTTAAAAAACAAACAAAACAAAACAAAACAAAACAAAAACCCCAAAACAAAAAGACATCATACCTTTGCAGGCCAGTGGCTCAATGGATAATGTGCCTGACTATAGATCAAAAGAGATCATACCCTGGAAGGAGGAATAACCTGACCCAGAGAAGGGTTTTTTATTCCGCTTCACTGCCATGCTCTACTTACTGCTGTATTCCATAGGCCTGCTGAATGCTTACCAAACATTTTTGAGTGATGGTGATAATTCTGAAGCACCACATAATGCAAAGCGTCAACTAATAGAAAAGATTGAGCTTAATCATAAATTCAAATAAAAATATATTTGTCAGAAAATTGTTATATGGAACTGGAGAAAGGGCTTAGCAGTAAAGGGGACTGATTGCTCTTCCAAAGGACCCAGGCTCCTTTCTCTGGTGTTAGTTATACATGGTGGCTAACAACTGTCTTACTCCAATTGTAGGAGATCTGTCCTTTGATGATCCTCATGGGCTTTGAGGTTTCAAAAGTCCATGCCAGGCCCAGTCTCTCTCTCTCTCTCTTGGCGTGTGGATCAGGATGTAGCCCTCAGCTACTGCTCCAGCACCATGCCTACCTTCATGTGGCCCTGTTCCCCACTACGATAATAATGAACTAAACTTCTGACACTGTAAGCAAGCCCCCAATTAAATGCTTTCTTTGATAAGAGTTACCTTGGTCATGGTGTCTCTTCATAACAATAGAACAGTAACTAAGACAGAAGTTGGTAGCAGGAGTGGGTATTGATGTGATAGGCCTGACCCTGCTGTTTGTTGTAGGAATATGGAAGACTTTGGGACTTTGGACTAGAAAAGCAGGTGAATGCTTTAACTAAGGCTCCTAGTAGGAGCATGGAAGACAGTGGTGCTAAGAACGACATCGATTATGACAGCCCAGATCAAGAGTTTCAAAGGGGGCCGGGCGGTGGTGGCGCACGCCTTTAATCCCAGCACTCGGGAGGCAGAGCCAGGCGGATCTCTGTGAGTTCGAGGCCAGCCTGGGCTACCAAGTGAGCTCCAGGAAAGGCGCAAAGCTACACAGAGAAACTCTGTCTCGAAAAACCAAAAAAAAAAAAAAAAAAAAAAAAAAAAGAGTTTCAAAGGGGGAAGAAAATCAGTAAGTGACCTAGAGATCATTCTTGTGATATTTTGGCAAACAATGTGGCCTAGACTTCTTGAGACCCTGTCACAAACAAACAAAATAAAACAAAAAACTAACAACCCCCCCCCCCAAACCCAACAAAATAAACATAACAAAACTGAAACTGGGCATGGTGTTACACACCTATAATCTTAGGAAGCTGAGGCAGGAGGATCAACATCAGTTTGAAGCCAGTCAAGGCTACATAGTAAGGTCCAAGTCAGGATGGGTTACATTGTAAAGCCCAGTCTCAAAACAACAGGGGCTTGACAGATGGCACAGAGGTTAAGAGCATTTTCTGCTTTTACGTATGACCTGTGTTGGTCCCCAACACCTGCATGGAGTTGGACAACTGTAACCCCAGCTGTAGGGGATCCAATGACCTCTTCTGGCCTCTGTGGACACCAAGTGTGCATGTGGTGCACATAACGAACGCATGCAAGCATAAAATAAAAGTACATTTTCTTACTAGTACAAAACTTGAGGATGGAGAGGTTTCCCTTTGTTTTTCGAGACAGGGTTTCTCTGTGTACCTCTGGCTGTCCCAGAACTTGCTCTGTAGACCAGGCTGGTCTTGAACCCAAAGATTCGCCTGAGTCTGCCTCCCTAGTGCTGGGATTAAAGGTGTACAACACCACTGCCTGGCAATGGAGAGATTTCTTAAAAGGAGTTGGAGAAGAACATTATCTGAATAACTTTCAAAACCAATAATTATACTATATTAATACCACATTCCAAAGCGGGGAGGGAATTCATTTTTCCAATGTATTAATTTCAAAGTTCAAAGAGGAAAAACAGAGCATATTGTTACATTTCATCAAGACCAAATATTTTAAAATTTTTAAAAATTTCTGGGTGTACATGTGTGTGCATGTGTATCTATGTGATATATATGTGAGAGTGTGAGCATGTATGTGCCATGGCAAATTTGTAGATGTCAGAGGATAACTTTTGGGACTAAGTTTTCTCCTGTCACTCTTGGCTCTGGGTTCTGGAAATTGAACTCAAGTTATTAGACTTGAATGACAAGTGCCTTTTCTAGCTAAGCCATCTCACTGGCTCCACCAATCCACCTCACTGGCTCCACCAATCCATCTCACTGGCTCTCCCAATTTTTAAAAATTAACCAAATTTGATAAGCCAATACATACGCACTTATAAAACAGGGTTTTGTTTGTTTGTTTGTTTTGTGTATATACTTTCATTTTCTTCTTCAAGACAGTATTTCTCTGTAGCCCTGGTTGTCCTGGAACTCACTCTGTAAACCAGGCTGTCCTCAAACTCACAGAGATCCACCTACTGGTGCCATCACCACCCAGCCCTTATTTTTATTCTTTGAGACAAGGATTTGCTATGTACCCCAGGCTGGCCTGATGGGATCCTCCTACTCTGCCTACTGAGTGCTGAGATTACAAGTGTGTACTATCATGTCCCACCAAATCCACTGATTTCGTCTAGCTTACTATTACCGTGTAGTTTGGGAGAGATCTAACCTACCATTTTTCCAAAGTGGTGTTAATCATCTCAACATCATATATTAAATTCTTTCCTTACAGCTTAAAATGTTAGCTTCATTTTCATTGATTTATTATTTCTCTACGTGTGTACAGCTAAGGAATGAATAATGGTCTTACTCAAATTACGTAAGTGATCTACTATTGAGCTACACTCTTGTCCCAAGCCAATGTTAATTTTAGTCATTATCAATTTCACACACATATCTGCACACAGTGAAGCACAAATACACAAAGTAGACATATTAGTTTCTTTCTGGATCATACATTTCACTGAAATATTCTGTGTGTATATATGTGTATGCACACTTGCAAATGAGCATGTGCATGTAAATGCCAGAGGTCAATGTGGGCTGTTGTCCTCAATTACTCTCCACCTTATTTTTTGAGATAGCGTTTCCCACTGAACCTGGAATTTGCCCATTTGACTAGACTGGGAGTTTAAAGTGTCCTCCTGTCTCTGCCTACACAGCTCTGGGATTACAGGAGTGCCACTATGCCCAGCTTTTTTATACAGGATCTAGGGAACAAACTCAGATCTTTTTCCTTGTTTATCAAGCACTTTACCAACTAAACCATCACTTCTGAACACCTTATTGATTTATCTATTGCCTAAACTGTACTTTTTTGGAGATGTTGTTTTCTTTTAGGTCTTTGTTTTTGATCAGAGAGTAACACATAGCCCAGGCTAGCCTCAAACTCACTACTTGACCTTGAACTCTTGGTCTTGTCTCATCTTCTCAAAGCACCAGGATTATGTATCTGCACCACTGTGCCTAGTTCCATGCTTCATTTTGAAAATCCTTAGCCACTCTGTATATTTTCTTTTCTAAATTAGCAATTATTATTTTATATTTTATTTTTATTTTTTGAAGTGCTGGGGATCAAACCCTGGGGCTCAAGGATACTAGGCAAGTGCTATACCACTTTGCTACCATCCCAGCCTTAAACATTTTATTTACTTTTTTGTGATGCTAGGGTTTATTATTTTTGTTTTTACTGTTTTGTTTTTTTATTTGTGAAACAGGGTCTTGCTATATAGCTCAGACTGATCTGGAACTCAGTATGCAGCCCAGGCTAGCCTTATACTATGTATCTTGTGTCTTTAGTCTCTCAAGTACCATGGTTACAAGTATATGTCGCCATACATAACTCCATCATTATAAAATTATTTGTGTATGTGTGTGGTACCTGGGTTGATCTATGGCTTTGTGCATGTTAGACACATGTTATACAACTGAAATATATTTCTAGCCCACCATCATTATTAGCATTTTTTAAATTTTATTTTGTGAGTGAGAATGTGCATGCATGCATGTGCCATAGCATGTGTGTGAAGATCAGAGGACAACTTGCAGAACTGGCTCCCTCCCTCTACCATATGGGTCCCAGAGAGCAAACTCAGGTTATCGGCTTAGCAAGCAGGCACCTTTACCTGCCAAGCTCATTTCTTGGCCCTCCATCATTTTTATTTCTTTATTTTTATATCTTTATGTGTACGACGTGTGCATATGAGATGTATACATGTATGTATGTGTGAAAGTATGGGCAGATATGTGTCATAGTACGTATAATGGAGGTCAGAGAACAACCTGAGTTGTTGATCCTCACCTTCCGCCCTGGTTGAGACAAGTTTTCTTTGCTGTTTGTCATTGCACACAGCAGGTTAACTGGCCTGTGAGCTTCTGGCAATTCTGTCTGTCTATGTTGCCATAGGAATAATGAGATGACAGACATGTGGTCCTGCACAATGGCTTCACACAGGTTGTGAGGATGTGAACTCCGGTCCTAAGACTGGGCAGCAAGAGCTTTACACATTGGCTGTCATCATCATCATTATTATTATTTGTTTTTTGTTTGTTTGTTTGTTTGTTTTGTTTTTTGTTTTTGTTTTTTTCAAGGCAGGGTTTCTTTTTTGTGTAGCTTTGGCTGTGTAGCTCTGGAACTCTGTAGACCAGGCTGGCCTCAAACTCATAGAGATCCACCTGCCTCTGCCTCCCAATTGCTGGGATTAAAGGTGTTTCCACCAACACCTGGGCATCATAATTTTTTAAATAAACGAAACACCAGATCCATTAGAGGGAAACCCTTCACAGTCAGACTGACCCTGTTCTCAGACCCCCCCCAGAGGCCTCCCACTTACCTACTGTGATACTCAGCTAGTGGATTTTCATCTTCTAGGATCTTCCGCCCTGCAAAGTCAATGGTGACTTTCTTAGAGAGCCGTGAGGCATGTCGGAGTTCTCTCAGCTCCTCCTCTCGTTTCTGTAGGGTTTCTCGCTCAACTTTTGACAGCCACTGGTTAGAATCACTGGCAAAGTAATCTGACTCATCATCAATGACTTGGGTCCTTCGGATACTGAGCAGGAAAAAGGTAGAAAGAACACACAGCAAGTAGGTGATGGGTTGACAAAGATGGACTAATTACCACTTAACTTTTGCTATTGTGGAGGCTCCCATACCAACTATGAAAGGTCAGAATGTTCTAAAATCAGGCTAAGCTCTTCCTGACTTGAAGCTGCAATGTGTATCTTATGTCTACTGCAAGGTTCAGTTCTGCTCCTAGAACTAATCAGCCTCAGGCAGTGGAAGACATACCACCATAATTCACTGTCCTCCCTTTCTGACAAGCCCAACCTTTTACACACCCTTCCATTCATGCTCCAGCCCTCCAGGCTGTGGATCAAAGGTTACACCTGATGACTGGGATGTACCTTGGTTTTGTCCAATACCAGTTGTTATTCCAGTAACTTACTCAATATCCTACCCCATATAAATTCATTAGGGTCTGGTTTATTACTGATAGACCCATCTGTCTGCTGGTGTTTGCACTGAAATCTCAATCCTATGGCTTAATTATTAACATTTAGGATATTTTATTCATCTATTACTGTAACAGTTTCCATATCCCTCCTCCTCACTCTCTAGTTCTTCATTAGTACATGCCCAAGTTCTAAGATCATAATGATAAGAAACTTGATGGCTGGAATTCTGACAACTTAACCCTCCTATCTTTCTACAGAAAATAAACCTGGAGCTCACAGAAATTGATTACACCAAAACCATAAACCTAGTTAAGACTGTGTTTCTCCATAATGACTAATTATTGACACACATAAGCATAAGGAAGACATTTATATTACATTCATATTCAGGGTACAAAATGATTTTATTTTAAAAGATTTGTTATGGGCCGTGACACAGTCTGATGTGCGCCCATCTCTACTCCCCACTAATAAAATTTAGAAAGATTGTATTTGCCCTGACAGAGATTAGTCTCAGCACCTCTCGAATGGTGAATTAAAGGCTGGCAGTGACTGAGAGCTGGGCAGCCCTGCTCTAGAGAGTGAGCTCTGTGAGGCAAGGGTTCAGAAGTCTGTTGGGCTCTTCCTAGAGCTGGAAATACAAGTTTCAATAAATATTTGCTGAATTCATAAATAAAGTCTCCAGGCATGTTCCAGCGCCTTCTCTAGCACAGGCTAGAGGTTCAGTGTGGTTTCAAAGAGTGTGTAACAGTCGGCATCTGGAGGGTTGTACTGGGAGTTTGAGGAATTGACATTGTTCACAGTTGTGCTTAATACATTCTGGGGCTCTGGATTAAGTAGAAAGAATGCAGCTCATGACTGCCAGGATTTTATTTTTACAAAAGTCTAACGCATGGAGACCCTAGTCCTTATTTAAAACAAAACAAAACAAAAACCCTCTGTTAACCAGAAAATCTTAAATATTTATTACCTGAAGTTTTTGATAATTATTTTTTTCTTGAGACAGGGTCTCACTATGCAGTCCCGGCTGCCCTGGAACTCACTCTGTAGATGCTGCTGGTGTTAACTCACAGAGATCTGTCTGCCTGCCTCTGTCTCCCCAGTGCTGTGATTACAGGCTGTGATTGTATGCCTGGCTTGGTTTTTGCTTAATTTAAACTTTCTTCGATTCTGGCTTTAGCACAAAAATCTGTGTGCTCTCTGTGTAATATTTATACTGTTCTGCAATATAAATGGTTTACTTAACATAGCTGCTCTTTGGTTTGAAAATATAGTCTTCAAAATTTTTTACCCAACAACTAGATAATTTGTTACTAAATAAATAAATGTGATCTGTAAGTTCTTTGTGCAGAATGTTTAAAAAAAAAAAAAAAAGATTTAGAAGAGACAGGTGTGGTGGTCCATGCTTTAATCCTAGCACTTGGGAGGCAGAAGCAGGCAGATCTTTGAGTTGGATGCCACACTGGTCTACAGAGTGAGTTCTATTCCAGCCAGGTCCACATAGTGAAACCCTGTCAAACAAAAACAAAAATAAAAGCCAAGATGCCATAAAACCCCCAATACAGCTAGCTCTTCTGTGTTATGAGCGCTGTCACACTCCACTCCAAGAAGGTATCAAGTATCAAAGCAGTATTTATTTTATGACTTTATGTGTGTTTTGCCTGCATGTATGTGTGTGCTCTATGTGAGTGACTGCCTAGTGTCTGTAGGTGTCAGAAGAGGGCATCTCTCAGGGACTGGAGCTACAGATGATGGAGAGCTGCCACACAGGTGCTGGAAACTGAACCAGAGCAACTAATGCTCTTAATTTCTGAATCAACTCTCCAGCCCCCCAAATAATGTTTTAATGGCCAGAATCTATGGATGAGTTTCTGTCTTAGCATGTTAGTCTAACCCTACAATACCTAGTTCTGTCGAACTCTAACAGTTTTTCTTTATGCTTGATAGCCTTCTCCAAACCAGACTTAATTCGAGATTCTTGATGAGGAAGAAGGTCCTTGGTAGAGACGTCCACCTTTCCAGAATTTTCTGCCCCTGAAATTCAATAAGAAAAACAAATAGTATCGGCCCACAGAACAAATTTGTTGTATTGCACAGCAATGAACAAAATATTTGCAGATCTGGTTCTAGCCTGATGATCTGAGGCATTTAATAAAATGGAAACATTAAAGGTCAGGCCCAACCAACATCAGAGACAGGCAGATCTCTGTGAGTTCAAGGCTAATCTGGTCTACAAAGCAAGTTCCAGAACAGCCATGGCTACACAGAGAAACCTTGTCTTGAAAAAAACCAAGCAACAAACAAAAAAATATAGTTTCATCATTTTGGGGGTTGGAGAGATGGCTCAGTGGTTAAGAACACTGATCTTCCAGAGGTCCTAGGTTCAATTCCTAGCATCCACATGGCAGCTCACAGCTGTAACTCCATTTTTAGAGGATCCAATTCACTCTTCTGGCCTCTGAGAGGAATGGACGTCCTCACACAGACATACATGCAAACAAACAAGTAATGTACATAAAACAAATAAATCATTTTTTAAAAAGCAGTATGTAAAATTAATAAAAAATTTCTTAATTAAAAAAAGCAAAAACAAGACATCAGTGAGAACTTGCATCAGCATAATTCTATTAATTACTAGTAATAATAAATAGTAATCAATAGAATTTATTACATTACACTGATTTAGAATTATTTTCTTCATTACTATCATTTTTCTGTTCTAGGATCCAATTCAAGAGTCACGGCGTTTAGTTGTAACTTAGCCTGCTTCCATCTGGCATCTCCTCAGTCTCTTTTATCTTCCATGTCCTTATTCTTAAATTTTCAAACCACCATTATAACCTGTTGGCCGCAGCAGTTTGAACTGTCATTCGTGTTCTGACGGTGGTTTTCTGCAAGTCTCGTGTTTTCTACTTCATTATTCAGTACCTTCTCTAAGAGTTCTCTCTTCCTTATTGTCTCATTGTCTCGTGTTTTCTACTTCATTATTCAGTACCTTCTCTAAGAGTTCTCTCTTCCTTATTGTCTCATTGTCTCGTGTTTTCTACTTCATTATTCAGTACCTTCTCTAAGAGTTCTCTCTTCCTTATTGTCTCATTGTCTCGTGTTTTCTACTTCATTATTCAGTACCTTCTCTAAGAGTTCTCTCTTCCTTATTGTCTCATTGTCTCGTGTTTTCTACTTCATTATTCAGTACCTTCTCTAAGAGTTCTCTCTTCCTTATTGTCTCATTGTCTCGTGTTTTCTACTTCATTATTCAGTACCTTCTCTAAGAGTTCTCTCTTCCTTATTGTCTCATTTGTTTCATTTGTAACAGAATGAATATGGATATGAATTTTTTCTTTGGGTTATAATCTAATATTACTGCTCATTTTGCTGCTCAATGATATACAGTTTTAATAGTAAGTTTAAAAAAAAAAAAATGCTTGTTGAGGGGCTGGAGACATAGCTTAGGTTCAATCACCAGCAGGAAAAAAAAAAAAATTGTTGAGCCAGGAGGGTTGGGGGGGATGGGAGGTACATGCCTTTAACCCCAGCACTTGGAAGCAGAGGCAGGAGGATCTCTGAGCCTGATCTAGAGAGAATTCCAGGACAGGCTCCAGAGCTACACAGAGAAACCTTGTCTCGAAAAACCAAGAAAAAAAATTGTTAAATAAGGGAGGCCCCCCCTACACACAAAAAACAGTCTGCCAGGCAATGATGCACACCTTTAATTCTGGCACCAGTGAGCTCCAGGCCAGCCAGAGGTACATAGTGAGGCCCTATCTCAAAGGATGAAAAAACAAAGCAAGAAAGAAACCTGAGATTTACCTGACATGAGCTTCTTTAGCAGTTTCTGGCTTTTGTTTGAGTCACGCTGTAAAATGTCCTGTTCTTCATTAGTACATACCTATAAAGAAAAAGAGAGTTATCATTCAGCAGTTGAATGATACTGCTTGCTTGGAATGCTATAAAAAGTAGCCTCAACAGGTAGATCTTTGAGTTCAAGGCCAGCCTGGTCTACACAGTGAGTTCCAGGACAGCCAGGGATACGCAGTGAAACCCTGTCTCAAAAAACCAAAAAGTTCATTGCTGCAGATATTCCTAAATAACTAGATGATTATATATATTTATATTCAAATAATATATGTCTATACACATAAATATACATATACCTACTTTCTTTTTTTTTTTTTTCCGAGACAG
The DNA here is from genome assembly GCF_949786415.1 of Peromyscus eremicus. Lineage (NCBI taxonomy): Eukaryota > Metazoa > Chordata > Mammalia > Rodentia > Cricetidae > Peromyscus > Peromyscus eremicus. The sequence goes on from NC_081422.1 coordinate 60,441,730, forward strand.
GGTTTCTCTGTGTAGCTTTGCGCCTCTCCTGGAACTCACTTGGTAGCCCAGGCTGGCCTCGAACTCACAGAGATCCACCTGGCTCTGCCTCCCGAGTGCTGGGATTAAAGGCGTGCGCCACCACCGCCCGGCTCATATACCTACTTTCAAAGGAAAAACATTTGCTTCTGTTGAGAATATTGAAAAAAATCATGGCACTTTTCAAAAGCTTTTAGTTCTAACAATAAACTCCAAATCTAACAATAGAAATTATAAGGAGATGTTTTATTAGAAAGAACCAGAAGCTTGAAGCTAGAGAGATAGCTCAGCAGTTAAGAGCATTGGCTACTCTTCCAGAGGACCTGGATTCAATTCCCAGCACACAGATGGCAGCTTGTATAGTGTCTGTAACTCCATTTCCAGGGGATCCAACTCCCTCCTCTGGCCTCTGAGGGGACCAGGTACAAATGTGGTCCACAGACATACATGCAGGCAAAACATTTATACACATAAAATAAGAAAGAATCAGAGGCAAATATGATAGCCTAGGTCTGTAATCTCAGTACTTCAGTACTTGAGAACCTGAGGCAGGAAGACTGCCACAAACTTGAGGCTAGCCTGATTTATTTTTTTTCTTTTTCTTTCTTTTTTTTTTTTTTTGGTTTTTCGAGACAGGGTTTCTCTGTGTAGTTTTGCGCCTTTCCTGGAACTCACTTGATAGTCCAGGCTGGCCTCGAACTCACAGAGATCCACCTGGCTCTGCCTCCCGAGTGCTGGGATTAAAGGCGTGAGCCACCACCGCCCGGCCTAGCCTGATTTATATAGGGAGTTCAAAGACAGTTATTAATGAGCCTGGGCTACACATGGAGCTTGAGGCCAGCCTAGTTACATAGTAACTCACTTTTCTGCCTCAGCCTCCAGAGTGCGGGGATTTCATTAAAAATTGTAGGGAAGAAATTTCCTAAGAGAAATGACAGAGGATTTGAATGGCCATGATTATTAACTCAAAGCAGAGTGTCTTAGTTAGGGTTTCTATTGCTGTGATAAAACACCATGACCAAAAGCAATTTTGGTAGGAGGAAAGGGTTTATTTTTTTTAATATCCTTATTTATTTTTATTGAATGTTTTGCTTGAATGTATGTCTGTTCAACCTAAGTATGACTGGTCTTGCAGAGGTCAGAAGTAGGCATCAAGCCCACTGGAACTGGAGTTATAGGCAGCTGTGAGCCACCATGTGGCTGCTGGAAATTGAACTCAGGTCCTCTGCAAGAGCAGCCAGTAGTTAACCACTGAGCCATCTCTAGCCCCCAAAAGGATTTATCTCATCTTGTACTTCCAGGAAATAGCTCATCACTAAGGGAAGTAAGGTAGGACCTCAAGGCATGACCTTGAGGCAGGAACTGACAGGTAATGTAGGAATGTTGCTTACTGCCTGCCCACCCACCTACCTGCTTTTTCCTTTCTTCCTTCCTTTCCTCCCTTTCTTTCTTTTAAAGACAAGGTCACATTCTGCAGCTCTAGTTGGCCTGGAACTCACTATATAAACCAGGCTGGCCTCAAACTCAGAGATTCTCCTGCCTCTGCCTCCCAAGTGCTGGGATTACAGGCAAACATCACCATACATCAGCCTGTTTTCTTATATATTCCAGGACCACCTTCCCAGGGGCGGCACCATACACAATTCCAGGGTCTTCCCACAATAATCACCAGTTAAGAAAATGCTCCACGGGATTGCCTACAGGCCAATCTTATGAAAGCATTTTCTCAACTGAGGTTCCCTCTTCTCAGATAACTCAAGTTGACAAAAAATCAACCAGGGCACATAGTAAAAACAAAACAGGAAAGAAGGACTTTACCAAAGAGCCACAGAATAAGCAGGGGCCAGAACCCTCTTGCTCGCAGACGATCCGCCCACAGACCAGACAGTTGTTGATGAGCCTGTGCTTCTGGCCCAGGCAGTCACATGGGTGACGACCAGGAAGCAGGACTGCAAGTTTGTCTTGTCCCTCTCTTGTGTATAAATTGACAAACTTCGTCTTTTTCTTTACCGAGTTGTTGCTTTCTTGTGCCTAATTGTACAAAGACATCACAGGGACACTGATTAACAACAACAGAAAGAATCAAGGAGGAAAGCCTGAGTCCTGTTCAGTAACAACTTACACGTTGTCCACACATCACTAAAGAAGGAGATACAGATTACTTATAATCAGGGGCCCAATAAAAGCAAGGTAATTGTTTTCTAGCACTTGTTTTATTTGTTAGTAGCTCTCAATCACCTAATATGCCTAGAGCAAGGTAAATGTACCAATTAAATCAGCTTCATACGTTTTTAAAAGGAATTTTTACAAGTGTAAAAACATGTATGAGTGTGTACATCCCATGGTGTGCATGTGGAGGTCGGGGACAAATTTCAGGTGTTAGTTCTCTCCTTCTACCATGTAGGTTTACAGGACTGAACTCTGGTCATCAGTTTTGGTGGCAAGCACTTTAATCCACTGAGCCATATTGCTGCCCCTTGAGATATTTAATATTGCACAAGCAGGTGTTTTATCACTCAAATGTAGTGAGTTGGGTTTTGTTTTTGGTTTTGGTTTTTGGTTTTTTTGTTTTTTTTTTGAGTAACATTTGGCTTAAACTATTATATTCAAACTAGAAGACGACATTGATCCTCCTGCCTGTACCTCCTGAGTGCTGAGATCACAGGTGCACATGACTACACACTCAGTTGATAAGCAGTGTAAGGATAGAACACAGGGCTTCATACAAGCTAGGCAAGCAGTCTACCAAGTGAGTGAGCTACACCCTCAGCCCTATTTTTTCTTTTTTTCTCTTCTTGTGTTGGCTATTGAATTCACATTCACAGATCTCAAAGCATAGGCAATAAATAAAATAAGAAAAATCAGTAAGAAACTTATTCATTTAGAAATTAATAAGAAAAGAGACAGAGTGTAACTCTTGGCACAGCATATGGTTAGCACACCTGTGGCTCTACATTCAATCCCTATTACTAGGGAGAAAAACAGACATAAGAAAAAAGGTAACACAATAAAAATGATCATAAAATAAAAATAGGAATTTCATAGCAACAGATATTCAAATGATCAATACAAACATGAAAAAGTATGCAACATCTTTAGCCATTAGAATAAAACAATATAGCACTTGGGGGTCATTCAGTGGTTGAAGTACTTCCTTAGCGTACACAAGGCTGTGGGGGATAGGGATTCAAAGTAAAGAATATATAAACATATCTATAGTTCTTGATGCATGCTGCCAGACACTAATTTTTATTTTTAATCATTGACAATCTAATAGGAAATATCTCAGTGATTTAATGTGTATTTATCTGATTAGTATACACATCTTGACATCTTGGTTTGTTCATGCCTTGGGGCAGGGGCATGAGAGACTTTAGGTGCTAAAATTGAACAAGTTCAAAACAAACTAGGAGTATGAAGAACTGGCCACCCTGGTTCCTAGTGAGGTTAAATACCCTTATATAATTATTGGTTATATGTTCTTTATTCACTTGTGATAATCTTTTGTAAATTTCATTCCCCTTGTTTTTGCTTTAGTTTTACTTTTTTTTTTTTAAGATTTATTTATTATGTATATACATAGTGCTCTGCCTGTGCGTATGCCTGCAGGCCAGAAGAGGGCACCAGATCTCATTACAGATGGTTGTCAGCCACCATGTGGTTGCTGGGAATAGAACTCAGGACCTCTGGAAGAGCAGTCAGTGCTCTTAACCTCTGAGCCATCTCTCCAGGCCCCACTTTTTAGTTTTTTGAGAAAAAGTTTCATTCTGCAGCCCAGGCTGACCTTGAATGTGAGGGACTTCTGCTTCGGACTCCTGAGCACTGGGATTACGGCTTGAAGTCATTATGTCCACCACTCACCCATTTTTTTTTTTGCATGGTACCATACTCCTTCTTAGATTAATTCATTTTCTGCTTTTGGGACATTTACCTTGTCAAGTTGTACTGACTATAAATGTTTCAGTTATCTGGGTACAGTGGCTATAAACTGAGCACTTGGAAGACTGAGACAGGAGGGTTTTGAGTTCAAAGACAGCTTGGAATACACAGAGCATTCTAGGCATGGTTATTAATGAGTTTTGAAGACTGAATAATGATAATAATGGTAGAAGAGAAAACTTTCAAAACAGGAATACTATTCATCTATCTTTTATTGTTTTTCAGGTAGAGTCTCACTATGCATTCCAGGCTGGCCTAAAATTCACTAAGTAGCCCAGATTGGCCTGGAACTCTCAATCTTCCTGCCTTGGTCTCTCAGTTGCCTGGCAGTTTGGTTTTTTTGTTTGTTTGTTTGTTTGTTTTGGGGAGGTGTTTTGTGAGGTTTTTGTTTTGTTTTGTTTCGTATTTGTTTGTTTTGATGCAGGGGAGAGTTTGAACACAATTCCTCACTACCACAAATTATGTAGTTGGATTTCCCACATTTGTGAAAACCACAGAGGTCAACACATCCAGAGTGCAGTGGATAAGCCTGGCCCTGGGAAAACTACCTTTCTGATCATGGTATCTCCCCTGCTAGGTAAACAGGCCTGGCAATTTTAGTAAAAGCAACAACTATATAACCATTTAGTTTGTACTGCCCTCTCAAATGCTGAAGTCGAAAGTAGGGCGCTTATTAATTATTATCCATCCAGGGCTAGGAATATACCTCAGAGCAGAGTGCTTGTCTCACACGCATGTACAAGGTCCTAAGTTTGATCCTTAGTATTAAATAAAATAAGTCTTGTAGAGAGTGGTGGCACACACTTGTAATCTAGAACTTGGAAGATGGAGGTAGGAAGAAGGAGTTCAAGGCTAACAGCTAGTTAGAGGTAGCCTGAGCTACACGCTGCCTTATCTCAAAAGAAAAAAGGTCTGCCACACCACACAGAAAGAAGTATGTCAGCTTTGTCAGCTTCTGTCCCTAAAACCCACCCATTTGTTAAGAACCACCTTGGTAGACCAATTTCTGCACTTTGTCTCTGAAACATATTAGTCATTTCCTCTTCTCCACACAGCCAGGAAAAGCTTAATTTTGTAAGCACTTACCTTGGCCAAATCTAAAGGTGTTTTGACCTCTACAGTCGGATCAGGTTCAGGAAATACAGGAACTTCCTGTTTGTTTCTTCCTTTTCTCCTACTCCGCTTTAGCTGGTCTGCTGATCTCTGTGTATCTAAAATTTCTTTACAGAATAAAATAAAATACACACAATACAGAAAGAGAATAGCAAGGTTTATTACTTAGTTTCTGTAGGTAAAACCTGAAGTTAATTCTTAATATTTACAGTCAAGACATGAAATCAAGCAGAACTACTCTCAATTCAAAATTAAACCATCTTCATGATTGTGGTCAATAATAAATAATTCTGAACAGGGCTGGTGATGGAGATTGCTTGCCTAGCATGCAAGCACCCTGGATTGGATCCCCAGTACTGGAAGAAGAAAAAGAAAAAGGAGAACCCAAATAATACTAAATGGAAGTTAATAATGTAATATTTTACATTGTGTAACAATGACATATTATTTAGTTTGGTGTTCATCATTTGTGCTACATAAATATCATTCATAATCAGTCAACACTTTCACTCAAGTATACACGCATCATTAAAAATATTTATAAAAATAGGGCTGGAGCCGGGTGTGGTGGTGCTTGACTTTAATCCCAACACTTGGAGGAAGAGGCAGGCAGATCTCTGAGTTTGAGGCCAGCCTAGCTTACAAAATGAGTTCTAGTATAGCCAGGACTGTACAGAGAAACCCTGTCTTAGAAAAAGAAAAGAAAAAAAACAAAACAAAAAGAACAGGGCTGAAGAGATGGCTCAGCGGTTAAAAGCACTGGCCAGGCATGGCTCAGTTCCAAGTACACACACATGGCAATTCAGACCATCTGAAACCCCAGTTCCAGGGAACCCAGTTCTGTCCTCTGTTCTGCAAGGTCACCAGGGATGCATGTGGCACAGACATACATGCAGGCAAAACACTCATACACATTAAATAAATAAATTTAAAAAGAAAGAAATCTTAAAAAGTATATTTATAAAAATAATTTTTTGTAGTGTTAGGGATTGAACGCAGGCTCTCACACATGTTAGACAAATGTCTTATCACTGGGTAAGGACTCAGCTCTTGAAAGGTATTTCTTTTATCCATTTGTAACTTTTTGAAATTATTCTGAAGTCATTACTGTGCCTAGAAATGGACTCTTTTGTGATTTTTTTTTTTTAATTTAAAAACGGTGGCTGGTACCCAGTATGGTGGAACATGCCTTTAATCCTACAGTACTTGAGAGGCAGAGGCAAACAGAAAAAGCCTGATAGGTTAGAGCAATATTCATTACTAACTGAATAGACCTAAGCTGAAAACATGTACACATATGATTCTGTTTAAGTTAGCTGTGAATAAGTAATACCTTGTGGCAGAAAACAGTGAGCTTTAAAGCCAAGCACTTACCAATAACACCGCAATTATCACTTTACCACGCTAACTTACCATCTTTTTTCCAGCACTGCTGAAAAGACTCAGAAATCAACTCCTGATCACTCTTTTGCCATCTGGTGATCAGATCTTCTATGAATTGGCCTTTCTCCCCCTCGTTCCCCTGTAGAAGGTCTGTCACGTATTCTCGTAGCTCTTCAGCACTCTCAATCGACAAAACATACCTCAGAGGTAAAGACAGAAATTGTTGAAACAAGAGTAGCTTACTGTATGACTTTCAGAAATCATAACAGGGATGAAGGTACTAAACATTATCCATCAGGGCTGAGGGCAGCTTAGTCATACAGAACTTGCCTAGCACACGAGGCTTTAGGTTCAATGCCAGCACTACTTCAAAAACACAAACAAACAAAAAGCATTCATTAATTTATTAAGAGTGTTTACTTTGAGCCATGTACTATGCTAAGGACATAAATCTGATGAGGACAGAGACCGTGGCTTCAAGTAGGTCATAATCTAACTTACACGTGTATTTAGGCATTTACTGTTTCTCAGTATTTTATGAAATTTGTGTGGCTAGAGAATGGCTCAGCAGTTAAGAGCACTTGCTGCTCTTGCAGAGAACCTGAGTTCAGTTTCCTGCACTCATATGGTGGTTCACAATCCCCTATAACTCCAACTGCAGAGGATCCAACATCTTCTTCTAACCTCTGTGCGTACCAGGAACAAACACAGTACACAAACCTTGGTAGGCAAAGCACTCACACATATAAAATAAATCCATCTTTAAAAAATGAAGAAATTGGGGGCTGGAGATGGCTCAGAGGTTAAGAGCACTGGCTGCTCTTCCAGAGATCCTGAGTTCAATTCCTAGCAATCAGAACACTGTATACATAATAAATAAATAAACTGTAAAAAAGGAATTGTCCCATCTTTGGAAGCACATGTACTAGAAACAGGTGTGTTGAAACTGCAGCCTATGGCTTCATGCACTCCAGGACAGCTATAAACATAGCTCAACATAGAATTTTTGCAGGGTTGGGGATTTAGCTCAGTGGTAGAGTGCTTGCCTAGCAAGCGCAAGGCCCTAGGTTCGGTCTCAGTTCTGGAAAAAAAAATTTTTTTTGGCCCCTTCCTTTTGCTAACACTATCACATGATTCTAAAGTGTGAATTTCGTAGATGACAGTATCTCTCAGAAGGTTAAATATGGGATGATGAGACACCTCAGCAAGCAGCGGTGCTTGTCACCAAGCCTAATGACCTTTTGGTGGATCTAAGTGGTAGAAAAAGAGAGTCAGCTCCCACAAGTTGTCCTCTAACCCCACAAATGTGTGTACACATGCATAAATAAATAATTTAAAAAAAAAATTTTTTTTTGGTTTTCTCTTTTTTTGGTTTCTCTGTGTAGCTTTGGAGCCTGTCCTGGAACTCGCTGTGTAGACCAGGCTGGCCTCAAACTCATAGAGATCCAAATGCCTCTGCCTCCCAAGTGCTGGGATTAAAGGTATGCGCCACCACCGCCCAGCGTAATTTTAAAATTTTTAACAGGTTGAATATACTTGTTAGATTCTTCCAGTGTGATGATAGAAGTTCAGTTATAACCTATAAATAAACCTGTGCATTTACACTTCAATAAGAACATCTTCTAATCAACAGACTTAATTAATTAGTTTTGTTTGGCTGGTTTTGCTTTAATTGTTGCGCTGGGAATGGAACCTGGGCTGGGGCCTTGCACATATCACGCAAACTCTTTATACCACTCAGCTACATTGCAGTCATCAGAGTTAACCAAAAATAAAAATTAAAGGAGCTGGAGAGATGGCTCAGTGGTTAAGAGCACTAGAAGCTCTTCCAAAGGACCTGGGTTCAATTCCCAGTATCCACATGAGGCTCACATCTGTAACTCAAGTCCCAGGTGACCTGATGCCCTCTTGTGGTTTATGAGAGCATTATACACACAGTACACAGACATATGCAGGCAAACAACCATAAACATAAAAATAAAAGTTTAAAAATTAAAATAAAAAATTTAAAGAGACAATGCCTACTAATGCGGTGGCGCACACCTTTATCCCCAGAACCCAGGAGGCCAGGCAAGTGGATCTCTGTGAGTTGGAGGCCAACCTGTTCTACAGAGTGAGTTCCAGGCAGCCAGGGTTACAGAGAGAAATCCTGTCTTAAAAAAAAAAAAAAATTACATTTAAAAAAAACTAGAAAGTTATGCTGGAAAGTGGTAGCATATCCCAGAACTCAAGAAGCAGAGGCAGGTGGATCTCTGTGATTTTGAGGCCAGCCTGGTCTACAAATCGAGTTCCAGGACAGTCAGAGCTACATAGAGAAACCTTGTCTCGAAAAAACAACAACCAAAATTCTTTTAATATTTAAGACACATATGAAATTATCCGCATTCTTACAATATTACATCTGTGTTGTTCTCAATTAAATGTCAAACAAAGCACAGCAACTGCTTTCATCCTGACATAATAGCTTGTTGCCAACTAGTGAACACTTAATAAGTCCTTTAAATAGTATTATAGCATGCGTAGCCTGAAAGCTTATGATCAGCAGGCTTCTGTCTAACTTATAATGCTTTTAAAATGGAAGCAAATGGTAAGCCATACTTACAGTTTCAACTTTAAGACAGTCAGGTTATCTGAACTCTTCCTTGTCAAGAAAGGAAAAAAAACCTATTTTCTCCCAGCCTCAGAAAACTGACCGTATTTCTTATAACTCTGGAATAGCAATTAATCCAGTTTCTTTTTGTAATCTTCCCTCCACATGGATACTTTGAACCTCAGCTTCTGCTAATTTTGTTCTCAGGTGAGAGGCATCTTTTCCAGTACATCTTAAAGAGTCTCAAATCATAATCCATACCCTTTATTGGATATTTAGTATTGAAAAGCTTATTCTGTGTTCCCAGAAAACCCTCAGCTTCTTCGCATCGCAGAACTCGTTAACACAGTAAACCCAATTTGTCTATATCATCTTGGTTGCCCCAGAGACTGGCTTATAGTAACAGTGCAACAAATTAAGTTAGTTATTTCAAGCAAATATTAAATAATCATCATCTGTTTCATAAGAATTTTAAAGGCAAGCTCTATTAATTATTCATTTTCTAATTAAAGGGGTGGGGGTTACAAAAGGGTAAATTCATTTGCTGAAGGTTCCAAAATTGATTAAGTGGCAACAGAAAACCGAAGCTGTGACTCTGCCATTAGAACTATCTATACTGTACTAATGTCGTCCCCATGTAAATTATGGGTTCTGTTTGATACAAACTACAACGTTCAGAGTAAGAAATTTCTAGAAAGCGAATCTTGATTTGTTCACTCTCTCCACAATCTGTAAGCAAACAGTTCCCGAGACAATCTTTTTTTTTTCATTTTTCTTTATTAAGAAATGTTCTACTCACTCTACATACCACCCACAGATCCCCCCTCCTCCCTCCTCCCACCCTTCAGCCCTCCCTCCCTAGCCACCCCACATCCCCACATCCCCCAAATTAAGGTCTCCCATGGGGAGTCAGCAGAGCCACCCGAGACAATCTTACAGGTCTAATTATTACGATGTTGCCAGTTTCCTAGGAAAGCGCGTGTGGTCTGACATACTGATGTAGGGGCTAAACTGAAAAAGTGGAGGCTAAAATTCAAACACGAAAGTCCATCGGCAGCCCCTTTTATCATATTTCTTATCAACTTCTTAGTCCTCTTGGCTTTCCGGTTCGCCCTTCCGGGTCGTACCACAAAGTTGCTTCCCGCCTCGTCCCTGGAACCCATCTTACTGTATGATCTCCTCGCTGACATCCAGGGCGAAAGTTTTCCGCAACTGCTGTGTGCACCACTGTACCAGCGGCTCCCGGGACGCCGCCCCAGCCACCGCCATCTTCCCAACCGGAACCAGCTGGGCTGCAAAAGCTTCTCGTCCTGCGCCGGACTAGTTCCCTTCACAACGGCGACCTCGCCGCCTAGGGTTCCGCAAGCTTGCACCGCCCTGCTCGGTCGCACCGCCTTTGAGGCTGATCCCGCCCACTTGGGCCGCCTCCGGCTTCTTTCAGCTTCCGGGTCTGTTTACACGTGTGAGGGTGCTCTGCGCTTGAGTGATTTTTCTACATACAGGTGTAACTCCAGAAAGTACATTGGCAATTGTGCCAAGACAATATATACACCTATAGAAGAGCTGTAGTAGGAATAAAAGAAAGTAGGACCCCGAAGGATGGGTACAGCTTTCAAATTTAGTCGGGTTCCAATTATAGAACATTTACAACAGCTCTAGTAAGGAAGATAATAAATCCAAAGCCTGTTTGTGGTACGAAATGAACTCAAAGCCAGTCTTTGTAACTTAGCGAAGCCTTGTCTCAAAACAAAAAGGAGGTAGGGTGGAGGGAGACAGGGCATAAAGCTCAGTGGTATCCTGCCTGCTGAGCATGTGAAAATCTTGGGGTTCAATGCTCAGTCAGACAAAGCAAAACAAAAACTCCAGTCCTTGCAGGCTGTTTGTAAGTACTGTAGTAGTTTTTGCTCTGATGATGGTGGTGCTTATTTTTAGTGCCATCTGTAATTAAGACTAGAATCACACATGAAGACTAACAACCATCTGGAAGTCCAATTCCAGGGACTCCTACACCCTTTTTCTCTGGCCTCCACAGGCACCAGGCATGCATGTGGCGGTGTACTTACATACATGCAGGCACTTACACATGGGGGGGAGGAACTTACAAAAATAAATTACATTTGCTGGGCATGGTGGCACATGCTTTTAACTCCAGAACTCAAAGAGGCAAAGGCAAGTGGACCTTTGTGAGTTCAAGGCCAGCCTGGTCTATGTAGTAAGTTCCAGGCAGCCAGGGTTACTAGTGAGACCCTGTCTTAAAAAGTTATCATATTGGGGCTGGAGAGATAGCTCTGCGGTTAAGCAGTTAAGTGGTTAAGAGCACTGACTTCTTCCAGAAATCCTGAGTTCAATTCCCAGAACCCATATGGCAGCTCACAACCTTCTATGCCACAGAATCTATGGGATCTGATGGCCTCTTCTGGTCTGCAGATGTACATGCAAACAAAACATCAATATACATAAAATAAAGAAATCATTAAAAAATTATCATATCTATTTGTGTGTTTGTCCATGTGTGTATATGTCTGTGGGCTACCACAAACACACAATGCACATGTGACAGAGGACAACTTGTGGGAGTGAGTTCTTCCCTTTTACTGTATGTATGGGTCCTGAGAATTAAACTCAGGTGGTCAGGCTTGGCAGCAAGAGCTTTTACCTTCTAAACCATTTTGCTGGCCCACCAGCTTTTCTAAAAAAGCAAAATACAGTCAATGTTCATTAATGGTGAGAATAAATTTTATCCTTTCATAAAAATCTAATGCATTCATTTTTAATTCTAGTTTATTCAAATCATCTACTCTTTTCTATATTTATTCATTCCCATAGTTTAGCTCAGTGGTAAAGACTGTACTTAACATTTGGAAGACCTTGGGTCACATCTCCCGTAGCAAGGTATAAATTTAAACAGAAATTCCATTAATACATAATACACAACAACTTTTCTGTTCCCTTTTTCTTTAAAATGTTTGTAACTTTTCCTTTAAGACATTTATTTTGTACATGAGTGGGTGTGTTTCAGTGCTGTGGCACTCATGTAGCGGTCAGAGGACAAGTTGCAGGAGTCAGTTCTTTCCTTCTACCTGTGGATCCTGGGAATGGAACTCAAGTCATCCAGTTTGATGGCAAGAGTGTTTACCTGCTGAGCCATCTTGCCAGCTCTGCTACAACTTTTCTTAATGTGTTAGGTTTTCAAGATGTTCATATTTAAGTCACACAATTCTGTTTTATTTAATTTTAAAGGACTTTCCCAAAGCAATCTTTTTGTTTTGTTTGAGACAGGGTCTCTCTATGTAGCCTTGGTTGTTCTGGAACTCCATATGTAGACAAGGCTGGCCTCAACTCACAGACACCCTCCTGCTTCTGCCTCGGCCCCAATCATCATCATCCTCTCCTCCTTCTAGACAGGGTTCATGCATCCCAGGCTGGCCTCAAACTCAGAGTTCCACCTGCCTCTGCTTCCCAAATGCTAGGATTACACTCATGCTCCATCGTGCCTATCTTTATGTGGTGCTGGGGAGCAAATTGTGTATTAGGTGAGTGCCTACCAATTAAGTCACATTCCCAGCCCCCAAAGTAGCCTTTTTAATTAAAAACATTTGGTAAGTATCATCCTTTTTTGTGTGTGTTTTTCTCTAACGTGCATCCCTCATCAACATCATTGGTGTTAAAAGACAAAAAACAATCACAACTACAATAATATGTAGATTGTCCATGTATAAAGAGGTATATTTGACATTCTCTCTAGCCATTTGGTAGAAATGCAAGAGAAAAGACACATTCTCTAGGTCCTTTTTCTCTGCAGGACTCTGGAATGTGAGTTTACTAAGCAATTCAGACCCCAGTAGAAGGTCTTTAACTGAAAAGGAAACAATGCCACTTAAGAGCCAGTGTGCATTTTCATGAGGCTAAATGACAATAAAGGAATGCTTGTTGTTTTTTTCTGGTGGGAATTTGGTTGTAATCTAACACTCCAGGGTTTAAGATAAACTATTATTGCTAATATTATGATGTTAATTCAATGACTCCCTAAACCCTTTCATTATTTTCCTTTCTTTAATGATTTATTTATTTTTATTTTATGTGCATTAGCATTTTGCCTGTATGTATGTCTGTGTGAGGGTGTCAGATCCTCTAGAACTGCAGTTACAGACAGTTGTGAGAGGCCATGTGGGGAATGGGAATTGAATCTGTGAACCTGGGGCCTCTGGAAGAGAGCACCCTCTTAACTGCTGAGCCATCTCTCCTCTATTTTTTTTTGCAGGGGGTGGTGGTGGTGGTATCTTTCTTTTCTTTGTTTCTGTTCTTTTTCTCCTTTCTCCTTTCCTCTCTCCTTCCCTTCCCTTTCCTTCTCTTCTCTTCCCTTCCCTACCGCCTCCTCTACTCCCTTCCCCTGTCCTCCTCCCTTGCCCTCCCTTTTCTCCCCTCCAGTCAGTCCCTTTCCTTTCCTTGTGGTGTAGCCCCGACTGGCAAGGAACTCACTGCCTCCTCAGGGCTGAGATTACAAGGTTCACTAGGCCTGGCTTTGAAATCTGTAGGTTGTATAACACCATGAATTGTTGGTTTGGTTAAGGTCCGGAGCAGATATTGTTGCTGTTCGAGCCTAATTCACTGGAGAGAAGTAGCTCTGTACTTACGCTTTGAAGGTGGCCTTTCAAACAAGCGTTAGCAGGAAGCATCCTGCAGCAAGCACAAATGCTCTCACTCCGTGCATGACATTCAGAACAAAGACACATTCTTAGGAATACTGTGATTTTTGAAGCATAGGGTCAGAAAATATTTATGATTTCTTTATTATAGCATTATTCTCATGTGGGTTGGAACTGTAGCCTTTTTACACTTAGTAGATTTTTAGCTATGTGGCCATGTTTATTTATTTTTATGTGTGTATGGACAATTTGTCCAATTTTTTAGTCTTACGTGATCTGAAAACGTTTTTTAAAAGCACTGTAAAAAACTAAATTGCGTTTTCCTTTCTCCAACCTCAGAAAGTTAATTTAAAAAACTGCAGATATTAAGGATATTAAACTTTAGCTTTGATTTGCATCGAAAAATCCACTTAATTTTTATTTTCACTTTCAGGGTTTAATCACCATGGATTTAACTCAGTGGTAACTTTTGAAGAAATATTGCAATTCCTATCTTTACTATGTTTTATTTTATAAGCCGACCCACTTGGCTAGTTCACAACCTACCTCGGCGCCCACACTTGGTGCACCCCTGGAGTCCTGGTACCGCCCACCAGGAGTGGGTACGAATCACGACCCCTGGGGCTGATGGACTGGCCAGCAAAGCCTGGTCTCGAGGCTGTCACCCGCTGGACGCTGCCAATTGGTTCAGGGTGAAGGCGCGGAACCAATAAGAGCCACGGTTCTCAAGAGCTTGGAGCGCGCGGGAAAGAGAACCATTTAAACTGTGGCGGGAACGTCATTTTCGGGTTCTTGTCCAGTTAAGACATCCGCAGCTGGGGCGTCGGTGCGAGTTGTCTCTTGCTGTGGGAACATGGTGCGGACCAAAGCAAACTACGTCCCAGGAGCCTACAGAAAAGGTGAAGGGATACAGCGCGGGGCTGGGGGCTCCCCAGGCAGCCTGTCCCCGGGATGGAGAAACCCGTGGCTGCCCCCCACCCCCCATGGAGCCCAGCTAGGGGGCAGGCTCCAGGCCCTCACCTTGAGGGAGCTGCGGAGGACCAGGCAAGGTCGTTCTGGGGCTGGGCATCACCCCACTCTCTGCTAGGCTGGGCCTGGTAGAACAAAGCTCCGGGGTCCGAGCTCTCCAGCCTCTTCTGAACGCCCCTTTACCTCTCTTTGCAGTGGTGGCTTCTCGAGCCCCTAGGAAGGTGCTTGGCTCCTCCACCTTTGTCACCAATTCTGCATCGTGTTCATCGAGAAAAGGTAGGACGGGTCCGGAAAGCTTAGGAGGTAAAAGAACACCCCTGAAAGGAGGTCAGGCCTGGCACAGCCGTCCTGAACTGTGAGGCCCTGACCCACGGTGGACTTTTTTTTTTTTTTTTTTAATTTAGTTTCCTTCCTCTGGAATTTGTTTCCTTTGACATTCTCACTCCTAAATTTCTTCCTTGCCCTCTAAGGGGGCCTTGCTCTTTGAGCAGGCTTGGTTAGGGGTGTGAGGGTCTCAAAGAAAACTCTCAAGTCTTGGCGGTGAGGTACAGTTTATTTTTAAACCTAATTTTTGTTGTTGCTGAATGGTGTTTTTTTAGTTTTTCTTAATAGTAAGTTACTATTTTCTTGGAGGCTACTTGAGTGCCTCCTCATTAGATTTAGAGTGATGGTTGACAGTACTACCACATTCTATGTGTGTGTGCGTGTGTGCGTGTGTGCGTGTGTGTGTGTGTGTGTGTGTGTGTGCTTGTCTGCCTGTCTGTCTATCCAACCGTGCAGGAAATCTCTGGGAACTGAACCCTAGGCCTTGCAGGCAAGTACTCTACCACTGAGCTACATCTCCGCCCACACTGTCCCAGTACAAGTGTCTCTTTGCTTTTGTCTGCCCTCCCTCCTCCTCTGCTCCCTGTTCCTTCCCGCCCTCCCTCTCTTCCGCCCTTTTCCCTTTCCTTCTCCCTCTTTCCCTCTCTCTTCCTTCTTCCAAGGTCTCATGCAGCCCAGGCTGGCCTCAAAATTTCTACATACAGAGAATAACCTTGAACTCCAGATCCTTTAGCCCTCTTTCTGATCCTCTACATCCCCAGTGCTGGGATTACATGTATGTGCCATGGATGCCAGGTTTATTTTGTGCTGGAGTTCTAACCCAGGGCTTTGTGCATGCTCAGCATACTACTGAGCCACATCCACACACCCTCCCTCTTCTCTCTCTCTCTCTCTCTCTCTCTCTCTCTCTCTCTCTCTCTCTCTCTCTCTCGATTGCTGGGATTACAAGTATGTACCACTGACGACACCCTGCTTTATTTTTTTGAGATGGGATCCTTGGTTTGTTACCCAGCTGCTGTTAAAACGCTCCTGCTTTTAGCCTTCTGAGTAGGTAGGATCACAGGAGTCAGCCATCATGCCCGATAATTCATGGTTTTTATGCTAACCCAACCCCCCCACCACCACCATACACCATTATTTATTTGAGATAGGATCTTTATGTGCATTTAGCCAGATTGGCTTTGATTCTCTCCTGCCTCAGTCTCTGGAGTGCTAGGATTACAGGCATGTACTACACCGTACACAGCCCTCAATTTTCACCAAATCTAAAAATTTCATTAGAAAATATTTACTATTTCTACCTCTTCAGATAAGGCAGTAGTAGACAAAATTTTTGAAAGTAGATAAATGTAATCAGAATATCTTATATTTTGTACAACTGGAGTTAATTCTATCAAGGCCACCTCCCATTGTCTGGCCTACTGCTAAATCACTAGATATAATTGAATAGGTCCTTAATATGTGTTAAGCAGCCTGGCAAAAAGTGCATGGCTTTAATCCTAAGTACTCTGGAGGCTGAGGCAGGAGGACTACTGTATATTCAAAGCCAGCCTGAGCTACGAAGTGAGCACCAGGTGTACTGGGGGCCCTAGCAATATGCTGCTGTGTCACAAGAATAATCAAGAAAACAAGAAGTGGCTTAGTGTAGTGGCACGTGCTTGCAGCTCCAGCATCTGAGAAGTAGAGGCAGGAGGATCAGGAATTCAAGGCTAGCATCAGTTAAAGAGTGAATGTGAAGCCAGACTGGGGTATGTAAAATACTGACTCATCCTCGACTCTGCCAATAAAATAAAAATGGTCATAGATTTGTGTTTTTAAGGCCAAAAAATATGTGAAATTGTAGTATTCTCATTCCAAATTGTTTTTATTATATATATTTATTGTCTGTGTGTTTGTGTATGTGTGTGTGTTCAGATATGCATGGATTTGTACACTATTACACACATAGGGAACTCAGAGGACAATTTGTGGAAATCAGTTCTTTCCAGCCCAAACTCGAGTATTCTGAAAGAAACAAGTGTTCTTTACCACTGAGCATCACACCAGCCTGATTTTTCTAATTTAAGATGTTTGTTGTATTACTTAATACCTCTGGGAGTCTGATATTAAAGAAAGGCAATTATATGTTTTTATTTAGTTCTGTTTCTATTTTATAGCTGAAAATAAGTATGCAGGAGGGAACCCAGTTTGTGTGCGCCCAACTCCGAAGTGGCAAAAAGGCATCGGAGAGTTCTTCAGTCTGTCCCCCAAAGATTCGGAAAAAGAGAACCAGCTTCCTCCTGAAGAAGCGGGGTGCAGTGGCTTAGGAACAGCAAAGAGAAAGTAAGTGTTTATGTTCTGGAAGACAAAGAAATGTACCCTTAAAAATAAAAGACAAATGGGATAGTGAGTAATTTTAAAGTTTCTCTTCAAGCCAATAAGAAAAGAAAAACTATGCTTTAACTTTCTTATGTCACTCTAAAATTTCAAATATCTTTCAAAAATTAATTTTTACTTACTCTAAAGAGGCTTGATTCCTATTTACTTATTATTCCTCTAATTTTTACAGTTTTGTTTTTGTTTTTACTTTTTGTTTATTTTGTTTGTTTGTTTGCTTGGTTTTTGAGTCAGGGTTTCTCTGTTTAACAGCCCTAGCTGTCCTGGAACTCTGTAGACCAGGCTGGCCTCAAACTCACAGAGATCCACCTGCTTCTGCCTCTCGAGTGCTGGAATTAAGGCTGTGCACCATTACCTGGCTTGTTTTTTTTTTTTTTTTGAGACAGTCTCTGTATGTAGTCCAGGACAGACTTGAACGTCTTGTAATCCTTCTGCCTCAGCCTGCTAAGTGCTGGGAAGAGAGGCATGAGCTACCACACTTTGTAGTCTGCCTACCTTCCTCCTTCCCTCTCTTCCCTCCTTTTGATCTTTTTTTCTGGCTTTTTTTTTTTTTTCAAAAGGAAATTTCTATGGCAGTTCATTTAGTCTGAATTCCATTGAGCCTCTTATACCCAACAAAATTACTAGTTAGGTGTAGCTCAGTTTAGTGTGCATGCAGTCTGTTTAGTCTCCAGTACCAAAACAAGTAATAATACTATGTGTTGAACTTTCATGAGAAATATATAATTAATATATATAATATATAAACAGAAATCACTCTATAGAAACAATCAATAGAATTCTGTAATTTTTTTTGGTACCTTCTCTATAAATCCTTAAGAATTCTTCAAACTGGGGCTGAGCTTTTTAAATTATTTTTTTGAGACAGGGCCTCTGTTCTGTAGCTCTGGCCGTCCTGACATTCACTACGTAGGCTAGGCTGGCCTTGAACTCAGAGAGATTCATCTGCCTCTGAATGCTGGGAGTAGAGGCACCACCATGCCAGCTTGTTTTTAAGATTAATGAAATGAGAATGCTAGTGATAAATATTGAGCTAAAATTCTGGATACAAAAGTATAATATTTGGGGCTACAGAGATGGCTTGGTGTTTAAGAGCATGTACAGAGGATTCAGGTTTAGTTTCCAGCACCTACATGGCAGCTCACAACTGTATGTAACTCCAGTACCAGGGGGCCTGATACCTCTTCTGACCTACTTGGGTTCCTGTAGCATGTGATATACATGCATACAGTTGGGTACAAACATATATGTACCCATAAAATAAATGTATATAAAAATAAAATCTTTTTTTTTCAAAGTACAATCTGCTTTTCAAGATACATACACTATAAGAAAATATAACAAGTATCAACAATTATTTATCTGGGTAAAAAATCTTGTCTCATGCTACATACCATCAATTTCTAACAATCAACATCTATCACTTTAGTAAGAATCACAAAAAAAAGCCAGGCATGGTGGCCCATGCTTTGAATGCCAGCACTAAGGAGGCAGAGGCAGGTGGGTCTCTTTGAGTTCCAAGCCAGTCTACTCCATACTGTTCCAGGACAGCCAGGGCTACACAGAGAAATCCTCCCTGTCTTGGAAAAAAAAAAAAATGACAAAAAAAGGGCTGGGGATGTAGCTCAGGGGAGAAAACTTAGCATGTTTGAGGCATTAGCTTCATTACTCGGCACCTAAAAACAACCAGGAAAACAGGTATTTGAATTCTTGAATGTTTGTAAGTATTGAAACCAAGGCATACACCATGGAGGCTGTATGGAGGTCGGAGGACATCTTTAAGGAGTCAGTTCTCTTTCCACTTCTACGTGGGTTTCAGGAGTTGAACTCAGGGGTCCAGATTCAAATAACAAGCAAGCACTGACCAGCTGAGCCATTTCACTGCCCCCACATTTTCATTTTCTTTTTTGAGACAGGATCTTACTCTGTAGCCTTGACTGGCCAGGAACTTACTATGTAGTCCAGGCTGACCCAGAACTCGGAGACTCACTTGCCTCTGCCTCCTGAGTTCTGGATTAGAGTTGTGCACCAACATGTCTTGCCCACTATTTCCTTTTCAAAAATTTTTTAATTCTAAAGGAAAGACTTGTGAGATTGAGGGGCTAGCCTGAACTACCTGAGATCCTGCTTCAAAAAACAAAACCAAAAAAGGACTTGAGTGTAGAAAGAGGGTGTAGCACCATGACACTGTCATTGTGATGTCTCCATGAAAGTAAGACCTAGTTTGTAATCTCCACACCAGCCAAAAGCCTAGAAAACTTCCAGCTCAACAGGCAGCAAGCTGGACACTCAGCACCCTGACCCTCAGGGGCGAGAGGATGGCGGTCAGACTCTGTTTGGGGCTGTTGCTCCTTGTGGTCCTTCCTATGCAGGTTGAGTCGTTTGTCCCTTTAACCAGCACAGCGGGCCCTACCTACTATGAAACTGATGCCCCTGAAGCCACCACCGTGGTATCCTCCAGCAGCTCCCTAAAAGCTATAGCCAGTATCCTTGGGGTCTTGCTTACCTTTCTGTGTCTTATCCGTTAAGAGCCTCAAACCAGATCACATTCTAATATTGGACCAAGTGGCACCTGCAAATCCAGTGGTGCAAGGAAAACAACCAGGTCTTCACAGCTACTCATCTCACTGGGTTAGTAACACAGAAAATGCTGAGAAGCTCAAACTGGACTGCCTTGAAGATCATCTCAAGGGTTAATTAGATGGTGGACACCAATCGTAAATCTCCTGGAGTTTCACATACAACAATAAAGAAAAAAAAGACAATGCTGAACATTGGTTAATGATTTCATTAAATGTGGTTTATGAAATATGGATCATTAAAAGTCCATCTTGAAAATAATTTCACTTTGATCTAGAGAATAAGTGTGCAGTGTGGAATGGAGATTCAATGTTCTGTATGGTTCACTAAACCAAAAGGCCTATAAAGTAGTTAGAAAATGAGAAAATATTTCAGACTTTACATGTACTTTGGAAGGAAGTACAAGATACTACTGTAAATTCTCTTCTCTGCCATTCTTTCTGTGCTACAAATTGAACTCCGGGACTTGTAAGCATTAGACAAGCTCTACCACTGTGCTAAAGTCATTTAACTCTGTTTTCCCCTCTCTCCTCTCTCTCTCTCTCTCTCTCTCTCTCTCTCTCTCTCTCTCTCTCTCTCTCTCTCTCTCCTCTCTCTCTCTCTCTCCCCCCCTCCCCTCCCCCCTCTCTCTCCCCTCCCCCCCTTTCTCTTTCTTTCCTCTCTCTCTCTCTGTGTTTTGTTTTGTTTTTTTGGAGACAAGGTTTCTCTTTGTAGCCCTGGCTGTCAGCTGTCCTGGAACTTGCTCTGTAGACCAGGCTGGCCTGGAACTCAGAGATCCACCTGCCTCTGCCTCCTGAGTGCTGGAATTAAAGACCTATGCCACCACTCCACCACTGCCCAGCTCTCTCTTCTTTTTCTTTCTTCTTTCTTTCTTTCTTTCTTTCTTTCTTTCTTTCTTTCTTTCTTTCTTTCTTTCTTTCTTCCCCTCCCTCCCTCCTTCCCTCCCTCCCTTTCTTTCTCTTCTTTCTTCCTCCCTCCCTCCCTCCCTCCCTCCCTCCCTCCCTCCCTCCCTCCCTCCCTCCCTCCCTCCCTTCTTTCTTTCTTTCTTTCTTTCTTTCTTTCTTTCTTTCTTTCTTTCTTTCTTTCGAGATGTCTCACTCTGCAGCCCAGGCTGGCCTTGAACAAGTGGCAACCCTCCTACCTTAACCTCTCTGCCTCTCTGGTTTTGGGATTAGAAGTGTGAGCCACCATACTTGGCTGCATTTAGCTTTGTGTACAGTAACTGACGATGGGGCGATGATGGGTTTGAATCTGAGTACTAACCCTCTACCTGGTAATCCAGATTTGCATTGAAATCATTCTGGAGCTAGAGCCTTGTACTCTCTTCTGCTTTGGCTGCCATAATGATGAGACTGGGCTTGGAGATGTGCTCAGTCAGTGACAGAGACTTGTCAGGGCAAGACCCTGGGTTCAACATCTTAACACTGAAAAAAAACAATAATGCATTTGATAGGCATTTTACATCATGCTCAATTAGTAATTTTAAAAAAGATTTATTTTTATTTATGCATATATGTATGTGTCTGCATGAGTTTATGTATACCACATATGTGCAGGGACTTACAGAGGCCAGAGGGCAAGGATTCCCTGGAACTGGAGCTACAGGTGGTTGTGAGCCACCTGGTGTAGGTGCTGAACTGTGTCCTCTGTAAGTGCTCTTGGTTCCTAAGCCGTCTCTCCAGCCCACAACTCATCTTTCTTACATATATACTTAAAAGCTACACAGGTCAGTCTGGGTTACCTGAGACCCTGTCACTAAACAAACAAACAAACAAATAGAAGACAAAAATGACTTTCCATCACATGGAGAGAAATTATATAGTCTCATAGACAAGTTTAAGCTATAATATAAATCAGCAATAGCCAGACATGGTGACACATGCCTTAATTACAGAGGTTGAGACAGATCATGACTTCAAAGTCATCCTACAGTACATAGTGAGACTGTCTCAAAAAAACAAAGCCAGTGAGAGGGATATAGTTCCATGGTGGAGTACTTATGTAGCATATGTGAGGGCTGGATATGAACTCCTGTCCTCTACAAGAGCAGTAAGCACTCTTAACCACAAAGCCATCTCTCTGGCCTCCAAATGTCATTTCATTCTTCTTTGTAGCGAAATTAAATTCCATTGTGTATATGTGTCAAATTTTCTTTATTCATTCATCTATTGACACAGCTGTAGGCTAGTTCATATCTTGGCTGTTGTGATCAGTACAGCAAGCATCTGCTTAAGTTTTGTGTTTGTCTGTGTTTCTGTGTATGGACGTGCATAGATATGCATATACGTTTGTACATGTGGAAGCCATAGGTTAACATGGAGTGTCTTCCTTTTCTATTTTATTTTTCCTGAGACAGGGTTTCTCTGTGTAGTCCTGGCTGTCCTGGAACTCACTCTGTAGACCAAGCTGGCCTTGAACTCAAGAGATCCACCTGCCTCTGTCTCCCAAGTACTGGAATTAAAGGTGTGCGCCACCATTCAAGCCTGGCTTCGAATATTTTTCTCAATCACTTTGTGCCTTATTTTTCTGAGACAGGATCTCTCACTCTACCTGGAGCTTGCTGATTTGACTAGACTGGCTGGCCAGTGAGCCTCAAATCCTCCTGTCTCTGCCTCCCCAGCACTGGGATTCCAGGCATATGGCATTGTGCCAGCATTTTAATGTAGATTCTGAGGGGATGGAATTCAGCTCTTCATGTTTGCATGCAAGCATTTTGCCTATCAAGAAGTCTCATGCCGGGCGGTGGTGGCGCACGCCTTTAATCCCAGCACTCGGGAGGCAGAGCCAGGCGGATTTCTGTGAGTTCGAGGCCAGCCTGGTCTCCAAAGTGAGTTTCAGGAAAGGCGCAAAGCTACACAGAGAAACCCTGTCTCGAAAAACCAAAAAAAAAAAAAAAAAAAAAAAAAGAAGTCTCTTCAGCCCCATTTACATAAATCTTGAACATAACTATTATGCGTAAAGAAAATCAGGCCTTGCAAAAAGGAAGTTTGGGTCATGATGTGTTTGTCTTAATTTCCAGGAAAACACAATGAAGACCTTTCCATAATCTATTAGTACACGAAGCAATGGTAATCTCATACCAAGGCTGAATACTTTGTTATAGCTTCCTTCTTTTAGTATCTGGTCTATGACCATTCAGGCTCACTGGATCTCATTATCTCACTTGGAAACTAAGGATTTTAGAGTAAATATCACTAAGCTTTGTTAACTCTAAAATAAAATTGTGATTTATGAGAAAGTTTTTAACTGACTTACTATAAAAAGGATGGTAAGTACAGAATGGTTTTGGATTAATATTAATGTACATTTATTCAAATGTTATGATTATCATAGCCTACCAAATGATTTAGAGGTTATTTTTTTAAAGAATACATCCATGTAGTCCAAAGAATATGGCAATTTGTTTGCTATATTTTTTTCTCTATTCAAATAAATTTTTTTACTTTGTATACCATGAAATTTTTATTAACAGGTTATATTCTATTTATCGGTCTACTTAACATTAAAACCAATGTTGTGGGAATGAGATATTTTTAATAATTTTTAACAGTTTTATACATATATTTGATAATATTTCTTTTTTAAGATTTATTTTTATGTGCATTGATGTTTTGTCTGCATGTGTGTCTATGTGAGGGTGTCAGATCCTTTAGAATTGGAATTATAGACAGCTATGAGCTGCCATGTGGATGCTGGGAATTGAACCCAGAACCTCAGGACGAGCAGCCATTGCTCTTCACCGCTGAGCCATCTCTCCAGCCCTTGATCATATTTCTATTTTAAAGATTTAAGTTATGTTTATAGGTATGTGCATGGTGAGTTCAGGTGCCTGGGGAGGCCGGAAGACAGCACTGGGTCACTTGAGACTGAAGTTATGGCGATTGTGAGCTGTCCAACGGGTCCAGGGCACTGGACTTGGGTATTCTATAAGAGCAGCCAGTGCCCTTAACTTGTGAGCAGTCTCTCCAGACGCCATTTATTTATTTATTTGTAGACTCTATGTATCCCAAGCTGTCCCAGAACTCACCATGCAATCCAAGCAGGACTTGGAATTCTCAGCAGTCTTCGTGCCTCAGCCTCCCAGTGCAGGAGTTACACATTAAGATATGCATTTTTATTTTTTATTACTTTGTACTATTTATTTCATTTTTTGTGTCTGTGTGCGCATGCACACACGTGGGTACCTGTAAGGCCCAAAGAAGGTATTGAATCCCCTGGAGCTGGAGTTACAGGGTATATGCTGGGAACTAAACTGTTGTCCTATTCAAGAATGAATGAGCCATCTCTCCAGTTTGTTTCTTGTTTTGTTGAGACAGGGTCTTACCACATAGTTCTGGTTGATCTGCTACTTGGTATGCAGACCAGAGTAGCCTCAAACTTTTTTTGCAATCCTACTGCCTCAGCTTCCCTAGGTGTTGGGAGTACAGGCATACACTGCTTACCTGGGTCCTTTGAAATAAAACTCACAACATGTCCTAAATGAAAAATGCTGCCAGGTGGTGGCACCTGGGAGGCAGAGGCAGGTAGATCTCTGTAAATTTGAGGCCAGCCTGGTCTACGGAGCAAGATCCAGGACAGGTTCCAAAAGAAAAAAGTAAAAGAAAAATGCTGATTCCATGAAATAACAGGGAACAGTGTTTAAAAAGAGTTTTGTTGCACTAGTTTTTGGAGTTTGTTTACACTTGCTAATTACTGGAGTTTAATTTTCTCTCATTTGTACTTACTTGAGCAGACCTACTTCATTATTAATGTTCTGATTTCATAAGCAGTTGATACTTGAGTGATTGAAGTTCTTTTCTTCACAGAGCACGTCCTTTGCAACCTGATCACACAGATGACGAAAATAAATAGAACTCATTCTCCTGAATAATGCCTTCAGTTTACTTTTAGGTATTCTGGGATGTAAATTTGGGTAGACGTGTTTGTTCAATTGGCTTGTTGAACAGGCATTCAGTTAAGGGGGGGGGGCGCTAAAATTTCACCATTCAAAAGCAACTGGCTATGAAAAGGGAGAATTTTTATAATTTGTAAATTATAATTGCATACTTGAATTTATAATGTCATATGTTGCTTCTTTTACCTATTAAGCTTCTTGCTAAAATAAACATTGCGTGATGTTCTAATTACTAATCTAAGTCTTTGAGATTTGCTTAGATCTTTGTACTAATACCATTTTATGGGCACTTCATTATTGAAATAGTGCTGTATTGTTATGGCTTGTTTGCTTTAAAAAGTCGGCTTAGTTGTTTTCACATTAAAAAATTAGTATTAGGGCTGGAGAGATGGCTCAGAGATTAAGAGCACTGGCTGTTCTTCCAGAGGTTCTGAGTTCAATTCCCAGCACCCATATGGTGGCTCACAACCATCTGTAATGAGATCTGGCTCCCTCTTCTGGCCTGCAGGGATACATGCAAACAGAACACTGTATACATAATAAGTAAATAAATAAATCTTTTAAAAAAAAAAAAAAAAAAAAAAAGGCCGGGCAGTGGTGGCGCACGCCTTTAATCCCAGCACTCGGGAGGCAGAGCCAGGCGGATCTCTGTGAGTTCGAGGCCAGCCTGGACTACCAAGTGAGTTCCAGGAAAGGCGCAAAGCTACACAGAGAAACCCTGTCTCGAAAAACCAAAAAAAAAAATTAGTATTAATTAAATTTAATCTCTTGTCGTTTCTCAAAATGGGGGGGGGCAAAGATAAAATGTTGAAAAAGTTAGCTGTATGCTTTTTAAGAAATGTTAGCTGGGTGTGGTGGCACACACTTTTGATCCCAGCTTTCTGGAGGCCAAGGCAGACGGATCTCTGTGAGTTGGAGGCCTGCCTCATCTACAGATACAGCCAGTTGTACAGAAAAACCCTATCTCAATAAAAGAAAACAAAAGAAATAGAATCAGGAACAAAGATTCCATAGATACATTAAAAGAAGAATTTTTCTTTCTTTTTTTATTTATTTATTTTTAAGCAAGTTGGGGAGGAAAGGGTTTATTTGGCTTACACTTCCATATCACTGTTCATCATTGGAGGAAGTCAGAGCAGGAACTCAAGCAGGGCAGAAACTAGAGGCAGAAGCTGATACAGAGGCCATGAAGAGGTGCTGCTTACTGGCTTGCTCTTTTTTTTTAATTTTTAATTATTTATTTTATGTGCATCAGTGTTTTGCTTACATGTAGGTTTGTGTGAGGGTGCTAGATCTCCTGGAACCTGAATTATAGACTGTTGTGAGCTGCCATGTGGGTGCTGGGAACTGAACCTGGGTCCTTTAGAAAGAGCAGTCAGGGGCTGGAGAGATGGCTCAGAGGTTAAGAGCACTGGCTACTCTTCCAGAAGTCCTGAGTTCAATTCCCAGCAACCACATGAAGACTCACAACCATCTATAATGGAATATGGTGCCCTCTTCTGGTGTGTGTATACATAATAAATAAAAATTAAAAAAAAAAAGAGCAGTTAGTGCTCTTAACCTCTGAGCCATCATTCCAGCCCTAAAAGAATAATTTTTCTTGGATATATATTCAGTTTAGTATAATAAAATATTACCTTTTTGCATATATATATATATATATATATATATATATATATATATATATATTCTTTTTTTCCCCTGAGACAGAATTTCTCTATGTAGTCCTGGCTGTCCTGGAACTTGTTCTGTAGACCAGGCTGTTCTCAAACTCAGAAATTCACTTGCCTCTGCCTCCTGAGTGCTAGGATTAAAGGCCTGTGCCACCATGCCCAGGTTTTGCCTCTATTTTTTAAGTTGAAAATAAAATATTTGAAAAAAATCATGCTATAAATGAAGTTTTATGTCTCTAGTCAGAGTTTTCTCTTCGTTTCTCAAGACGACTTGAGGTTACTGAAGAGACAGGTATAGTAGTAATTGTTTTGAGGCAGGATCTCATGTAGCCTCTAAGCGTCCTGAACTCAGTATGTAGAGCAAGATGGCCTTGAACTCACAGGGATCTGTCTCTGTCTCCCAAGTGCTGGGATTAAAGGTATGTGCCACCATATTAACTGATACACTTGACTTTCTCATTGTGTTTTGTTTACTGACAGGCTATCCGTTTTCAAAATTAACCATGTTTTTGTGAAACTTGTTTAAAATAAATGCTCAGTTTTACAATACAGTATCCATTTGTGTTTCCTATCCTCTATACTATTTTATTTCCAAATACAAGTATTAGTGTCATTTTTTAAATCAATTTACATATCATGTGAGGCCAGGCCAGCTGATTATAGATTTTGGTGGTTTGGTTTTTTTTTTTTTTGGTTTGTCTTTTACACTTAGACATTAAGCAGAACCTCTTTTAATCTCAAGTACTTTGAAAATTATGTTTCTTGTTACTTTTTTTGCTTGTGGTTTTGGCTTTTTAAATAAAGATTTATTTTTATTTTGTTGTTTATGAGTGTTTTGCCTGCATGCATATATGTGGACTGTGTGTGTGTGTGTGTGTGTGTGTGTGTATGTATGTGTGTGTTGTCAGAAGAGGGCCTCAGATCTTCTGGACCTGAAGTGAAGAGACAGTTTTTGTCAAGTGGGGGCTGGGAACTGAACCTGAGTCTTCTGCAAGAACAGCAAGTGCTCTTAACCACTGAGCCATTTCTCTAGACCTCCCCCCCCACACACACACACTTTTTTTTTTAATCAAGACAGGGTTTCTCTGTGTAGCTTTGGAGCCTGTCCTAGAACTCACTCTGTAGAGGTACTGGAATTAAAGGCGTGCGCTCCTAGTCCCATGTTGGCTTTAGAAAGGGTCTCACCAAAGCTCAGGCTGAACTGAAATTCTCTATGTAGCCCAGGCTGGTCTTGACCTTGAGGCAGTTATCCTCCTCATCTTTCCAAGGGATGGGATTATAGTTGCCTACACAAAGGGGTAAGTCGTTGTTTTTTTTGTTTTTTTGGGTTTTTTTTGGTTTTTCGAGACAGGGTTTCTCATTGTAGTTTTGGTGCCTGTCTTGGAGCTCTCTCTATAGACCAGGCTGGCCTCGAACTCACTGAGAACTGCCTGGCTCTGCCTCCCGAGTGCTGGGGTTAAAGGTGTATGACACCACCCAGCCAAAGGGGTAAGTTTGTTTTGGTTTTGGTTTTTTTTGTTATTTGTTTTATTTTTATCTATCTATCTATCTATCTATCTATCTATCTATCTATCTATCTATCTATTTTGTTTTTCGAGACAGGGTTTTTCTCTGTAGCCCTGGCTGTCCTGGAACTCATTTTGTACATCAGGCTTGCCTCAAACTCAAGATTCACCTGTCTCTGCCAGGATTAAAGGCATGCAACCATTGCCTGATTTAGGTTTGTTTTTAAGAAGTAGGTTAAACCAAGTATTTTTTTTCTTTGAAGTTTATTTATTTTTATTTTATGTATGAGTGCTCTGCATGTATACCTGCAGGCCAGAAGAGGGCATCAGATCCTATTATAAATGGTTATGAGCCACCATGTGGTTGTTGGGAATTGAACTCATGACTGCTGGAAGAGCAACCAGTGCTCTTACCCGCTCAGGCATCTCTCTAGCCCCTAAACTAAGTCTTTTAAAGGCAGATTTTAGTACCTCTGAAATCTGATTTGCTCTTTTTCACTAGTAGAGCTACTTATGCTGGTGAACCTAATGAGGTCAAATTTTGATGTATATAATTATTTCAAAAATGTAATGTACTGGATTTATTTACAGTATGTGTGTGTGTGTGTGTGTGTGTGTGTGTGTTTATATATATGGGTGTGGATGTGTTGACATGCATAAAGGTCAGAGGACAACTTGTAAGAGTCAATGGTTTCCACCATGATCAAAAATTCAGGTCCTCAGACTTGGCAGGGAGCACCTTTACTTACTGAGCCTTCTCTCCAGTCCCTTCCTGCCCCTCACCCTCACCCTATTTTGAGATAGTCTCCCTATATACAGCTTATCAATTCTACTGTACTTAGAATCTTCCAGATTAACTCTTTTTTTTAGAAAAACTGGAAGTTTAGGAGGATCTTATCCAACCAACATTATCATATATATATCTTCAAATCAGATTTGGAAGATTGTTAGAAGGCATCTTGTTCAACCCAAGCCAACCAGTAACTCTTCAATAAATGGACTGTCCTATTACTTAACAACTATAATTGTAAAAAATGTTGAGTTTGAGTCATTTTATCTTATCTATATTTGGTCCATTCTTGAAAGAACATGCTATTTTACATGTCAACCTTCAGTTACTTAAAAATAAATGTTAGGCCGGGCGGTGGTGGCACTCGGGAGGCAGAGCCAGGCGGATCTCTATGAGTTCGAGGCCAGCCTGGGCTACCAAGTGAGTTCCAGGAAAGGCGCAAAGCTACACAGAGAGACCCTGTCTCGAAAAACCAAAAAAAAAAAAAAGTTATATATTTAGCCTTCTCTTCCTCAGGTTTAATGTTTTATTGTTTGTCACATATCCTGAGTTTCTCTGAATCACTTGTGTATCTTTTCAATTGTTTATTGCTTAGGTACAGAAATAGTAAATTTGGCTAAATTTCTTCTTACTGACCCTGAATATTCATCATAAACTATTCATTTCTAGTTTGGTATTATTTTTAATGATTTATTTTTATGTGCATTGGTCCTTTGCTGGCATGCGTGTCTGTATGAGGCTGTCAGACCCCCTGGAACTGGAGTTACAGACAGTTGTGAGCTGCCATGTGGATGCTAGGAATTGGATCCAGTTCTTCTGGAAAAGCAGCTGGTGCTCTTAAATGCTGAGCCATCTCTCCAGCCCTGAGTTTGGTATTTTTTTTATGTTTAGAGAAACCAGACAAACTCTAGCAGTACCTATTTTGTTTTATTGTTTATAACTCAGATTGGTCTTGAACTTGATCTTTTGTCTTATGAGTGCTGGTGATAATACATGTATTCTACCATATTTAGCACTCTAACAATGTTCAGCACTAAATAATCTAGAGTATTGAGTTTCCAAAAAACCCACCAAATTTACTTTTTAAATTTTTTTTAAAGATTTATTTATTTTATGTGTATGCGTATTTTGCCTGCATGCATATATAAGTGCACCACATGCATACCTGGTGCCATGGATCCTCTGGAACTGGAGTTACAGACAGTTGTGAGCTGCCATGTGGATGCTGGGATATTAAACCCAGGTCCTTTAGAGGAGCAGCCAGTCCTCCTAACCACTGAGCCATCTCTCCAGCTCCCAAATTTGCTGTTTTTATTGTTTAGTCCAGGTTGGGTTACAATTCATATCAATCCTCTGTACTCAGTTTCTGGTTGTTTTTGTTTGTTTGGGTTTTTTTTTGGGGGGGGGGGTTGGGTTTTTTTGGTTTTTCAAGACAGAGTTTCTCTGTGTAGCTTTGGAGTCTGTCCTGGAACTCACTCTGCAGCCCAGGCTGTCCTTGAACTCACAGAGATCCACCTGCCTCTGCCTCCGGAGTGGTGGGATTAAAGGCATACACCACCACCACCTGGCTTTACTTCATTTCTGAAGTGCTGGAATTACAGGCACCATGCTCAATTTAATTCTTTAAGTCATTACAAATAAAACAAAATTAAAAAGTGAATTAAAAAAGACACTGTTGGGGTTGGGGATTTAGCTCAGTGTGCTTGCCTAGCTAGGGCAAGGCCCTGGGTTCCGTCCTCAGCTGGGGGGAAGGGCGGTGCGATGACGATGATGACTCTGTTAGGAGGCTGGAAGTCCCATAGTAATCATATACGATGAAGGTACTGTACTGGCTTATGAAGGCAAAAGAGATCTAGCATATACACATAGTACTGTTTTACAGTTCATAAAGAGTATATCCTGGGCCAGCCAAATAACTCCAAGGGAAAGGCAATTGCTGCTAATGCCAAGGCTGGCAACCTGTGCTTAATCTCTGGGATCAACATGGTTGAAGAATGAAGGGCTCCTTCAGCATAGCCTCTGATTTCCACATTGACAGTGGTACAAAGGCAGCAACACCTACACACAAAAACATATAATAATAAAAAGAATATGGGGGGCTGGACTGATGGCTCAGTGGTTAAGAGCACCAACTGCTCTACCAGAGGACCCGGGTTCAATTCCCAGCACCTACATGGCAGCTAACAACTGTCTGTACCTCTAAGATCTGACACCCTCACACAGACATACATGCATACACCAATGCACATAAAATAAAGATAAATAAATTGTTTTTATTTTTTTTTTAAGATTTATTTATTTATTTTGTATACAGCATGTATGACCAGAAGAGGGCACCAGATCTCATTACAGATGGTTGTGAGCTACCATGTGGTTGCTGGGAATTGAACTCAGGACCTCTGGAAGAGCAGTCAGTGCTCTTAACCTCTGAGCCATCTCTCCAGCCCCAGATAAATAAATTGTTAAAAAAAGAATATGGAGTCCTGTAATATTATTTATAAAATTATAAAGGCATAGTTAAACTCACACATGTAGTTTTAGGTTAGGACTTTGCTACTCACCTTTCAAGGTCTCCAAGCAATGAGTATGTTGAAAAAGAAAGCATTACAAAAGCTCATGTGGTCATTTAGGACTCAACCCAGGTTTTCATACACTAATAGAAAAGTGAATTTAAAAAAACCCAAAGCTATAGGAAAGTAGTTAAATGCTGCTTATAAACCACTTCAGGCAGTGGATGAGTTATGCAAAGGTATGTGCATTTCCATATTAGTTTATGCTCATGGTTGATTATAACTTAATTTTATTTAATGAGGCAGTAATTTCTATAGGCCACATCTTTTTGTCTGAAACCATAATTATGTTATAGCTCTTTAGGTACATCATAAGCTGTTGCTCATTGGGTTCCTATTTGCCTTTATTTTAAAATTTAAACGTTTGTATTTAGACCTGTTGGTAGTTGAAATATTAAACTGTGGCAACACATTTATCACTCATCACTTTGGGCCAGGTGTGTGTGTGTTTGTGTGTTTCAATGTGTACACATGATGATGGCAGAGGTGGAAATATTTTACGTTTGTTAAACAACCTGCTACCGGTACATTGGAGCCTAAAGTGGTTTCCTAAAAGCTTTGCTGAATTGACTACCTAGGATGAATCAATTTAATGCCATCCTATGAGTCTAGGAAATGAACAGACCTGGTGTCTCTTTTTAAGTTACTAAACCTAGTTTTCTGTCTTAGCTGAGGTGAACAATAGTCTACCAATAATTTTGTGACCAATAAAACTGGGGCCTGCAGTTGCAAATGTTTTCACTGGCACAGAGAAAAATTCAGAAGCTAAACTTAAGATAGGAAAGCCAAAGCCAGTCCATCTTGGTGGTACATGCTTTAAATCCCAGCACTCAGGAGGCAGAGGCAGGTGGATCTCTTGAGTTCAAGGCCATCCTCGTCCACATACTTCAGGTCAGCCAGGGCTTCATAGTGAGGTCCTGACTCAAAAAATAAAGTCACGTGATGACCCCTGCCAGGTTTCTCTTAATATGTAATGACTATAATTATATGGGCCATTTTACAAAGAGAGCATTATTTTGTTTGCTTCTGCCCAACAATCATTTACTAGTTTTTTCAAATGTAAGATTGAACCTAATGCCCGAGGCATGCTAGGTAAAATGTTTTAAAACTGAAACTCACCATGTAGCCTAGGCCTTGTACCCCCTATCCTCTTCTCTCTTCCTCTGGCGCCCAAGCATTACAGTCCTACTTATCCATGTTCAGTTTAAATGAGGTTTTGCCCCCTCCCCCTTCTACAGTGCCTGGGAATCGAACTAAGGACCTTGTGCATGCCAGGCATGGGCTGTACCATAGATCTACATCCCCAGCCTAAATGAGGTTCTTTTATGGACAACTTTCTTGTTCACAGTACGGTTTATTCTGAAGGGAGGATTAGTTGTCTTCCTACTCAAGCTTGGTTACCGGCATTCTTTGGTCTTTTGTTTCGCTGTTTTAGGGAATAAAAAAAAAAAATTCCTCTGGTCAATTTACCTGGACCGTTCCCCCCCACCCCCCACTTAGATATAACTAGGTTATTTCCAGGTTACACATAAATACGCTACATCTTCTTTTAAAAAGAAGACAAGCTAAGACAAAACTTTTCTTACCCTGTATTCGACTTCTGGGCCGTTTCAGAATATCGACATGCATGCAAAAGTCTGGTTGAAATGACAGGAAATCCACCAGAGGGAGACGCTTGGTAGACAAGGAGAAACTCACGCAAGGGACCTGAGAGAGGAGCTTTGGGAGGAGCCACTGAGTTGGCCTAGGATTCGAGAAGGGGCGAGGAGGTGTGTGTAGTGTGGCGCTGGTGCTGGAGAACAGCCGAGGGGACCAGACACATAGGCCTACTACCTGCGGCAGCGAAGCGTTTACTTGGCCCAACACTCTGAACTAAAGGTCGAAGGATCTTTCCCAACGACAACACGAAGCTCCGGACCCTGCTCCCAACAGTCCCAGAAGAAATGGGGGTGGGTATCGTTAAAGGCACTTCCGCTTAGCAACCCCACGCTGTTGCTAAGGAGGGGCTGCAGCATGGACGACCCGGAAGTGGTGGTCTGAATTTCTCAGTGACTGCGGAGGGTTTGTCCTATCAGGAGAGCCAGGATGCTCTGCGGCTCCGGGAGGTGGGTGGGGCCAGCATTAGTACTTCCGGCTTGGCTTCGGCCGCCCCTCAACTCCTCTCCTAACCCCCACCCCCTCCGCCTCCTCGTCTCCCTCCCGCTCCTGGGAAAGCGAAGCCGTCGCTTTAAGGGTGGCTGAGAGAAGCACTCGGCGTCTTGGGGAGGGGACCGCGCCCGCCCCCTTGGAACCTTGGAGCGCGGCCGATACAGGTAGGTGCTCTGGCTTCGACAGGGTCTGGGAGACCGATCTGAGGAGATGTGTATGGCTGTGTGTGTGCGTGTGTGTGAGAGAAAGAGAGAGAGAGGGGCTTTGGGGGGCCCTTCGCCGGGGCGGGGCGGTGGACGCCGGGATCCCGGGTGGGGCGCGGGCCTGTCTGTGGAAGGTTGCGTGGGCGGGACGGAGGGAGCAGGGTCTTTGCGAGCGAAGAGTTGTGGGTGGCCGGTTAGACCCGGTCGCAAGAGGCTCTCTTTCTGAGGTAGCGACTTCGGCCAATGCAAACCGGGAGTTTCCCACCTGGAGTGCCCGCTCTGAAAGGGGAAGGAGCGGGGAGCATCATCCCAGACCAAAATCAGGGTATGGACTTTGCTGGGTGGCTGTGGTCATCCCACACTTTACACTCTCCGCGTCCCGGACCCTTTCTGCTGGGACAGAGCCGGGCTTCGAGAGCTTGTGGGGGTTTCGTGTCTGCTGGGCATCTCGGAGCCGCCCTTGGCAGAGCTAGGGCAGAAGAGTGGGTAATGAGACCTCCCTCCACCCAACTTCCGTGCGCTTCCCCCGCTTCTTCCTTTATTGCTCCCTCGCCCGGGCGCCCTGTAGCAGCGGTGTCCCCCAAGTGGGCACGCATTACATCGTAAAAGAAAAGAGTGTGGAACTGGGTTTGTTGCTCCTGGATGGTATTTCGGATATTTGCAAAGGACGAGAATGGCATATTCTAGCAGTCTCCCAGACCGATATGTATCTGATATGAATTTTCTTAGAAAAGTGCAATACTGGAAAACATCTAACTATTCAAACGTAGCCTTATAAATGTACATGCTTACACACACGCGCGCGCGCGCACACACACACACACACACACACACACACACACACACACACACACGGAAATCCATATAGAGGTCTAGATGAGACATGTTGAGGCAACAAGCCTTTTCCAACCTCTTTTTCACCTGCCAGTAAACCTGCTGTGGTTTAAACGAATAAGAAATATTCTCCTCATTTATATTTAAAGTGACCAAATTGGAGGTAGTTTTGTGATATATGTCTTAGAATAACAAGTGAACATTTGGAGAGACGAGAGTCCCTCTACACTGTTGAGCTATCTCTTAATCTTTTAAGGAGATAATTGTACTCAAGTGGAAATGTTGGCTTTGAAAGATAATTCTGGGAGTGACCCCAGCCTGTGCTTCCTGTGAGTTGTTGACCTTGGTCAAGTCATAGACTATAGCAGAGTTTCAGTCTCTTCACAAGTAGGAGTTAAATTTTAATCAGTGTCATGAGAGGTAATTATTTATATAACTCCGTTTAAAACAAGTACCTTTGAATTTCAAGATTGTCATTAATCATACATAGTTACAGTAGCCCAACTTAGTGGAAGGAGATTTTGAAGAGGAAACTGGATAATATTTGAAGAGTATGCAACAAGAATTTGAGGGTTCTATACATTATGTATATATATATATATATATATATGCATATATAATTATTATTATTATGGTCTTTTTGAGACAGGCTCTTACTGTGTAGCTCTGGCTGTCCTAGAACTCACTATGTAGACCATGCTGGCCTCAACTCACAGAGATCCACCTGCTTCTGCCTCCCCATGCTGGAATTAAAGGCATGCACCACCATGTCCAGCTTTATTATTATTTCTTCTTGTGGTGCTGAGCATCCAACTCAGAAGGGTCACACACATACAATGCTTTTCAACTATTGAGCTACAACTTTAGCCCCTAGAAATTTATCATAAGTATCATAAAATGCAATTAGCAGTAGTTCCCTTTTTATAGTTTATTTAACTTTATTTTATGTGCATTGGGTGAAGGTGTCAGATCCTCTGGAACTGGAGTTACAGACAGTTGTGAGCTCCCATGTGGGTGCTGGGAATTGAACCCAGGTCCTTTGGAACAGCAGTGCCCACCGCCGCTTTTTTGGTTTTTCAAGACAGGGTTTCTCTGTGTAACAGCATTGGCTGTCCTGGAACTTGTTCTGGAGACCAGGCTGCCCTTGAACTCCCGAGTGCTGGGATTAAAAGCCTGGCTTCAATAGTTTCTTAAAGCATGTAGTAAATACTATTTGTTTCTTAAAATGACCAAAGTACATTTTATAGATATTTCTCAGATAAACTACAGTTGTATATAGCGTGGATTGAAATGAAAAATATTTATAAGTAATTTATTTAAATCTTAACACCATGTGTCTTAAAGGCAATTAGACTTGTAACATAAAATAGAAAATAGTTGTAATTTTAAGATTAAGGTCAACATCATTTGCATGAATCATCTTAGTTAGATTTAGTTTATAATGTTAGCAAAATTTAATTCTGTTTTGTTTTTGAAACAGTCTCAGCATATAACTCAGGCTGACCTTGATCTTGAGATACTCTGTCCCCTTGAGTGCTGGTATTACAGCTGTATGCTACTTCATCTGAGTTTTAGAGAATTCTTACATATAAACTATAAAATGAATGAAAACACAATAAATTTCTCCATTAAATCATTAGTTATCAGAATGTAGAAATAATTTAGAAAATGAAAACTTGATATATACTCATTTGCTTTGTGGATTTAAAACAATAGTTCTATGTAAGCTATTATTTTTGGCTTTTCTTTTCTTTTCGAGAAGGGTTTCATTGTATAGCTCTGGCTGATTTGGAACTTGTTTTGTAGACCAGGCTTACCTGGAACTCACAGAGATCCATTTGCTTCTGCTCCCTGAATGCTGGGACTAAAAGCAGACACCACCACACCCAGCTTATGTCGGATTTTCAACTAACGGGTTTTCTTTGTGGTTAGTAATTTAAAACATTTCAAATGTACTTTATACTCAAAAGAGGCTGAATATAAATAACTCCCTTTAATATTTTTTTGCATGAAAAGTAGGTACAAGGTTTCCAATTCAGTGTGACCTTTCAGAGAAGTTTGTACATTTTTTTGTAAAATTGAGAGAAATTTTCAATATCTCTGTTTTAAGCTGAGTTGAAATTATGTTTTGCTATTGTTGAGGATTTTTGGTAAGATGATTCAAATTTCTAAATGGATCTTTTAAGGGAACAGTGTTAATTATAAATCTAGGGGTTTGCTATGTTTTTTGAATTGTTATTTTTCATCATTTTTTGAATCTTAAAGTTAAGGTCACATTGTCTTTGCTATTAGCAGTGCCCATTTTTTACCTGTCTTTTAAAATGTTAATATTTCATTTATTTTCATATAAGGAATAGGATAGTAGCTGTTGATATGAAAAATTCACCAAAATTATATGCCACAAATACAAAACTGTTGGAGATACTTTCCTTGGTGATCTTTTCCACAAATAAGTATGTGACCAATCCAGCTTTGCATTTGTCAGTTGTGGAATTTGCTTGTGAGAGAATCTAAAAATTACTGACCCTTCCTTGAGCGTATCTTTGATGATCTTGAAAGTTTAGGCATGATAGAGGAGCTATATGTAGGGAAACATACTCACATACATACATTTGTACATAAATACCATGTAGTAGAATCGTAGAATAAGCAAAGTAGTTAATTATGTGGTGATGTTAAATCAGAAATAAAAGTTACTGTGGAAATGTTAAAAAATTTTTAAAAATGTTAAAAATTTTACAAAGAAAATACTTTGTTTTTACTCCAACCAAGTGACTCTTCTCTCCTGAGCTTGTTTCTATCTTACAGTGTATTTTATATAGATAATTATTTAGGTTATCAAGTTCAGTAATCTTTATATTAAGAAAAAAGACAGTGTCACTACATTTTTTTACAATTATTTATTTTTACTTTATTTTCATTGGTGTTTTGCCTGCATGCATGTGTGAGGGTGTCAGATCTTGGAGTTAGTTGCCATGTGGATGCTGGGAATGGAAACCAGGTCCTCTGGAAGAGCAGTCAGTGCTCTTAACTGCTGAGCCATCTCTCCAGCCCCTGTAGCTAGATTTTAATGTGACCAGTTTTTGATAAAAACTGCTTCAGTGGTTTTACATACATAGTAGACTTTCCTGGAAGAACTTTGAATTTGTAAAATGATAGTTTTTCTCTTAATAGCTGACTCTACCCATTCGTGCCTAATATAGAATCTGTGAGAAGCTGGGAAGAAAAAAGAGTGAATTTACTTGAGAATTACCATTTTAAGTTTTATAGATTACTTATTTAGAAAGCTAAATTGGATTTTGACATTATTGGGATTGTGTTCAAGATGGACTAAGGGAAAAAAATTAGATGCCATCTGTTTCACATTCCTTCTTTCCTCTCCCCTCCCATGTTTTATGGCTTTGAATTCATCAGATTATTTTTCAGAAATATAAACCTTTAGTAGATTTAGATTATATAATATCAGCTATCAGTGAATGTGTAACTAAATAACTCGGATTGTTAGGGTGTTATATAGTACAATAGCAGGCATTGCTTAAAGGTAATTGTTGAATTATTTAACGTTTTCTGTGCATGAGTTAGCGTCTTGCATCTTTGTTATTGTCTGGATAAATGTTTGTTTGTTTGGTTTTGGTATTTTGAGACAGGGCCTCATGTAGCCCAAGCTGGCTTCAAACTTGCCATATAGCCAATGCTGCCCCTAAGTTTTTGATCCTCCTGCTGATATCTCCCAAGTGCTAAGATTACAGGCCTGTGCCATCAGACCTAGTATTGATAAACCATTTTTGTTATTCCTGCTTACTATAGTCTAATTTTGGTGAAAGCTGTGTGTGTGTGTGTAGTGTTTGGTTTTTTTTTTTTTTTTTTTTTAAAGGAGAGGGCTGGAGAGATGGCTCAGGGGTTAAGAGCACTGACTCTTCTCCCAGAGGACCCGAGTTCAATTCCCAGCACCCACATGACAGCTCGCACCTGTCTGTAGTTCCAGTTTCAGGGGACCCCGACACCCATGGCAAAAACACAGATGCACATAACAATAAAATAAAATATAAAAAAGGAGAGTATTAGAATGAATAATGGTGTTAGAATAAATCTTTATTCACTTGATCACAACCAGAAAAAAGAAGTCTGCTGAGAATTTTTACTTAGTGACAAACCCTCTTTAATTTTCCTTGTAGCAATAGTTTTTCCTTATCTATTTACTATGCCTTAGTTTTCATCCAAAACTTATGCCCAATTCAATTTGGATTATTTTGGCAGGCAGGTGCTAGTCACATTTGAATCTAAATAAATCACAGGGAAGGGCTACTGGATTTCCAGAACTGAGAAAAAGCATACCTTGCTGAGGTTATGTTGGTATTTAGTATGGCCTGAGAGACCCAGGCATCTTGGATAGGCTGTAAAGGAGAACTAATATGGTATCCCAGAAATGGCCTGAAGAGAGAGCCATCTGGACAGAAGAGAGTCATGCTTTGTCTCCAGCAGGAATGTTCTGGTGAGGTAGGAAGACAGATGGACTATCCCTACACCACTGTAGTCTGTCCTTCACTCAGAAGCTTCAAGTGGGCAGTGTAGTTATGTGGGGGCTGGGATGCCAGGGATAGGAATTGTTCTTTATTTGCCTGTCACAATGGAGGTGTAGACATTCTGGGAAAGGATTTTCTCTTGCCTTTTACATCATGGCCAGAGAAAGTGGGTGGACAAAATAGCTGTTGCCTTTTTCACCAAAGAGGATTTGGTACAGTACCTCTCTTAGTGCTTGGGCAAATCAGAATGCTACAGTTTGATGCCTACATAAAAATGCTGCATAAATTTTCTAGGAGATGTAGCATTGGATCTATGTCCATTTCTACCACACATACTAACTCCTTATTCAGTAAAAGGATTTCTGGGCTTCTCAATATAAGTATCGTATATTTACATTCCTTTTTGTTGTTTTGTTGTTGTTGTTTTGTTTTGTTTTTTGTTTTTCAAGAAAAGGTTTCTCTGTTTAACTGCTCTGGCTGTCCTGGAACTCACTTTGTAGACCAGGCTGACCTCGAACTCAGAGGTCTGCCTGCTCCAGCTTCCTAAATGCTGGGACTAAAGGCCCACCACCACCGCTAAGCTGATTTACATCCTCTTAATAAATTATGAAATACTTCTGATTGGCAATGAAGAAAGGAGGGTGTACATGCACTCAGTGTGTCTGTGATAATCAGATTACGTTTCAGATTCCTAAATCACTAACCATTACAGTTTCCTCTAGCTTCCCAGTTGAATTTTTGTCCATTTCCCAGTGGTTATTCTGATGTAGATGCCAGTAAACAGAGGCATGATCAATGCCAGGGGAATGGAGGGAGTATTGACTTTTTTTCTTTTTTTTACTTTTCTAGAATTTCTGTAGTTTACAGTGGTACCTTCTTCCCTGTATAGCTGTGTATGCCTTACTGTGTTTTTCTTGGTGTTCTCAGTTCCTTTTTTTATTAATATTTTTTAATAGTTTAGACTTACAGAATAATTGAGCAGTAGTACAGAGAGTTTATATATGTCTCCTTTTTTAATGGTTTCACCTCTTATTTCACCTCATTTTACATTAGTACTGTACATTTGTTACAGTTAGTCAATATGTGGATGCATTGTTAACTACAGTCCATAATTTCCTTCAGGATATGTTTTTGCCTTTGAAGGTTTTGGTTTTGAAGGCTTGTAGAAATACCTACCATTACAGTTTCTTTCCCCCACAACCCCTTGTGAGACAAGGTCTCATTTTGTAGCCCTGGCTGGCCTGGAATTCACTATATAGCTCAGCCTGACCTTGAACTCACAGATTTGCCTGCCTCTGCCTCCTGAGTGCTGGGACTGATGGGCCATACCATACTATTTTTTTTTTTCTGAGAAAGACTCTCATGTACTAATAGGCTGGCCTTGAACTCCTGATCTTCCTGCCTCCATCTCTCAAGTTCTGGGATATAAATGTATACTCACATATGTATGTATATATGGAGGCCAGAGGTCAATGTGGACTGTCTTCAGTTATTCTCTATTTATTTTAATTACTTAATTAGTTTTATGTGTATGGGTGTTTTGCCTTCATGTGTGTCTGTGCATCAAGTGTATGCTGGCCCTTGGAGGCCAGAGGAGGCTGTCAGACCCCTTAGAGTTACAGCCGGTTGTGAACTGCTGTATGGGTGGTAGGAATCAAACCAGGTCTCTGGAAGAGGTCAGCCACTGCTTTTAACTACTGAGCCATCTCTCCAACCTTTCCACTTTATTTTTTGAGACAGGGTCTTTTCACTGAATCAAGGGCTCACCTATTGGGTTAGGCTGGCTGCCCAAAGAGCTCCAGGGGTCTTCTTCTTTTTCCCTTCCTCTGTACTGGAATTACAGATGTGAGTTGCTGTTCCTGGATATTTTGTTTTGTTTGTTTGAGACAGGGTCTTATTTTGTAGCCCCAGCTGCCTGGAACTCACAGAGGTCCACCTTCTTCTGCTTCCCTAGTGCTGGGATTAAATGCATACATCACCAGAGCTTGATTGGTTTAAAAGCAAATAAAAATGGATTCTCAGATCCTCGTGTACTTTACCAATAAACCATCTTCCCAATTCCTTTCCTTATGTTTTATTCTATAATACATATTTTGATGCAAACCCTTTATCATGTTTTTTCAATTTTTTGTCTGGCCTAACTCTTTTTAAAATTATTTGTGTGTGTGTGTGTGTGTGTGTGTGTGTGTGTGTGTGTGTGCGCGCGCGCCCGCACGCGTGTATGTGAGTGAGTGAGAGAGAGACAGAGACAGAGACAGAGACAGAGACAGAGAGCTAGCTAGCACTATTACATGAGTAAATGGATCTCTGTGAATTTAAGGCCAGCCTGGCTTACATAGCAAGTTCCAGGCCAGCCAGGGCTAAACAGGGAGACTGTCTCAAAACAAGAAAATATTAGAGTGTGCTTGGGAGCCCATACTATAGTGCTGATGTGGAGGTCAGAGGACATCTTGTAGGAGTCGGTTCATTACCTCCACCATGTTCATTCTGGGGATGGAACTCAGATCATCAGGCTTGCCAGCAAGTACCCTGACCCACTGAGCCATCTAACTGGCCTGTTTTTTAATTTTACAGTTTATTTTATTTAGGGCTGGAGAAATGACTTAGTGATTAAGAGCATTTGCTGATCTAATACCTGAGTTTGGTTTCTAGCACCTACATGGTAGCTCACTACTGCCTGTAACTCCAGTTCCACAGGATCTAATACTCTCTTCTGACCTCTGGGGACACTGCACATAGTGCACATACAAACAGGTGTGCACACACACATAAAAAAGAAAACTTTGTACGTATGTGTGTGTATGATGTGTGGACATGTGCAAGAGGGCACCTGTGTGTAATTAGTTGGTTCTCTTATCCCACCTCTGCTTGTGTCCCCCAAATAGAACTCATGTTATCTGGCTTGAGTGGTAAGTGCCTTTACCCAGTGAGCCATCTTGCTGGCCTATTTTTAATCTTTAAAAAGATCTTATTTATTTTTGTGTAAGTTTTGCCTGAATGTATCATGTGTGCACCATGTTCCTTTCTGCAGTGTCTGTTGAGTCTAGAAGAAAGTATCTTCTGGAACTGGAGTTTTAGATGATTGTGAGCTACTATGTGGTGCTGGAAACTGAACCCGGATACTTTGGAAGAGGAGCCAGTGCACCATAATCAGGGACCCTTCTCTTCATCCTCCTCCCTCCTCCCCTTTTTTTTGTTTTTGCTTTTTTGTTTTTGTTTTTTCGAGACAGAGTTTCTCTGTGTAGTTTTGGTGCTTGTCCTGGATCTCGCTCTGTAGACCAGGCTGGCCTCGAACTCACAGAGATCCGCCTGGCTCTGCTGTGCTGGGATAGCCTCCTGAGTGCTGGGATGCTCCTCCCATTTTTAATGTTTATGAAGTCTAAGTAAATTTCCCTCTATGGATAGTACTGTTGGTGTTGAATCTATAAAGTTATTGCTGAGCCCAAGATTTTCTCCTGTACTCTCCTTACATATTATCATTTTGCTGTTTATATTTAGGTCTGTGATCAATTTTGAGTTAACTTTTGTGAAAGGCATAAGAACTATGCTTTATTATTTTGGCCTGTGGATACTCAATCTTTTCTTCTGGTCTTTTGTTTGTTGTTAGTGTTGGACATTGAACCCTGGGCCTTGGGTCTGATAGATCACACATATTCTTGCCCTGAGCCAAATCACTAAGGTTGGAAATCTTGATTCTAAAAGCAATAGAATGATTTTCTAAGACCGTTCTCACATAGTTGAAGTGTTCACTTAACCAGCCAGATCTTCTTGTATTTGGCTTTATAACTGTCCTGTCCTCTCACACCTTGTTTTCCAAAAACATCTTAACCTTAGTTGGTACCATAACATCTAAATATTTTGTTCATTTAGGATACAGTGCAAGAATAGTTTACTAGCACTGTATTTCATGGTTTTTTGGTCCATTTTTGAGACAGAGTTTTATGCTGGCCTCTAAATTGCTAGAGGAAGAAGACATTGAACTTGTGATCCTCCTGCCTGTACCTCCCAAGTGCTGGACCTACAGGTATTTTCCACCATGCCCAGTTTTATGTCGATCTGCAGATGGAACCAGGGCTTTGTGTTTCTAGGCACATACTCTACCAATTCAACAATGTCACCATCCCTTTGTTTTTACTTAGTTAATAATGGACTAAAGGAACTATCTGTGTGTAAGCCCCTAGATTCTTCAGAGAGAGAAGCTCTCCAAATCAATCAGTATGTAAGCTCACACTGGGTTTAATGGAATCCATCTGGTTAATGCTTCTGTTTCTTCAGTTTCAAACATTAGGAAATTGGGCCAGAGAGGTGTTGCTGCATAGGCCTAAAGACCCAAGCTTGGTGACCTGAGTTTGATTCTGTGATCCCATGTAAAGGTAGAAGGAGAGAACTCCATGAAGTTGTTCTCTTACCTCTACACACGTGCCATGACACATGCTCAGCTACATACTTACCATACATCGATATAGTAAATAAAACTTAGAAACAAAAAATATTTTGAAATCATAAAGCTAAAAGGAAGCATGGAGAAGGTCAAGTTAGACACATTCATTTTCCAGCTGTGACACTTAAGTGCAGGAAAGCTAAGTGATTTGCTTAGAGTTGTGTAGCTTGTTAATGAATGGGACTGAATTTCAGGCCTCCTAACTGCCACTGTAGTGCTATTTGTGATATAACTAAATTTTGAAAAAAAATTAGTGAAGGCATCATTTTTTTATAAGACATACATTTCCTCAGAAATTTAAGTAGGCCATTTTAAACTATTGTTGAGGCGAGAGAGATTGTTCATCAGTTCAGACCACTCCCAGCTCTTGTAGAGGACCCAGGTTCAGTTCCCCTACCCACATGGCAGCTCATAACATTCTGTAACTACAGTTACAAAGGATCTGACACTATCTCCTGACCTCTGAGGGCACCAGGATTGCACATGGTTCATACATTCAACATATATTTTTAAAAAATACCTTTATAAACTATTGTATTTTTCTTTCTTTTCTTTTATGAGACAGGGTCTCATGTAGGCCAGGCTGGCCTTGAACTCACAAAGATCTACCTGCCTCTGCCTCCCCAGTACTGGAATTACAGGCCTGTGGCATCAGCTTTAGTTTCTAGCAAATTAAGTTTCATATTCTAGATAGAAATCAGCAAGTGCAAAAATAATGGTGAGATTATCATAGCCTGTACTTAGTGAGCAAACATTTGGCTATATTAAAATGAATCTTAATTTTTTTTTTTGGTATAGCGGGAATAACCTGTTAATACTTAATGCCATAAAGCAACACCCGAATTTTGCTTTCATGTGATAGTGTATTTATAAAACTAGAATTGGTGTTATGTAAAAACTGAAAGTAGAGATTAATATGCATCTGGTGAATTCAGGGCTTGAAGGATGCACATCTGTTGAGAAAACAAATCATACAACTATTCAGAGCTTTAGCGTCTTTAAATGTGTGTGCTTTGATTCTTTAATTGTTTTGAAACATTCTTTAATGGATTTAGAAAAGCCATTTGCTCTAAGGAAGCAACTTATGAAGCCATTTGGAAACTATTAATTATTTTATTAT
Source organism: Peromyscus eremicus (assembly GCF_949786415.1). Taxonomy (NCBI): domain Eukaryota; kingdom Metazoa; phylum Chordata; class Mammalia; order Rodentia; family Cricetidae; genus Peromyscus; species Peromyscus eremicus. The sequence continues at coordinate 60,486,369 of NC_081422.1, forward strand.
TCATATCATTTTGGTATATTAATATTTTTCTCTCCAGTTTATCTATTAGGAAAGGAAGGAGTTAATGGCCTCAAAATGAGTTTGTTGCATAACTACATTTAAAAAGGACAGAACGTAGTTTCCTGAATTGAATAATTGAATATACTAGAAATATTTTCAGGCTCTGAATTCTTTTTTTTTTTTTTTTTAAGATTTATTTATTATGTATACAATGTATGTATGCTGCAGGCCAGAAGAGGGCACCAGATCTCATTACAGATGATTGTGAGCCACCATGTGGGTGCTGGGAATTGAATTCAGGACCTTTGGAAGAGCAGCTAGTGCTCTTAACCTCTGAGCCATCTCTCCAGTCCCAGGCCCTGAATTCTAAATTGAATCAATACTCAATGAAAAACTAGTGCTGGAGTTGCTACCACATATCCATCACTATCCTTGTACTATAGTGCTAAATGAAGATGTGGTGTGTATTTTATTGATCAAGAAACAAGACTTCAAAGGTAGAGTAACAATTAAGTGCAAACTTCATATAATCTCTGAGTACTGCAGGAATACAAAGGGGAGATAATTCTTTTTGGTTTTTCGAGACAGGGTTTCTCTGTGTAGCTTTGCGCCTTTCCTGGGACTCACTTGGTAGCCCAGGCTGGCCTCGAACTCACAGAGATCCGCCTGGCTCTGCCTCCCGAGTGCTGGGATTAAAGGCGTGCGCCACCACCGCCCGGCGGGGAGATAATTCTTATGGAAGGAGAGTCAGGCTAGAGAACTTCAACTCTGGTTGTTCATTAAATTCACCCAGGGAGTTCTAGGACAGTTCTATTTCACAGCGAAACCCTGTCTTGGGGTGGGGTAGGGACCCCCAAAAAAATTGACCCAGGGAAGCTTATTTATCCAGGAGAAAATGAATTCATTCATTCATTCTGGAGACAGAATTTTTGTATTTCTTCATGTTTTGGTGTGGCTCATGTTGACCTCCAACTCAATTTTTTTTTTTTTTCTGCTTCAGTCTCCTGAGTGTGGGAATTATAGGTGTGCACCACTAGGCTGGGCTTTATCCACAGATGTTAAAAGCCTACCCAGGATCTGGTGAGATGGCTTTGAGGGTAAAAGTGCTTGCTGAATTCTATCTAGCCACAAACCTGTGTAGGATGGAAGGAGAGACCCAACTCCACAAAGTTGTCCTCTGGCTTCCACATGTGCTCTGAGGCATGTGTACACACACAGGTACTTAACAGACAGACAGATACATGTGCTTAACAGACAGACACACACACACACATACACCCCAATAAACCAAATGTTTGAAAACCAAGTTTTTTCAGGTGTTTGCAGTGGACAGGCAATATTGAGAACCATAGACTTAGAGGATGACTGTGATTTGATTTGGCAAGAAAATGGATTAGAGTAACTGAAGATAAGGAGGGTTAATAGGGCACATTCCAAGATACATTTAGTAAAACCCAAAACAACAACAACAACAAACCAATATTATTTATAATATAAGGAGAAGTAAATGTAGGTGGCAGAATAGGGTCTGGGTTTGTTTTTTGGTTTTGGTTTTTTGAGGGTGTAGGGGTGGTGGAGGAGGTTCTAGATGGGGGTCTCTCTTTGTAGCCCTGGCTATTTTGGAACTCTGTAGACCAGGCTGGCCTCAAACTTATGGAGATCTACCTGCCCCTTCCTCCAGAGTGCTAGGAGTAAAGGCTATGGTTTGGATTTTTGTTTTTATTTCTTTAAGTGGTGCTAGTGGCCTTGAACTTTTTCTCATATCTCAACCTCCTGAATGATAATTGTCTAATTTCTGCCCTGTGATTTATTCTTGGAATTATAGGCTTTTATGTATTTGCCCTTTTTTTTGTTTGTTTGTTTGCTGATTGTCTAATTTAATCCCATTGTAATTGTAAAGGATATATCTGTCTCTTAAAATGTATTGAGCCCAAAACCTTGGCATAATAGACAAACACTGTACCACTGAGTGCAGCTGAACATATTTGTTTGATTTTTTTTTAAAAGATTTATTTATTTATTATGTATACAGAAGAGGGTGCTAGATCTCATTACAGATGGTTGTGAGCCACCATGTGGCTGCTGGGAATTGAACTCAGGACCTCTGGAAGAGCAGTCAGTGCTCTTAACCTCTGAGCCATCTCTCCAGCCCTATTTGTTTGATTTTTGTTTTGTTTTGTTTGAGACTGAGTCTTGCAGTATAGCCCTGGCTGGCCTGGAACTTGCTGTGCAGACCAAGCTGGCCTCTGACTCACAAGAGACCCCTATCTCTGTCTGCCGACTGCTGGGGTTAAAGGTGTTTGACACCATCCTCTGTAGGTATCATTTCTTACCTGGTAGCATCAGCATCAGCTGGAAATTTATTATAAATACAAATTTTTTTTTGATTGTTTTGAGACGTGATTTCTCTGTATAGCCCTGCATGTCCTGGAACTAGCTCTGAGACCAGGCTGGCCTCAAACTCAGAGATCCACCTGCCTCTGCCTCTGCCTCCCAAATGCTGGGATTAAAAGTGTGCACCACCACCACCACCACCACCACTGGGCTAAAAGAATTATTAACACAGACTTATTAACCTCTTAGTCATTGACATGTTAGAAGACGTGGGAATCAGTACACAGAGTCAGCAAAATATACTTTATTCTATATCTGTGTGGATTCATGATTTGGTTGATTTTTTTTTTTTTTTTTTTTTTTTTTGGTTTTTCGAGACAGGGTTTCTCTGTGTAGCTTTGCGCCTTTCCTGGAACTCACTTGGTAACCCAGGCTGGCCTCGAACTCACAGAGATCCGCCTGGCTCTGCCTCCCGAGTGCTGGGATTAAAGGCGTGCGCCACCACCGCCCAGCTTGATTTGGTTGATTTTATATTGATGAGACTTGCTGTCTAATATTTGGATGCATGTCTTTTAAATGGTTAAGTAGTTGAAATGACATTTACCACTGTGTACCTGGAATTCTTTACTTCCCTCTGGTTTTGTAAACTGGGTTAAATGACCCTTGAGAATCTGTAGGTCTTGGATAATTGACTATTGATGGGGCTGGTAAGCTTGGGTCAAGGTGGCTAAAATGTGTAAGTCCTAAGAAGTCCATTGTGTCCTTTTTTTTCCCCTCAAACTCACAGAGATCCACCTGTCTCTGCCTCCGGAGTACTGGGATTAAAGGAATGTGATACCACCTTACCTTAGCCTCTTGAGTGCTAATTGTCTCATTTCCTTCTTGTGATTTCTTCTTGGGATTGTTGGTCATGAATATGTCTTTTAGCTTTTATATATTTATGAATTTTCTGGTTTTTGTTTGCTAATTGTTTAATTTCATTCCTTTGTGATTATTAAGGATATTTTGTATTGTTTGTCTCTTAAAATATTTTAAAATAGATTGTGCTTTGTGGCTTATCATCTCTCAAGGGTATGTTGCACATACATATTTAAAAATGTAAGCCAGGTGGTGGTAGCACATGCCTTTAATCCCAGCTGGGAGGCTGAAACAGATGGATCTCTGAGTTCAAGGCCAGCCTGGCCTACAAATCAAGTTTTGGGACAGCCAGAGCTACACAGAGAAACCCTGTCTCAAAAAACAAAATAAAACAAAACAAAAATTGTGGGCTAGTGAGGTGGCTTAGCAGGTAAAGATACCTGCTCCAAGCCTAGCAACCAGAATTCAATCTCTGGAACCCACGTGGTGAAACAAGAGAACTGATTCTTACAAGTTGTCCTCTGACCTCCACATGTGTGCTGTGGCATGTGTGCACCCACATGTAAGCACAAATAAGTGCAATTTATCTTTTTATCTTTTTTTGTTTCTCTCTCTCTCTCTCTCTCTCTCTTTTATTTTTTTTTTCCAAGACAGGGTTTCTCTGTGTAGCTTTGCACCTTTCCTGGAACTCACAGAGATCCGCCTGCCTTTGCCTCCCAAGTGCTGGGATTAAAGGCGTGCGCCACCGCCCCACTATCTGTCTCTTTTTGTTTTGTTTTTCTGCAGTTATATTTCCTACTCATTTCTCTTCTGGACACTTCCTTCTCCTTAATAGTTATTATATAATTGTAGAATGTGCTTCCAAAGTGTATTTTAAAGTCATTTATTGTATGTGACTATTGAATCTATTCCATTAGCTTAGTAAATGGTTAGTGTTTTGAAAATTTTTCCTTAAATACAGAAAAGGAAAAATGGAAAAGTCACCAGAGAGTATATACCAGGCTTTTTCTTTTGGGCCACCAACCAGCTCTCAAATCATGACATGGAGACTTATTATTAGTTATTAATGCTCGGCCTTATCTGAGCTCTTATTTTAATCTGTTTCTCTTTATCTACATTTTGCCTCAGGACTTTTTAACCTTTCTTACTTTCCTGCTATCTCCTTGGCTGGCTGGCGGCTGCCTGGCTTCTGGCCCCAGGTATCCCTCTCTTTCTCCCTCATTCTCTTCTTCTCTCAAGCCTAAATTTCTCCTCCTGCTTATTTTTTCTGCCCACCAGGCCCACCTATTCCTCTCTTGCCTAGCTACTGGTGACATTCAGCTTTTTTATTAGACCAATCAAGTGCCTTAGGCAGGCAAGGTGAAACAGCAACACATATTTACATAATTAAACAGCATAAACAAATCTAACACACCTTCACATAGTTAAAGTAGTATTCTGCAGCATAAACAAATGTAACACATCTTTACCTAGTTAAAAATAATATTCCACAACAGAAGAGAAAAACAGAGACAGACAGACACAGAGAGAAACTGTGCTAGGTTTGGCTGTTTTTGCATTAGGAAATTTTTATAGTGCCTAGCACGGCCATTAAAAACTCTTCTTAGCCTTATTGGCTAACGTAGGAGCTGAGTATCTACTCTAGAAATGTGAGATTCATTAAATATAACTAGCATTTAATAAAGAATATCTACTTTTTACTGTATTTTATATAGTTAACAGTTTTCTTTTGGTCTTGAAATTTTAGCTTTCTCACAGACAAGGCTGGGCTGTAGCTTGAAATTTAGCTTCTTGTTAGGACAGCACTGACAGCATAAATGTCTTTATGCACTCAGCTATGATTAAACTGAGCTTAGTCCTTGAAATACTGCCTTGCAGTTACTAAGCATACTTTCAATAAAAGTTGCCACACTTACTGGTACTGAGTTCAGAGCCATTGGTATTTGTCTGTGTGTGGAGCAGGTTAGGAAGTGAATTTTCTCTTTAGTTTAAAACAAACAACTTTTTAAATGTTTTTCAAGCATTTTATAACTTATATTTGAATAGTCACACCAATTTACGATTGAAAAATGTTGACTTGCGTCAGGGGCTTACCTGTGTTTAGAATTCAGAATTTTTAGTCCTTAGTTCATCAACATTCTATTACTCTTCATGGGACATTCTTTTCTATTCAACTTTGGATTTCTTGAATATTTTTCTTTTCATACTGAAGTATTTTAGGGTATACTGAATTATTCTAATTCATCAAATATGTTTTTATTTGAGGAGAGCCAAACATCAACTCTACTTAGTCCTCAATACTCAAAGTACATTCCTTACATTTTTAAGGAAATCACACTCCTAGAATTACCAGCCACAAAAAGTAGAATTTCATTATATTTTGACTGGAGTGACCAAAAGAGAGTTTACACTTCTAGTTGAGATAATTCTGTGGTGTACTCAATAAAAAATGACATGTTCCACTTACATAATTTAGTCATGTAATAGTAAAGGACTAGTCCTAGAAACAGAGAACCATATGGAACTTAATTTTTCCAAAACTATAACATATACAACTACAGCATATATAACATATACATGATGGTTTTTATAACATTCTGAATTTAATGTAACAGTTGTAATGTCATGAGGTATAAAAGATACAATAGTATTATTTTTGACGTAACGTGTATTTTTCTTCTTATTTTATTATGTTTATGTAAAAGCACTGTGAGTGTGTGTGTGTGGGGGGGGCGGTGTCTTCCTCTGTCATTCACCTTACTGCCTTCAGACAGACTCTCACTAAACTGGAAACTCTAGGTATCTGACCAGTGAGTTCTCAAGATCCACCTCTCTCTGCTGCCCAGTGCTGGGTTGCAGGGAAGCACAGCCATGCCTGGCTCCTTTTAGGTGGGTGCTTAGGATTTGAACTTGAGTCCTCATGTTTTCATAGTAAGCATTTTTTGTTAACTTCACTACCCTTTGTTTGTTTGGTTTGTTTTGTTTTGTAGCCATGGCTGTGCTGGAACTCATTCTGTAGACCAGGCAGGCCTCAAACTCAAAGATCTGCCTGCCTCTGTCTCCCAAGTAGTAGCTACCACTGCCAGGCTACTACTTTTTTTTTAATAGAGGTAATTTTCATAGAACTCTTGGGTTATTTCTATGAAAATATGATTTTAATTCTAAACAGTAATAATTCAACTATTAGGAACAGTAATAGATCTTCTAGACTTTCAGCTATTGTAGGGTACTACAAAGCTAAAACATAGTCATTACTGAAAGCTCCAATGTTTTAAAACTTTATAACAAAGTATAAATACTTTTTTTTATACTATATACTATAGAGGAATTTTAAGTTTGGTACTTTGATATTTTGTGGGTTCCGTTTGTTTATCTGTGGAATTTGGTATTGTCGGCTGTTACTTTTGAGACAGAGTTTCAGGTAGCCTATACTGTCATTAAATTTTGTTACTGTTGCTGTTAATGATTTTCAGAGTTTTACATAGCCAGGACTATCTTTGAACTCACCATGCTGATTTTCCTGCCTCCATCACACAGATGCATGTGGAGGCAGAGGTGGATCTCAGGTGTCTTTTTGCAGCAGCTTTCCACAATGTTTTTTTTTTTAATTATTATTACTTTAAATTATGTGTAGGGATGTGTGTATGTATGTGCGCATGTGGAAGCCAGAGGTGTTGGATCCCCCTGGAGCTGGAGTTATAGTTAGGAGCTGCCTGATATGGGTGCTAGGAACTGAATTCAGGCCCTCTGGAAGAGTAGCAAATGCTCTTAACCACTGAGCCATGTCTCCAGCCTAAGATTTATTTTTAATTTTTATTTATATGTGTGTGTTGGTGTGTGTGTGTGCACATATGCCCTCAGAGACCCGAAGAGAGTGTCGGCTCCCCTGAAGCAGGTGGTATAGTTGGTTATAAGCTGCCCAATGTGGGTGTTGGGAACTAAACTGGGGTCCTCTGCAAGATGAATATGTATGCTTTTATTTATTTGTTTTAGTTATTTATACAGGATCTTGCTATGTAGTCTTGACAGGCCTGGAACTAATTGGCCTTGAACTCATAGAAATCCATCTGCCTCCTAAGTTCTGGGTTTAAAGGTGTGCACCACCAAGGCTGGCTCTTCTTAATTTTTTTTAGAGTTATTTATTTTATTTTATATGTATGTGTATTTTGCCTGCATGCATGTATGTGTACAATATATGTGCCTGGTGCCCATGCAGGTTAGAAGAGGTAGTCAGAACCTCTGGAACTGAAGGTTGTGAGGCACCATGTGAGTGTTAGGTGTTGACCCTGGGTCCTCTGGAAGAGCAGCTAGTGCTTTTAATGGCTCAGTCATCTCTCTAGCCCCAAAAGTTTTGTTTGATTATTTGTTTGTTCATTTGAGAGAGGGTCTCACTCAGTAGCCCTGTTGGTCTAGGACTCACTTTGCATAGCAAGTTGGCATTGAGCTCACAGAGATCCACTTGCGTCTGCCTCTAGACACTGGGCTTAAAGGTATGAACCGCCACATTCAGATTTTTTTTTAATTTCATGTATATTTGTGGGATTGTGTACATGAGTACAGATGTCCTTGTAGGCCAGAGATGCTAGATTCCCCTATAGCTGGAGTTACAGGCATCTGAGCTGCCTGATGTGAGTTCTGGGAACTGAACTCAGGTCCTCTGCTCTTAACTGATAGGCTCTCTCCCACCCTGGTTTTATAGACAGTGTCTCTGTCTCTGGGATCTGGGACTTACCACTTAATTAGGCTAGATTTGCTATCCAATCAACTCTAATGATTCATGTGCCTCTACTTCCCCAGCACTTGAATTATAATTGTGTGCCACCATGCCTGTCTTTTTACTTGGGTCCCTGAGACTAAACTCAGGCCCTCATGCTTTTTCACTAAGATTTTATAGACTGAGCCATTTCCACAGCTTCCATCATACTATATCCTTGATCGAGGAATTTGGCTGAAGATCATGGGACTCTCCTGGGTATATTCGTTGTTTCCGCTAAGTAGTATAACTTCTGAGCAAACTTAGTAGAGTGGGGTTGATTTTAAATGTCTCCAGAAGTAGTGCTAAAATGTGAGTTTGGGGTTTTTATTTTCCTCTGCTTGTTTATGCTGGTCCAGTCTTTTTTCCCTCCTTTCATTGCTGTAAGAAACACCTGTTTTACACACACACACACACACACACACACACACACACTCTGTGTGTGTGTGTGTGCTGGCACATGTATACTACAGTGTGCATATGTAGGTCAAAAGACAACTTTTGGAAGTCACTTCTTTCCTTCCATCTTTTTGTAGGGTCCAGTGATTGAACTCTGATAGTCAGGTTTGTGTGGCAAGCACCTTTATCGGCTGCGCCATCTTGCCAGCTCTTACTCATTTTGTTTTTTTACTCAGTGCTTTTAAAATTTTGAAATATGGGCTGGAGAGATGGCTCAGAGGTTAAGAACACTGACTGCTCTTCCAGAGGTCCTGAGTTCAATTCCCAGCAACCACATGGTGGCTCACAACCACCTGTAATGAGATCTGGTGCCCTCTTCTGGCCTGCAGTCACATATGCTGTATACATAATAAATAAATAAATCTTTAAAAAAATTTTTGAAATATAGCTGATAATATTTATCCCTTTGGGGGTGGAGACTGAACTCAAGGCTTGTGAGTGTGTGCTCAACTGCTGTTCCTGCTTGTCTCTTATTCTCATGTAATGGTATTTCAGGTTACTGGCAGTTTTTTTCCTTTGCTTCTCTCAAACTAATTTTTCCACCCAATTTTTAGTTGAGGGGTCATTTTCTAGTCAAGCACTTTTCATCTAATGGTTCTGGTAATCTGGATTGGCAGGCTAAAGGCAAGCCATTTATTTTTACTCGATTACATTGCTTGTCATACTGCTTTTTCAATTTTTGGACAGTTTCATGTAGCCCTGCCTAGCCTAGATCGCACTGTGTTACTTTGCCGGGGATTGAACCCAGGGCTTCGTGCATGCTGCATAAGCACTCTACTAATAGAACTAGAGCCCCAGCCCCAATATTACTATCTTTAGTATTGCACATAGACTTAAAAGTCATGTTAAGACTCTTAAAAATTCAGCATAAGCTGATCAGTGGTGGCATATGTCTTGATACCCAGCACTCGGGAGGCAGAGGCAGGCGTATCTCTGAGTTCAAAGCCAGCCTGATCTACAGAGCTAGTTCCATTATTTTTGAAACTCTGTCTCAAAAAATAACAACAAATTCAGTATAGAGTCACAGAAAAGAAAGGAAAAGTTTCTGGCCCTATTCACAGAACAAAGGTAAACTATCATCTAAGCCAGAATAAAACAAATTGAAGCTCTTTTCAGGGTTATTAATTTAATGTGGATGCACAAGGACCAACTCCTTCAGCCCTGTGTGTGGATCTGAGAAGAGGTTTCTTATTAAATTATGGGTATTTTGTGTCTAACTGGTTTCATTTAATAAGCTCTGCCTTTTCATATGCTGCCTTGAAGCTGTTTTACAGAAGGAACAGGGATAAGGGTAACGAACTCCTGGTAGGTAGTCCCACATCTCTGATTAGGTTTGTTTTTGTTCTATAGTGGTCATTCCTATTTTATCAATAAAGAAATCGAGACATAGATGTTCTGATATTCCTATTTCTCTGGATTTACTGCCCATTGCTCTACTATTTCAAACCTTCTGTGAGTCAGTATTTTTCCCCTACCCTTGATCTTGTGAAACCATTCTTTATTTCTCTATAACAGAGATATGTTGAAATAATAGTCATTTACTTGTTAGTGATTTCAGAACATTTCCTTTCTTAGCACATCACAGTATTGGGATTGCATTGGTTTGGGCCATCAAATATATTTCTGAGTAATTTTTGATAGGCCTTGAAGAATGAGATGCATGTAGCTTTAAAATAAAATCTGTCGTATGATACACTTCACAATGATTGTTTAAGTTTTCTATACCAGTAGAAATTTAACCACATCCTGAAACAGTGACAGGAGAGAATGTATTAAGGATGGACTTAAGTTGCATATTTGTATGTAAATTTTTTAACCAAGAGTAGAAAAGGAAGCTAGCCAGTTTAAAATTGTAGTGATACTCATTTTGTTGAATGAATAATGTAATAAGAATAATGAGTAAAATGAGAATTTCACTACTCTAATATAAATGGCTTTTTCTGTTCTTCAATTTTATTTGTCTATAATTATACCAGGTTTTAGTATTGCATAATAAAAGATTTTATAATTTCATGATACAATTAAGATTTTATTATAAAGGCAAAATTATTATATAGCCAAATTTTCAAAAATAGCATATTGAGAAAATTGAGGGGCCTTAGGGAAATTAACACTTCACAGTAGTTATTTAGTAAATTAGGAAACATCTTAAAAGATAAAAAAAGAAAAGAATGAGAAAATGGGAATATAGATAGGGCATAATAATTTTCAAACTTCTGCCATAATGCAGTTTAACATTTATTGTGTTAAGAATAGGTACAATTTATTTCCAGTAATATAGGAAACACCTTGCAATGGTGGTCTTCCTTGTGTTGGTACCTTTCTATAATGTGAGCATCTGGGAGATGAAGGCAGGATGATAGAGTTTGAGGTCAAAGTTTTTGTTGGTTGGTTGGTTTTTCGAGACAGGGTTTCTCTATGAAACAGTCCTGGCAGTGCTGGAACTCACTTTGTAGACCAGGCTGGCCTCTAACTCTCAAGAGATTCTCCTGCCTCTGCTTCCTGAGTGCTGGGATTAAAGGCGTGTGCCACCACCACCTGGCTTTTTATTGTTTTTTCAAAGGTGCTGGAGCAATGGTTCCGTGGTTAAGGGCACTTTCTGCTCTTCCAGAGGACTCAGGTTCAGTTCTCAGTACCACATGATGACTCATACATCTGTAACTCCAGTTCCCGGGGATCTTACACCCTCTTCTGACCTCTGTAGGCACCAGACACACCCATGGTATGCATTCATACAGGTAGACACAACACAAATAAACATAAAAAAGTATAGTTGTTGTTGTTTTGAAAGGAGCAAGCGTAAAATACTCAAATGACTGTTTAGTCACCAAGCACCTGCTTCCCCAGGGCATCTCCTGGTTCCAAATGACCTTTTAAGTTTTTAAGAGATGTGAGTGGGAGACAAGTATGGAGGTAAATGCCTAGCTGTAGGGTGGCTAAACTAAGATTAGAAGATCATAGCCTGGGCTACTCAGTGAGTTTGAAGTTAGCTGACTAGCAAAACTATATCTGGAGGGAGATACTCATAGAACTCAGAAGTCAACAAAAGGAGCCAAGTATAATGTAGAGAAAAAGACCAGAGAGCAACTTGCCTAAAAATTAAAATTACTTCCAAAGGCTGTATGCCCTCTGCAAAAAACACAACAGAAAAAAAACCCACACCTTTAACCCCAGCACTTGGGAGGCAGAGGCAGGTCGATCTCTGTGAGTTCCAGGCCAGCCTAGTCTACAGAGTGAGTACCAGGACAGTCAGGCTGTTACATAGAGAAACCCTATCTCAAACCCTTCTCCAACCCCCAAAAAATTAGCCTAGCAAAGAGAAATACTCAAAGAACTTTTCCCTTTTGACCTTAACTGTGACTGGAGGGAGAAGGAAGTTTGCCCTGGGCATTTATAATTGGAAATGCCCTGATTGAGATTTAAGACACTTAAGCCGGGAGGTGGTGACTTGAGCTTTTAATCCCAGCACTTGATAGGCAGAGACAGGTGGATCTCTGTGAGTTTCAGACCAGCCTGGTCTACAGAGTGAGATTCAGGACAGCCAGGACTGTTACACAGTGAAACACTGTCTCAAAAAACCAATAACAACAACAAAAAGATTTAGGACACTATTTGCTGTTGAAAAAAAATCCTAGGCTAAGACTTGTTTCGAGTGAGTAATGTTTCAAGTGAATAATCTTGGTATTGTTTCTAGGAAAAGAGTGTAAATCCCAGTCTTTTTTTTTGCTGGAATATTCCCCTGAAAGGTCTCAAAGAATTACCAAAGATAATATTTCAGAGAAACAGTGCTGTCTTTTTAATCGATTTTAACAGTGTTTATAATTTAAAAATTACTTAATAACTCTTAGGGTTGTAGAAAACATGATGGAAGGAATGATAATGACAATGTAACATCAAAATTTGTGGTGGTAAAGAATGTACTTAGCATATGCAAGGCCCTGGCTTTTATACCCATCACCAAAACCAATAAGAAAGCAAACCAAAAAAATGTAGACCCAGGTTAGTCGTTCTTGGGCATGGCATACAGTCATGTTTTGTCAATATTTTTTGGAAAGCTTAAAAGAATATATTTTTCATTTCCTGAGAGCAGTGGTAATTAAGAGGAACAGGGCCTCCGAAGTTGAGTACTCTCTCTGCTCTTGCTCCTCATTTAATGTAACATAAATATATATTAAAGGCCCTGTGCACTTGAAAGCACATGCTACCACTTCCTTTAATTAGATGTAATTCTAGTTCTCTGATGGGACTAGCCCAGTGACTCTAAGTTTGTAGTGTACAACAGAATCCCTTGGAGAGTTTGTTAAAGTTGCACTGTCAAGACTTTCCAGTTGAACTCTTCTTACATGGGATTCCAAAACGTTCATTTTAAGCAAATTACTAGAAGATGCTTATGCTGTTGACCATAGGACCATGGTTCTATACTAGAAACTGTACTCTCTGACCATATGTTTTTGTAATTGTCAATTATTTTCCCTGCAATCTTCCCCCCTTTTTTTTGAGACAGTCTCACTGTGTAGCCCCAAACTTGTCATGTAGACCAGGTTGACCTCAAATTTACAGAGATCTGCCTACCTCTGCTGAATTAAAAGTGTGTGCCACCACACCTTTAATTTTTGAAATTTTGTCTGCTGTGTATCACTAGATGAATTGGAATTCACTGTGTAGATCAAATTGGCCTCCTATTTGTGAGCAATTCTTCCTCTGGCTCCCAAGTGCTGGGATTATAGGCCCAGCTTCTTTTCTTTTTTTCTTTCTTTAGGGTTTTTTTTTTTTTTTTTTTCCAGAATCTCTCTATGTAGCTCTGGCTGTCTTGAAACTCACTGTGTAGACCAGGCTGGTCTTGAACTCACAGAGATCCACATGGCTCTGCCTCCAGTACTAGGATTAAAGGTGTGTACCACCACACACAGTATTTTCTTTCTTTCTTTCTTTCTTTCTTTCTTTCTTTCTTTCTTTCTTTCTTTCTTTCTTTCTTTCTTTCTTTCTTTCTTTAAATTTCATGTAGTTTTTGAAGGAAGGTCTTACTTTGTAGTATATGACCTGGAATTCAGAGCTCAACCTGCTTCTCCCTCCCAAGTGCTGAGATTAAATCAGCCTCCTTTCTTATTTAACTCCCGCCCTGTCTCTTCGTGGCCCTGTTCTTTGTTTTTGTTTGTTTAAACTTTTATGTGTGTTGATATTTGGCCTGTGTGTATGTCTGTATGAGGGCGTCGGATTCACTGGAACTTGAGTTAAAGACAGTTGTGAGCTGCCATGTGGGTGCTAGGAATCGAACCCAGGTCCTTTGGAAGGGCAGTCAATGCTCTTAACCACTAAGACATCTCTTCAGCCCCTTGGCACTGTTCCTAATCACCACTTTGTTAAATATCCCTTTTCTGTAGTTACTTACTATGTTCCCTAATACTTTGTGTCCAAATATACCATGTATCACCTTTAGGATGGCTGCTATCTAAAAAATACATACAGAGAAGAAGGTAGTAAGTATTGGTAAGAATGTGAAGAATTTAGAAGGTTTTTTTTTTCCTTAAATTATTTGGTTAGCATATAAGGAAATGGGTTTCACTGTTAAAGTTTTATTTATAGATGTCATTATACTTGTTTTTTATTCTCCAACTGCCCTCCCCTTCTTCCTCTTACTGGTTCCCCTACAATAGTTCATCCTTTTCCTCTCATTGACTATATTGCATTGACCTCTGTTGTTTTCCCACCACCACCTACCTGTAGTTTTTTTTTCTTTCATACTCCCTTCTACTTTCATGTCTTACATATATATATAGGATTTAAATCCAGATTCCATGTGTAAGGAAAAAACCAAGCCATTTATGTCCTTTTGATTCTGGCTTATTTCATTTACCATGAAATCTCTAGTTCTATCCATTCTCTTGTGAATGTCATAATTTGACTTCTTTTTACAGCTGAATACAATTCAATTGTATGTATATACCACATTTCCTTTATCCATCTGTGTGTTGATAGACATCTAGTCTGGTTCTATATCTCTACCTACTGTGAATAGTGCAGCAGTAAATGTGAATGTTCAAGTATCTCTGGGATGTGCTCTCTTAGAATCCTTTGCATATTTGCTCAGGATGTGTGTAACTGGATCATATAGTAGTGTATGGTGGAGTGTTTTTGCTGTTGTGTTTTGTTTGTTTCCTGGTGGTGGTGGATTTTTTTGAGACAGGGTTTTGTATAGCTTAGGGTGGTTTCAAAACTCACTGTGTAGCTGAGGGTGACCTTGAATTCTTGATCTTCCTGCCTCTACCTCCAAGTGCTGAGATTACAAGTATGCATCACCAAGCCTGGTATATGTAGCTCTGGGAATCCAGGCAGAGCCTTGTGTATCCAAGCAAGCACTTAACCAACTGACCTGTATTCCTAGTATGGTTATGGATGCTTTTCTGATTTGTTATATTCATACCCACCGTCATTATTATTGGTATTTTTACTATTAATTATGATATGTAGCCCAAACTAATCTCAAACTGATGGTCCTGCCTCAGTCTCCCAAATGCTGGGTATATACCACCATTCTTGCATATGTCAATTAAATTAAATTTTTTTTGTGTGTATAGGGTGTGGGGGGGCACCCACGGAGACTAGACAGGGCATCAGGTCCCTTTGTGCTGGAGTTTCAGGTGGTTATGAACCAACAAAGGTGCATAGAGCCAAGTTTGGGTCTTTCTTTTTCAGAAATGGTATGTGATTTTAACTGCTAAGCTATCTCACCAAACACTATATATATTAAATTTTTCTTGATCTACATTTTTATTCTTAAATTATTTGTAAAACATATTGATTAAGCAGCATATTTAGTGATATATATAGTTATTGAGAGCAGGTTGTTTATTTTAACACCAATAGGCTACTTGTGCTTAAAACAAGAAAGAAGAGAAGTAAGATGTATATAAAGTATTAATTGTATGTTTTGTGTATATTGTGATTTTTGTTTCCTAATTTTCTTGTAATTAGAATAAGAAATGAAAACAGTCAATTCAACCAAACATTTATTTGCTTGTTTGGGCACAGTACTTGGTACTATACATACATAAGACAGACAAGAGCCTCTTCTTCCATAGAGTTGCAGAAATCTGATTTGCTAGTTGGATAAGCCACAATCATGTGTGTAGTGGTAGATGGATATGTGAAATAAGAAGAGTATTATTTATTCAGGCATCATAAATCTATCCAGTAGGTACTGTGTTAAAGCCTTATGTTGGTACTGGAGGCTCAGTGACAAGACAAGCAAAATGTGAGGCTACATTGAAATATGTAAGTGTGTGATGCATAAATGTTAATATTCCCCTTAAGCTTCTGAAATGACGTAAATAGGTCAAGACAAGTACGCTGACCCGCCGGGCAGTGGTGGTGCACGCCTTTAATCCCAGCACTAGGGAGGTAGAGCCAGGTGGATCTCTGCAAGTTCGAGGCCAGTCTGGTCTACAGAATGAGATCCAGGACAGGCACCAAAACTACACAGAGAAACCATGTCTTGAAAAACCAAAAACAACAACAACAACAAAAAGTGAGCTGACTCTCAAAAGTCCAAGGAACTCAAGTCATGATCTAGGTTGTATGTAAGTCTGATATTAACAGAAATAGTTGAAACTTAAGTTGCTTCCATCTACTTTTTGTTTTCTTTAAAAAAAAATTATTTAAGTTAGCATACAAAGTATTTGGTTTTATTTGGCATTTCAAACATGTGTCATTATGCTTTGTTCTGATTTGTCCCTCTCCTCATCTGCCGCCTTGGGCTCCTCCCATCCTCTGGCTGATTCCCTCCCTTTCCCGGGCAGCCTTCCCCTCTCCCAGCAATATTAAGATTATAAGACAAAGAGTTGCTTATCAAAGTTTAAAGTTCAAATTCTCAATCATAAAGTAAGTGCTAATGGAAAAAACATACTGGACCTTTGGGAGATAGTTAATGATAAAGAAGTTTTAAAAGCCAACAATTATTTGGGAAAGTTGCCAGGCTCCCTGGTTAGTGTTTTTTGTTGTTGTCTTGGTTTTGTTATTGTTGTTTTTTATTATCTCTTTTGAGATAGGGTCTTACTTTGTATTCTAGCTGGCTTAGAATCCACCATGTAGCCCAAGCTGGACACAAACTTGTGTGAGGAATCTTTATTTTACTTGAGTAGGTGGGGGGAGGAACTCATCACTCAGATAAAGTTATATAGGGTTTTTTGTTTGTTTGTTTTTATAAGATTTTTTTGGATCCCCTGGAGTTACAGGCTGTTGTGAACAGCTCGACATGGGTGCTGGGAATAGAACCCAGGCCCTTTACAAGAACAGTATGTGCCCTTAACTGCTGAGCTATCTCTCCAGTCTTGAAAGTTAGTTTTTGTTACTGCTTTTAGCATAACTTGGCTTAAAGAAAGTGTTTAGGAATACAGAAAGTGAAAACTGTTTTATTAGAAGAGAAACATATTTTCCTCGTAACCCACTGTTGTTCTACCCTTTTCATACATAATGTATACTGGAGTGGCATATAGAAGTATTTAAAACAGAATTTCATTTTCTTTGTAGGTTGTCTTAACTAATAATACTTAAAAAAATAAACCACTGATCAGAATCTTTGTACTAATTCTTCTATAAGTATCATTAAAGAATTAAAGATAGAAAAACTGTTGTAATGGAGGAAATGATGGAACTTTGAGAACATGTTTTGGTGAAGTTTAACTATCACTTAGATACATGATTTCAGTAGTTCAAACTTGGCTACTGTCATTACTTGGGTTTTAAATTAAAAGCACTTCTTTGGGGGCTGAAGAGACCTTAGCAGTTAATATTGCTTTTGCAGAAGACCCCAGGTTTGGTTCCCAGCACCCACATGATGGCTCACAACTACTTGTAACTCCAATTCCAGGGGAATCCAATGTTCTTTTCTGAACTCCAAGGGTTCCTGCATGTATGTGCACATGGTGTACATTAACTCAGGCAGGCAAAAACATAAACAAACTTAAAACATGTATAAGCACCTCTTTCAAGTCCACTGAATGTGGTGTTCTTAGTATTCTTGTCTTCTCTGGCCTGGTGACATACATCTGTAGTCCTACTTGAGTAGTGGAAGGAAGAGGTTCAAGGTCACCCTTAGCTACAGGCCAGTCTGAGCTACATGAGACCCAGCTTTAAAAGAACAAAAACAAAAGGGACAATAATATCCTTTTGTTGTACTTTAAGCTCATGTTTAAACTGTGTATATAATCTGAAAATAAATATAAATTTCCTGGTCTATTATTATTATACTAAAGTTTTGAATGTTTGTAGATTAGTATAAATTGTGCTTTTTCAGAAACTTTTTGGTTTTTGAAGACAGGATTTCTCTGTGTATAGTCCTGGCTGTCCTGGAACTTGCTCTGTAGACCAGGCTGGCTCACAGAGATCCACCTGCCTGTGCCTCCTGAGTGCTGGGATTAAAGGCATGCGCCACCACCTCCCAGGTATATCAGAAACACTTTTTATTTGCTTGTTTGTTTGAGACAGGGCCTTATTGTATTACCACCCGACCATACCAGAAACTATTTATTTATTTTTGATTGTTTTGTCTGTCTATCTGTCTGTATCTATCTATCTATCTATCTATCTATCTATCTATCTATCTATCTATCTATATTTTAGACAGAAATGAGACCCTGTCTCAAAAAAGAAAAGAGGAAAAGAAATTAAGCATGAGACTGGGAGTGATACGTGCCTGCCTAGCATGATACATGCCTGCCTAACATATGGTAGGCCCTGAATTTGATCCTCAGTGCTAAAGAAAATCAACAACAAAGCATTAAAATAAGCTTAGAAAAATTTTTTCATTGCTTGGTGTAAGTATTTATTGGAAAATAATGAGCATTAAACAGATCATAACCACATTCTCCCACACAAAGATTATAATTAAAACATCAGCATATTTGCTATAATGTCATAAGCATAATTAATACACTCATAAGCATTTCATTTGTATTTTTAATTTATTTTATCTCTGTGGTATTTTCTCCATTTCTTTCTTACCTTTTCTACTCAGTCTTCCTTTCTTTTTCTTTGTTGGCTCTTTCTCTGTCCCGTTCTATGTGGCAAATTCTAAGCACCCAGATAGTTTTCACCAGACTGTCATGGATGGACTAAAGCTGATCATTCTTTGTAGCATCATCTCTGAGAAATGAATCATTTCAGTGACAATATTTAAGATATATCTTGAGCTAGACATAGTAGTGATACTGTAATTCCACTTTCTTGGGAGACTAAAGCAGGAGGATCCCTTGAAAGCAGGAGTTCAGAACCAGCCTAAACAACATAGTGAGACTTCATCTCTTAAAAAAATTGTTTGCAGCAAGCTTTCTTGTTGGACTATCTTTGAATCACCAGTCCCCAAATAATGACACAGAGACTTATTAAGAAGGTTTGGCCTTTAGCTTACTTAGGCTTCTACTCAACTCAAATTATATAACTCAAATTAACCTGTTTCTATTAATCTACATTCTGCTTCGTGGCTTGGTACTTCTGCTCTGTACCATATGTCCAACTTCTTCAGTGTCCTGGCATCTCTTTGGTGTAATCCAGATTCCTTCTCCTCTTCCTCTCTCTCCCCAGAAATCCTGCCTATTTCTCCTGCCTAACTATTGGCCATTCAGTTCTTTATTAAGCTAATCACAGCAATACATCTTCACACAGTGTAAACAAATATTCCGAAACATTTATTTCCATGTATGTATGTATGTATGGGTGTGCATCACAGTCCACATGTTGATATTATAGGATAGCTTGTCTACTTGTGGGAGTCACGTCTCCTTCTGCCTTGTGCATTCTAGGAACTGGACTCAGGTCATATACTAACCAAGGCAAAACACAGCTAAGCATCTATCACAACTTGCCCTAGTAGCTCTGATCTGATAGAGAGGGTGACTCAGAAGAAATTCTCTGAATTTTCAACTTTGAAACAACCTCCCATATTAGCTGCTTTTCTTCTTTCTTTCAAAACAGTGTTTAAAACTTAAATTTATTTGCTTGTGTGTATGTGTGTGTAGAGAGAGAGGCATGTTAATATGGAAGTCAGAGGACAGTTTGTATGAGTCAGTTCTCTCCTTCCACCATGTGGGTTCCAGGGTTTGAACTCTAGTTGTCAGGGTTGGTATCAAGCACCTTTACCTGCTGAGACATCTTGCCAGACACAGTGGCAGAGATTTTTTTGCTCATCATGACCAAGGCCCTGGATTCCATCCTTGGTGTTAAAAAATAAATAAAATAAAAATCCTGGGTACACATACATGCATACCTTTCCTTTTGCTGTCCTTGTCTTAAACCACAGTAAAACTGCCGGATGTGGTGGGCACGCTTTTAATCCCAGCACTCAGGAGTCAGAGATAGGTGAATCTCTGTGAATTTGATGCCAGCCTGGTCTATATAGTGAGTTCCAGGGTAGCCAGGGGTTGGTAAAGAGACCCTGTCTCAAAAAGCTAAAATTGATTAATTAAGCCACAGCAAAAAAATTGAGATACAGAGATTTTCATTCACATGGAAAGGGCTCAAAATATGATATAGTATGATGATGTACATGATGTAAGTAGGCCCTTTGGGATCCAGCATATTTGATTTTCGAGGTTTGTTTTTGTTTTTGTTTTTGTTTTTTGTTTTTCCTGCCATTTCTTAGCCATGTCCTGTCAGACAACTTAATCTCTAAACTTTCTGTCATGTGTAAGGTAAAAAAAATAGTACTTCTCATAGAATAGTTTAGTCTCACCTTATTGTATAGTACTTATTCAGTAGGCACTCAAACAGTGTTTTTATAAACTCTAAAAGCTGAGAGATGTGCATTAAACGCTAGGGTTTATAGTAGTTGCAGGTAGTTATAATCATGGAGCTTTCAAACCCATTTATTTAAAGTAGCTGTGGGTTTGGCGAGTGGGGCTCAATGTGTTTGCTTAACATGCATGCAGCCCTCACTGGGTTCCATCCCCAGAATTGCCCAGAAGCAAAATCAATAATAACAAAACAACTGCATAACATTTAAAGTAGTTGTGGACCCAGTTATCTACAATTTTAATTTGTTGTAGAAATTAAATTTATCTCTTATGATGCTGGGGCTGCAGAGTTTTTCTTGGTAAGCCATTAAGTGTGAGAGTAGTGCAATGTTAATAGATGATAGGACAGATCGCTTGGTTTTTAGGTTAGAGCTGTCTACTCATACTTCCCTCAGTTGATACAATATAGAGTGAGTTTTACTGAAAATATTGAAAGGTGCTGATCATATATATTTATAAAAGTTCAAATGGAAGCCTGCTGTGCTGTTTCTGAGAGAGACCGTATCCATGGCTCCCTTCCAGAAAGGTGAAATGTGATTGAAGACCACTTCATGATGCTCCATTCTTTTTTTTTTTAACAATTAAGGTGATGCTCCATTCTTATTAAAATAAACTTTTATTTGTTCTGTTACTACTTAGTTATAAAAGATGCTTACAGAAAAAAAAATAGTGCCTTTGAGGGGCTGGAGAGATGGCTCAGTGGTTAGGAGCACTGGCTGCTCTTTCAGAGGACCCGGGTTCAATTCTCAGCACCCACATGGCAGCTCACAACTGTCTGTAACTCCAGTTCCAGGAAACCTAGCACTGTGGGTAAAATAAATGCACATAAAATAAAGTTAAATTTAAAAAAAAAAAGAGCACTTACTGCTTTGCTAGTTCAGTTCCCATGTCAGGCAGCTCACAAGTGGACTTTCATGGATATGCACATACATGGCATACATTCATACACACACACACACACACACACACACACACACACACACACACACATATACACACACACAAAAGCCAATAAACACAAATCATTTTTTTAAAAAGGTGCTCCATTCTTATTAAAATAAACTTTTATTTCTTCTGTTACTACTTAATTATAAAAGATGGTTACAGGAAAAAAAATAGTGTTCACTGTTCCTAAGTACTAAAAACATTGAAAGGCCCAAAGAGTCCTTCCTTCAGTCATACATCAGTTCTTGTGGTTCAGGTGCTTTTGTGGGTGCAAAAGTTACCACCACCCCCAGCATACACTACAATGCAGTGTTCTACATACAACAAACTTTCTTTCTGTTTTAATTCAACAGCATTGTGGTGACAAAAATATACATGTACTTACACATCAAAATATATCCTTATTTCCTGAAAGAATTCTCATGGGATAATCTGTATATTGTTGCATAGTCAGCAATGAATCTTAAGGATCAGTTGAAGAAATTGGGTGAGGTTCATTTATAATCTTAGACCACAAGAGTATGTGGTCCTGGCACAATCATACTTCTCTTTTTGCAGTGTTTGATGATCGATCAGTAAAGTGTTTTTAAGGCATAGTTGTATAAGTGAGGCTATTAAGATAGGCTGTCAGATGCCCTTTTCCACTTCTGCAGCTTTATGATCTTAAGCATCTTGGTTTCATTATCTGATTTGAGGATGATGCTTGTGGAAGGATTTAACTAATATGCTTAGAATATTTAAGTATAATGGCATGTAAGGACCAATATGTATGTGTGTTTGTATAAAAATACATATTTTACTGGTTTTTAAAATTATTTATTTATTTATTTTTTGAGACAGTGTCTTATGAACCCAGACCAGCCTCAATCCTCACTATGTAGCTAAAGATGACTGACTTTTTTTTTTAAATGCTTTTTTAACTCCTATTCCTCTTGCCTCCACTTCTCAAGTGCTGGGAGTACAACTTTGTATTACATCTAGCTTTGGTTTTGAGTTTTTGAGACAAGATCTCACTATGTAGTCCACACTAGCCTCAGACTCACAATACTCCTGCTTCCTGTAGAGATTATAGTTATGTACCACCATTCCTAGCTTTGAACTAAGACATTTTAGATACTGCCATTCTAAAATGTGACCAATATCTTTATCAAACATAGTTTTGTAATTATTATTATTATTATATCCTATGATGTGAATACAGAGAACAAAATCTGGGGAAAGGCAGACTTTGCCTGTTTTGTTTTGTTTTCTTTGAGACAGGGTCTCACTCTGTAGCCCTGGCCTTCCTGGAACTCACTACATAGACCAGGCTAGCCTCCAACTCACAGAGATCCACCTCTGCCTCCCAAGTGCTAGGATTAAAGGCGTGTGCCACTACACCTGGCTGAACAGGCTTTGTTTTAAGATTACCAAGTGAAATCTATACATTTCTCACTTTCATATAAGCTATAAGATGAAGCAATAAGCAGATAATGGCAATTAATAGGAAAGAAGAAAATAAATAAAACTTCACACATTCTAGCCAGGCAGGCAAAATTACTTATGTTTGTTTAACTGTAGTCAGTGTTTAATAAATACTTATTTTCTTAAATTTATTTCCTTTTATTTTATGTGCATTGGTATTTTGCCTGCAGGTAAGTCTGTGTAGAGTGTCAGATCTTGGAGTTACAGACAGTTGTTACCTGCCATGTGGGTGCTGGGATTTGAACCCAGGTTCTTTGGGAGAGCAGTCAGTGCCCTAAACCCGCTGAGCCATCTTTCCAGCCCCCAATAAATACTTATTTGAGATGAATCAGATGTTAAATAAAAAGTAGTGGCTGTACTAAAGTTAGTTGTAGCTTTTGAAGAGCTGATCTTCAGGTAACCAGCAGATACCACAGGTAGAACAGTGAAAGTTTATTCAAGATGAGTGCAAGAGCGAGGTCAGAGCAGAAATGCTGTGATGAAATGAGCTCTGTCTTAAAGTCTGAAAAAACTGACTCTAAAAACTTGTTTTGAATGTACCAATAAGAGTATCTTATATACCTGAACACCTTAAGAGGGCATGGCTTTAAACACCTCTAATTCCCCCACAAGTAGGATGTGGAGGCTTAAAGGTCAAGAATTCAAGGCCAGCCAGCCAGCCTGGGCTATATATGATTTTATAAAGAGTAAAGGGAGAGGTATGAACAAATAAACAGCTTAGCCTGGGCCTTTGGGGGAAAAAAACAACAACAAAGAACTTTGTTACTAGTTTATCCAAACAATAGGAAGGAGAAAAGAATATGGCAAGATTCATGTTACGGTAAGTTATACTGCATAGAAAATTTAAAAATGTAAATAAGAATTTCAGTAAGCAAAATATACTTACTCAAGATTTTAGGTATAAAAAATATGATAAAATGGTATATAAGGTCAAATTAGAGTGTAACCTGCACTCCTATGAGACTTGTTTCTGTGTTGTGTTGTCAATGGTTTTGTGGAAAATATAGAAAAAGACTTGAGGCCTTGTGTTCAGGGTTGTTATAACAACTCTCCTCCTTCATTCCAGTGGCTGTCCAGACAAAATGTAATGATGTGGTCGTTTCGTAATTGTAAGACTTTTCTATTATTAGTTCTTTTTGAGACAATATCTCACAGTGTAGCCCAGGCTAGTCTTGAACTTTGTCTTGCTTCCCCAGTGCTGAGCTTATAGATGTGTGCCACTGTGTCCAGCTAGTGTGTTAGTTCCAGAAACTTTTAACTGAAATTTGCAGTACTAGTGTCCTTAGTGCTGGTGCAGTATCAGAAGCCAATACATTCCTACCTGATGGATGTGGCAGTTTTGTGATACAGCCATTTCCTTTTATGTTACAAAACCATGTCTTTGAGATACAAATGTTTTCATTATCTCAGTGTAGAATAAACTTTTATTTTGAAGACTGCTTGTTTCATTAATATAATGCATTAAATTATTCTTGTCTTGGATTTGAAATTGAGAAGTGGGAAATTTTCTTTGAATAAGATATAAATATTAAATTTATCAGGCTAGCAGTACTAATCTTACTTTTCTGAATTTCTCTGTCAAAAACATTATAATTAAGGTGAGCAAGGTACTCCTGAGCTGGGAGTGGTACCCTGGAGAGAGGTCCTAGGCTTAGGAGCTCCAGGTCATCTTCAGCTTTCTAACAAGTTCCAGACCAGTTTGAGCTATGTGGGGCTCTGAGGTTTGTTTGTTTGTTTGTTTGTTTGTTTGTTTGTTTTAAATCAAAATGATTAAAAAAGGCACTTTTTTTTTTTGGTTTTTCAAGACAGGGTTTCTCAGCACTTTTTAAATAAGATATATTTTGTGAATCTCAACCTTGATATTTTTTTTCTTTGATACAGGATCTCACTGTATATCCCAGGCAGGCCTCAAACTTTTAAAGTTCCTGCCTTAGCCTTCTGAGAGCTGGAACTACAGGTGTGCAGCAAATTAGGCTTCCATCTTTGCTTGTAGCTTTAAAAGCAACACTTTCCTTTTTTAAAATTTTTGTTATTTCTGGGCAATGGTGGCACATGCCTTTAATCTCAGTGCTTGGGAGGCAAAGCCAGGCAGATCTCTTAGTTCAGAGCCAGCCTGGTCTACAGAGTGGGTTCCAGGACAACCAGGATTGCACAGAGAAATCTGTCTCCAACCCCTCCCCTTCCCCAAAAAAAGGAAAAGAAAAGAAAAAAGGAAGAATACAACCTTTTATTATTTCTTTTTTGCATGTGTGTGTTTATGTGTGCGTGCACCCATGTTTGTACGGGTGTGTTCACCTACACACGAGAGTCTGGAGGTCAGGAAAAGGAAGGCTTGAACTTGCAGTCTTGCTGCCTTTGCCTCAGCATTTTGAGTGTTGGAGTTACAGATGTTTACAACCACACTCAGCAAAAGCCTGTAGATTCTAAAGTGGCTCAACTACTTTTGCAAAAGAAAAGAAGTATAACATTTATTTCTAATGTTCTTAGGACTTCTCATTTAATGTAGGTAACATTTTATTAGTTAAAAGGTATGTATAATTTGACAGACAAATGTGACAAAATTTATAAAGTTTATATAGTTTCATAGAACAATTAAACCTGGATGCATCTGTATTTATGCAAAGTAAATAGTTCTCCAGGAAAGATAATGTTAAAAATAACAAAACTACAGAGAAACCCTGTCTCCAAAATATATATATATATATATATATATATATATGTTATGCCTATTGATCCTCTAACTACTAGACTACCCTTTCTTGTTTGTTTGTGTGTGTGTGTGTGTGTGTGTGTGTGTGTGTGTGTGTGTGTTGCTGCTGCTGCTGTTTTTTTTTTTTTGAAACAGGGTCTGGCTGTCCTGGAACTCACTATGTAGACAAGGTGGGCTTTGATCACATCTGGCCCATAACTGTTTTTTAAGATACTGAATTAACTAATAACAATTCTAAAGTAAAAGTAGCAAAGAAAACCTCATTGGGGTATGAAAATCAGATAACTTACCACAAGTTTCAAGATATCTTTATGTTACAGTGGAATTTGGAAAGAAAATCATTTGCAATTATTCTTTCCAAGACCACCACACACTGTTAAGACCTTATGCAATTTGGCAATCCCTACTGATGTATCACGGGAAGAAGAAAATAGTTAGGTGCTAGATTCAGTTATGGTGCAGCCCCAACAGTAGAGCCATCGAGTAAACTAATATTTACTCATATTAACTTGTGATTTTTTAGTTTTGAGACAGCATCTCACTACGTACCTGACTGGTCTGGAGCTTGCTATGTAGACGAGGCTCACTGGTCTGCCCACTGCTTCCCAAGCACTGGAATCAAATGCATGTGCTACCATGCCCAGCTGTAAATTTTATTACATAACTACATATTTTTCCTCTTCTTTATTAAAATCTCCCAATATTATAGTACACTTACTTTACATTGACAAAGTCACCACCATATTTATGTTGATAAGATTTAGGAGATTTAAAGGTGAGGTCCAAAGGCAACTGGACAGATGTTCAGTGCTTAAGAGTACTGTTGCTCTTCTAGAGGGCCTGAGTTTGTTTTCCAGCACCTACATGGTTGTTCACTGCTGTCTCTAACTCCATTCTAGGAGATCTGACCCCTCTTCTGGCCTCTGCAGGCACCAGGCACACACACACACACAGTGCACATCCATATACCCAGGCACAATACTCACTCAAAATAAAAATAAATTTTTTTCCCTAAATTTTGTATTTATTGGTGTTTTGCCTGCATATATATCTGCACGATGGTGTCAGAAGCCCTGGAACTGGAGTTACAGACAGGTATGAGCTGCCATGTGGGTGCTGGGAATTGAACCTGGGTCCCCTGGAAAAGCAGCCAGTGCTCTTAACCTCTGAGCCATCTCTCCAGCCTCAAAATAAATATTTTTTAAAGCCAAGAGAAAGGAAGAACACTGACATCAAATCTTTCCCCAGCCTAAACTCAATATGAGTAAACCAACTAGAAATGCTGTTTAACCAGGCAAATAAATTCAAGAACTGGGTAGGAGGTGCACACCTGTATTCTTAGTACTCAGGAGTCTGTGGCAGGAGGATTGCTGTGAGTTTGAGAATCGTGGCCCACACCTTTAATCCTAGCACTTGGGAGGCAGAGGCAGTTCTCTGTGAGTTTGAGGCCGCAGACAGTAGAAATAGAGTACTATGACAGCCAAGGATATGTAGAGAATACACTGTTTCAGTGATAATACAGTGCTTGACTAGCCTGCACAAAAGTTCTTGGTTCAATGTTCAGTTCCAGAGTCTTTAATGGGCCGATGAAATGGCTCAGCAGGTAAAATCACCTGCCATCCAAGCCTGGCCACCTCAGTTCAATACCCAGAAACAATGTTAAAGTAAATGGAGAGAACCAACTTCATGAAGTTTTCCTGTGACCTCCACACATACATGCTTGGGATGGTACCACACACACATAGGTCATCTATACACATGCAATAATAATAAATTTCAAAGGCTTCAATAAAAGACATTTGCACTAACTGTGAGGTAAGGTATAGTGTACTTGAAATCTCTGCATTTGAAAGTTACCTCTATGCTAGGAATGGCATTTACTGTTTTTTTTTTTTGTTTTTTGTTTTTTGTTTTTTGTTTTTTGTTTTTTGTTTTGTGTGTGTGTGTGTGTGTGTGTGTGTGTGTGTGTGTGTGTGTGTGCGCGCGCATTTTGGAGACAGAGTCTCATTAAACCTAGGCTGGACTCCCAACTCATTGTCTCACTGAGGGTAACTGAACTTCTGATCTTCCTACTCGCACCTACCAAGTGCTGGGATTACAGGTGTCTACCACTGCACCCACTTATTATTCAGTTTATGGGTTTGAACAGGGTCTCATGTATGCTAGAAAAATACTCTACCTATTGAGCTACACCCTCTCCCCTTGTCCTTTATATAGATGGATCATATAGTATGTGAGGTGTTTCTCAACAAATCAATTTTTAAAGATAGAAATTTAACCCCTTAAAGAAATTTTGCCATAAAAGGAGTGTATTTTAAATATGCTACTCAAATAATGGGGATGTTCAGTGTGAGAAATAGAAGAAACTAAGTTGCTCAAGGGAGGGAGGACTTGCTTGCCCAGCAAAAGCTTTGTGAATGTGTTTTAAAAACATTCTATATGTGTTTGTTTTTGTTTGTTTCAGGAGGACAGGTGTGAGGCCAGTGCTCTTTTGACTCAATGGGACTGAATGGGTGAGTAAGTGGTGGGCAAGAACCCTTGGTTAGTGTAGCAGAAGGAAGAGAGCTCAAGCTTTGCATTCTTCTGGCTAGATTGGACTTGCTGAGGCAGTAGTGACCATGTCTTCTGTGTTCCCAGTGTCCTCTATGAAAAGTAATAATTACTCTTTGAGAAAGCAGTCACATTGAGGTTGAACCTGCTCAAGAGGTGATACAGTACCCAGAGCTAATCATCTTTAAAAAATCTAAATGCCTCTTACAAGTTGATATCCTTTTAAGTATATATGTCACTCCCTGCTTTAAAGGCCTCTTACTGCTTTCAGTGACCTTTAAAAAAGTACTGAATAATGGACTCCTGCTACCTCTTCACCTTTCTGACTATGATGCCCTGCCTTGTTGGTCTCCTTTGCCAAAAGCCTTTCATCTCTAGGCTGGTATTGCCTGTATCTGGATACTCTGTCTGTAGTTCACTATTAAAAGTGGTAACTTAGTGAGACTGAATAAAGAAAGTCCTTAGACCTTGTGCTGGAGATCAGACGCAAGGCTTTGTGCATGCTAGGCAGACCCTCTGTACTGAGCTGTAGTAGTTCCAGCATCTATCTGAAATTCAGTCTTCAAATTTAAATTCATTATTTCAGCAACTCGTCTAATTTACACCGCGATCTCAGCATTTGTTGTTCTTTTTTTTTTGTTTTTTGTTTTTCGAGACAGGGTTTCTCTGTGTAGCTTTGCGCCTTTCCCGGAACTCACTTTGGAGACGAGGCTGGCCTCAAAATCACAGAGATCCGCCTGGCTCTGCCTCCCGAGTGCTGGGATTAAAGGCGTGCGCCACCACCGCCCGGCTCATTTGTTGTTCTTTTATATGTGTGCTCGTTTATGATGTCCCTTCTATATTCTAAGCTGTAAGAACAGAACCAACTGTAAATGTTGAGTTCACTGTTCCTGCTAACAGTGACTATCCCAGTTTTAGAAGGAACTTTGTAAATATTTGTTAGTTTAATTAAGAATGATTTGAATAGGTCTGGAGAGATGGCTCAGTGGTTAAGAGAGTGCACTGCTCTTTCAGAGGACCTGAGTTCAGTTCTCAGCACCCTTGTACGGCAGTTCACAAGCACCTGTAACTTCACCTCCAGGGGATCTAACACCCTCTTTGGCCTCCACAGGCAACTGAATGCACATGAGCAAACCCCCACACAGATACATATTATTTTTTTCCTTTTGGTTTTTCAAGACATGGATTCTCTTTGCCTGGAGATAAAGATGATAAAACACGTTTCCTAGCACGCTTGAGGCCTACAGTTTAACTCTCAACATTCTAAAAAAGCAAAAAAGAAGGGCTAGAAAGTGTTCTTGGTTTAGCTTCAAATGTGTGTGACTTACTATGACAGGACAAAGATTCAGTTGGTTTGAGGAGATGAAATTAAAACTGCAGTTATTGAGTGTTGAAGACAGGAGTAGAAGCAGAGCACTTGGTGTGTGTGTGTAGGACTTGTGGGAGAGAGGATGGTAAATAGGAAATGATGACCAGGAGATGAGTATCACAGCATGTCTTTGTAATGGAAAAGTTCTCAGAAGAGGACAGAGGTAGTTATGGTGAGAGAGGGAGTTCAGTGAAGCTTACTAAGTCATTTGCCTTAGGCTCCTCATTGAGATGAGAAGAAGGTAAGTTCTATAGACCTGTTTTGCTAGTTTGGTAGTAGAAAACTAGGGAATTTTCATCTTACAATTAAAAAATATGGTGTATGTCCAGGTGGGGCACATGTGCATGTTTACACGTGTTCCCATGTGTTTGGAGGCATGAGTCTGACATCATGAATCTCCCTTGATTGCTGTTCTCTGAATTCATTGAGGCAGGATCTCTGAATTGAACCTAGATCTCTCCTTTCTGGCTAGTCCAGTTATCCAGTTTACACTCAGGATCCCCGTCTTCAGGCCTTCCAAGCATTGGAATTAAAAGTGGGCTGCTTATGCATACTTGGTATGTACATGGTGCTGGGAATCAGGACTCCTATCTCCATTCTTTTGGGGCAAGCACTTTATCTACTGACCCATCTTCCCAGCCTCCTCATCTTAGAATTTGTTTTCTTTTACTTTTTTTTTTAGATTTATTTATTTATTATGTATACAGTGTTCTGCCTGCATGTGTGCCTGCAGGCCAGAAGAGGGTACCAGATCTCATTGTAGATGATTGTGAGCCACCATGTGGTTGCTGGGAATTGAACTCAGGACCTCTGGAAGAGCAGCCAGTGCTCTTAACCTTTGAGCTATCTCTCCAGTTCCAGAATTTGTTTTTTGTAGTAGTAGTAGTAGTAGTTGTTGTTGTTTTGGGGTTTTTTTGTTGTTGTTGTTTTGGTTTTGGTTTTTTCAAGATAGGGTTTCTCTGTGTGGCTCTTGAGCCTGTTCTGGAACTCGATCTGTAAACCAGGCTGGCTTTGAACTTACTGAGATCTGCCTGCCTCTGCTTCCCGAATGCTGGGATTAAAGGTGTGTGCCACAACCACCCAGCCCAGAATTTGTTTTTTATTAACTGACAAGATTAAAAAGTGGATCTCTGTGAGTTTGAGGCCAGCCTGGTCTACAGAGTAAGTTCCAGGACAGCTAGGACTGTTACACAGAGAAACACTGTCTCAAAAAAAAGCAATACAAAACAAAACAAAAAATTTTTTCTTAAAAATATTTGTGTGCTCAATCTTGAGATACACACACACACACACACACACACACACACATACACACACACACACTTGTGTGCACACATATACAGCAGGTATGTGTGGAGGCTGGAAGAATTTGTTGGATTCCCTAGAGCTGGAGTTAGAGGTAGTTATGTGTTAATCAATGTGAATGCTAGGTGTAAAACTCAAGTCTGTTGGAACAGCTTGCAAGATCTCTCAACCTGAGCTATCTCTCCAGCCCTCTGAGCTATCTCTCTAGCCCAGGACAAAAGTTTCCATTGCTGACAGGCTGCCAGGTGCCAAGCAGCCCAGGTGGGTGGGCAGGCAGGCTGGCTGGCGATGAACAGGTTTGTGGTGGAGAAATGGGAGAGAAGGAGACGTGAGAGCAATTTGTGCACCTTGGAGAGAAGCAGAACCAAAGATGCAATGGCGGTGAGGAACAGACTGAGAAGAGTGGCCTGTGCTGTCGCCAAGGACCATGTCCATGGCTCTACTCCAACCAGGGTCTGTGTTGATGTCCATGTCCTTTGTTGCCACCAAAAGCCCTGCATCTGGATGCTTGAGGTCTGGGCCGCCACCTGAGGCCACTCAGGGCCATGGTCACAGCTTGAGCTGTAGCCAAGGGCCGTGTCTAGGTCCATGGCCCTGCTGCAACCAGGGTTGGTGTTGATGTCCGTAGCCCATGTTACCATAGGCCATACAGATGCTCAAGGTCTGGGCCACCACCTGAGGCCGTGTTGATGTCTGAGAACCATGCCACCGCTGCTAGGGGCCATACTGATCCGAGTGGCCTGCACTGCCACCCAAGGCCATGGTGATGTCCAGGCCTGAGCTGCAGCCAAGGCTATATCTAGTAGGTTCATGGTCCTACTACAGCCAGGGTCAGTGTTACCACTGGGGACCATCAGAGAGGGAGCCCCAGTGGCCTGGGCACTGGAGAGCTGGTCTGGCCCCTCACTAGCTGCCTCAGCAGGAGAGCTGCCTCCCCCAACTGGCCCCAGTGTTGTGGGCACAGGAGAGCTGTCCCCAACCCTTGATGGTCCTGGAAAAACTGAGGCCCAACACCACCGGCCTCTGCAATGGTAGAGCTGACGTTACCCCTCACCATATGTTGGGGAGAACTGGCCCTGATAGCTTGGGCACAGGAGAGGTGGCCCTGACCCTCACCTGGGAGGGTGGTCCCAGTGGAGGCCTGGACTGACTAACTTAGCTACCACCCAGGCCCACATCCAGGACTTTGAATTGGCCTACCCCAACGTCTACCCCATCTATGACCTGCCGGAGCCCCTGAAGGAACCGGTCCTGTAGAACCATAGCCCCTGGCTCTCCATGACTAGGGGTAACAGCAAGATGTCCTTGGGAGGCAGAAGCCAAAGGCCTTGAACCAGACCTACAGCTCACTGCAATGAACATTTGCAAGTAAAGCTGCTTGGGCAAAAGAGTCTGTGTGATACACCGCAGCTCCCAAGGCCTCTGTGACAAATGAATATGTGATGGAGAGTGGAGCAAGACGGAGGAGTGAAGAGTTGTGTTTTGTTTAATTATTTGTATTGTTTTTATTTTTCGTTCTCTTTTGGGGGGAGGCTACAGGGTGGAAGGCAGACATGGAAGGACTAGGAAATGAGTGGGATTGGGGGGCATGATCTGAAATTCCCAAAGAATCAATAAAAAAAAAATGTTTTAAAAAATTTTTCATTCCCGAAGTAGTACATGATTGCTTAAGATTATTTATAAAAAAATTAAAAAGTAAAATAAATAAATAAGTTATTCATTTATTTTAAAAAGATTATTTATAATGAAGCTGGGGCATGATGGCTCACATTTGTAATCCTAGTACTAGAGAGGCTAAGGGCAAGGGGAGTTGCTGTGGGTCCCTAGTCAGTCTGTGCTACACAATGAGTTCTAGGGCAGGCTGGGCTACTAATGAGACCCTGAGTCAAAAAATAAAATTAAAAATTTTAATTAAAAAATAAAATTAAAAATTTTAATTAAAAATTTTTAAATTTAACTTAACATATTTTATGTGTATGAGTGTTTTGGGTGTATACACACCTAGAGGCCAAAAGAAGGAGTCAGAGCCTCCGGAATTAGAGTTACAAATGATTGTGAGCTGTCATGTGGGTACTGGGAATTGAACCTGGGCCCTCTGGAAGAACAGTCAATTCTCTTAACCATTGAGCCATCTTTCCAGCTCCTAATTTTTTTCTAAATGAAATAAAACAAATTTTTTTTAAATTGTGGGAGTGGTGGCACACACCTTTAGTGCTAGCACTTGGGAGGCAGAGGCAGGCAGATCTCTGAGTTTGAGGCCAACCTGGTCTACATAGTGAGTTCCAGAATGGCCAGAGCTCCGTAGACCTGTTTCAAAAAGGAAAATAATTGTATAAGGGGTATGCATATTTACACATGTGTAGAGTGTGCATGTGGAGGACAAAGGACAGTGTTAGGTGTCTTTCCCCCACCCCACCCCCCTTTTTTTTCTGAGATGAGAGTCTGTCACTGAGCCTGCAGCTTACCATTTTAGCCTGCAGGCAGGTGTTCAGGATCCTCCTGTCTTTAACTTCCCACTACTGTCCAGCTTTTGCCATGGTTGGGGATCTGAACTCAGGCTCCCATGCTTGCACAACGGGAACTTTACCCACCGAAGCATCTTCCCAGTTGCAAATAGAAAAATTAGATCCATTCTTTTTTTTGTAACCCTGTTCTTTTGCAATCAGTTGTTTGTTTTTTGATGTAACTTAGACTTCTAAGAGCATGTTGCAAAAGGATTCAATATTTTTTTTGGTTTTGCTTTTCTTCTTCTTTTTTTTTTTTTCCTTTCTCAAGACAGGATTTCTCTGTGTAGTTCGGGCTGTCCTGAAACTCGCTTTTTAGACCAGGCTGGTCTCGAACTCAAAGATCCCCCTGCCTCCGCCTCCCCAGTGCTGAGATTAAAGGCATGTGCCACCACCATCCGACTTTTTGGTTTTGCTTTTTAGTGGGACCATAACTATACATTTTATTCTTCAACAAGCATTTTTTGCCTAGTATGCTTGGTGCTTTTTCAAAATCTACCCTCCCCTTTCAAAAATTGTAATGTTCTACAGACAAGATATATTTGAATTTATTTTCAACATCATAGAAATTGTAATTCTTTCCTTCCTTCCTTCCTTCCTCCCTCCCTTCCTTCCTTCCTTCCTTCCTTCCTTCCTTCCTTCCTTCCTTCCTTCCTCTCTTCCTTTCTTCCTCTCTGTACTGTTTTTACTTTCTAGATAGCTGTTTATGTCAACTTGACACAAGCTAGTCATTTTGGATGAGGGAGCCTCAATTGAAAAAATACCTCCAGCAGGTTGGCCAGTGGGCAACCCCGTGAAGTATTTTCTTGATTGATAATTGATGTGGGAGGGCCCAAATCACTGTTGACAAGGCCGCCTTGGGCTGGTGGTCCTGGGTTCTATAAGAAAGTAGGCTGAGCAGGCCCTGAGGAGAATGCCAATAAGCAGAACTCCTCTATGGATTCTGCTCCAGTTTCTGCTTCTAGGTTCCTGCCCTGGCTTCCCTCAGTGATGGATTTATAAGCTGTAAGATAAAATAAACCCTTTCCTTCCCAAGTTGCTTTTGGTCATATTATTTTACCACAACATTAGAAACCCTAAGACAGTGTCTCATTTTATACCAGAGACCACAGAATTGAGACCCCACACCTTTAAATCCCAGCACATGCAATGGCAGATAGAACTCTGAGTTCACAGCCAGCCTGTTCTACGTAGTGAGTCCCAGACCAGCCAGGGCTACACTGAGATCCTGTCTCAGAAAACTGAAAAAATAAAATAAACTTTTAAAAAGGGGCTGGAGAGATGGCTCAGTGGTTAAGGGTTTTTGCTGCTCTTGCAGATTTGAGTTCAGTTCCTAGCACCCACGTCAAGTGGCTCACAGCTATCTATAACCCAGTTCAAAGGGATCTAACACCCTGATCTGGCCTCTGAGTACATCGACACACAAGGCATTCACTCACACAGACACACATATACACATGCAGCTATGTCTATGATCCATTTTTGAGCTGGACTTTTGGGTTTTTTGCTTGGTTGGTTTTAGTATTTTTGACACATTATCTCTGTGTAGACTCAGCATGCCTCAAACTGACAGAGATCTACCTGTCTCTGCCTCCCAAGTGCTAGGACTAAAGGCATGCAACACTACTTTTTTTGTTTGTTTGTTTGTTTGTTTGTTTGTTTGTTTTTCGCGACAGGGTTTCTCTGTGTAGCTTTGCGCCTTTCCTGGATCTCGCTCTGTAGACCAGGCTGGCCTTGAACTCACAAAGATCCGCCTGGCTCTGCCTCCCAGTGCTGGGATTAAAGGCGTGTGCCACCACCGCCCGGCTGCAACACTACTTTTAACTTGAGTTAAATTTTGAGAAAAGTATATGTCTACATCTAGAATCTCTGTGTGTGTGTGTGTGTGTGTCTGCATACATTTGAGCATGCACACAGTCATACTCATGAATGTGCATGGTTTTCCTAGAATTGCCTTTGTCCTTTTGTAAAAAAACAAGTTTGTGCATATTGATACCAGTCCATTTTGAGCATCTATTCTGTTTCTCTGATTTGTTTATCTCACCAGTACTCTAGTGTCTTGATTACTAGAACTTCAAAATAACCTGTAAAATCTCCAACTTTGCTTGAATCCAAGGCCTTGTGCATGTTAGTCAAGCATCTACCACTTAGCTGCATTCATAGGCCTAGCTAAGATGAGTTTTGTATTGTTTTTAAGTAGAAGCAATTTTAAAGGCTTAATTTATTTGTGTGTGGATATGTCTGTGTGAGTGAGTATATGTACAGGTGCACATGCTTGTGTAAAGGCAGAGAACAGAAGAGGGAGTCAGACACCTCAGAATTAAACGGCAGACATTTGCAGGATACCTGGCTTTTTATGTGGGTGCCGGGAACTGAACTGTCGTCAGGGTTACACAGCAAGTGCTCTACCTCTGAGCTATCTCTCCAACTCTGAGTACGACCCTTTAAATGAAGAAATGTGGAAAATGTGAGGACTGAAACTATAGTATTGTAACAGACTGAGATTTAAGGAGTGGAGATAATGAGAATAGTGACATTAATTGGAATTGTGGACAAGAGAAACAGTAGCACCGGAACCTGTAACATATTTCTGTGGAGGCCGGAAGAGTGTGTTGGGTTCCCTGGGGCTGGAGTTACAGCTGGTTGTAAGCCAACTGCCATGGGTGCTGGGAACCAAACTTGTTCTGAGAAGAGCAATATGTGCTCTTAACTGCTAAGCCATCTCTCTAGTCCCATTTTCTTTGCTTTAAAGATAGCCCTCTAGTAAATATATTTTGGCTAAAATCAACCTTGGTAACTTCTTAGGTTTATTATGTTCTTAGCTCAGCTAAAACAAAAAATATATATAGTAAGCTATATGAATTTTGTTTTAGTGGAGCTGGGTTGTAAGCCTTTTGTTTGTAGTTATTGTTCTGTAGTATTTTTGTTTGTTTAGATTTTGAGACAGCACCTTATGTCACCCAAACTGGCTTCAAAATTGTTGTGTATCAAGCCTGGCCTTGGTCTACTGATCCTTCTACCTCCACCTCCCAAGTCCTGGGATTATATGTGTGCACCACCTTGCTTGGCTTTAGAATTGAAGCTTTTTTTTTTTTTCCCCCGAGACAGGGTTTCTCTGTGTAGCTTTGCGCCTTTTCTGAGACTCACTTGGTAGCCCAGGCTGGCCTCGAACTCACAGAGATCCGCCTGGCTCTGCCTCCCGAGTGCTGGGATTAAAGGCGTGTGCCACCACCGCCCGGTGAATTGAAGCTTCTTAACTAACTCGCTGATGTGACTATACAGGTTCAAATAAATGTGTTCACCATAATGTGTAACATATTTATTAAATAATAAATGACTGATGATTTATTCACTAGGAAAATAGACACCTATTTACTGCATTATATAGTTTCTCTCCTGCCCCATTTCTTCTGGTAAGAATAAAAGAGTGCACATGATACAGTAGTAGAAGAATATGGCTTGTCTTTTTCTGCTTTCCTGGGAGCCTTAAAAAAAAAAAAAAAAAAAAAAAAGTTGGGCAGTGGTGGTATGCACCTTTAATCCCAGCACTTGGGAGGCAGAGGGAGGCGGATCTCTGAGTTTGAGGCCAGCCTGGCCTACAGAACAAGTTCCAGGACAGCTAGGACTACACAGAGTAACCCTGTCTCAAAAACAAACAAACAAAAACAAAAACAAAACAAAGAAAAACTAAAAGCCCTTGAAACTGAAATTAAGTGTAGGCTCTTGCCCATTCTAGGCAAGCATTCTATGACTGATCTGTATCCCCATCCTGGAAGCTCCCCTCCTCCCTTTAAAATAAAATTTAATGTTTACTTTGTTCTCTTCAATCTGGTCGTTTTTATCCTACGTACTAGTAACTGTAGTTTAATAACAAATTATTAAAAAATATGCTAGTGATGATACTCTGAAGGTCGAGGCATTAGTTGAATGTGCACATGGGCCGCACATTCTATTTGTGTCCTGAAACAATGTGTAATATAAGGAAAGAAAATGGAGCTGCCAGTCTCTAACATACACATACCTTCAACAATTAAGACAGATCTATATAAATAAAGCATCTTCAATTTTATTTTCCTTTTCTTTCTGCATTATTGTTTGAGAGATTTGGGTAAAAGACAACCAGAGGATATTGGATGCATTTGGAAATGAACAGAAATAGGAATTTGTTCTATTGTTCATATAGGAAATTGACTTTATTGATAATTAGTATTGTGGAAATTCTAATGTAATTTTACAGTTTTAACACAAAACAAATAGAAAACATAATATAAAATAAGCGTATTTTAGCTAGTATTCTATAAGCATATATCCTTGGATTGGATTATGTATTATATGTCCATGGTCAGCTTGTAGCTTTGTACCTGTGATTGTATTGCTAGGGAATTAGAAATGGAAGTGTGCTTAGGAAGCTTATGATCTAGACACCTTTGCCCTGTTATATACCAGTGATAACTGCTGTAACCTGGCAATAGATTGGCAGGGCGTAATGTCAGACACCTTTAGTTACAGCACTGTGGAGGCAGAGGCAAGTGAATCCCTGAGACCCTGCCTGAAAAAAGGGGATAGCATATTTTCTTTTTTAAAGAGTATTAACAGGGCCGGGCGGTGGTGGCGCACGCCTGTAATCCCAGCACTCAGGAGGCAAAGGCAGGTGGATCTCTGTGAGTTCGAGGCCAGCCTGGTCTACAGAGCTAGTCCAGGACAGGCTCCAAAGCTACAGAGAAACCTTGTCTCGAAAAACCAAAAAAAAAAAAAGAGTATTAACAGTTGTTACACCATAATGATCATACAGAAGACTCTGTCACCCAAAAAGTGTGGAGGTTCTCCACACCAAGTAAGCAATTTTGCAGAGAGAGACATTGCCTTAGAGGGTCTGACACTGTCAACCTTGAAACTATATCAGATCCAATAGGTTGAGTCCTTAAACTTGTCCTTCCCCAGAGTTGAGGTTCCCCTTCTGAATCTGTGGTTGTTTTGCTTGTGGTTTTGACCAACTGGCCATAAATAGCTTCCTTCTCCCTCACTTCTAGATTGATTTGTTTTGAGTGTCTCTCATGGAAACATAATTTATGATTTTCTGGTTATCAAGGATGTTACAAAGGGTGCAGGTGAAGGGGTGCATAGGGAGAGGGTAATAGTTCTTCCATGCCTTCTCTGAGGAACCTCAGTGTCTACAGGGATCTGTCCCTTTGGGTTGTTATGGAGACTTTATTGCATAGTCATGATTGAAGCATGTAGAAATATGACTGGACAAAAAGGAGTATGATCTAATGCCAATTGTGGGAAAACCCAATGAAGCTTCTTGTTCATATTCCTCTGGACCTCTCTACTGGGTGGCATTCATGCTTTCTGGGTAGGAGGCTGTTCTCATGAAATGTGGTGCGAGGGGTGGTGGTCTTCTGATCTACTGTCAGACAAATTCTAATCCACTGTCTGTCAACGAGAATTTTTTTATGGTCATTTTCAATGCTGGGAAGAGAAGAGTATATTTTGGTTTGTGTGACCTAGAGTTTGGGGAGGAGAAATTGTAGTTTTATGCTATGCCTTGGGGAGAAAAGAGAGGAAATAACAGAATAAAGGTGAGATGGAGGCCCTGTTTTTTGAGGCATTTCTGGTCACTTAGGAAAGAACTATGTCTGTGTGAGTAATGAGCCAGGACACTAGACAAAATCCAAAACTTAATATCACAAGTACATGTATTATCAAATATAGCAATAAAATGATCTTATTGTCAACTTTTGGGCTCAGTTTTCACATGAGATACTAGAGAATTTCTAATAGGGATGAAGGTTAAGATTTTAGTTTTGTGCCTTTATTTTCAATTTGGTTTTTTACTCAATAAAAATGAATAATTCTTTTTTAAAATGCAGCATGTCAGTCTTTACCTCTTTCTTTTTTCTAAACAAGGTTTCACAATGTAGCTCTGGCTCTCCTGAACTTGGTGTGTAGACCAGGTTGGCCTCAAACTCACAGAGAGCCTCCTGCCTCTGCCTCACGAGTGCTGGAATTAAAGGTGTGCGCCACCACTTCCAGCTCATTTCTCTCTTTTAAAGCAGAGTTGGGGTTTTATGAAATATATATATATATATATATATATATATATATATATATATATATATATATATTTTGGTTTTTCGAGACAGGGTTTCTCTGTGTAGCTTTGCGCCTTTCCTGGAACTCACTTGGTAGCCCAGGCTGGCCTCGAACTCACAGAGATCCACCTGGCTCTGCCTCCCGAGTGCTGGGATTAAAGGCGTGCGCCGCCAGCCAGCCAGCCAGCCAGCCAGCCAGCCAGCCAGCCAGCCAGCCAGCCACCCACCCCCCCACCCCCCCACCCCCCCCACCCCCCCACCCCCGGCATGAAATATATTTTAATATCTGATTAAGCATAAGGGTTAAGAGAGGCACTTGGAGAGAAACAATACCAGAAAGTGTAAGTGTGGGCTTCTCTGAGAGACTGTTGCCAGTTTATACATGTTGAATTATATGATTGCTGCCAATGCTTCGTAAATGGTGAGCTGAGGGAAGAGCAACCCCGAATAGCCTCATTTTTAGTAAGTTCTAGACTAACCTGAAGAAGGGAGCTTTGAATCAAGTTGTCTATAGTTTATTTAACTTAGCTTTAACCTTTTCTGCTAAATACACAGTGATTTAAGAAAACAACTTAGTGCGCGTGGCGATGGTGCACACCTTTAATCCCAGCACTCAGGAGGCAGAGCCAGGAGGATCTCTGTGAGTTCGAGGCCAGCCTGGTCTACAGAGCAAGATCCAGGACAGGCACCAAAACTACAATGAGAAACCCTGTCTCAAAAAAACAAAAAAGAAAACAACTTAGCAAATATTTTTCTTTTTGGTTATGTGGACATCACTAAAAGAAATGTTTCATGTTAAATACTTTTGTGTGTTCCCGTAGCTTCCTTGTTTGCAGTTTACTTAGCTTGCATTAACTCATGAGTAAACTAATGCAGATGGTTAACATGTTAAAAGATATAAAACCAAAACTTGTTTTAAGGAGCTTTGAAGATCTCTGTGCTTTACCATTAGATAGGATCCATTCTAATTAGTGACTTTCTCAGTTTGCTTTAAAATTTAGTTTTTGCCGGGCATGGTAGCGCACGCGTTTAGGCCTGGCACTCCAGAGGCAGAGGCAGGGGGATCTCTGAGTTTAAAGCTAGCCTGGTCTACAGAAAGAGTGCCGGACAGCCAGAGCTACAAAGAGAAACCCTGTCTCGAACCCCACCCCCAATTAGTTTTTAACTGTATTTTTCTGTATTTTATCCAGGTTACAAAACGTCCTCCTGTGCTTGAGACCTACAGACTACATGTTCTTCAAGAATTCATCAGTGGTTTTTCATCTTCTGGTAGTACACTAGAAGCATAAATATGGTGCCAAAACTCATTCTCATTCTCTGACTGCAGTTGGTTTGGACATACTTCTGTGTTGAAGAGAAGTATACACACTGAGGCCACTCATTGTTCAGAGACTGTCGTGTAGGATCATGGACCATTCTAACAGGGAAAAAGATGACAGACAACGGACAACTAAAACCATGGCACAAAGGAATACACACTGTTCCCGACCATCTGGCACCTCAGCATCGTCTGGAGTTCTCATGGTGGGACCCAACTTCAGGGTTGGCAAGAAGATAGGGTGTGGGAACTTTGGAGAGCTGAGATTAGGTAAGATCTTGTTCATGTCTGTCACTTCTACTAACAACAGTAACGACTACCATATTCTTTAGTGTGTTTCAAGATAAGCAGGTGATGCTATAGTGGGTACTTTAGAGAAAGTAGGACTTACTAGAATAAGAAATGAGGATTTTGCAAAGGGAGTTACAGTTATTATCAGTCATGATGCTATTATCCAAGGCTTCCCTTTCTTTATGTGTGATACAATTTTTAATTCTCCATCAAGTTAGACTATGTCTTTATTAATGTTTAACATTTTTTGTTTTGTTTTGTTTTGTTTTTGTTTTTCGAAACAGGGTTTCTCTGTGTAGCTTTGGCGCCTTTCCTGGAACTCACTCTGTAGCTTAGGCTGGCCTTGAACTCACAGAGATCTGCCTGCTTCTGCCTCCCAAGTGCTGGAATTAAGGTGTGCACCACTACTACCCCACAGATGAATCTTAAGAAAAAAAACAGAAAACTTTAGTTTGATTTATGTGCATTTGTCCATGTGATTATAGTCTATGTGTGTGCAGGTACCCAAGGAGGCCAGAAGAAGGCATCAGATCCCATGGAGCTAGAGCTACAGGTAGTTGTGAGCCACCTTATGTGAGTACTAGCAAGTAAACTAGGGTCCTCTGGAAGAGCATCATCAAGCACTCTTAACTTGTTGAGCCATTTCTCCAGCCCCTAGATAGTTGTTGAAGCCATGGATTATTATGAAAATTCATCATAAGAAACTTTGACTTTTGGACCATTGTGAGGCTAGGAACATGGGATGATTTTTTTTTTTTAAACCTCTGCTACTTTTGATGAATCTGCAAAAGAAAACAATTTTTTTTTATGCCTATGATTATCTTTTTCAATCCTTAGGAAAACATCACTATACTAGTTATATATCTCTAGGTACAGAATTGAATTGAAAGATGCTAAGAATGAATTTATCCTTAATTATAGAAGGCTAGCAGCCTGGAATTGAACCTTACTTACTAGGATAATGAAAAGACCGTGATATTTAGAGATGTGTCCACGTTTGGGTTAGCTAAGCCAGATGCTAAGAGAAGAAGATGGTAATTTCACACTATATGCCTTCCTAGCAACTACTTAGTTGCTCCAGCAACTAGTTTTGCAAATACTCATTCACTCCGTGGATTGACTTAACTGCTTGTATTAGATATGCTATGGAGTAAACAGCTACAAATTACCACTGAAAGGCACTTTCTAATGCATAAATTTGTGTATTCTCAGAGCCAAAAATGGCTTAATTTCTATATGGACCAAGAAAATCCTTAGCTAGTGGCACTGGAAATTTGTTTTCTTGAAGTCTAGGGTTTATACTATAAATTTACATGAAAATAGAAAAATCTGTAGCCTTTCTCTTCTTTGAGAATACCAGATTTTTGCTTTGTTTTTTTCTGTTGAATCTAGGTTAATTTTGTTTTTGTTTTTGTTTTTGTTTTTTGTTTGTTTGTTTGTTTGTTTTTCCTTGATCCAGGCATGGTGGTGCACACTTTTTTTTTTATTTATTTACGAAATTTTTTTTATTCATTTTACATACCAACTACAGATTCCCCTCTTGTCCCTCCTACTGCCCCCCCAGGCCCCCCCTCCCAGCCCCTCCTCTGAAAGGGTAAGGCCTCCCATGAGGAGTCAGCAAGGCCCAGTATATTCAGTTGAGGCAGGGCCAAGCTCCTCCCTCCTGCATCAAAGCTGAGCAAGATGTCCCACCATAGGTAATGGGCTCCAAAAAGCCAGCTTATG
Organism: Peromyscus eremicus; assembly: GCF_949786415.1. NCBI lineage: Eukaryota > Metazoa > Chordata > Mammalia > Rodentia > Cricetidae > Peromyscus > Peromyscus eremicus. Next base: position 60,528,832 of record NC_081422.1, read on the forward strand.
TACCAGAGATAGATCCTGATCCACTGCCAGGGGCCCCTCAGACCAAGCTACACAACTGTCTCCCATATGCAGAGGGCCTAGTCCGGTCCCATGCACAGCTGTCGGTGTAAAGTTTGTGAGAAAAAAAAAAAAATTAAAGTTTGTGAGTTCCCACAAGCTTGGTTCAGTTGTCTCTGTAGATTTTCCCTATCATGATCTTGACACCCCGCCTCCCCCCACCGCACCCCACCCCTCCCACCGCACCCTCACTCCACCCCACCCCTGCTCATATAATCTCTCTTCCCTCTCTTCGACTGCACTCCCAGAGCTCGGCCTGGTGCTTGGCTGTGGATCTCTGCATCTGCTTCCATCAGTTCCTGGATGAAGGCTCTATGATAACAGGATATTCACCAATCTGATAACTGGAGTAGGCCAGTTCAGGCACTCTCTCCATTATTGCTAGTAGTCTAAGCTGGGGTCATCTTTGTGGATTCCTGGGAATTTCCCTAGGGTGGTGCCCACTTTTAATCCCAGCACTTGGGAGGCGGAGACAGGCAAATCTCTATGAATTCGAAGCCAGCCTGGTCTACAGAGTGAGTTCCAGGACAGCCAGGGATACACAGAGAAACCCTGCCTCAAAATAAATAAATAAATAAATAAATAAATAAATAAATAAATAAATAAATAAATAAATAAATAAATAAATAAATATAAAACAAAAGACTATTTCTCTGAGTCTGGTGTGGAAGTGTATGCCTTTAATCCCAGCAGAGGTGGGATCTCTTGAGTTCAAGGCTAGCCTGGACTACAAATTAAGTTCCAACATAGCCAGAGCCACACAAAGAAAGTTTGTCTAGAAAAACTGAGATGGGGGAAGGAACTCAGGGTTCAAACTTGTGTGGTCATTCTTGCATGGCAAGAGCTTGACCTGCTGAGCCCCAATTTCTTTGTAAAATTCATTGATCACTATCTAAAGTAAAATTGTTCATTTGTTTACCTGCTAGTGGCTTCTCCTTACTTGATCTTTTTTTTTCCCCTTCATTGGGATGTTTTATTTGCTCAGGCCACTCTCAGACTTACTGTGTAGCCTCGGCTGGCATTGGACCGCTGATTTGTTTTTGTTTTTTTGTTTTGTTTGGTTTTGGTTTTGGTTTGTTTTGTTTTGTTTTTTCAAGACAGAGTTTCTCTGTGTAACAGCCCCGGCTATTCTGGAACTCACTCTGTAGACCAGGCTGGCTTCACACTCACAGAGATCTGCCTGCCTCTACCTCCCGAGTGCTGGGACTAACGGTGTGCACTACCACCACCACCCTAAACACCTGTGATTCTTGCCTTTACCTCCTAGATGCTTGTATTGCAAATGTGTATCATGGTGCCTCTCCTTTCAAGTGCAGGGAGTTTTCCAAGTATTTTTAATTAGTTATTAAGTCGATTGTCAGATAGCTAGCTGGAAGGAGCAAAATGTGCTTCCTTTTTCTTTCCTTGTGTGGCAGTAGTAGTAATCAGTGGCCTTAATGCTTAAGTATACAGAACCCAAACAAGAAAAATACTGGCAAGATGATAGTCTACTTTCCTCTCCCTTCTCTCACTTTTTTTAGCCTTCATTTTTTAGAAACATTGTTTCACTATGTAGTATCTTGCCTCAGTCTTCCAAGTGCTAGAATATATGAATATGCTTCTATTCCTTGCCTTATTAATACATTTTGATACTCAACTGTTTCTTGAATATTTACTAATGTCAAATTTAGGGAAGGTTACATAGAGTAGAATGTGGTTTCTGTCTTTAAAGATACCATTGTCTTCAGGTACAAACAGAAAACCAAATTATAATACAAAACAAATATGTTAACAAGTTGTATAGAAACTACATCGGCAGACATAAGTAAAGGTTTCAGAAAGGAGTTATTTGTAATAGGATTTTTGTTGTTCGACATTAAGGAGGGACTCTTTGCAGGTTCAGGATGCAAAAGTGCTAGGTATTGTGAGAATATTCAGCATATTATCAGGTCAGCACTTGATTGTCAGTGGCTGAGTCATTAGATGTGAAGTCAAAGCAAAACAAGAGATGGGCTGTTAGGCAAGTAGGGACCAGACTAAAGTGTTTCCGTGATTCAGTGGAGTAGAATCCTAAATGATCTTAGGAGAGAGGGATGACACAGATCTAGTTTATGTCTTAGGAAGATAGTGCAGATGCAATCATCTAGGAAAGAAGATACCATCATCTCATCTTGTCCTTGCTCTAATTGTGCTACTTTCCGCATTGTACTTTAATCTGTTCCAAGATGCGGCTGCATCTCAGCACTTGGTTTTCATATCCATAACTTTTCATTATATATGATATATAATGCTTACTCAGAAAAAAAAATGGTTGGCCGGAAACCTGGAGAGATGTCTCAGTGGATAAGAGTATTAATTGTTTTTCAAGAGAAACCAGATTTGATTCCCAGCACCCATATGGCAGTATACAACTGTCTGTAACTCCAGTTCCAGGGGACCTAACATCTTCTGGTCTCTGCAAGCACAGCACACATGTGGTTCACAGACATACATGCAGGCAAAAACACCCATACACATTATATATATTTTAAAGACTAGATGAATAAGTCAAGTTAGCATCTGAGTTCTTAGCTTAGAAAATGGCAGTTCAAAACTTCAGGACTGGCAGGAGTTGGTCACTAGTTGTTTGAGAGAAAGAGTAAACATGATAAAAATTTACTAGCTTTAGGAGACCTTGTGAATGAAGAAGACTTTAATGGAGTTAGTACTAAAGGACTAGAGTGGACGACAGGATAAACAAGTGAGATAGCTTGTGACTGTATTAGCTTTGACAAGTGTGTGGCTCATAGTCCCTAAATCCCTATGTACATGTGTTTCTATTATTTAGAAAGTTTAGGCTTGATATAGGAGTTAAGAAATCACCAACCTGGCAGTGGTGGGGCACACCTGTAATTCCAACACTTGGGAGGCAGAAGCAGGCGGATCTCTGTGAATTTGAGGCCAGCCTGGTCTACAGAGTAAGTTCCAGGACAGCCAGGATTGTTACACAGAGTAATTCTGTCTCAAAAAAACCTAAACAAGGGGCTGGAGAGATGGCTCAGTGGTTAAGAGCACTGACTGCTCTTCCAGAGGTCCTGAGTTCAATTCCCAGCAACCACATGGTGGCTCATAACCACTTGTAATGAGTTCTGTTGCCCTCTTCTGGCCTGCAGGGACACATGCAGGCAGAATACTATACATAATAAATTAATAAATCTTTAAAAAAAAACCCTAAACAAACAAACAAAATAAATAAATAAATAAATAAATAAATCACCATGGCTTTCATAGGTGGTGGTACAGGCCCTTTTTTTTTTCTTTTTCTTTTTTCTTTTTTCTTTTTTTTTTTTTTTTTTCTGTTTTTAGAGACAGGGTTTCTCTGTGTAGTTTTGGTGCCTGTCCTGGAACTAGCTCTGTAGACCAGGCTGGCCTCGAACTCACAGAGATTCGCCTGGCTCTGCCTCCCAAGTGTTGGGATTAAAGGCGTGTGCCACCACCGCCCAGCTAAGAAACTCTGTCTTTAAAAATAAAAAAGAGGGGGAGGGGTCACCATGGTGGTTGGAGTGGTTAGGAGTCTTTACTGCTCCTGCAGAGGACCCGTGTGTATTTCTCAGCACCCACATTAGTGGTTCCTAACTTCCTGTAACTCCAGTTCCAGAGAAGCCAATGTCCTCTGGCCTCCTCAGGCGCATGTATACATGTGGTATGCATAAACTCACACATTTGCACATGTGAGTGTGCAGACACACACTCTTTTTTTTTAAATCTCTGTGCAGGATCTGTGGAAGTGGCTCCGCTAACACAGGAGTTCCTGCACTCCTCCCCATCCATGCTGGTGTTTTGGCTGGCTTGGTCTTGTTTTGCTCATAGGGTTCACAGTTGCGTATGCTGGTGATGGCTTTTCTTCCCCAGCAGTGTGCATAGGTGGGAGGGCAGAGACAGCTAATAATACTAAAGACCTTTTGTAAAGCCATATGGAAACTTAGTGCTGTGGAAGCTTCCACATATACGTGTGTGTGTGTGTGTGTGTGTGTGTGTGTGTGTGTGTGTGTGTGTTTTAAATGGTTCTACCCTATAACAACGGACAGTGTCTGTCTTTCCTAGACACCATTGGCTATCAATTTTTATAACACTCAGTGCCAGGTATGGTTACCACTTTTTAAGGTGTTGGTCAGTGGGACTCCATATTCCAGCTCCCACGCCCCACTCCCCACCCCCCAATACCATGTATTGCCATTGTTCTTGATTACCCTCTAAAACTTGATGATAAGACTCTACTGCTGGGGACGGAGAGATGGCTCAGCAGTTAGAGGACCTGAGTTCAATTCCCTGCACCCACATAATGGCTCACAAGTTTCAATAACTCCAGATTCAGGGAATCCGATGTCTTCTTCAGCCCTCCAAGGGCATCAGGCATGCATGTGGTACATAAACATGAGCAAAACACTCATACATAAATCTTTAAAAAGAGAGACAGACAGACTAACAGAGACCCTATTGCTGAAGACACTATTTACTTAGTCATGGGATGTGGAGAAAACAATCTGTTACCAACGTGGGAGTTTCCTCACTACTCGCTAACTTTCATAGTGCTGGAAAGATTATTTCTATAAAATCTTATTTATATATATATTGTTTCATTAGATAGGGTAAATTTGAAGATTTAGGAGAGAAAGTATCAATTGTGATGTTTGGTGTTAAATTGTCAGCTTTGACAGGTTAGAATCACCTGAGAGATGAGCTTCTGGGCATGTCTGTAGGGGACTCTCTTGATAGTGTTAATTGTGGCGAGATCTCCTATCTGTGCCATCTGTGGGTGGAACCATTCTCTAAGCAGTGGATCCCGGACTGTTACAGAGTGGAAAAAACAAGCTAGCTAGACACTAGCATACATACATTTCATTTGTTTCTTTCTGTTTCTTTTTTTTTTAATTTCTTTCTGTGTGTGTGTGTGTGTGTGTGTGTGTGTGTGAGAGAGAGAGAGAGAGAGAGAGAGAGAGAGAGAGAGAGAGAGAGAGAGAGAGAGAGAGAGAGGTCAGAGGACAACTTGTAACTTGTCAGGGTAGTTCCTGTTTCCACAGTGTGTGTTCTAGGAATTGAACTCAGATTGTCATGTCAAGTGCCTCACTCACCACACAGTCTTGAAGGCCTCTTTTCTTTACCACAGATGCAAGTAACTAGCTCCTCAAGATAGTTCCTGCTGCTATGATTCCCAGCTGTGATGATTTTTTGTTGTTGTTGTTGTTTTGTTTTGTTTTTCGAGACAGGGTTTCTCCGTGTAGTTTTGGTGCCTGTCCTGGATCTCCCTCTGTAGACCAGGCTGGCCTCGAAATCACAGAGATCTGCCTGGCTCTGCCTCCCAAGTGTTGGGATTAAAGGCATGTGCCACCACTGCCCGGCTGTGATGAATTTTAACCTGGAGCTGTGAGCTCAATAAACCATTTCTCCCTTAAATCAATTTTGTTCAGGTATTTTATCACAACAACAGGAAAAGAAACTAAGATATTAATAAATCCATATTTATTGACAGTCATTGGGAATATTTTGTAGATATTTTATATTATGTAATGAAATATTTTTTCAAAAAATAGTGAGAAACTGAAATAGCCATATTCAGAAGTCTAAACATTGAATTCTTATATAGAAAAATTTAATACAATAATTTAAAGTACTAAATATAAAACCAAAATTATAAAGCTTTTAGAAGAAAACCTAAGATAAGGCTAGGCATAATGGTGCACACCTTTAATTCCAGCACTCAGGAGACAGAAGCAGGTGGATCTCTGTGAGTTCATGGCCAGCCTGGTCTTCTGCGTGGAGTTCCAGGCTAGCCAAGCTATATAGTGAGACCCTGTCTCAGAAAACAAATAGAAACGCCAAAAACTTAGCAGTACATTTTACTGTTCTTAACTGTGTGGTGGTTGTGCATGCCTTTGATCTCAGTACTCGGAGGCAGAGGCAGGTGGGTCTCTTGAATTCAAAGAAGTCAGCCTGGTCTACAGAGTGAGTTACAGGACAGCCAGAGCTACACAGAGAAACCCTGTCTCAAAACAAATAAAAATTTTACTGTTCTTATGTCTGTTTCATGATAGTGGTGTTTGTTTTTGTTTTTAATGTGATACCAAAGGCCTCGTAAGTAGAAGAAAACACAGATACAGTAGACTTCATAAATATTGAAAATTTTAAAGACAGGATCTCACCTAATCACCGTGAATGGCCTGAAACTTGCTATGTAGACCAGGCTAACCTTGAATTCACAGAGATCTGCCTGCCTCTGTCTCCCGAGTGCTGCCATGCCTGGCACCAAATAAAACATTTTGTGTTACCTAAGAGAATCATCAGGGAAGAGCAGTGTGGCTTTGTCGGTAAAAAGTGTTGCTCAAGTCTGAGTTCAGTCCTTGGGACCCATGGTGGAAGAACAGAACCAGTTCCTGAAAGTTGTTTTCTGACCTCCACGTAGCACCAATGATATGCTTCCTTATTGTTGTTATTATTTTAAAAAGAAGAAAGTAAAAAGGCAACTCAAATAATGGGATAAGAAAGATACTAGCGAATTGAATATTCAGTTAAGGGATTTTTCAAAAACATATAAAGAACTCTTCTTAAACTCAACAAGAAATAAGAAGATGACCCAGATTAAAAATTATCAAAGCTAAGTGTGGCTGGAGAGATTGTACAGCACTTAAGAACACATCTCCTCCTGTGGACCCAAGTTCAGTTTCCTGTACCCATTTTGAGTAGCTCACAGCCCCCTGTAACTCCAGCTCCAGGGAATCCAATGCCTCTGGTGCGAACATATGTGTACACACACACACACACACACACACACACACACACACACACACACACTTAAACATAAATCTCTTTAAAAGATGAACAAAGAATTTGAAAATACTTTTCTCCAGAGAAATTGGAGAAAAGCACATGAAAAGTGTTCAACTTTTCATCTTTCATGATTTTTAGTCATCAGGAAATACAGATGAAAACTATTTCTTCATACCCAACAACTGTAGTAAGAATTACTGTTTGCTGGGAAGGATATATAGAAATTGGACTGCTTATACAATATTGAGAGAGTAAAACGGCACAGCCACTTTGAAAGACAATCTAATAGTTCCTTAGGAAGTTAAAACAATTCAGTTGTCTGTCACCTGATGAAATATGTTAGTCAGGTTTTTATTACTATGACAAAATACCTGATGCAGGATATTTATGGAGGAAAAGGGAAAATGAATAAAAAGAAAGACCTTCATTTAGCTCACAGTTTCATTGTATAGGCTTGATGCCTCCACACCTGGCTGCCTCTCCTATGGCAGTGGCTAGAATTGATGAAGGCGCTAGCAATTATATGTAACCATCCTTATGAGAATGTCAAGGCTCTCGTGTAAACTACTTCTATAATCATGCCCTCAATGATCTAAAGATCTCAGTAAGCCCCACCTCAAAGCTTCTACAACTTCCCCCAAATATCCAAACTTCCAGTACATAAACTTTGGAGGGACAGGGTCAAATAATATCATAGCATAGACCAGCGGTTCTCAACCTGTGGATCTCGACCCCTTTGACAAGCCTCTTTCTCCAAAGATATTTACATTACAGTTCATAACAGCAGCAAAATTACAGCTATGATGTAGCAATGAAATAGATTTTGTGGTTGGGGTCACCACACACGAGGAACTGTATTAAAGGGTCACACAGCATTAGGAAGGTTGATATCCACTAGCACAGATGAACAAAATTTGTATTATTTAGCCATTAAAAAGAATGAAGAGAGGCTGGGGTTGTAACTCAGTGTATAGTGCTTGCCTTGCCTGCTCAGGGACCGGGTTTGAAGCCCCAGCACGGGCATGACTGCACACACCTGTCATCCCAGCACTCTCAAGTGTCTGATTCTTTAGGAAAGTCATAGAAACTAGACTAATCCCCATCCTAAGCTTTTTATCTCAAAATGAAGTAACTGAAACTGGTTTTCATTCAGCTTTTATAGATTGCTTTTTTTTTATTTTGTTGCTAGTTTTTTTTTTTAAATAATGTACTTTTATTTTATGTGCATTGGTGTTTTGCCTGCATGTATGTTTGTGTGAGGGTGTAAGATCTTGGAATTACAGACAGTTGTGAGCTGCTCCGTGGGTGCTGGGAATTGAACCCAGGTTCTCTAGAAGAGCAGTGAGTGCTCTTAACTACTGAACCATCTCTCCAGCCCTAGATCGCTTTTTTTGACCATTAGTTATATAAAAGAATAAATAATTAGGATCTCATACACATAAAACTTATGTGTCTGACTGGGCCTGGTGGCACACACCTTTACTCCCAGCACTTGGGAGGCATGGGGGCAGGTAATTCTCTGTCAGTTCAAGGTCAGCCTGGTCTACAAAGTGAGATCCAGGACATTCAGGGCTGTTACACAGAGAAACTCTGTCTGTTTTTTTTTTTTTTTTTTTTTTTTAAAGTATGTGTCTGAAACAAAAATTTCTCAAAATAATGTTTATGCTTACTAAGGGTGATAGACTACTTCTTTCCTTTCCTTTTTGTTTTCCTTTTTCCTTTCCTTTCCTTTTCTTTTGTTTTTTTGAGACAGTTTCTCTGTGTCACTTTGGAGCCTGTCCTGGAACTCTCTGTAAACCAGACTGGCCTTGAACTCACAGAGATCCACCTGCTTCTGTCCCCAGAATGCTGGGATTAAAGGCATGCACCACCACTGCCTGGCTGATAGAATGCTTTTCTTAAAAATTACTTATTATTTTCCTCCAAAGAATGCACTGGGGCTTAGGTGTGTTGCTGGGCCTATCATATGTGAGGCCCTGGGTTCACCCCTCCACTGCACCAATAACTATAAAATGAATGTGCTAAGATCTTTAAAAATTAAACCATGAAAATGGAGTATAGTGGCACACACCTGTAATACTAGCACTGGAAAGCTGATCAGGAGGGTGGAGAGTTCCATGCCAGTCTGGGATACATAGCAAGTGTGAGAGAACCCTTGACTACTTAATGAGAACATGCCTCTAAGTAAATAAGTAAAATATTGACAAAATGAATATTTGAATGTATTTACTTCATTCCCCACTAATGAAGCATAAAAATTTGGTGGGGAAAATAGCATTATCTGTTTTGTTAATAATAAACATGCTGTATAACACCACAGGAGGTGGGTGTTGCTGAAACTACAATATAGTTCTTAAGATACACCGTATTTTAAAGAGAAGATATGTCTCAGTTGGTAGATTGTTTACACACATAAGCTAAGTATGGTGGGTACAGCATATAATCTCAGCAGTTGGGAGATACAGGCAGAAGATCAGGAGTTCAAGGCCATCCATCTTTGGCAATACAGTGAATTCTAGGCCAGTGTGAGATATATGAGACACTATCTCAAAACCAAACCAAGAAAGACTAACTGTAGCTTAGTGGTAGGGTACTTGCCTAGCATTAGTGAGGCTCTAAGTTCAATCCCCAGTACTGCCAAAAAAATAAATACTTCTTTTTTTTTTTTTTCTTAATGTGTATGAGTGTTTTGCCTGAATGAGTGTGCCTCGTGCCTGAAGAAGAAGGCATTGGATTCCTTGAAACTGGCATTATGGATGGCTGTGAGCCTCATTTGGGTGCTGGGAACTGAACCCAGGTCCTTTGCAAGAGGAACAAGTACTCTTAACTGCTGAGCCATCTTTCAGCCCAGTGCTATTGATAAGCAATCTTTTGAAAAATGAAATTGGAACATAAATTATCCTTGCCGTTAACTGTTCAGTATTTGGGAAATGTTTAACATTGTAGTACTAGTTATTGTCGTCTTTCCTGTACACATAAAGAGATGCTGTCTGGCCAGAGGGAGCAGTAGACCAACTACTGTCCTCTTTTCCCTAAGTAGACATGCTAACTGTTGAGAGATGTGTAGAAGTGTTTACCTGTTTCAAGTGCTAATTGCCCCTCCTTTCTTTCCTCTCTCTCTCTCCCTCTCTTTCTTTTCTTTTCTTCTTTCCATGTCTTTAAAGATTTTAAGTGTGTGTGTGTGTGTGTGTGCATGTGTCCTTGGAGAGACTAGAAGTGACCAATGGATCCACTAAACTGGAGTTAAGGGTAGTTGTAAGCCACTCAGCATGGGTGCTGAGAACTGAACTCTGATCCTTTCTGCTCTGCTTTATCTGCTGAGCTCTCTCTCCAGCTTCTGCCTTAATTTCTTCTTACTGGAGTTTTAAAAAGTAAGGTTTAGGTAGTCACTTACACATATACTGCTTTCACTTTAGGGCAAGAAAGCTTGGCAGCTGGGAAGATGATTAAACTGGGAACCCAACACTATGTTTCCTTAGCTGTGTGACTCTTAAGATCTGACAGGATCTACTGGGTCTTTCAAAAATGTTGTCTGATTGAAACTTTTGGTAAATGTCACTTGTAGGTAACTTACTGAAACAGGAAGTCTTCTTTCAGATGTTTTGATGGTGGCATCATATCCAGGCTGTTCCTCTGAAAAGCTGAGTTTATATACAAATGCTCCCAAACCTCTATGTAACACAGTTTTTCTGCCATTAATGATAGAACCTAGAATAAAAATTAAACCTGTGGATTTTATGCATCGGATACTAAAGACTTGAGTGTTTGGGATCATGCCAGCTGATGGTAGTCCATTAAGCTACTTGCTTGTCTCATAGTTATTGATACATTTTTATGTATATTTTTAGCTGAAGTAGTTATTCATTTTAAATGGATGGGATTTTGACCCTCAGTATTTGTCATTAAATTCTTCCAGTGCAGAATTTCTTTTTTTTTTTTTTTTAAAGATTTACTTATTTATTATATACACAGAAGAGGGTGCCAGATCTCATTACATATGGTCGTGAGCCACCATGTGGGTGCTGGGAATTGAACTCAGGACCTCTGGAACAGCAGTCAGTGCTCTTAACCTCTGAGCCATCTCTCCAGCCCCCAGTGCAGAATTTCTGAGTACAGTATATTCACTGAGCATATGAACTGAATGACTCGGTTTCTAAATGACTGTGTTTCATGTTGGCTTGTACAGGTTGTTTTTGTTTTTGTTTTCTTTTTTTGCCTATAGGGTGGGTCAGGTGAGGTATGTGCCATCTTGTATATGTGGAGGTCAAAGTTTTTCATTCTCTCCTTCCACCACATGGGCAGCAGGTATCTGGCTCAAATCATCAGGTTTGGTGGCAAACACCTTTATCCGATCTCACCAGCCCCTGTTCCATTTTGGTGATGCCTTTGCCCCGTGGCAGAGGAATTTATTTGAACAGTGTTTAGCCCAGAATAATTACCACATCACCTCCAGTGTTCAGTTCTTTTGGCTTTCTTAAAAAAGTAAACAAATACAAACCAGTTGACATTCTGTATCAGCCACCATGCCTGGTGTTGAGCTTATGCTTGTTACATTCTCTCAGGAACCATCTGTTCTCCCCAGATAGGGCACCGAGAGACCCAAGAAACTTCTTTTAAGGACTGCCTGGTGAATTTATTGGGGTTTCTTACAAAAGCATGGATAACTAGTGGAAATTAGCTGTGTTACCAAAAGGTCCCATCCCGGCGTGGGGATTATTCATGAGAGCTGTATCGCTGCAGTCTTAACCCCTAGTCAACCTTCTACCTTTTATATACTTTATCACTCTCTATTGCCCAAGACCAAACACAGCTGAAGGGAAGGAGGATGTGAGTGGTGACTGGAATCTCAAGAGGACCAACTCTGCCCTTCTGCCAGCGAGTGTTAGCAGCCCTATTACTGCTGCCATGTATATAGCTGTCACTGTATTGCTTGCTTTTCTTGGTGTGATGACTGGGGACCAAGGTATTCTATAGGTCACAACAGTTATCTTCATGATGGCAGATGGTCTTGTCACGTCTGCAGAAAATGGCTTCACTTCAACACTTAGTATATTCTTTTATATAGAATATTGATGCTAAGAAGCACTTCCTAATCTATCACTTTTCAGTTTAGTGAGAACTTGGAGGAAAGCAAATCGATTCTCTGTTTTTCTGTTCTCCTCTTGCTAAGAACACCTCTCTCTCTCTCTCTCATTCCTTCCCTCCCTTCCTCCCTCCCTCCCTTCGTCCCTCTCCCTCTCTCTCCCTCTCCCCGCCTTGTTCACTCTCTTGCCCTGTCTCTCTTTTTCAAGACAGAATCTCATGTAGCCATTAAACTCATCATCTTCTTGCCTGTACCTTTCGAGCACTAGATTAAAGGGGTGGGCTACCATACTTGGCATAAGGACATAATTTTTTACCTTTATTTTCTTATCTCCTATTAAATGTAATTCAGAGGTAGTTAGTATTTTTTCCTTTTCAAAATATCTGGCATATAGATTTTGTTTTAGTCTTTCTTTAAGAGAGGTTGTTACCTCATACTTAATAATGAAAATAAGATTTATTTAGTACTTCCCAGTTTACAAAGTACTTTCACATGCTCTGTCTCATGTAATCTTTATAACTGTTCTGTGCCAAAAATGTGGTTCTCTAAATGTTCTGCTATGAAAATGTCCTGTTTTTCTTCTAGTTAGTCTCCTCTATTTTATACAGTAAGGCCAAGATAATAATTTTAAAATACCGCTTGACTATTGGTGATTCTCAGCAAGCTGAAGAATGGAGTAAAAACTTATCTATATGTCAGTTTCTCATAAAGAGCATACAGGAGGAGAGTTTTATCTAGTTCACGGTTCCAGATGCTTCAATTCATGATTCCCTGGGTTTGTTGCTATAGGCTGATGGCGAGGCAGAACATAGGACTAAATGGTATAGTGCGGCAGAGCTGTGCACCATCGGGTCTGGAAGAAAGTCAGAGAAAGAGAAGAAAAAATATTCCAGGAACTATATAGACCATTCAAAACTATGTCCTGGTGAACAACATCCGCTCATTAGGCTCCATTTGCTAGTTTTTATTATCTGTCAATAGTGCCATCAGATTATGAATCCACCAGTGAACTAATCCATAGACTGATTAATCCAGGTCAGCCTTTCCTGATCTAATCACCTCCTAGTAATTGGACCAACAAGCTAGGACCAAGTCAGTTCGGTTCACTTTAGCAAACATCTGTTACTTTATATCAGATACTGCATTTGTTGCTGGGGATATAAGAAGTATTGATAGTTAGGGATGTAGCTTAATGATAGAACATTCACCTAACCTAATAGACAAGGCTCTGAATTTAATTCCCAGTGTGCGCTCTCTCTCCCTCTCCCTCCACCTCCCCCCCCCCCAACATTCTTGTCCTCCCTAAGGTAACTAACTTAACACACTAAACACACTGCCTCCCTAAGGTAAAAAGAAATATATATATATAACAAACCTGACAGTACCTGTCACTCTGCTCTTGAGAAGCTGAGGCAGGAAAATTGTTATGAGTTCAAGGCTAACCTGGGCTACATTTTGAGACCCTGTCTCCAAACATAGATAGATAGATAGATAGATAGATAGATAGATAGATAGATAGATAGATAGATAGAGTGGGGCATGGCTGTACATGCCTTCAATCCTAACACTCAGGAGGCTAAGGCATGTGGATCTCTTGTGTTCAAGGCCACCCTGGTCTACATAGCCAGGCCAGGCTGACAAGGGCTATATAGTGAGAGCCTATCTTTAAAAAGGGGGGTGGGGGGCATGACATTACAATTTTCTAGAAACTAGATGTTCATTTGTGTTATTAAGCTTCTTGAACCTCATATAAAAAGCTAGTTCCAGGCTGCCCAGGGCTACATAATGAGACCCTCTGTTCCCCCTAGGAAAAAATTCTAAAGGAAAAAATTTTTTCAGGCTGGGGATGTTGTTCAGCATGCCTAGCATATGGAAGACCCTGAATTCTATCCCAGTATCACAAAACATACACACACACACACACACACACAAAAAAAAAAAAAAAAAAAAGAGGAAATGCCCCTAATTGTAACCTGATATTCTGACTGACTCAAACAATTAGAGAATATGATACATGAGAAGAAATGGTAAGAAGCCAGAAAGGTTCATTAGAGACAACCTGTGGGTAGCCTTGAATATGAATTCCTTTCTCTGCAGTACACACACCCAAGAGTATATCCTAATAGATCAGGGCCTCTGTGTACTAAGCTGCAGAACAAATTACCTTTTTTTTTTTTCACTTGTAGAGTTAAGAAAAAAATATGTACATTAAAATGAATTTATAATATAAAAATCAGACTACTTTTTTAAAAAGTGTGGACCATTTTTTTTAATGCAAGTGTTCAAAGAAATCACAGGTTTTTTTTTTTTTTCTTTTGAGATAGGATAGGGTCTTATTAGCTCTTCTTGGCCTAGAAATGCTAATGTAGACCAAACTGACCTTGAACTCATAGAGATCCACCTGCCCTCTGACTCCCCACTCCTGGGGTTAAAGGTGTGTCACCATGCCCAACCTGGATTTTTTTTTTTTAGATATAGGAGGTGACCTTTATTCTTCAGGTCACTTGGTTGTACCCAAATGTGCTTTCTCCTCTATTATCCAGACTCTTCTATGTACTTAGTCTCATTTTTGTCTTAACATCATCACATTATATAATTTATTAGCTGAGGTTTTCATCAAGTACATAGGACTGTGTGAGGAGCTAGAGTATATTCTCTGAAGCTCGAGAACTGTGTGGCTTAACTTGGATGGGTGGTGTTTGATGTAATAGGTGTTAAGTCATTCAGATACATTCCCTTACTTCTGCTCTTCTGCTTTTCTACTTGAGTTTTATGCTGCCTCATACATAATCATTCAGAGTCATAGATCTGATTATGTGATTACTTCCAAATCTTGTTTTGAACCTAGAATAGTATTAAGGTTTTCCTAATACAGCCACAGCCTTTCCCAGTTTTTGTTTCCCAGTTTTTGTTTTAACTTCTCCTTGTCAGTCTTCACCCAGCCCCAGACTCTGGACCACTCTTTGTCTGTAGCATCTCCTGCTTTATTTTTGTTTGTTTTTGCAGTTTCCTCTCCCTGAAATGATCTTACCCATTCTCCAGCTGTTAAAATACTGCTTGTTCTTCCAGACTTTGTAGAGGAGGGAGGTCAAAGGGGAAAATTCAACTCCTGAGATTTCCCTGGTTCTTCTGTCATCTACAGTACTTATTTCCTCTTTTTGTTCACAACAATATGCAGGTTTATTCCTTTGCTGCACATAACTACCACCTTGGTTCTCCTTAAATATTAGATCTCTCATTTCATCCTACCTCCTAACTACTTACTGATCTGTGCTTAAATATTTTCTAGAGGTAGGGGGAGATTTGAGACATGAGATCATGCAGCCCAGGCTGGACTTAAACTCAATGTGTAGCCAAGGATGACCTTGGATTCCTGATTCTCCTGCCTCCAACCTTTTCCAAGTTTAAATTTCTATCTTTGAAATTGTGGCATTTCTTTTCAGTTCACTTCATACCATAATAATTGAGAAGTAATAAGATTGCATGTATGGGGGGGCATAAGGGAGAGAAGAGGGGATGGATTTGGTTGGTTTTCTCCTTTTTAAAACAAGCAAAACAGGGTCTCTTGTGTAGCTTACATTTTTCGATTCTCAAGCACTTTTTGTCCTAGTCCTGCTGGTTCTCATTATCTCTGTTTAGATTTCACTTAGCTCTGTCTTCATATATGGGAGACCAGTTAGAAAATCCACCTTTCTCATGACCTTGTCAGCTAATGTCACTAAATATATACATTCTCTTTTTCCCTTAGGTAAAAATCTCTACACCAATGAATATGTAGCCATTAAACTGGTGAGTAGAATGTGTGTGTTTGTGGTCTTTGTGTTTTGATGCCTTCATTGCTAATGTCTTCTTACAGGAAGTCGTTGTAGGCATTCACAATAATGCTAATGCTATTTTTACTGTGTGTATGATGCCAGATAGTCATTTTTCCTCCATCAGGATGTTATAATGATAAAACACTACATACTGTGTAATGTCATATAAATGGTACTAAGTGTAGTGGTAGCAAAGATGAGTCAAAATTTAATTGATTGTATATGTGCACACTGTGTGTATGCCTGGTGCCATGGAGGCCAGAAAACTGGAACTAGATGGTTGTGAACTAACTTGCTAATGCCAGGAATTGAGCCTGAGTCATGTTCCTGGGTCATCTTCAAGAACAAGTGCTCTAGCCGGGCGGTGGTGGCGCACGCCTTTAATCCCAGCACTCGGGAGGCAGAGCCAGGCGGATCTCTGTGAGTTCGAGGCCAGCCTGGACTACCAAGTGAGTCCCAGGAAAGGCGCAAAGCTACACAGAGAAACCCTGTCTCAAAAAAACCCAAAAAAAAAAAAAAAAAAAAAAAAAAAAAAAGAACAAGTGCTCTAAACCAATGAGCATTTCTCTGGAGCCCCTTGCCATCTATTTTTATCATTTATTTGTTTGTTTGTTTGTTGTTGTTTTGAGGCAGGGTTTCTCTGTGTAACTCTGACTGTCCTGGAACTCCCTCTTGTAGACCAGACTGGCCTCGAATTTATGGAGATTCCCCTGCCTTTGCCTTCTGAGTGCTGGGATTAAAGGCATGCACCACCACTACCCTGTGACATCTGTTTTTTAAATGTATGGCATTTATTAGTATATTTAACAAAAGAAAACCAAGTCTGACTATCTCATCAATGCTTTAAAATAGTGTTTCTCAACCTTCCTAATGCTGCAACCCTTTAATACAGTTCCTTATGCTATGGTGACCCCCACCATAAAATTATTTCCATTACTAATTCATAACTGTAATTTGGCTACTGTTATGAATCGTAATGTAAATATTTTTTGGAGATAGAGGTTTGTGAGGGGGTCATGACCCACAGGTTGAGAACCATTGCTTTAAAAAACCTGCCAAGCCAGGTATGGCACCATATGCTTTTCAGCACATGCTTTTAATTCCAGCATTTGAAAGGAGGAGGCAGGAGGATCAGGAGTTCAGTGTCATCCTTGAGTTTATATTGAGTTTGAGTTTAAGGCAGAAACAGGTAGATCACTGTGAGTTCGAGGCCAGCCTGGTCTTCATAGTGAGTTCCAGGCCAACAGAGTTACACAGTGAGACCCTGTCTCTACAAACCAAACAAAACTCTCATAAAAACATTCTCTACGGCCCTGCTTAGTCTTTTTATCTTATTTAGCTTGTCAGTTTGTGGGTTGTTAGGATTCTTTTGCGAAAGAGTAGCAGTTGCCAGGTTAATTTCTCTATAAAGAAGACAAGTATTGGGACTAAGAACAGGCAATTTCTTTGAAACTCCCCCGGCTCTGTTCCCGTTTTTGAGGTGTTTCATGTAACTCAGGCTGGCCTTAAACTCAGTGTATACCTGAGTTATCTGATCCTCCTGCTTCAAGTGCTGGGACTACAGGTTTGTGCCACCATACTCAGGCTTGTTTGTTGTAATAGAGCTTGAACCTAGGACTTCATGTGTGCTAGACAAGCACTCAACCACAACCTATGTTACCAGCACACAATGCCCCCCTCCCCTTTTGTCCTGCTTGTTTTTCTTGTTGAGATAGGGTCACTTTGTAGCCCTGGCTGCCCCAGTTCTCAGTGGGTAGCCAGGTTGACTGTAAACTTATGGCAACTCTTGTGCTTCAGCACCCTCAGTGCTGGGATTACTGTGAGACTACACTGGTTTGTGTTTGTCTTTGACTTGGTGGAGAAATCAGAGCAGGAAAAGAAAGAGCACATGTACTGATGCAGGTCAAGTGTCTTTTAAGATGGACAAGTAAGGGTTAATCTACTAGTTTTTCTGTAGAGAAGTTTAGTTCTGGGAAAGTATACTCTAGTGCATTTGCCATTTGACTTCTTCTGTTTCACACAGAATAGTCTTTAACTATCTGAGGCTACCTAACAAAAGAAGCACTCCTCAAAACCCTTAAAGCCCAGTGTTTTAGTGGCCCCTGGTAGTCCTAGCACTGTGGAAGCTGAAGTGGGAGTATTTTAAGTTTGAGGTCAGCCCAGGCTATATAGTAAGTTACAGTGAGACCATGTTTCAATAAACTAAAAACAAAACAACATTTGCAAAAAAAAAAAAAAAAAAAAAGATACCCCCAAACAATGTGAAAACTTGTACCTTTAAATTTCTGTATTACCACTATATATTTGACATTGTCCCTTTATTTTTCAAGGCTTCTTTTGGGGCTTTCTGTCTAGATTTCTTCTATCAAGTTCATACTTTGACCTATATAAATATGTTTCTATATCATTGATAGACATTTCACTTTTCCTTCATTTCCTTTTATTAAGCTTTATTCTGCTTTGTATAGACAATATAAAAAGTAGAATTAGGGGCTGGGGTTCCAGCTTAGTGGTGCCTGTATAACCTGGGTGGGGTCCTGGGTTCAAAGGAAGAAAGATGGAGGAAGGCAGGAAGGCAAGACTAAAATGAGAATTCCTACTTAGAGTATAGCAATTCCATCTGTGAGTTTCATCCCTTAATGTTGAGCTTATTCAAGGGACATAGAGCAATCGTAATTGATCTCCTTTCATTGTGTAAGACAGCCATCTGCCATTGATCTAGGATTTCAGGCAGGCTTGTGTGTTCCAGAATAGCCGTGATTCTGGCAGATGGCCAGCTCTCTGTTCATGGGCAGGCAACATCTGCTACAGAATTGCAGGAAACTTGGTACTGCTATTTCTTTGTTGTTGTTGTTGTTGTTGTTGTTGTTTGAGACAGGGTTTCTCTGTGTAGTTGCAATTGTCCTGGAACTGGCTCTGTAGACCAGGCTGGCCTTGATCTTAGAGATCCGCCTGCCTCTGCCTCCCAAGTGCTGGGATTAAAGGTGTGCGCCAGCACATCAATTCTGCTTTGTTTGGATCTTCATTGTAGCTCTTGCTCCTTTAGGTTTAGGTTTGTTTCTTTGTTGTTGTTTTTTTTTTTTTTTTTTTTTTTTAAGAGGGGAATCCTCCAATTTTTTGTTGTTTGTTTTTTATTTTGTTTCGAGACAGAGTTTCTCTGTATAACAGTCCTAACTGTCCAGGAACTCGATTTGTAGACCAGGCTGGCCTCAAATTCACAGAGATTTGCCTGCCTCTGCCTCCCAAGTCCTGGGATTAAAGACGTGTGCCACCACTGCCCAGTACTCCTTTAGTTTTTAAGAACATTTAAAAATTCACCTAGTAGAGCCAATTGCGGTAGTTCAGAAGGTATATATGCTTGCCATGCAATCCTGACAACCTGAGTTCAATACCCAGAACCTGCATAAATGTGGAAGGAAAGAACCAACTTCCCAAAGTGTCCTCCAACCTACACACACACACACACACAGGCACATGTACCCCTTTCTTATACACACATTATAATAAATAATAATAATAAATAATTGAAGACTGTTTAAAATATGCAAAGTAGGGCCTGCCGAGGTGGCTGAACTGTAAAGAGCACTTGTTCTTGCAGAGAACTGGAGTTCAGTTCCTAGCAACTATGTCAGGTAACTTAAAACTGCCTGGAACTCCAGCCTAGAGGGATCCTGCTCCCTCTTCTGGCCTTCATAGACAACACTGCATATATGCACATACAGAGATACAAACACATATACATAAATAAAAATAAAGTAAATCTTAAACACATATACAAAGTAACCAGGCATGATGGCTCCTATCTGTAATTTCAGCACTTGGGAGGTGAAGCAGAAGGATCACTGAAAGTTCTAGGCTAGCCTGGGTTATAGAATGAGAGATCATGCCTGTGGAAAAACAACAACAAAAACCAATATGGTGTCTGTCTGTTTCATAGCTGCAGTCTTAGTACTCACGCGGTAGAGGAAGATCTGGAATTCAAGGTCATTCTCAGCTACTTAGCAAGTTACTCATCTTACTACTTTTCTCTACACTGCTGTTTTTATGTTTGGGAGGCTTTCTATTCTTAATGCTTCCAGAACAGGTCCTGAAACCATATGCTTGAATAGTCTTCAGCCATGTGCTCAGGAGACTAGCTGAAGGATGTGCATTCCTGTGATTAACAAAACACTGTCATTCATGAATATGTGTGAGGTATAAGTTCACTGTCAACACAAATTCTATGAAAATTAATTGTTGTTTTCTTCATTAACTAAGATATTGAAGGTCTATATTTTTCTCTAAGGTTTCTAGAATGAAATTCAAATAAAGATCCTATGGTTTTTAAATTCATTTCCCTTGTGCTTTGCCATTCTTTAGAGATTACCTCTCTGGGGCCAGGCAGTAGTTTTCCTGTTCTAATTCCATCTCATTTTGTCTCCTCTGTTTCTCATGAAATTATTGCTGGTGGTTTTGCTATTAACACATTTTGTAACTGGCTATTTTATTGGTAATAAAGTAGGTGACCTGTAACCAAATGAAGAGTCCTTCATTCTGAAGAGAGCAGTCAAGGGACTATCAGGTATTATGTGTGTTTCTCTTAATTAACTATGATAATCTTGGGAAACACAAAGTTCAACTGTAGTGATTGTTGGATGCTGTGAGTTCTTTAATGGAGTTCCTTGAGAATATAAAATACTCAATGTCTGACTTTATTTAGCTTAAAATTTCCTAAAAGCAAAGAATGAGTGAATTAGGTAATTTGAAAGAAACTTCTGAGTTCTGTGATTTATAGATTCTATGTCCTAACAAAAACATAGACGGAAGCCGGGCGGTGGTAACAAACACCTTTAATCCCAGCACTCGGGAGGCAGAAGCAGGCGGATCTCTGTGAGTTCGAGGCCAGCCCAGTCTACAGAGCAAGTTCCAGGACAGGTTCCAAACAGGCTCCAAAGCTACACGGAGAAACTCTGTCTGGGGGGGGAAAAAAGCCATAGACTTTTTTTTAGATAGCAATAATTATTGTGTATCTTGAAATAGAAGTTTTTAAATGTTGCTGTTGCAAAAATATGATAAGTGTTTGAGGAGCTGGATGTAACTCAGTAAAATGCTTGCCTAGCATGTATGAAGTCCTGACTTTTATTCCCCCCACCACATAAAACCAATTGTGGTGCCACATGCTTAGCATCTATACCCAGAAGTAGAATTGATTGACTACAACATTTTCAATTGCATCATTCTAGTTATTTATTTTGTTTTCTGAGGTGGGCTCTCATGTAATTTAAGCTTTCTTCAAACTTGTATGTAGCTAAGGATAACCTTGAATTCCTGATCTTCCTGACTTCATTTCCCAAGTGCTAGGAAAGAGGGCATGCTGGCAGCTGCACCATTTTAAATTAAGGCTAGCAACACAGAAGGGTCCTAGTTTCTCCATAGTACTAAAACTACCTTTCTGCTTTGATAGTAGGCATCCTAGTTGAGTGTACAAGTTCAAGAAGTTTTGGTTGTGGTGGTTGTTTTAGTTTTGCTAGTAAGGCCCTTATTCTGTAGCCCAGGCTGCCCTCCATATACTCCAGCTTATCCTCAAAGAACCTACCTCATCATCTTAAATACTAAGATTGTAGAGATTAAAGACATGCCTGGCTTGATGATGAGTTTTGTTTGTTTAGTTGGTTTTTTTGGGGGGGGGGGTTGTTGTTTGTTTGGTGGTGGTTTTGTTTTGTTGAGACGGGGTCTCACCATGTAACTCTAGCAGGCCTGGAGTTTGCTATGCAGACCAAGCTCACCTCTAACTCAGAGATCTGCTTGCCTCTTAAAGCAGGTGATACCACACTTGGCTGTTAATAAGTTTTTTAAAAAGAGGTCAGAACCATCTTGTAGTGGTTTTTAAATCTATCATTTATATATACCAAATTGACATTTTTTATGATGGCCTTCTGTTGCCTTGTTAGCTATTTGCCAATGCTACACATCTGTTCAGAAGAGTTAACCAGTCAGTTCTTAGGTGTGACATAGCACAATATGTGGTTGTTTGCTTGCTGTATCTATAAAGATTTAGAAACTCTTCATTATTATTGTTACTGTTTCTATTTGGTTTAGGTTTTGTTGTTGTTGTTAGTCAGAGTCTCATTCTATAGCATAAGATGTCCTATAACTCATTATATAGCTCAAGCTAGGCTCAAACTTGTAGATGATCTTCCTGCCTCAGCCTTACAAATGCTAGAAATGAAGGCATGAAAGAGTCCCATTTTTGTTAGAAAGACTGATACCAATCACATGGGGGTTTTTTGTTTTGTTTTGTGGGTTTTTTTTTTTTTTTACATGAAATCTAGATTTTTAAGAAGGAAAACGACAACACATGAAGTAAAAGGTCAACTATTTGGGAAAAAGAAGAGGACCTATCGGATGCTAGAGAGGGGAGTAGGGTTTGTGTGTAAAATTTCCATTATATATGTGTATGAAAGTGGCATAATGAAATTGCATTGTTTTTTATTTTGTGTGTGTATATATGTATATGTATACATATAGATATATAAATTAACAGAAATGGGCTGAGTATGAGAGTAAGAGCTAAACAATGGTAGGCCTGAGCTAATGGCCAAACAGTTTAAATAATATAAGCGTCTGTATTTTATAAGTGGGCTATGGGACTGCCGGGGCTTGATGGGATCCAGAAAGAAAAACTCTAGCTACAGTTGAACACATAGCCAAGTGTGGTGGCCCATACCTTTCTTTAATCTCAGTACTGAGGCAGACACAGGTGGATCTCTGTGAGTTCAAGGACAGGCAGGACTACGTAGAGGGTCCCTGTCTTAAACAAAAAAAACTGGATACCACATTAATCAAAATTACTTGTTTATGGTGCACTTATAGTCTTTAATTCTCATAAGTATAAACTGAAATACATGTAGTAATGTTTGTAACAGCATTGTCCATAACGTCGAAAGCTGTAAACACTAAGTACATGCATACACAGATTGAATTTCAGCCAGTAGATGTGTTGTATACCTTACACACACATAGTAAACAGCAAATATACTCAGAGCTCCTTCATATAAAATGATCTACAGGAGTTTCTACTATATAATAGATACAGGTAAGTATTTGGAGCCAGGCATGCTGCTACATACCTCTGACCCCAGCACTCGAGATAGTAAGACAGGAGATTTACAAGTTTGAGGACAGGTATGTAAAGAATTCAAAGTACATGGTCTCAAAAAAAAAAAAATTATCAAAGCTTTAATAATGGCTATCTAAAACAGTAGCTCCTCAGATTATTTGTACTTCTTATTTTTTGCATATTTTAAAGTGTTTTTTAGCATGTACTAATTTTTCTAAAAATAAACTGTTTACTACCCAGAATTCATCATAATACAAGCAAGAAATATCCACTGTGGGTTTTTTGTTTTTTTTTTTTTTTAAGATTTGATGTCTAAACCAGGCATAGTAGTGCACACCTATAATTCTAGCACTCAGGAGTCAGAGAGGCAGGAGGATTGAGACTTTGAAGTCATCCTGGGCTACATAGTGATTTATTGGCAGGGAGGAAAAGAAGGAAAGAAGGTAGATGGGTGAATGTACACATTTTGTGAGAGTATTTTACACTAGGAGAGCTACCCTTGAGAGACGGCTCATGGAGAGTCTGTTTTTGACTGCCCGTGAAAGGAGTTACATATAATTCAGCTCATCTTCTTCTGCCTGTACTTCCAAAGACAACTGTGGTAAGAACACTGTTATATGCAGATCATTTCTGAAACATGAAAGGGTCTTAGCCCTGTTCGTTCTGAAAATCTAAGATTGGGAAAAAAGCTCATTTGTTGAAATTTGACCACAGTTTTTTTTCTTGGGTTTCAGGAACCAATAAAATCACGTGCTCCACAACTTCATTTAGAGTACAGATTTTATAAACAGCTTGGCAGTACAGGTAAGTCCTTTTATTTTCCTCCCATTATTTAATATACAGCTTAGGTGGATACCCTAAAATAAGTTTATTTGGTTTGCCTCCTTTCCTACACCATTTATCTTCCTGTTTATTGGGTAGGTGATCAGTGTGGCCCACCAAAAGCTGCTTGATCTCTGGTTCCTAGAGGTACAGTTGAGTGGGGGATTGTTAGTATTGTAACCCTGCCCACAGGTCAACCTTTAGATGTTTTTACCTGCTTAAACACACATGCTGTGAGGATTTGAGATTTGTCCCTTTCCTAACTTTATATACCAGAGGAAAAAAGGGAGAAAGGATTGGTCATTTGCATGCTATGCTTTAGAGCTTTGATTGAAATAAATCCTAGAATACAACACAGGTTTACTCATTGTTTTGTTCATTTACAAGAGCCACTTGGGGGCTGGAGAGATGGATCAGTGGTTAAGAGCACTGGCTGCTCTTCCAGGAGACCTACCCAGTTTTGATTTCCAGTACCCACATGGTGGCTCACAACCGTCTGTAACTGAAGTTCCAGGGGATCCCACATCCTCTTCTGGCTTCCTCAGGCACCAGGCACACATATGGTGCACAGACATATGTGTAAGCAAAACACCCACAAATGTAAAAATAATAATAATAATAAAGTAATTTTTTTATTGTAACTGGAAACTAAGTTCTCAGGATATGTGTATAACTTGAGGCTTGTTTCCCTAGCCTGAGAATAAAACTGGTAAGATTTTGTTGTTGTTTGTTTATAAATAAATAATTATACATACTTATTTCCATATTTAGCTAGATCGTATACATTGAGAAACACTGTA
Organism: Peromyscus eremicus; assembly: GCF_949786415.1. Taxonomy (NCBI): domain Eukaryota; kingdom Metazoa; phylum Chordata; class Mammalia; order Rodentia; family Cricetidae; genus Peromyscus; species Peromyscus eremicus. The sequence goes on from NC_081422.1 coordinate 60,553,291, forward strand.
AGTTCAGAAGGACACTCATTGTAATTCAGGGTTTCCAGATCATTTCTGGTTATTCATTGTTAGTTCTTCCACCTGATGACTTATTTGCCAAACATGCTTATCTTTAGTCCTTCTAACTTGCCATTATTTCTTCCTGTCCTTGGTTCTTCTCTGACATTTCTGTATTATTTTGTAATAACATTACCACATATGTAACCACAGTAATTGTATGATTTAAAAATTCATAGAATTAGCCAGGCGATGTTAGCACACCTTTAATCCCAGCACTCAGGAGGCAGAGGCAGGCGAATCTCTGTGAGTTCGAGGCCAGCCTGGGCTACAGAGTGAGTTGCAGGAAAGGCGCAAAGCTACACAGAGAAACCCTGTCTCGAAAAACAAAACAAAACAAAAAATCATAGCATTTGATACATACATTTTTAAAAATGGATTGTTCTTTGAAATTCCTTACAGATTCTCTAAGAACACTAAGGCCATGTTGGTTGGATTGTTCATTTTCAGACAGAGTTTCATAGCCCAAGCTAGCCAAGATTCCTGCTGCTCCAGTTTTCACCTCCTAAGTGCTGGGATTGTAGGTGTGCACCACCACACCTGCTTCTCAGTTTTTGCTTTTGGTGTGCTTCCTAGTTGGATAATGTTGATTTGATCTAGTTTGATTTGGTTTGGTTGAGACAGGGCTTTACTTTGTTACCACAGCTGGCTTGAAACTTACTGTGTAGCCCAGTCTGGACTTGAACTCAGAGTAGTCCTTCTGCCTTCGCCTCCCAAGTACTAAGATTACAGATGGGAATCATAACACCTGACTCATACTGTTGTAAGTCTCAAAAATTTCAGGGTGATAACTGTCTTAGTGTAGTTATGAAAAAAACATTTATATACATCTCACAAATCTAAGGCATAAACATTTCTGATCCAACCCAACAGATGTTTGAGTGGGCATGGGGAAGTGACCAGGCCAATTTCCAATATTTCTTCTATAATTCCTTCCAGGTAGAGCCACCACAGAGGGCCAATTTTCTCTTGTTAATATGAAACTAAATGGCCATGCATAGTGGTACACATCTGTAATCCTAGCAATATTGGAGACTGAGGTAGAAGGATCACTTGAGCCCACCAGTTTGAGACCACAGCATCTGTGAATGCAAAACAGAACTAGCATCTAGGTCAGTGGTAGAACATTTATCTGGTAGGTGCAAGGCCCTCTGTTCAACTGTGGGGAAAATTCTTTGTATGAGAATAAAATCTGTGCTGTTGGAGTCATGCTCTTTCTAAACACAAAACACTGTAGTCTAGAGGTTTGGACATTCTCTGTAAAGAAGCATTACACAGAGAACATTAGAGAAAGGGGTTTACAAAAATTGCATTACAAAATTCCAAAAAAAGCAGCAAAGAAAAACTAGAAGCCCTGATATTGGTATGTCTGTTTGCTGCCAGTGAGAATAGGAGGGCTCTTCAGGCCAGCTCTCACTGTCTGGAAGACTGACTGACTGTTGGTTTTTATCCAACAGTTACATCTAAAAGTTACAACATCTTCTGCATTTTATTATTTTTATTTGTTGGTTTTTGGTTTATTGGTTTTTGGTGTGTAAGCTAGAGTTGATGTTGTGTATCTTGCTTTATTGCCCTTCACCTTATTTTTTGAAACAGTGTCTCTCAGTTAACCTCACTATTTTGGCTAGGCTAGCTAGCTGGCCAGTGAGTTCCCTATCACTAGAGTTATAGACAAGCACTTCATCCACTGAGAGTTACCTCTGCAGCATCTTCTACATTTTCTGTGAAATTCAGTAGTGTTTCCTGTCTTCCTTTTTACTTTTGAGCTTGCACATTGACTTCTTTCTTTTCACACATTTATGTGTGGGGGTGTTTTGCCTGCATGTATGTATTCATACCTTGTACATGCCTGGTGCCAGAAGAGGGTGTCAGATTTCCTGGTAGTGAGTTACTGACAATTTGTCAGCTGCCCAGTGAGTGCTTGGAATCTAACAAGGGTCTTCTGAAAAAGCAGCCAGTACTCTTTACTGCTGAGCCATCTCTCCAGCTCCTTTCTTTCTGTTGTTGTTTGTTGATTTTGATAGTACCTTGCTGTGTATCCTAGGCTGGCCTTCAGTTTTTCTGTGTATCTCAGGCTGTTCTTGAACTTTGAAATCCTTCTGTCTGCTTCCTGTGTGTTGGAGTTACAGGTGTACAACTCTGCCCAATTTTACCCAGTGCTCTTAAAATAACTGGAGTGCATGTTGTCTTCTTGTCTGTAAGCCAGGGAGTGGTGGTGCACAACTTTAATCCCAGCACTCGGGATGCAGAGACAGGCGGATCTCTGAGTTCGAGGCCAGCCTGGTCTATAGAGCGAGATCCAGGACAGGCACCAAAACAACATGGAAAAACCCTGTCTCAAAACAACAACAACAACAACAACAACAAAAATTCTTGTCTGCAACTAGCAAGTGGCCAGGTTTTTCCAAGATGAGGAGAACTTTAGGAATGTTTGCAATTTGCCCTAGAGCAGCGGTTCTCAACCTTCCTAATGCTGCGACCCTTTAACACAGTTCCTCATGTTGTGGTGACCCCCAACCATAAAATTTTGTTTCTACTTCATAACTGTAATTTTGCTACTGTTATGGATTGTAATGTAAAATATCTGATATGTGACGCCCCACCCCAAAGGAGTTGTGACCCACAAGTTAAGAACTTCAACCCTAGAGCAAGAATCACTTTTTAATTTTCTTTAAAACCTTTTTAGATTTATTTTTATTTTATGTATATGAGTGTTTGCCTACATAGATGTCTGTGCATCATGTGTGCCTGTTGCCCCCAGAGGCCAACAGAAGGTCTTAGATCTGCCCAAACTGGAGTTTATCAAATAGTTGTGAGTTACCATGTGGGTCCTGGGAATCAAACCCAAGTCCTCCAGAAGAGCAACAATTGCTCGAAACTGCTGAGCCATCTCTCCAGCCCCTTCTTTTGAATTTTCTTAATAAGTAATTGTCCATCTGCTTGATTTCCACCATACCATTTACTATTACTTGAGGTGTAAAATTCAATGTTGGAAACTAAAAGATATTTGGAGTTACCCATCTTGATTCAAAAATCTGCCCTTTTATAATTTTCATAGTGCACACTTGGTTTTCATCTCAGCTGTTTTGTGCTGCTGTTTACCGTGCACCTCTGAGTCTACTTTCAAGCCAGATTTCTCCTCTTTATTAAAGCCTTTTTATAATTTATATTTGTGTAATACAGTATACAGATAACTTAGTGTTGGTACACTAGCAAGCATGGGCACATGTATAGAGAACATTCACACACATAATATATAGATAGAGACACAAATATTGTAGTGTTTTGACGATGATCCGTGGATTGGTTTGCTTGGTTTATTTGGGGGCGGGGGTGGCTAAGGATTGAACCCCAGTCCTTACAGATGCAAAACAAGCTGCAATCCCAACTCCTCCCTTAGCTCTTTGACAGCTGTTTCTCATAGTTGGTTTTGAATGCTTTTATAGTTACACTCAGCTGAAATGTAGCTGGAGTTTTCCTGTGTCCCACCCATTCCTGCAGCCTCTGGAGCCCAATTAAACACACAGAGGCTTATATTACTTAAAAACTGTATGGTCTGTGGCAGGCCTCTTGCTAGCTAGCTCTTATATCTTAAATTAACCCATTTCTATAAATCTGTACTTTGCCACATGGCTTGTGGCTTACCAGTACCTTTACATCTTGCTTCTCCTGGCGGAGCTCGCAGCGTCTGCCTTGCCTCTCCTTTCTCTTCTTGTCTGTCTGTTTGGGTTTCCCGCCTGCCTCTAAGCTGCCTTGCCATAGGCCAAATGGCTTTATTTATCAACCAATCAGAGCAGCATATATTCACAGCATACAGAAAGATATCCACCCCATGAAACCTATAGATTTTTTTTATACAGATAGCATTTTATAGTTGCAATTACTTTTAACCATCTAGCCCTCTCAAATACCTTTTTATTTTATTTCATCATCACTAAATACTAAAACATTGTTTTTGTTCTGTATTATTATTGACTGTCTTTAAATTGTGATAATTTGTGTTCTCCTTGAGAGTGAGATTTGCCTGTTTACCTTTATATCTCAAATACACACACACACACACACACACACACACACACACACACACGGTTTTGTTTGGTTTTTAAAGACAAGTTTTCCCTATGTAGCCTGGCTGGCCTGGAAGGGATAAAGATCCACCTGCCTCAGGCTTCCTAGTGCTAGGATTAAAGGAGTGTACCACCACCACCACACTCTGCTTAAGGATTTTTTTTTTTTTTTTTTTTGAGCTAGGAATGACCCAGTAGTTAAGAGCACTAGCTGCTCTTCCAGAGGTCCCAGGGTCCACTTATATGGTAGTTTACAACCTTCTATAACTTCAGACCTAGGAGATTCTGATGTCCTTGTCTGGTCTCTGCAGGCTCTGCATGTATACATGAGGCAAAACACCAATATACATAATAAATAAAAAGGAAAAAAGGATTTAAAGATTCGTTTTTAATTGTGTATAGGTGTGTGTGTGGGGGGGCTATGTATGAATGAGTACAGATATCCAAGAAGGCCAAAGGTATTGGATCACCTAGAGCTGGAGTTACAGGCATTGGTGAAACACTCAGTGCTGGGAATTGAGCTCAGGTCCTGTGGAAGAGCAATACTCTTAAGCAGCTGAACCATCTTTCTAGCTTTCAAGTGTATTTTAAGGTCTGACATCGTTGAATCACATGATGGGTAGTCAGTATTCCAGTGGCAGGAAAAAGTTAGGCTTATTCAACAAGTTTGTCTTTTTATGTTTTTACCAAGTTACTAATAAAAATATTCCTTTAGGATGACCAAAAAAGGGGAAAACGTGTTTTGAAAGTAGATGAGTTAAAAGAAGATACACAAGATTTCAGTGTCTCACCATAAATATGTTCCTATCTTATAATCATAAGCATTTGTTCCAAGTTTTGGCTGCACTTGTGACTCTTTAGTAGGTGTGAGCAGCCAAAGCACATACGCTTCTGTGTTCAGAACTGAGGTGTTGTCGCAGCCTTATAAATAGATACATTGTGCTCACCAGTGCTTTACTATTATTTATCATAGGCCTGTGATGTATAAAATATTTGGATATTTTAAGGGAGATTTTAAATTTTCTTTGTTTCTTTGATTTGATTTTTTAATGTGTGCGTTTATGCATGTTCTCATGTATTTGTGCACACATGTATGTGCAGGTGCAAATGTATATGTGTGGGTGCCAGAGGGTGACATCTAGAGAATCTGGCTAGTTACCTTGCTCCAGGAAACCTCTGTCTCTACCTCCTGAGGGCTGGGATTGCAGCTAGATCACCATGTCCACCTAGTGTTTATGTAGTCCTAGAGATCCAGACTCAGATCCTTATCCTTCACAGCCATCCACTTTACCCACGGAGTCATCTCTTAAGCCCCTGTATTTATTTATGTATGTATGTTAACATTTTGATTTTTTGTTTGTTTCATTTTTGTTTTTTTGAGACAGGGTTTCCCTGTGTAGCTCTGGCTGTCCTGGAACTTGCTCTGTAAACCAGGCTGGCCTTGAACTCAGAGATCTGCTTGCCTCTGACTCCCAAGCATTGGGATTAAAGGTGTGTGCCACTACCACCTGCTGCTTTCTTTAATTTTTAATGACTACTTTTGGTTTTGCTATATGCCAAAGAGTTCTCTAAATATAACTTAGCCTCTCAAATACTGGGATTGTAGGCATGGACTACCATGATAGGCTCCTATGTTGTTTCATTTAACACCCCGTGTGATAGGTTGATTATCAGATATTTAAAGAGTAAGAAAATCAAAGATGAAATGTTATTTTTAATGATTCTAGAAAAATTATTGAAAGAAATATATGGAGATAAGATTTTGCCAAACAATATTAACATGGTACCTTTTGTGTAATCAGAGGGAAAAATACATATATACAAACTTTCTTTCAAGTGTCTGAAAAGGCACAAGTTATAGCACATACCTGTATTCTCATCACTTGGGAAATAAAGATCAGGGTACATAGAAAGTTTGGAGCCAACCTGAGCTACATGAGACTGTCTGACAGAAACCATAGCAAAAGCATCTAATTGAGAGCCAGGCCTGTTGGTACCTGGCTGTCATCCTAGCACTCAAAAAGTTGGTCCAGGGAGATAATGATTTCCAGGACTGTGTTAGCAAGACATCTCAGAAGATGGAAGACCCATTAGAAAGAAATGGGATGCCTTCTTCCGACCTCCAAGAACGTTGGGGTTCAGATGTACACACCCAAACACACATGTATACAAATAATTTAAAAGTAATAAAAATTCACCTTTTTAAGAAAAATGGGTCCTTTGGCTTGTGTGGCAAATGATTTATCCTGTGTGACCTCTTGCTGTTCCCCATAATAATGCTTTTAAACAGTAACTTTGACATATTTAGTAAAAGTACTAGAGTAACTTACAGTAAATTCCCTGCACTTGATTAGGCATTTGGTTAAATTGATGAGCTCTCAGCTTGCAAACACTTGGAGCCATGTTTTACTTCAGGGAACTGTAGCTTCTGTCTGTACGTACATTTGTCCTTTTCACACTCATCCTGCTATCACTTGTGCGAGTAGTTCATGATTATTTGTCTTCAGGAGCAAAAAAGAGATATGAATTTCAAATTCAGGGTATTTGGGTGGAGTATCCTAATTACTTCTATAAGGACTAAGTAAACAAGATACATTCTTTTAATCTGTTATGAGTTCAAAGCTGCCAAAAAATTCCATTGAAAAAGTTCTGGAATGTAAGCGTGTTCCAGTAGGAATTTTGTGTAGTTCTTATTAAAAGAGTTGAATTATAGTAGCTATCACTTTTCAGATCTTGAAACATAAGTGGCCTGTAAATAACCAAAGAATTTTTTTGTGCTCTTTAATATCAAACCAGTGTACAAATAGTATCTTGTCCACTCTCAACAATTTCAGCTCAGTTAATATAGCTATCTAAACCTACTACTCTGCTACCTAAAAAGGGAGAATGAAAGGGTGTGTGTGTGTGTGTGTGTGTGTATAAAACTGTATATAAAATCCTGGGGGGGGGAATAATATTTACATTTCAGAAAAATATCTTAAAGAAAATTTTAATCTCTTCACTAACTCCTGGGCTCAAGGGAACCTCCTGCCCTAGCCCTCCTGAATAGCTGAGTCTTCAGGTGAACATAACTATACCTGTCACCTTAGTCTTTGTATGTATGTATTTTCATTAAATATTTTCTGATTTAAAAATTAAGATGTGTTTATCAATGGAAAAAAAGGTTATACTTTAAAAAGTTGGCAGTCTTTAAACTGTATTATCTTGTACAGATTTGAGAGTAAAACACAAATGGGATAAAAGGGGGTCCTGGCTCATTTCATGTCAACCTGATACATGCTAGAGTCATCTGAGAGCAGAGAACTCCAACTAAGAAAATGGTTTTATAAGACAGAGCTGTAGGCAAGCCTTAGGGCATTTTCTTAATTAGTGATTGATGTGGGAGGACCTAACTGTAGATGGTGTCACCTCTGGGCAGGTGGTCCTGGGATGTTGGTGGTTTTTTGGCTCTTTTTTGGGGGTCCCGCCATCCAGCTCCCAAATAAAACACACTCAGAGCTTATTCTTACTTATGAATGCTGGTTTTAGCTTGGCTTAGTTTCTAGCCAGCTTTCCTTAACTTAAATTATCCCGACTACCCTTTTCTTGTGGGCAAGGGTGACAGTTCTTACCTCTGTAAATCTTAGTCTTATCTGTGGCTTGCTGTGTAGCTGGGTGGCTGGCCCCTGGAGTCTTCCTCCTCCTCTGGCTGCTAGATCTTAGATCTCTCCTCCCAGTTTTCTTCTTCTGTATATACTCTCTGCCTGCCAGCCCCGCCTATCCTTTCTCCGGCCTTGCTATTGGCAGTTTTTTATTAGACCATCAGGTGTTTTAGACAGGTACAGTAACACAGCTTCACAGAGTTAAACAAATGCAACATGAACAAAAGTAACATACCTTAAAATACTTTTCTACTGTACTGGGTTCTGTAAGAAAGCAGGCTTAGCAAACCATGAGGAGCAAGACAGTAAGCAGCCCTCCTCCTATAGCCTCTGCCTCAGCCATACCTCCAGGTTCCTGCCCAGTTTGAGCTCCTGTCTTGGCTTTCTTCAATGTGATTCAGGATAAGTAAGCCAAATAAACCTTTTCCTCCCTGGCTTAGGGTTTCTATTGCTGTGAAGAGAAACCATGACCACAGCAAGTCTTATAAAGGAAAACATTTAATAGGACTTAGAGTTTCAGAGGTTCAGTCCATTATTATCATTGTGGGAAACATGGCAGTGTATAGGCTGAGAGTTCTACATGCTGATATGCAAGCAACAGGAAGAGACTGAGACATGGCCAGGCTTGAGCATCCAAGACCTCAAAGGGCACCCCTACCCCCAGTGACACACTTCCTCCAACAAGTCCTCACCTCCTAAATGTGTCATTTCCTATGGGCCTGTTAGGGCCATTTTTTATTCAAACTACCACACTCCCCAAGTTGCTTTTGGTTATGGTGTTTCATCATAGTAATAGTAACCCTAACTATGACAAAGATGTCAGTAAGTTCAATGTTGTCATTTAAAACAATTAAAATACTGAAAAACTGAAACAAGGATAATAATGCTGGACAATAAGTTTCCCATCTATGGGCTGCTTCATCCACGTTCCCTATAGTAAGGTTCTGCCACTGTAGGGCTTTGGTAGCAAGCCAGCCACAGGGCCACTGGTTCCAAGGCTTTTTGAAAAAACTCTGGGACTCTCACAGTACTGTATTTCACGGCATTTAGCTGTTGGGATAGCATCATCATCAGATAACTAAACCAACCAAAGTTGTCACAGATCACATCAGTTTATAGGTATCTCTTTTAGAACATTAGGATTTCAAGGGTGACAGTTCTTTATAAAGAAACCTATTGAGAAACAGTAAGAGTCATGTGTGAGGTTAGGATCTAAAGTTAGCATAAAAGGTGAAAAGTACAGATAATCAAAATTAGTCTTGGAAATCTTCAGTTTTCTTTAGAGTCCCTTCTGACTGGGTTTGTGTATGTGCTCATGATCAGTGGATATGTTTAATGTGTATATATGCTATACATCAGTATACAGCTATATACACTGTGTACTTTGTGCAGTAGTACAAAGTTTATATAGCAGCAACCACGTTTGCAAAATAACTTGTAGTAGTGTTTTAGTTTTGTAAACTTTCCTGCCCACACATGCATGATTAAATTTGTTGTCCCTTTGCACATCACACGTGTCCTATATTTTACTAATTTCTTTTTTCTTTTTCCTTAAGGCAGGATCTTACTGTATTATTCTTCTCAGAGAGTTCCATACTGGCAGAGCCTGGTGTGTCTTTCCTTCATTTTTTTTCTCTTTCACTCTGTAGGAAGAAGATCTATAGTATAGTACCTGTCATATAATGAGCACTTAAGAAACCTTGAATAAAGAGGAGACAGATGAGCAGTATATGTGTGTAGATGTAACCGTCTTGTTAAATAAGAAACACAGAGCCAATGCAGAGATGAAAGCTCAAGAGGTCAGAGTAATAGCTAAGCCCTAAAAACCTTACCCTTCACTGCCGCTCCTGTCCTTCCCTCCGCAAGAGTGCTACTTCCTGTGTATCTGTCTTTATATAGACTTTCTGTTCTGCCTTCTCATTGGTTGTAAACCCAACCACATGACCTCCTCATCACTGCCCATCTATACAGACCTCCAGGTCTTCTATGGTTGGTATTGAGATTAAAGGCGTGTGTCTCCATGCTGGTGGTATCCTTGAACACACAGAGATCTGCCTGTCATGTGATCCGGATTAAGGGCGTGTGCTACCACTGCCAGAGTTCTGCTATGGCTTGCTATTAGCTCTGACCCCCAGCCAACTTTATTTATTAACATACGAATAAAATCACATTTCAGTACAAATAAAATATCACCATATATGTGTGGAGTTGTCATCACTGTTTTGATTGCAACTAATTCAGCTTTACTAGAGGACTGTAGGGACATGTCAGGAAACTAAAAAAGGAAAAATACCCATACCTTGAGGAATTGGAGCAGAGAGCTTGGGAAACCTCTGGAGATGAAAAAAACTGCTTTGTCTCTGGCTTTCTGTCTAACTTTTCTTGTCTCTACACTCTTTCTCATCTTTCTCCTTAGTTTTTTCTGCTTACCTGCCTCATCTCCCTCTCTCTCCCCTCATTACCAGCCTTTTCAGCTTCTTCTAACATTTGGTAGAAGACACCATCTTGACAGCCAGAATTACTTCTAAATTTAAGCACCATCCAGGGTTGGCTAGAGTTTTTTGTTTTGTTTTGTTTTGTTTTGTTTTGTTTTGTTTTTTCTCTTTGAGACAGGGTTTCTCTAGGTAGCTTTGGTGCCTGTCCTGGATCTCGCTCTGTAGACCAGGCTGTAGCATGAATCTTAAATGGTCTTATTAATAAAATCAAACCTGGAGCCAGGTACTGAGGTGAATGCTGGAAGATCAGAGAAGCAGAAAAAGCCACAGCCACCTCACCTCGCCAGTTCCTCAGCTGATCCTGTTTTTTCAGACTGGAAGCTTCTGTGTCCTCATCCAAATGGATCTCAGCTGAACTGCTGCTAAAAGCCTGAAAGCTTAACCAGCCTAGTTCCTAGTTTTCATGCCTTATATACCTTTCTGCTTTCTTCCCTCACTTCCTGGGATTAAAGGCTTACTTTCTGGGATTAAAGGCGTGTGTCACCATGCCTGGCTGTTTCCAATGTGGCCTTGAACTCACAGAGATCCAGAGGGATTTCTGCCTCTGGAATGCTAGGATTAAAGGCATGAGTGGCACCATTTTCTAGCCTCTGTATCTAGTGGCTGTTCTGATCTCTGACCCCAGATAAGTTTATTAGAGTGCACAATATTTTGGGGAACACAATACCACCACACCAGGCTGACCTCAATCGAACTCACAGAGATCGGCCTGGCTCTGCCCACCTGAGTGCTGGGATTAAAGGTGTATGCCACCACCGCCCGGCTTGCTAGGGTCTTTATGTCCCAGCTTCAGCTGATGGGTGGATCCAGTTTAGGTTAGCTTTCTAGTCCTTATTTGATAGCTTTTTCAGGGGTTATGGGATCCTATAGTCACCACCACACAGCAAAGAACAAATTTTCTAAGACTATAGCTTAAAAACTGTGAGAAAATGGTTGACAGTATGACAAGAGAATGGTGGAGGGGGTTTCACAGAAAAATTATCATTTTATTTTGTATACATAATTGTTTTTCCTACATATGTGTATGTGTACCACATGTGTGCCTGATACCCTTGAGACTAGAAGCAAGAGTCAGATCCCCTTGAAGTTATAGACTGTTGTGAGCTGCCATGTGGGGTGATGGGAACCCATCCCAGATCCGTCTGACATGGGTGCTAGTTACCAAACTAAGGTCCTTTACAGGATTAGTATATATTCTTAATGGCTGTGCCATCTCTCCTACTCCAACATATAAATTTTTTAAAATTATGTTTATTATGCAAATTATATATTATTGTGTATAATAAATATTATGTTTTGTTTAGGGGTGTGTATATGTGTGTGTTAATTACTTTTCTGTTGCTCTGATTAAACACCATGACCAAGACAACTTATAGAAGGAAGGGTTTATTTTGGGCTTACAGTTCCAGAAGGGTGAAAAAAGCCCATCACCAGTACAATGGAGAAGCATGGCTATAGGCAGAAATGGTTGCTGAAGCAGCAGCTCAGAGGTCATATCTCAGATTGGAGGCAGGCAGCAGAGAATGAACTGGTACTGGCACAAGTATTTTAAATTCTCAAAGCCTACTTCCAGTGACATACTTCCTCCAAATTCTATCCTAAATCTATCCCCAAAGTGCTACCAACTGGAGACCAAGTATTGAAAATGCTTGAGTCTGTGGGGACATCTCAGTTCAGACGTGTGTGTGTGTGTGTGTGTGTGTGTGTGTGTGTGTGTTTACCATGTGCATGTGGAGTCAGAGGACAAGTTGTAGGAGTGAGTTCTCTCTTTCTGACTTGGGGGTTCCAGTGATGGAACACAGGTTATCAGGCTTGGCAACCTATTACACCATCTCACCACCTGCCTTAAGACATTTTAAACAACCATGTGGGAATAGGATGCAGCTAAATGATAGGGTCCTTGCTCATCATGTGCAAAGCCCTCATCCTAGCTCATGCAACCATGAAAGAAAAAAAGGGGAGAATAGGAGGGGGCACTACTGTGTAGTGTCATGCCTTAGGACAGTGAGTACTCCCAGAAAGCTGCCCTTTCAAGACAGACCGTGTTCACCCTGTTATTGGTAAAGAATCAGCTTAGGAGAAGCAAGTGTTTGTCAAGAGAAGCAGTTTTCTTCTTGAGTTGAGGTTAACACTTGACTGTCAAACTTTCCTCCTCTGTGGCTTGCTCCTCTCTGCTTGAAATACATAATCCTCATATAAAAACAAAGAAAGTACAGTCCTGTCTTCCAGGTTAGATATCTGAGCTTTTGAATATCTTTTGCAGAAAAAGCAACACTGCCAATGCCACAGTTACTCTGCTTGGGGAGCAGAAGCTAAATCTACATGTGCATGAGTTGATGAGTCAGCAAGAACCTGACATTGCTCTATGAAAAGCTGCTGCGAGTTCCAGTAATAGTGGGACAAGCTTCAGAGAAATCAATATGTGGCTGTCTTTTCTTGAGAGAGTGGCAGGAGCTGATGGGGAGGGGACAAAGAGGAGAGATCCCAAATCTCCCTATGTTGTACAGAAAGACAGGCATTCACTCTATGACTCTTTCTACCCGATCTGAACTCTGTATGTGGCCCAGGCTGGCCTCAGACTTGTTATCTTCCTGTTTCAGTCTCAAGAGTGCTAAGATTATACCATATTAACTCAGAAAGAATTGTAAACCAATGTTTAAAGAACATTGATGTGTTTAAGTCCAATCAGTGACTGATACCTGATGCTGGGGATCGAGGGTGGGGGTGGGGATGTGAGGCAGCAGGAAATAGGGTTGTTTTATTTACTGAGCTCAAAAAGTTATAAATCACTTATTTGGTACTAATTATTTGTTTTTAATTTTAAAAATTATTTTTCATGTATATGCCTTTGAGTGTATTTATATGCAGCAAATACATGCAGAACCCCTTTGAGGTTAGGTGAGGTGTCAGATCCTTTAGAACTGAAAGCTTAATTGAGGTTGTTTCTAAGTTAAATACCAGAAAATTTTGAAGTTGGTTTTGTTGAGTTAAAATAGCTTAAAAGAGGGCTAGAGAGATGGCTCAGTACAGTTTGTTCCCCCAGAGGACCCAAGTTCAGTTCCCAGCACCCATGTCAGCTGGCTCCTAATGTGTAACTCCAATCCCAGTAAATCCAGTGCTCTCTTCCTGCCTCTAAGGGTACTGTATAACATGATGCATTGGGCATACATGCCAGCAAAACAGCTGTAAAATAAAATGAGAGGAATTAAAGATGAAAAATGAGTTTGGCCAGATATGGTGGCATACATCTTGACTCCCAGCTCTGGAGACAGAGACTGGCATATTTCTGTGAGTTCAAGGGTAGAGTGGTATACATATAGTAAATTTCAGGCAAACCAGGGATATGTAGTTGAGATCCTGTCTAAAACAAACAAAATTAATAAAATAAAAATTAATAAAATTGATATATCTTGTCTACAGCAAGAAAGTCTGGATTTTAAAAAAAAAATAGTGGTTCTACGAATTCCCACCTGTCAATCCAGGAATGAAACAACATGGCATGACCCTTTATTAACTATGTTAATCGGCCAAAGAAAAGAACTGATATCTGAGACCCAACACTATAGGATAAGGATGAATTCTGTGATTATATATACCATGCGGCTTGTCAGTCTGGAGACCCAGAAAAGCTGTCAGTGTGGCTCAATGTAAAAATTATAGGTAACTGATCTAAAGTGACTTGCTCAGGTGAGTGGAACAGTCAAGTCCTAAAATCCTGACTTCTACCTTCCAAGTCTTGGTCTCAGGCTTTTCTGCTACATCACATCTACTTATCTGTGATCTAAATTCATAGACTTTAAGAGTGGTGGCATGATCTCTGGGTCACATTACCTTGACAGGAACAAAACCTATTGGTTTCACTACCATATAAGTATATAAGCCCCAATGACAGTCAAAAACACTGATGATTAGGTTGATGGATTATTGACACAAATGATTAAGAAAAATATTTTGCTCCTGTCTAAACTATAAAGCATTATTTATAGTAGACTTATATAATACTGTAAGTGAGATTCTCTGATTGTGACATTAAACAAATTGCACAAGAAGGATTCTCCTGGTTTTGAATTATCAGTAATACTTTAAATAAAAAGAAGAAAAGACTCCTTCAAACACTCATGACTGAGTATAAAAGGTGTTAACTCCAGTGTGAGGGCAGTAAGTACCCCTCAGCTTAGTCCCCAGGTAATAGGACCACAGCAGTAACTGTTGAATGCAGGTCCAGGACTAGAGACAAAATAGGATTTAGAACTCCAGCAGTTTTGCTTTATATACTGTTAGATTTGGATCTGAAATGTTCTGCCAAAGCTCATGTTTTAGGGCTTGGACACCAGCTTGTGGTGGTATTGGACAGAACCTTTTGAGATAGCACAGTCACAAGGTGATATTGGGACACTTCCTTTTTCCCTGTCATCACTTCCTGGTTGTCATGACATGAGCAGCATGTTTCTGCCTTGCCACAAGCCCCAAAGTGTTAAAGCGAAACCTCTAAAACAGAGTAAACATTTTCCCCTTTTAAGTTGTTTTTCTCAGGAAATTTCCAACAGTGAATTGAAGCTGACACATGTGTAAAATGTTGAAGTATATATACTCCTTGACTTGTCATTTAATCTTCAAAGAATTTACATTCAAAACTTGTTTATATAAATGCCAAAAAAAATAGTGCTGGGGCTGTAGCTCATGGCTTAGTATACCAAAAGACCTGAGTTTGATTCTCCAGCACCTCATAAATAAATAAATAAATAAATAAATAAATAAATAAACAAACAAACAAATAAATAAATAAGTGAGTGAGTAAGTAAGTAAGTAAAAAATTGAGAATAGGGGCTGGAGAGATGGCTCAGCGGTTAAGAGCACTGGCTATTCTTCCAGAGGTCCTGAGTTCAATTCCCAGCAACCACATGGTGGCTCACAACCATCTGTAATGAGATCTGGTGCCGTCTTCTGGCGTGCAGGGATATGTGCAGACAGAGCACTATATACATAATAAATAAATAAATCTTTAAAAATAAAAAATTGAGAATAAGGTTTTGTTTGGTTTGGTTTGGTTTGGTTTTTCAAGACAGGGTTTCTCTGTATAGCTTTGGTTTTTCAAGACAGGGTTTCTCTGTGTAGCTTTGCGCCTCTCCTAGAACTCACTTGGTAGCCCAGGCTGGCCTCGAACTCACAGAGATCCGCCTGGCTCTGCCTCCCAAGTGCTGGGATTAAAGGCGTGCACCACCATCGCCCAGTGAGAATAAGGATTTTTATTTTTTAGTATTGTATAAATGTTTGTCTGGATTCTTTCATTTGCGAAGGCTAGAAATCCCATTTCAAACTCAGATAAGAGACTTTGTTGGTTCACAAGAGTGAGAAGTCAGAAATATAATGTTCAGTTTTCCAGGTACCCATTATTTGAAAATATTACATGAAAGATTCCAGAAATAAACTCTTCTTCAGTTTTAAATTGCACACTATTTGAATGGAATGATGAAATTGTGAACTGTCTTGCCCTAGATATGAGCTATTCCTTTGCCCAGCTTATCCATGCTGTATGTACCTGAACCCTTATCCTTTAGTAACCATCTCCATGAGTTCTACTGTTACGATATTATTACATTGTCATGTTATTTCATAGAGTTCCTTGGAGATCTATCTCATCTGTAAAATGGGATTATCAATAAATTGCTTTTATTTTTCTTCATAGGATGAGTGAGATTCCAGTGAGATAGGAATGAGCTTCTTATTATGGAAGACCAAGGTAGACAGAACCAAAATAATGTATTATCTATAAATGGATAGAGGCAAGGCAGAAAGAGATGGGTGTAATCAAATTTCCTTTGCATATTAGACCCTCAGATAATCTTTGTAGATGGGATAGGTAATATGATTTTTTTGTTATAGTTTAATTAGTTGTTTCTTTTTTTCAGACAGGGTCTTCATTGTGTTTAACTGACCATGAACCTGTGATCCTTGTTCTTCCTTAATAGCTGAGATTGCCAGCCTTGCATGCAAGCTCAGTTCTGCGGGTGTTTAGAGATTAAAGACCTTTGAGTGTAGCTTTTAGTGCTGTTAACTAAAACGAATAATTTTGCTTGGATGTTCACCTATTTAAGGGAATAGCACAAGGTAAACTATAAATAACCATCATGGAAGAAAGTCAAAGTGTAAAAGATTGCAACCTTAAATTACTTTGAATTTGAATCTTTCCAACTGAGGCTTGAGCCCAAAAGAACGTTTGGTTTGGTTTGGTTTGGTCTGGTGTTTTTGAGACAGGATTTCTCTGTGTAGCCTTGGCTGTCATGGAACTTGCTCTGTATGACAGGCTGGCCTCAAACTGAGATCCACCTGTTTCCGTCTCCTGAGTTCTGATAAGGATGGAGGATGGGATCCATTTAGTTTGCATTCCATATACATTTAAAATCTGCTGAGTTTGTATTGCTCTTTGTTTGTGTGTGTGCATTTTAGCATCTTAAGGTAAGCATGTGTTCCAAATAGAAACTCATATCATTTTTCATCAAATTGCATTTGTTAGTTAGTACTCCTTTTCCTCAAATCAGCTAAATACCTGGACCAGTGATAGATACTGATGCAAAAATATTAACATACATAGTTACTGCCTTCAGATAGTCTTCTGTTGATAGGGAAGACATACATGAATAGAGACAATATAATAGGAGTTTGGCATGTTTGTCAGGAAGATGAATCTTCGTCAAATGTTGCTGCTCTTTGGGTAGCCTCATGTTTCCTTTCATTCCTTCCGAGTGCTCTCTAGAATTGTGACTTTTCAGTTGTTCTTGTTCACATGTGTGTTAGGAATCAGTATCTCTTAGCTTTCAGGGTACCTTTTGAAATCCAGTAGCTAGTAGTCTGTCATTATAAGTCAAGCACAGGGCTGGAGAGCTGGCTCAGTATTGCACAGCATGTGCAGCTCTTGCAGGATTTGAGTTCAGTTTTCATCGAGTGCCTCATAACCACTTATAACTCCAGCTCCAAAGGATGACACCCTCACAGACAGATAGACAGACACGCACACACACTCTCTTAAAAGAAAGGGAATATTTTTTTTAAAAAATTCTTAGTCTAAGCATGGTGGCGTACACCTTTAATCCCAATACTGAAGAGATGGAGGCTGGTGGATCTCTGTGAGTTCAAGGCTAGCCTGATCTACAAAGCAAGTTCCAGGACAACCAGAGCTACATAGAGAGACCCTGTCTCAAACTCCCCCTCCCCCCCAAAAGGTTTTGTTTGTTTGTTTTGGTGTTAGCTACCACTGAAAAAATCCATTTTATCATAGGCCTTGTTTTAATTCCTTTATTTAAGTAAAAATTTAAACCTGCTCAAAGGTTCATAGGCATGGTGAGCGTGATTACCTAATAGAAAAGCTGTAGAAGTTCAATCTCTGTGGTTTAGAAATGTCAGGATTATTACTCATCTCATGCCTTTCCTTACTGCTTCTTCTGCCACCAAACAAGTTTGAGCTGGTATTAACAGTACTCTAGCTCCCAAGAGGCCTGTGAACATGATGATTGTAAAACACTTCATTATAGGAAAGACAGAGTAATCCTAATTCCTTAGTTCTCCGTCAACTGTTTTTATTATTACGCCAGCATTTTTAGTCAATTTATATGTAAAACAGATTCATAATATAGACTTGCATTATTCACAGCCAAAGAAATTCTGTCCTTTTTAAACACACACACACACACACACACACACACACACATTCATCTTTGTACCAGTACATTGTTTCTGTAAAGTTACTCTGAATTTTAAAGGTTACATTTAATTCCTGCTTGCTTTCTTCCTCACTGCCCTCCTTTCCCTTTCCCTACCGTCCTTTTTTCTTTTCTTTTTTGCTTTTTGAGACAGGGTTTGGGTCTCACTATGTAGTCTTCACCGTGTGTACCTCGTGGACAGTCCTCCTGCTTCTGCCTCACAGTGCTGGGATTGGAGGCATACACCATACTTTGCATTGTTTTCTTAAAGCTTAAACTCTTTGAGTACTGAGATCTATAGTG
Organism: Peromyscus eremicus; assembly: GCF_949786415.1. Classification (NCBI taxonomy): domain Eukaryota; kingdom Metazoa; phylum Chordata; class Mammalia; order Rodentia; family Cricetidae; genus Peromyscus; species Peromyscus eremicus. The sequence continues at coordinate 60,571,542 of NC_081422.1, forward strand.
GCTAAAACATTTGCTGTGAACGCCTAATAACCTGTTTGAACTGAATGGCTCTTAAAACAAAGTAAAGCAAGGTTTGTCAGGGTCTTTATGCCTGTCACAGTGTTCTCTAACTTGACTTCAGAAATAGTCACTGATGATATGTACTTTCTGAAAATCAAATTGCATTTCTTTTTTTTTTTTTTTTTTTTTTTTTGAGACAGGGTTTCTCTATGTAGCCCTAGCTGTCCTGAAAACCTGTGTGGACCAGTATGACCTCAATCAATCTCACAGAGACCCACCTGTCTACCTCCCAAGTACTGGGATTAAAGACATGTGCCACTACGCCTGGTTTGTTTTTTTTTTTTTTTTTTTTTTTTTTTTTTTTTTTTAAGGACAGGGTCTCACTATATAGCTCTTGCTGGCCTGGAATTGAGATCTGCCTTCTTCTGCCTCGATAGTGCTGGGGTCAAAGGCGTGTACCACCACATCCAGCTCCCTATATACTCATTTTTAATAATAATTTTGTATTAGTTGCTCTTGTGCTTTTGTGTGTGTGTGTGTGTGTGTGTGTGTGTGTGTGTGTGTGTGTGTGTGCATATGCATGCTTTTGTGTGATGTATATACACATATGCACACCAAGGCCTTATTCCTTGGGGAGGGCATCTTACTGAACCTCAAGCTGGTGACAGCCCCAGCAATCCTGTCTCTATCCTCCACAGAGCTATGGTTACTGTGAGTTTGAGGCCAGCCTGGGCTATAAAGTGAAATTCCCATTAGCCTAGGCTATAGTGAAACCACCACCACCTACCAAAAAGAAAAAAATTATACACCTACTGTGTTGTTTCTTATGTCTCATAAATCATGCTAGCATATGAACTTATTTATCCTCATGCTTCTACGGGAAGTACTCTCACCTGCTGAGCCATCTCCCCAGGCCTTTTTTTGTCTGGGGTTTGTTTGTTTGTTTGTTTGTTTGTTTGTTTGTTTGTTTTTGAAACATACTGGCCTCAAACTCAACAGCAGTCCTCTAGATTGAACTTTTAATATAAGTTTCTGTCTGAATTTCATTATGGATAGAATTTGCTTCACAGTTAGACAATATAGTTGTTTGTTTGTTTTTAAAGAAATGGCCAGGCAGTGGTGGTACACTCCTTTAATCCCAAAACTTGGGAGGCAGAGGCAGGTGGATCTCTGAGTTTGAGGCCAGCCTGGTTTACAAAGCAAATTTTAGGACAACCAAAGCTGTTACACAGAGAAACCCTGTCTCGGGGGAAAAAAAAAAAAAGAGGAATTGGAGTCTAATTATTAGGTAATAATATAAGGCAATTCCAAACATTTCAGGTGCTTCTATTTAAGTTCTCAGCCTGATGTACATTTAAAATATCTCTGCGTGGAGCAATTACTGTTCATAGTGCATTATGGGATCTTTTTAGGTAGCAGTATCTTAGACAGCTTGGATAATAAATAAGCAGTTAGTGTTGGTATGGTAGGTTTAACACAAATTAAATTTATGATACACTGATAATTAGCTGTGGTGTTGTAACCTTACTTCCTGTGCTATACAACTTGATATATGTGTGAGACATACGGCAGGACTTATAAGAAAATGCTTTTGCTAAATGTAAAGTAAAGGCTATTTCTGGAAAAATACTTAGGATGATATGATATATAATCTTGCACTTTGAGTTTGTTGAGGATTTAACCTATGATTAAACTGTTCTTATACCTTTGGCTGATTTAATGGGAGACCTCACTTATGAATGCATTATTTCCAGAGCAGATAAAAGGTTATAAAGCTAACCTGATGTGACAATTTTAAGCCTGACACCCCAGTACTCAAAAGACAGAAATAGGAAGATTATTTCAAGTTCAAGGCTAGCCTTGACCAGAGTTAGTTCTTTAGTCTAGATGACAGTGAAACCCTGCACCCCTCAGAGAGAGACAAAGAGAGATATAAAACTACTTTAGTTTCTGATATCCTGTAATCAAAGAATCCAGTGCATATTTGCTTTGCTCAACTCCCCTATCCCATTTCTCTCCTAATTATCTACAGGAAGTGCCTTGTTTACCATGTATATAGCTTGTATTGCATTTATACTGTCCTTACTTGTTGTTTGACTCTTAGATGGTCTTTTAATAAAAAACCTAGAGCCAGATATTGGGGTGAAAGATGAAAGGTCAGAGAAGCAGAGCAAGCCACAGCCAACCTCAGCTTGCCAACTCCTCAGCCAATCCTGTTTCCTCAGACTGAAAGCTTCTGAGTCCTCACTGGAAGGGATCTCAGCTGAACTGCTTTAGTTCCTGTTTCCTCACGTCTTATATACCTTTCTCCGCCCAGCCATGTCACTTCCTAGGATTAAAGGCGTGTGTGCTTCCCAGTACTGGGATTAAAGGTGTGTGCCAACCACTGCCTGGCTGTATTCCCAGTGTGGCCTTGAACTCACAGAGATCCCGGGTGATAGGAATCTATGTGTAATAGATAGGCTTCTATGTGTAATCTAGTGCCTGGCTCTGTCCTCTGATCCTCAAGACAAGCTTTATTAGGGTACACAATATATCACCACACTTATTGTCCAGGTCTTATTAAAGAATTTCACAACATAATGTTAATTTAAATTCTATTAAGCAGTGAATTAAAGATGACTGTACAAAAGAGGGAAAGATTCAGGATTTTCACTTGCATTCAGCCCAGGGGTGGGTAAAACATTATTGTATGATAATCTCTGGCCAAGAGTCATGGAGGTCTGTTACTACTGTATGGATAGCCATGCAAAATACATAGGTACAGAGTAGCACTTATACAGGCAACTCTTTGTACAAACAGTTCTATTAAATTATTTCTCCTAAAGAAAATTTCCTGCTTGTTAGTCCATTTTTTATAATAATCTAAGAAACTTGGAATAGAAAGCTGCCCTCACCCCCAGGAAGTCTTTTAAATAAATAATCTTAAAATTATTTCCTTTAAAAGGAATTGTGTCCAAGCTTGATATGGTGACTCACACATGCAGTGCCACCAGTCAGGAGGTTACAGCAGGAAGAAAGCAAGGGTGAAGCCAATCTGGACTGTATATAGTGAGACACAATCTTAAGTTAATAGACAAATAAGTTCAGTTGTTCCAATCTGAAAGAACTGTGTAGAAACTGGTTTGTTTGTATTTTCTGAGTCCTAGTAATGTGTAAGTCATAAAACAGAGCAATGCCCTTTGTTTCTCCTCTCCAGGTGGCAGCTTCTAGTTGGGGCTGCCCATCACTTACAGAGTGTTTGCTTCTGCTCCACTCCTAGAGAGTCTAATTCAGAAGGTGTGAAGCAAAATCACTTCATCTGTTTTTAAGTTTTAGAGATGTGTCAGGTGAACATTTTTCTAGTTATATACCACTGATAGCTTACATTTTAATTGCTACTCCACATGGAATCTAAGTTTAATTCATACTGATTCTGTGGCCTTACAAAGATGTAGTCAGAAGGAAATTATAGTCATAATTTAGATTTAAAGAGGAACTAGTTTAAATTCTTCTGTGTTGCAAAGATGAAAAAGCCAATCTACAGGGGGGCCAAAGGAATTTGCTAGAAGTAGTCACAGAAGCAAATACTAGATACAAAACTCTTGACTTGAACTCTTTCTGCACTAGTGTCTTGGAACTAGTACCTCCCTAGAAATGCTGTCAAGCTACTCAGTGGTCTGGATATGGTCTCAGACATCCCAAAGTTCACTAAGACCTTCTGAAGTTTTGCCTGCAGCAGACAGGAACTCCTCATTCTTTTAAGTTTCTAGCAGAACTTATTGTTGACATTATTGTTAGAAATTATAGGTACTGAGCAGTGGTGGTGCATACCTTTAATCCCAGCCCTTGAGAAGCAGAGGCAAGTGGATCTCTGAATTCAAGGCCAGCCTGGTCTACAGAGTGAGTTCCAGCACAGACTCCAAAGCTACACAGAGAAACCCTGTATAGAAAAACCAAAAGAAAGAAAGAAATTATAGGCATTACCCAAAAATGCTTTTGTCAAGTTTTTAGTAAATATGGAAACTTGTGACAAGGGGATACCTAAGTTTGATATCGAAGGTTGTTGAGATGTTGAGAACAAGCAACTTATTAGTCTCATTTTTAACTAAGTAGACCTGACTTGGAGCCTGTGTTTAAAAAGAGGCTAGTGTGCCTAGACTTAGAAGTCAGCCAAGGAAAGGAACAATGTATTTATTAAGTAAGGTTAGCTTTGGTTTTTCTTTTTCAAATAAAGCATGTAACTGTAGCTCAGTTAGATTAAGAAAAATCTAGAAACAGTTATAGAGGTGTAGTTTAGTGATAGACCATTTACCTAAGGTTCAATCCTTAGCATCTTGGGAAAAAAAAAAAAAAAAGGATATAGATGGATGGAAGATTCAACTTGGGTGTGATTATTCCACAGACATCAGATATCAGGCTCTTTCGGGTGCTACATCTATTCCTGTTGCTATATTGTGTTTTGAAGGTACTTTTTGATTCTCCTTGGCTTCTGGAGTTCCGTAAGGTATCCCATCCACTAGAATCAGCTCTCTTGAAATGGCTTTTCTAGATAGAACCACCCTACCCAAAAATTTCTGCTTCCATCTCATTGATCATTTCTATAATTAATTGTAACTGTGCAGGTTGCTTTTGCAGTAGTCAGAAGTTGCAGTGGTCAGTCAGTAAATTTAAGACCAAAAAGTTCAACACCTCACCCAGTACCCAGGCGCAGTATGGTGCACACTTGTGTTCTCAATACTAGGGAGGCAAAGACAGGACCAACACCTGAGGTTGACTCTAGCATACACACAAATGTATACACACATGCATACACATCTGCATTGCACACACATAAATACACACACAACAAAAAAAAAAGTTCTTTTAGTAAATAGGGAGAAAGAAACAATGAATGTTGCCAGACAACTAACAGACCTGCTACAACTAGCTCTGAGGAATATAATACTAATGTTAGGGAAATAAACTTTTAGAGACATTAAAACAACCTATTAAATTGAGTATAAATTTAAAATATACCCAAACTCGGGCAGTGGTGGCGCACGCCTTTTATCCCAGCACTCAAGAGGCATAGGCGGGCAGATCTCTGTGAGTTCGAGGCCAGCCTGGTCTACAGAGCAAGATCCAAGACAGGCTCCACAGCTACATAGAGAGACCCTGCCTTGAAAAAAACAAAACAAAACAAAACAAAAAAAAAAAAAAAAAAAAAAAAGAAAAGAAAAGAAAGAAAGAAACACGGAACTGGAGAGATGGCTCAGCAGTTAAGAGCACTGGCTGCTCTTCCAGAGGACCAAGTTCAATTCCCAGCACCCACATGGCATTCACAACTGTCTGTAACTCCAGTTCCAGGGGATCTAGCACTCTCCTTTCACACAGATATACACACAGGCAAAACATCAGTGTCCCTAGGTAAATAAATACTTAGGGGAAGAGTGAGTGGTGACCTGGCAGGGAAGGCTTGGGGGTGAGCAGGAGGAGGGATGAGGGGGGAATCTGTGGTTGGTATGTGAAATGAATAAAAAATTTCTTAATAAAATAAAATATTCCCAAACTCTATCTATCATGTGTTTGATAGATAAAAGCAATTAACCTCTTTGGTAGAATGTTCTACATTGAATTTCTCAGCAAGACTCCTTGGAAACAACTGTTACACTTTGTATGTTTAAAATCTTGAAAAATGACTTTTTGGAACAACAGAAGGGGAAAAAAGACAATTCAGTTTAAATCCTTTTTCTGTTTGGAGACAGAATAAAAGTAACTCTAGAACTAGTAGGAGCAAGAGTAACCTAGTAGATGATATAGACTAGGTATGAACATATTAAAATACTCAAGTTGTTTAGGGTCTAAGAGGAACAAGATAGATTAATGCAGTATGTGAAATACATTGCAGCAATGAATCACAGTAACTCCAGATACATAAGGCCTTCCCTGGGGGAAAGGATGGTTAGATTTATATTGCTTCTGCCTATATTTCATCCATATTAATTAAAAACAATGATGGTTAGAGAGACTGCTCAGCCGTGAAGAGCTCTTTCTGCTTTTCCAGAGGACCTGTTACTCCAGCTCCATTTGATCGTATGCCCTCTTCTAGCCTCCATGGGCACCTGTACATGCATGGTACACAGAAATAAAAATTTTTAACTTCTGATTGAGCCATCTCTCTAGCCCCCAAAATAATTCTTTTAAAAAATAGCCAGACAGCGGTGGTGCACACATTTAATCCCAGCGCTCGGGAGGTAGAGCCAGGTGGATCTCTGTGAGTTCGAGGCCAGCATAGTCTACAGAGCAAGATTCAGGACAGGCACTGAAACTACACAGAGAAACCCTGTCTCGAAAAACAAAACAACTACAACAAAAAGATGGAGCTGGATGTGGTGGTGCACACCTTTAATCTCTGGCTTGGGAGGCAGAGACAAGTGTTTCACTCTGAGTTAGAGGCCAGCCTAAATGTAGAATAATATATACATGTCTGGAGTGGAAATGTTGCTGCTAGATGAGATCATTTTTTTTAATGTTTTGCAGCTTTCTAAGTACCCACTGTTCTCATGTGTAATTTTATAAACATTTACTGAATACCTTGTTTTTATAATTCACTTTAAAGAGGAATTCATTCACAAGTTGTTATTTAGGTGAGAAAATCCAGATTTTTAGCTTCACATATCTATGAATTTCAAATTTGGGAAAACTGCAGCTTTTGAGATTTTAGTTTCCCCTTTTCCTTTTATAATTAACAGCAACCAAATGCTAAGTGTCTGCTGACTCCTAGCTGAGAGAAAACAAAGCCCTATAGAGATTCCGTGTGAAAAGAAAGCCAGTTGTGCTGGCCTAGGGCCAGGCTGCACCTCTTTGACCTAGCCTCTTCAATCTGAATTCTCCATGGGCAGCAGTTGCAAACAACTCCCTGTGGCTTTAGCAGTAAGCACTGGGAGTGCTAATGAAACCAGCTAATGTAACAAGGTCTGTTAGCCTGGATTTGAGCTCAGTGAGGCTTCCTTTGAACCTTTTATGATACTTCACTTTCAGCGTCCTTTGGGAAGAATAGTTTACACTCTGAACAAATAATGGAACAGGGACCATTTTCTTTATATAGTAGTGGAAATGCCTTTGTCACTCTGGTATTAAATAACTGCTTATTTTGAACATATTGTGCAATGACTTAGCCTTTTCCACCCAGTAATGGTTCCCACTGAAGCTATTATACTCAGTTTAACTTTTCCAGGAGGGACTGTGAAAGGAAATTGAAATCTCACAGATTACACTTTCTTTATATTATATTCATTGCTAATGCAGTTGTCTTATATTTTGGTTTTTGTGTTTCCCACTCTGTACCCCATACCCTACCCCACCCCCTGCTTTCAGGTGAAGGTCTCCCACAGGTATATTATTTTGGACCATGTGGAAAGTACAATGCCATGGTGCTGGAGCTCCTTGGCCCTAGCTTGGAGGACTTATTTGACCTCTGTGACCGAACGTTTACTTTGAAGACGGTGTTAATGATAGCCATCCAGCTGGTGAGTTGATGTGCTATTCCAGAAGATAAATAGATCTCTTGCCCATATCCTTATGGGCCTTTTGCTGATGTGACATCCGAATTAGTTTTTACAGCTTTAATAAGCCTGCTAGAAGAATCTAGCAGACTTCTGAAAGGAACTATTACAACTGCTGCCTTAGCTTGATTTCTACGTATAATTTGGCCACAAAGACTCTTGGCCAATATGTAATATGCCAGACAACTAAGGTAAGCTCTTGGTCACACAACTTAGAGGGTTACAAAAGGGTTAACTGAAAGAAGTCACAATGCATCTGCAGTTTGCTCTATTTTAAGAATTTGCACCTTGAAGCAGAACCTTTTCTGTAACTGAAGTGGAGGAATATAATTTACATTAGGGAGAAAGAGGACGAATAGGTAGAGTTGTGCACATTCAAGTAATTGCTTCAGCATTTTATTTATAGGTGTTAGGCACATAGCTGTAAGGTTTTATCATGCCCTCCTTCTCTCACTGTTGAAAACTAGAAACAGTTGAAGGTACTACCCCCTGCACTAACATTCATTCAAAAGTCACCTTGTAACTGAGATGTTTAATTCTCTGGCATCTTATATAATACTTGGGCTGGCTAAGAAGCTTTGCAGCCAAATTACATACTAGTTCCAGTTTAAGCAATTAGAACAGTCTCTTTGAGATGTTTTTTAGACCTTCAAGGGAAGAATTCAAATGTTGGGTGGTTTTTGTTTTGTTTTGTTGATATGTTCTGACCAGCTTAGACTGGCTTTGAACTTTAGATCTTCTTGCTTTGGCTTCCTAAGTATTAAAGTGGATGTGTACCACCACTCCAGCCTTCAGGTATATCTTAATTCATTTGAAGTAGTGATGGTCTCACCATTATCCAAAAGCAATTTGGAAACACTTGAAAATTGACCAAATTCAAAATACTTAAGTCTCCCTTTCTATGCAAGTAGAAATGCTTTATAGATAGAAATATCTAATTAAATTTGAGACAATGTTAAAGTTACTTATTTCAAGCTCTGGTCACCATTATAGCGTAAAGACTGTGCATCCTTCTTCTGCTGCCAGCCGGCTAGCAGATGTCAGGCTTGCATTAATTTCACTAAGCCTCTGTTTTCTTATTTCTTCAGTACCGAAATTGGGGTTAGAGAATCCTGAGCAACTGAAGACAGAAAGTGTGGGCAGGAGGTGAAGTGGTAACTGCTCCTGTCCCAGAGGGCAGGTTTGCAAGTTACAGTGTATAAAGTAAAGTATTACCATTTTAGCCAAATTCTACTGTGTCATTTTTCCCCTAATCTGAATAGTTGTTACATGTTTGTAACAAAAAGTACTAGGGGTGGGGTGTGCTAGAGATAGCAGTTAAGAGCAGTTACTGCTCTTGCAGAAAACCTGAGTTTGGTTCCCAGCACCCACATTAGACTGCTAACACTGCCTGTAACTCCAGTTCCAGGGAATATGACATCCTCTGGCCCTGTGGGCACATGTACACAACTGGTGCATGTAAACTCGGGAAGGCACATATACATACAAATACATTTAAAAAAAAAAAACCTTAAAATGCAGATAAATAAATAATCTGGCTGCCACACCGTGTCAATAAATAAATAAATAGATTAATTAATCAATCACTAAATAAGCAAGCAAGCATGATTTTAAGAATAAATATTTTGGGCCAGGCATAGTGGCCCATGCCTTTGAACACAGAAGCAGGCAGAGCTCTGTGAGTTCCAGGACAGCCAGAGCTTGTTTTTTGTTTTTGTTGTTGTTTTGTTTTGTTTTTGTTTTGTTTTTCAAGACAGGGTTTCTCTGTGTAGCTTTGGAGCTGTCCTGGGTCTCACTCTGTAGCCCAGGCTGGCTTCAAGCTCACAGAGATCTGCCTGGCTCTGCCTCCTGAGTGCTGGGATTAAAGCTTGCGCCACTACCGCCTGGCTAGCCAGAGCTATATAGTAAGAAACTGTCTCAAAAAAAGAAAAAGAAAAAAAAAAAAAAAAAAGGAAGCATTTTGGGTCTATGCCTCCCCTTTTGCTTATTTCAAGGTATTTCTATTTTTTTCTTTCTTTCTTTTAGCTTTCTCGAATGGAGTATGTACACTCAAAGAATCTTATTTACCGAGATGTCAAACCAGAGAACTTCTTGATTGGCCGACAAGGCAATAAGAAAGAGCATGTAATACACATAATAGATTTTGGACTGGCCAAGGAATACATTGATCCTGAAACCAAAAAACACATACCTTACAGAGAGCACAAAAGCTTAACTGGAACGGCACGATACATGTCTATCAACACACATCTGGGCAAAGGTATGTTTAGAGGGGCAGGTCATGTGAACAACTTTCTTTTCCAATAGCACCTTATGGTGCAGTACATTGTGCATTACAACTTGTACCATTTGTTGCATCACAAGGTAAGTGACGTTTTTATACTTAAGAGTAGTGAAATGGTAAGTAAGTGATGTTCCCAAACACCTTAATACTGATGGAGACTTAATTCTTTCAACTGTGTTTTCTTTCTTTTTTCCTTTTTTTTTCTTTTTTTAAAGATTATTTATTATCACACAGTGTTCTGCTGGAGTGTATGCCGGCAGGCCAGAAGAGGGCACCAGATCTCATTATAGATGGTTGTGAGCCACCATGTGGTTGCTGGGACTTGGAACTCAGGATCTCTGGAAGAACAACCAGTGTTCTTAACCACTGAGCCATCTCTTCAGCCCTCAACTATGTTTTCTGATGCTTCATTCCTCAGCAGTTTAAGAGCTTGAGTTACTGCAACAGTATAGTAGTGTTTGAGTGGGTTTAACAATGAGACTTGTGTTTACACGTGTATAACTCTGTATAGGAGCAGACAGAAGGAGAACATCAGGCTGTGTCTGTGTTAGTGAAACATGGAGTAGGAGACTGAAGAGATGGCTCAGCAGCTAAGAGCACTGGCTGCTCTTACAGAGGATTAGATTTAGTTCCCAGCACTCACTGGAAGCTCATAACCATCTGTAACTCTAGTTCTGGGAGATCTGGTGCTCTGTTCTGACCTCTTTGGCACCAGGAACACACATGGTACAGACATACATTCAGGCAAAATGTGACTTGGATAGAATGTTTAGCCCAGTGGGTCATTCCATGTGGTGGTTGTCTCTTATTATTCTACAAGGTGTTCGAGGCCAGCCTGGTCTACAGAGAAAGAGAGAAAGATTCAGGACAGGCGCTAAAACTACACAGAGAATCCCTGTCTCAAAAAAAAAAAAAAAAAAAAAAAAAAAATCCGGGTGGTGGTGGCGCATGCCTTTAATCCCAGCACTCGGGAGGCAGAGGCAGGCGGATCTCTGTGAGTTCCAGGCCCACCTGGGCTACAGAGTGAGATCCAGGAAAGGCACAAAGCTACACAGAGAAACCCTGTCTCAGAAAAAACAAAAAACAAAAAAACCCTCTTTTCTCTCTCTCTCTCTCTCTCTCTCTCTCTCTCTCTCTCTCTCTCTCTCTCTCTCTCTCTCTCTCTGTGTGTGTGTGTGTGCGTGTTGTGTTTTTTTTTTTTTTTGAGACAGTTTCTCTGCCTGTAGGCAGACTTTTCTTTCCCACCAGCCAGTCCTAAATAACTGACACAGAGACTCAATATTAATTATAAATGCTTGACTAACAGCTCAGATATGTTACTAGGTATCTCTTACATTTTAAATTAACCCATATTTCTTATCTACAATTTGCCATGTGGCTTGGTACTTTTTCTGTTTGGCATGCCTATCTTGCTTCTCTGCTGAGACTCCAGACTCCGCCCTTCCTCTTCCCAGCATTCTCAGTTTGGCTCTCCTGCCTACCCTTATCCTGTTCAGCTATTGGCCAGTCAGCTTCTCTATTAAACAAATCTCAGTGACATGTTCACACAGTGTAAAGGAATATTCCACATCTGCCTCACAAGTTTTTGAGCTTAAAGGCATGTACCACCATGCCTGGCAAGAATTCTTGAAATTGGGTATGGTAGTATACATGGATAATCTCAGCACTCTGGAGGCAAAGGCAGATGGCTCTCTCTGAGTTTGAGGCCAGCTGGAGCTACATAGTGAGACCCTGTCTCAAAACTCACAAACTGTCTCAGGTGTCACATCAGAGAAGTTTCCATCAGAGCTCTAATGTTGCTGGTTTTAAAATTTGTTATATTTTGTAGGTTATAATAAAGGAGAAAGACCCTGGGAAATGTAGTGTCAAAAACTCAGAGGATTGCTTTTCATAATTTTATAATGGAAATGAACAAAGCGGAAGGCCTCCTAGCTGGCATTACGTCAGATGAGCCAGCTCCCACTGACTGAGACAGCCCAGTTTGTGTTACCTAATGGTTAGAATTAAAGTGAGACCACTGGGGGCTACATTGCTCTTTTTCTTTGAACGTTTAGTCTAAAATTGGGCTGTTGTGCATGTAAAGCAAGCACATCTTTCTTATAAGCTGAGAGTGAGCCTGCACCATGTTAAAGATGTTGGTGTCCCTTTTTGGTTTTTCTCTGTGCAGCCCTGCCTGTCCTGGAACTCAGAGATCCACCTGTCTCTGCCTCCCAGGTGCTGGGATTAAAAGTGTGTGCTACCACACCAGGCTGCCAAGGCTGGGCCTTTTTTTTTTTTTTTTTTTTTTTTTTTTTAATGTTTGTGTCTTGTTTATTTCCTAGTATGGAAACTTCTTTAAAAACAAATACCCACTGTGAAAAGTGAGGAGGGCCTGTTGAATTAATGAATTAAACAAGTGCAGACTGTCCAAACAAGTATGGAGAAAGCACATGCTGGTTCTCATTCTTAACATTCTAAGGCCTAGCCAGGTAGTGGTGACTTATGCCTTTAATCCCAGCACTCAAGAGGCATAGGCAGGTGAATCCCTGTGAGTTCAAGGCCAGCCTGGTCTACAGAGAGAGTTCCACGACAGGCAGGGATACACAGAGAAACTGTCTTGGGGGAAAGTAAAATTAAGACCTAATGATTTAACATTGATTATTTAAAAATTTAAGAGCTCAAAAATTATTTTTCAAATTATCTAAATGATATTTATTTTAATATAGGAAACTGAGGCCCAAAGTAGATGAGTTGGCTGTGTTTTCATTTCATTGGACTGAATTCATAGAAATGGTGAACCCAGACCTAGATTTCACACCTGACTTAGGGTACCATGGTTTTTCTATTCTTGTTCCACAGCTGTGCTTGTATCCTTCTCTGACTTAAAAAGCTGTGGGTTTTCTTGGTTGGATGGGTGGGTGTGTGTTTGGAAAGTCTTTAATTCTGGAGAGAGCTCGCCCTCTAGTGCCCACTTCACTGCAATTCAAGCACTTGCCTAGTGAATTTTCTTATCAAGAGGCTTCCTATAACATACAGGAAACAATATACAAATGGAGAGGTGTGGCCGGGCGGTGGTGGCACAAGCCTTTAATTCTAGCTCTCAGGAGGCAGAGGCAGGCGATGGATCCTTGTGAGTTCAAGGCCAGCCTAGTCTACAAAGTGAGTTCCAGGACAGCCAAGGCTACACAGAGAAACCTATCTTGAAAAAAAATAAATAAAAATAAAAATAAAGTTGGAGAGGTGTGATACTTTGTGAGAAACCCCCTCAATGTGTTTTCCCTTACTGCTCTGCTCACCTCACATACTCTGTTTTTGTCCTTATTTTTTATATTCTGTTAACAAACTTTTGTCTGACTACTTGTTTTCAATCATGTGTAATATTTTATTGCAAATTTCAGACAACCTATGTAAACAAAAGTGTCTGGAGATCTTGCTGATTTATTTCATTCTTTTAAAGACCCCCCCCCCACCCTCCGCCCCATTTCTTCTTTTAATCCTAGAGATTTTGGATGTAGGCACAGAATTATGCCCCAGTCACGGGTGTCTTCTTTTTCTATTAGTAACTGACTTTTCAGGCTCAGTGGCCCATTCCTGTAATCTCAGTTCTTTATAAGCAAGGGGCAGGATCATCACCAAAAGTTCAAGGATTGCCTGAGCTTCATAGTCAGTTCCAGGCCATCCTGGCTACCAAGTGAGACATCTTTCTCAAAAACAAAAGAAAACAAAACAATCAACGAAAATCATCCTTCCATCACAGTACTATTTACAAAGTTGCCTTTTCTAGAAAAGGGTACTATTAGTTGAAGAAGATGACCTCGAAGGTATTGGGGGATAGGAAGAGTGTTTGGAAGGCAAATATGAAGTAGTAGCAAGATACAGTGATATGTACATGTGAAAGAGATAGAATAAAAGTTTTTAAGTTGAAATATTTTCACCTACCCTGTAGAGTACTATTCATTTTTGTTAAAATATTTATTAACAATTTGTGTGTGTGTGTGTGTGTATATGTGTGTGTGTGTGTGTGTGTGTGTGTAAAATCTGTCCTTATATTATTCACCTCCCAACTCCTCCTGGACCTCCTCCAGCACATGTTCCTCTCACCTTCATCTCCTCCCTCTCTTCCTCCTCCTCTTTTAAATGACCCACCAAGTCCAGTTAGTGCTGCCTTCATGAGCATGAGGCATATCCCAGAAATCAAATGACTTCCACCTCCTCCAGCAGCCATCAGTTGCCAGTTACTTCTCAGCTGATGTTGGAGCTTCGTCAACACCTCTCCCACTCGTGTTGGAATTACTGACTGGCTTGATTCTGTGCAGGTAACTAGCTGCTGTAAGTTCCTGAGTGCAGTGACCATTTCGTATCTAAACGACAGCATCTTTCCCTATCCTCCAGTGCTTACATTCTTTCCTCACCTTCTTCCTTGGTGGTCCTTGAGTCCTGCTGGAGGTAGAGATGTCCCAGTAAGGGGGACATACTCAGCAGTCAGTCACTTCTTCTCAGAACTTTGAAAGTTATAGGTCTCTCATAAACTTCTCTGGCCAAAGTTGAGAGCAGCATTAATATATGGGTATAGACATAAAATTTAGAAGGCAGTTTGATGTGTCTTTAGCAAAACAGCAGTAGTAGGTTTCCACTTAGGGCCAGTTTCTTCTCCAGCCATGAGGTTTTGACCAGCCTTACAGCAGCACTACTCAGGCCTTTTTGTACAAGCTTCACATAACTTGAGGCAGCAGTTATACATGTTGTGTTGTAATTTTAGTCTGTAATTTTTCCCAGCCTAGATGACAATCTTGGATTTTACTTTCTGCTCAAAAAAATCAGAATCAAGTTGAAGGCAGTACTTAGCAAAGTTTTATGGTGCATTCCTATAATCCCAACACTTGAGAGGCTGAGGTATTAGGACCATGAGTTTTAGGCCAGCCTGTCTTAAAAAGTAAAACAAGTTGAAGGTAGTCTGTTAGTTTCCCTATGTACTTTTCCCCACCTTTTTGAGTCAGAGTCTCATGTATCCCAAGCTAGCTTTGAACTCACAGAGATCATCTGCCTCTGCCTCTCTGCCTCTTTAGTACTAGGGCTAAAGGTGTGCACCACCAAGCTCAGCTATAATCTCTTTTGGTGAAGCTCTAAACTCAGCTAAAACAAAAAGTAAACACATAAATTATGCCTGTAATTTTAGCACTTGAAAAGTAGAGGCAGGAGGATCATCCTGAGCTACATAGCAGTTCAAGGCCACCTTGTGCTACATGACACCTTAGCTTGAAGCACGAACCTCATTAGTCTTAACAATAAAAACCCAGAGTCAGATATTAGAGTGGAAGATCAGAGAAGCAGAGCAGCAGCTACTTGAGAGTTCTTACCTCTACCAATCCTCAGACTGAATGGGGGTGGTCCTGTCTCTACCTCCCTAATGCTGGGATTAAAGGCATGAGCCTCCTATGTGCAGGGATCAAAGACGTGAGCCTCCCATGTGCTGGGATCAAAGGCGGGCACCACCACCTCCTGGCTCTGTTTCTCTTTTAGACTGGATCAATCTTGTGTAGCCCAGGGTGGCCTTGAACTTCTGATCTTCCTGCTTCCTCCTCCCAAGTGCCACCACTGCTTGGCCTCTGGTTAACTAGTGGCTAGCTCTGCCCTCTGATCTCCAGGCAGGTTTGTCAGAACACAAACAAAATATCCTACAGTACTAGCTCTGTAAAACAAGAACAGTAAATAATAAGATATCTGTGATGAGCCATAACTGGTAAATTCAAAGTAGATGCATATACTAGTATTCAGTTGACATCTGAAGATGTTTTTTTCAGATGAAATAACAAAATTCTGTGAACTTTTCTGCAGTTAGTAATTTATCTTCCCATTTCAAAGGAGAGAAAAAACTAACAACTTGTTTTAGTCAGTTCCAAGGATAGTAACTTGTTTTGTATATCCATAGAAGTCATCTTAGTACTAAACTTGCTGGGTTTTTTAAGTGGTTATGGGTTACATGGAACAAATGGAAACCAAGAAGTGATTGTTCTCTGCTGACTTGAAACTGAACTGTTCTTTTGTTTTGTTTTGTTTTGTTTTGTTTTGTTTTGTTTTGTTTTGAGTCAGGGTTTCTCTGTGTAGCTTTGGTGCCTGTCCTGGATCTCACTCTGTAGACCTGGCTGGCCTACAGAGAGAGTTCCAGGACAGCCAGGGATACCACACAGAGAAACCCTGCTGGGAGTGGAGGCAGGGGGTGCTAAACATGTGTGCTAGGCATTCTGCAGCTTATGTCTTTGCAGGCCTAGACAATGGGGACTATTTGAAAGTAGCTTCCGCTGCCCAGTCTGCTGCTCACTTTCCTTTGTGGTAGCCAAAGGGTAACTGCAGCTCATTCGCTACAAGTCCTGATTCGTTTATGTAGTATCTCACATTCAGACAGGTAACAATGCTGAGTAAGGAGTGGTTTGCCCACTGTCTAGCATTAGGCCTTGGTCTTAATTTAGAATTTGCTCTTCACTTGCTGTTTACTTGTTAACAAAGGAAGGCCACCCACTGTTTTTCAGTTTTGATCTAAAATATTATTCCTGGGTTAGGTATACAAAGATTAGTAAGCACAGTCTTTCCAAAGCAGAAGGGCTTGGGGGGATTACTTGGTTTTAAAGCTTTCTGCTGTAATAACTGCAAACATAATGTGTGATCTGTCTTACTTTTAGAGCAAAGCCGGCGAGATGATTTGGAAGCCCTGGGCCATATGTTCATGTACTTCCTCCGAGGCAGCCTACCCTGGCAAGGACTCAAGGTATCCTTGAAAGTGCTTTGTCTCTCTGCTCAGTTGATAATGAAAGGGCTGCTGGCTTGGTGTCTCTAAAAAGCACAGAGGGGAAGGTTGGCTCCACAGATGAGAGGCAGATTAGTGACATTAGTCACACTGTCAGTGTTCACCTGGGCTTTGGGAGCTCCAGTCTGTTCACATTTGGCTTCCTCACCTTTGTATCTTAATCCTGCCTCTTTGTGTTGGGTTTTCCATAATCCTTCCCTCTCTCCCTCCCGGCCTTGGCTGTGCTGCTTTTCTCTGCGTGTTGGTGTCCCTCCTCCACTATTATTATGTCGCCGGAGGAGGAGTGTTCCCAGGGTGTCAGGGAAGTTCTAGAACAAATTGATGACAGCAGCTGCTACACATTTACCAAAAAAGCCAGCATGGTTTTCCAGTCTCCTAAGGTGAACTGGAAAATATTTATTCATCCTCCATAGACAAAGGACTCAACTAAAATAGCAGGAAAACATTGAGGCTTAACATTGTTGTTCACATACATTAGTAAACAAGTAACTAAATAATAGCCACGTCTTGCAAACATATAGTTTTAGTCACTTTTTTTTTTTTTTTCCTTGAGACAGGGATTCTCTGTGTAGTTTGGTGCCTGTCCTAGATTTTGCTCTGTAGACCAGGCTGGCCTCGAACTCACAGAGATCTGCCTGCCTCTGCCTCCCAGTTGCTGGGATTAAAGGCATGTGCCACTACCACCCGGCTGAAATAACTTTTCCCAAAGCCCTTTACGTAATTTGAGGTATTCCTACACTTCCTTCCTCCAAGTAGGCAGAATAATTCATTTTCCTATGCTGTCTAGGACATTCTCTCTGATTGAACACAGGGCCTTGTACATGCTAGGCACATGTTCTTTCTCTGAGCTACAGCCAGAGCTCTATTCTCTTAAAAAATTTTTTTTTCTTAAGTTTCTCTCCTGACACCTCTCATCCATAATCCTCAAGTCATGTATGTCTTCTCATTGATATTGAGTTTTTTCAAATAGCTACACATACTGCTTACTGATCATGCAGCCAAACAGTTCATTAGTATACAGCCTTGTAAACTTGCTTGGAACTCTTGTGGACTGTGCAACCCCATTTTAGCGGTAGTAATGGATTTTAGAATCTCTCCAATTTACTTTCCTCGATATCACTTAAATCTGGGTGAAGCAGGCTGGCTGGAGCCTAATGAAGAGTCCAAGGTCCAAAAGCTTCGTGTGTGTGTGTGTGTGTGTGTGTGTGTGTGTGTGTGTGTGCGCGCGTGTGTGCGCGCGCAGTCCTGAGTATGCCACATTTTGGATTACTTTGACACACTGACACACACTTATTTGTTAGCAATGCCTATTCTGCAGATAACTTTTATGTCTGGAAAGGTTTTGTTGGTTGGTTGGTTTCCCCTGTCACTAAGCTATATCCTCAACCCTGGTAACCTTTGTTTAAAGGATTTTTTCACTTCTTGTCCTTCTGACAATATATATGTATGTGTAGTTTCTCTCTCCTTTGAAATAGAAAAATAAATTAACTGCAGAAAAGTTGAAAGAAATGTATGAGATTTCATCTGAGAAAACATGTTCTTTCTTTAGATGTCAACCAAATACTAGTATATGCCTCTAGTAGAAAATGGAACTGATCATAGAGGGAGAAGTACTTCTCACCTGAGAGTACTAAACATATTTTCAAGTGAAACTTTCTAGAACGCAGCAGAGGTTTATGTATATCTAAATACAGAATGGCTATACATTCTTATTTGTTAAAGGGAAAAAAATTAAGATCCACTAACAATTCCTGCCAGTTTGAAAATAACTATTATGGTGGCTAGAGAGAGATGCCTCAGTGGTTTAAGAGCATGTACTGCTCTTGTGGAGCACCCAAGTTCATTTCCTAGCACTCATATCAGGTGGCTCACAGCACCTGTGACTCCAACTTCAGGGAACTGGTATTGTTTCTGGTCTCCTTGGGCACATATTCTACATATAGATATACAAATAATTGAAAGTAAAGTCTTGAAAAGAATAACCCCAGTGTCTGAGAACATGTTTAAACTTAACTGACTTAGTATGTTTTTCCAGATAATTTTCTTTCTTTACTGTCTACAGGCTGATACATTAAAAGAGAGATATCAAAAAATTGGTGATACCAAAAGGAATACTCCCATCGAAGCTCTCTGTGAGAACTTTCCAGGTAGGATGTTAAAGGGTAATACAGCCAGTGTGACTGACACTTTGAAGTAGGTTATGTCACAGTATCTATAAACACCAACAGGTGTTGGCCAGATTATTTACATTTTTTCTTATTATTATTCAGCCCAAGGAAGGTATTACTTTTATTTGGTCCATAAAGAAAACATTAGTGTCAAGTAATCTGTATATATATATATATATACATGTATATATATATGTATACATATGTATATATATCTTGTGTGGCTCAGAGCTAACATCTGGGGCATTCAGCTAACAGGAAGGCTTTTTACCTTTTTCTTAACAGAGGAGATGGCAACCTACCTTCGGTATGTCAGGCGATTAGACTTCTTTGAAAAGCCTGATTATGAGTATTTACGGACCCTCTTCACCGATTTGTTTGAACGGAAAGGCTACACCTTTGACTATGCCTATGATTGGGTTGGAAGGCCTATTGTAAGTATCCTTTTAAAAAAAAAGCTCGCTGGGTGGTGGTGATAGTGCACATCTTTAGTCCCAGCACTCAGGAGGTGGAAGCAGCAGATCTCTGTGATTTTGAGGCCAGCCTGGTCTACATAGTGAGTTCCAGGACAGCCTGGGCTGTCACATAGAGAAACCCTGTCTTGAAAAACCAAAAAAAAAAAAAAAAAAAAAATTCTCAGGCCTGTATCGCCCAATCTTTTTACTTGCCAGTCCTTCTGCTTATAGGAAATTGCTTGCATTTACCAACCTTTTCCAAGTAACACTATAGGTTGCTGTCATTAGAACAATCAATGAGTTATATGGTTTTTGGATTATGACTTGTGGAGGCTGAAGAGATGGCTCAGCAGGTAAGAGCACTTGCTATTCTTACAAAGGACCCAGGTTCAGTTCCCTGAATTTACATGGTGCCTGACAACCATCTATAACTCCAGTTCAAGGGGATTCAGTGCCCTGCCTTCTTCTGCTCTGTGAGTACCAGACACGCATGTGGTGTTCATATTTAGGCAAACACTTATACACATAAAATAAAACAGATCCTCAAAGATTATAATGTATATCCTGAGATACTAGAAATTTTTTTTATTCTTATTTATTTTTATTTTATGTGCATTGGTGTTTTGCCATAGGTCAGGTCCCCTGGAAATGGAATTACAGACAGTTGTGAGCTGCCATGTAGGTGCTGGGAATTGAACCCAGGTCCTCTAGAGGAGCAGTCAATACTCTTAACCACTGAGCTATCTCCCCAACCCCAAGATACTAGAATTTAAGCCAATTTTTACACATTTCTTTTAACTGATTCACAGTTTAGTTCTGTCTGTGCTATAGAGGAACTTGACTTCTGTAGGAATATAATTCAGCACCTTAGGAAACTTGGATTTAATAGTTCTGGCCAGAGTCCACAGTATCAGAGACTGTGCTAACAGATAATGCTGCAAAACAGTTATTCTACTTCCTAAGGTAGCCTGCTCTCAAGTGGATTGTTTAGGACCAGACTACCTTCCCTTCTGCAAATGACCAAATTTGGGAAAACAAGATGATTTGAAAGAAAAACAGCAGTGGGCTAGAAAGATGGCTTAGGAATTAAGAGCACTGGCTGCTTTTCCAAACGACCTGGGTTCAATTCCCAGCACCCACGTGGCAGCTCACAACTGTCTGTAACTCCAGTCCCAGAGAATCCAACACTCTCTTCTGGCCTCCTTGGACACTACATGTATGTATGTGGTGCACAGACATACATACATGCAACTAAACACCCATACATATAAAAATAAATTTAAATTTTTTTTAGAAAAGAAAAAAAAAAGACTGATTCCTGCTCTGTAAGAATTAACATGCTAACATGCTGCTGCCCTTTGCAGAGCTATTACATTAAACTTGTTTTCCCCATTTGGCCTTTTGGGTGGAGGTTTTTGAAACAGGGTCTTTTTTTTTTTTTTTTTTTTTCTTTTAAGTTGATTTTTTTTTGTTTTGTTTTGTTTTGTTTTTGGAGACAGGGATTCTCTGTGTAGCTTTGCGCCTTTCCTGGATCTCTCTCTGTAGACCAGGCTGGCCTCGAACTCGCAAAGATCCACCTGCCTCTGCCTCCCAAGTGCTGGGATTAAAGGCGTGTGCCGCCACCACCCGGCTTGAAACAGGGTCTTATTGTGTAGCTTTGAATGTCCTGGAACTCATTCTATAGACCAAGCTAGCCTCAGACTCACAGAGATCCACCCAACTCTGACTCTGGGATAAAAGGTGTGTGCCACACCTTGCCAGGTTACCCATTTGACATTTACTTTCATTTTTCTAGCCTACTCCAGTAGGATCGGTTCATGTCGATTCTGGTGCATCCGCAATAACTCGAGAAAGCCACACGCACAGGGATCGGCCATCACAACAACAGCCTCTTCGAAATCAGGTATGTGTTAGGTTTTAGTTGTTTTAATCATAACCCTTCTTCATAGCTATTGTTAAAACCCAGGTTCTCCCTCTTCTCTATGTTAGTTGTTTATGTGGAGTTAAGAAAAACAGCTGGTTTAGTATGACATTGGAGCAACTGTCACAGCATGTGTAAATGCATTGAGATGAGGCATATAGACTAAAGAATCTGGGCCTGACCCACCAACTGTGGTATCACAGACCTTTAACCTCAGCATTGGGTAGAAGCAGACAGATCTCTGTGAGTTTGAGGCCAGCTCAGTCTACATAGGGAGTTCCAGGCCAGCCATGGCTGGATAATGAGACTCTGTCCCCAAAAAAGAAAAAAGAATCTGGGCCTGAGGAGATCTCTGGTTTTTAGGAGACCTGATCACTGGCTGTGAGTTAGGATCTAAGGTCCAAAGGACTGCTGGACATGCAGATGTACCACATGGTATACTTAGGGTCCTCTCTGGTGAATCTAGAGCTTATGCCAGTTGTACTCTTTGCTTGGTGCTAAGGGTGATGATTTGCCTTTTCAGCTGACCTGCTATAAACTGCATCCTGCACAGTTGCAGTCATACCGAGGTTGATTTGAAAGTTGTGTAAGATACCTTGAAGATACAATGCAGGGCTAGAATATTTGCCTGGCACTTACAAAGCCATGGGTTCAGGATCTGGCACAGCCACAAAAAAAGGAAGATTCATCTATGTTTAGAGCTCAGTGTGATGGGACAAGTCTTTTAATCCCAGTTCTTTTAAGTTAGAAACAGTAAGAATGCTGTAAGTAGAGGCCAGCATGGGCTACATAGTAATATTCTTATCTCAAAAAGCCAGAATAAGTGGGTAAGCAGATCTTCACAGTTTCCTCTCAAGGGAAGAGAAAATGAACAAAATCAATTAGAAGCACTAGTACAAAATATTAACAGAAGTAGTGTTGGAAATACAATTCTGAGTGATAGTTTTCTAAAACATCTTCTAATGAAGTTCCAGTTTTTTAACAAAAAGACACTTAAAAAGAATGTATAGGGCCAAGCAGTGGTGGCACACGCCTTTAGTTCCACCACTCAGGAGGCAGAGGCAGGAGGATCTCTGTGAGTTCAAAGTCATCCTAGTCTAGAGAATGAGTTCCAGGACAGTCAGGGCTTCACACAGAAAATCTGACTGAAAAACAAACAAACAAACAAAGAATGCATAAAAGAGAAAAGGAATACAAGTGAAACCATAATCATTATATCTCTGCCCCTTTTTGGGAGTTGGGGTGGGTTTTGAGACAAGGTCTTTCTGTGTAGTCTTGGCTGTCATAACACTCGCTTTATAGACCAGGTGGTCTAAAACTCACAGAAATCCACCTGCTTCTGCCTCCCAAGTGCTGGGATTAGAGGCGTGCGCTACTACCACCTGGCTTGCCCATTTTTTAATAATTGTTTTTAATTAGTGTACAACATAATGGGTTTCATTAAGACAATTTTATACATGTATTTCATTGTACTTTGTTTAGCTGCCCTCCATCACCCTCTTGTCTTCTCTCTCACTGATCCCCTTCTTCTCTTCCAATAGTCCAGTTTCTGCTTTACAAACACACACTTTTTTTAAAAAATCTAGATTGTCCATATGAAAGAAAATGAAGCAGTTTGTCTCCTGCCCCCATTGCCCTGTCTTGTCTCCTCCCTTTAGTGGTCTCCTTACTCTTCCCCACTTTCATGTTGTATAGTCTGTGCTAGGGATTGGCAGATGCAGGCACTTGCTGCCAAGCCTAATGACCTCAGCTCAGTGCCCAGGATTCACATGGTGGAAGGAGAGAGGGATAAGCAGTGAGCTCTTATTTCCAAAGATCTGACAAGTAGATAGGCCATGAAACCAGGTAATAGCACAAGGCAGAACAGATAAACATTAAAAACATTAAAAAGTATTACCACTTGGAGTTTGTTTTTGTTTTTGTTTGAAACAAGGTCTCTGTGGATCAGACTGACCTCAGAAACACACAGATATCCCCTGAGTGCTGGAATTAAAGGCATGGCCCATCATACCCAGTCTCATTTGGAATTCAAAGGAAATACTTCCCCTAGTCAGAGCATGGTAAACTTTCACTGGGAGAAAAAAAAATGCCTCATTTGAAATGCTCTTGAAAGAAGTAGAGATAGACAAGCAGAAAGAGTGTGAGCAACAACATTATACATCTAATAAAGGAAACCTAGGAATCAAGGCTAGAAAACTAAGAAGCTCCCCAAATGCTAGGCTGGAGAATTGTTGGTCCTTAACTTCAGTAGGTACTTGGGATAAAAACAGAAGACTGGGAATGACAAAATTTGCTTTAAACTTCTTTATTTTAACTTGGCAACTAATGTGGGGAAAAAAATAAGAATAAATTAAAATATGAGGACCTGAGTTCAATCCCTGAACTTGATTTTGATCCAGAACTATTCTTGGTGGCGTGAGCTTATAGTCCCAGTGCAGGGAAGGTAGAGAGAGACAGGAGGATCCCTGGTTTCAGTTACCAGTCAGCCTGGTGAACATCGAAAGCCCCAGGTCCCAGTGAAGAGACCATGTCTCAAAAAGCAAGGTGGCTGACTTCTGATGAACATGACCTCAAAGGTTGTCTTCTGGCCTCCACATGCAAACATACATGTATGTACACTTGCACTCACATAAACATATACCTCTAGACATAAACACAATACACACAAAACATTCCAGCACTGATCCATACCTCTGGATGAGTCATAGAGCACTTGTTCAGCCTGCACAGGAGCTTGGGTTCAATCATCCACACACATGGGAGTGTAAATAAATGTACATTTCAGGCCTTTCCTTTCTCTTTCTTTTTTTTGGGGGGTTGGGGGTGGGGGAGGTTCTAGACAGAGTTTCTCTGTGTATCCCTAGCTGTCCTGGAACTCGTTCTGTAGACCAGGCTGGCCTCAAACTCAGAGATTAAAGGCATATGTCACCATCACTTGGCCCTCTTTCATTTTAAATTATTATTTTTTATTTATTTTTGTTCTGAAAATAAAACTGAAGACCTTACACAAGTGTGCTTCTAGTGAGCTACAGTCTTAGTGCAAGCCTGATTTTCCAATTTTATGTGACTCAAAAAGAACTTTTAAAAAGAACTTTTCTGGAATTGGGTGTTAGCTCAGTCGGTGAATGCTTGCCTTGCAAGCGTGAGGACTTGAGCGGTATCTGAAGGATATATGTGAGAAAGGCTGGGGGTCTGGAGAGTTAACTCAGCAGTTAGAGCACTTGCTGCTCTTCCAGAAGACCCAGGTAGGTCCCCAGCACCAAATATGCCTTTCAAAAAACACAAACAACAAAAACACCTGGGAATGGTGGCAGACACACACCTGTAATCCCAGTAGTGTGGAGATTGAGACAGGCTGTTCCCTGGGGCTCACTAGCCAGCCAGCCTATCTTACTTGGTGAGTTCAGAGCCAGTGAGAGACCATCTTTCCTAAAAAGAAAATAAAATGTGGATGGCCACCAGGGAAACAACACCAAGGTCGACCTCTAGCCACATATGCCTATGTACACAAATGTTTACACATGCGCACACCAAAACAAGAAAAGTAGAACAAAACCAGCATTTATGGAGAAGTAATTGGTTCATAAAACTCTAAAGAATGCTAACTGCCGGGCGGTGGTGGCTCACACCTTTAATCCCAGCACTCGGGAGGCAGAGGTAGGTGTATGTCTGTGAGTTCGAGGCCAGCCTGGTCTACAGAGTAAGTTCCAGGAAAGGTGCAAAAGCTACACAGAGAAACACTGTCTGGGGGGCGGGGGATGCTAACTGGCCAGTAAATGGACTTTTTGATGTTTTTATTGACATATGTTAGTTATACATGATGATGGGTTTCATTGTGACAATTTTTATTCATCACCCTTTCCTTTCCCCTCTCACTCCTACTAATCCTTTCTTCTTCCTAACTAGTTTCTCTTCTGCTTTCATATCGTGGGTTTTTTTTTGTTTGTTTGTTTGTTTTTTGGGTTTTGGGGGTCTTTTTGTTGTTTTTGCTGTTTTTTATTTTTTGAAGATTTACTTACCTTATGTGTGTGTATATATATGTACACACACACACACACACACACACACACACACACACACACACACACACTGTGTATATGCAGGTGCCTGAAGAGGACAGAAGAGGGTATTAGATCTCCTTGAACTGGAGTTATAGGCAGTTGTGTTATAGTTGCTCCCTAGTGTGAGTGGTAGGGACTGAACCCTCTGGTCCTCTGGAAGAGCCAGCAAGTGCTCTTAACTGCTGAACCATCCCTCCAACTTCCATATCTTCTTTTGTTTTTGGTGACCATTGAATTAATTATGGTTACTAACAGGGGAATGGGCAATTTACCAGTGGCTACAGGGCTGAAGAAAATGTCCCCCAGAAACTATTAACTGCCTGTAGTTCCTCAAATAGAGGCAAGTCTTTGAGAACCCCTCTTCTTACGTTTTTGTTCTTGTTGTTTTGTTTTGTTTTTGTTGTTTGTTGGGTTTTTGAGACAAGGTTTCTCTGTGTTGCAGCCCTGGCTGTCCTGGAACTTGCTTTGTAGACAAGGCTGGCCTCTAACTTGCAGAGATCCACCTGCCTCTGCTCCTGAGTGCTGGGGTTAAAGGCATGTGCCACCACTGCCTGGCACTTTTTTTAAAATTTATGCATATGAGTGTTTTGTTGGCATGTATGTCTTTGTGCCTTGTGTGCCTGGTGCCCACAGAGGTTAGAAGAGGTCATTGGATCTCCTGGAACTGGAGTTACAGACAATTGTAAGCCACCATATAGGCACTGGGAACTGATCTCGAGTCCTCTAACTGCTGAGCCATCTCTCCAATCCCCTTTAATCCTTTAAATCTTGGGGAGATGGGCACTGTTGTGGCACACACCTAAAGCAAGGGATCATGAGTTTGAGGCCAACCTGGGCCTACATGATGAGATCCTGTCTCAAAAAGTAAACCAAGTTTTATAGAACTAATACTACAGAATAGTGTAAGGCCTTAAATATTCTACTTAAACTTTGCTAAATTAGTTGTATCTATTCTAACGTTAGAAAAACAGATTTAATCTATTATCTCTAGGCATCAGACAATATCACTAAGTTTATAACATGGTATAATTGTGCTGTACACGATAGCCCTATTTTAAAAAACTTAACATATGAATATCTATCAACAGAAATAATTGGAAGGGAAGCATCAGAGTAGTGTGTACTCTAATCCCAGCTACACAGGTCACTGGTGAGATAATGGTTTGCCAGTTCAAGGCCAGTCTGAGCAACTTAACAAAAACTCCATAGGGGTGGGGGAAGGAATGTTTATAATAGTGTGAACTCTCTTGTGGTGCTGTCAACACAAAATCCTACCCCACTTTGTAGAAATTACATAGTAAACAAGTTAATGCAGCTACCTCCTTATTGAACTGCCTCATCTCTGCAGGAAATAACAGCAAATATGGCCAGGATCTTTTACAATGCTATTATTATCCATGTGACCTCATAGTCTATTAATAACGATGATTAAATTGTAGCTTTATAGGAAATGTCTTTTAGGTGACTTACCAGTGAGGTTTAAGGAGTTCGTGTCAATGAAATCCTTAGAGGGAGATAGTTAGTATGGAGCCTTAAGCTATTGCCTTCTCATGCTTCCTTTTTTTTTTTTTTTTTTTTCTTTTTCCTCTCTTATTAATTTTTCGACTTGGCATACAAAGTAATGGAAATTTCTTATATGTATGTTATTATACATTGCTCTAATTCATTCCTCCCCTCCTCTGTCTTCTGCATTTTCTTTATAGAATACACATTTATAGCTACCAGCTTTTCTGAGATTTATAGGCTCCTTATCTAGTGTTCATGTAGAGCAGCAATATTGCACCCCAACCCCTGCTGCTGTTGTTAATCAGCAGCAATTAAAATTTGATTTACTAATTCCTCATTACTGCCTCTCACACTACTTGTTTTTCATTTTTCAGAGTCTTAGGATTGTTACAGCTGTGCATCATGATGTTAGTACCTCCTCAGCCATCTGGCACAGGGCAAGAGGCACCTAGTCCAGATTCTTCAAAATGAAAAGTCACACGTAATTGAGATCAGAATAGTGTGAGATCTTAAACAACAATCAGGTAAAGAAGGCATGAGGGCAGCCTGAATAGCAGCAGAAATAGAAACAGTCCAAAAAGGTTTATTAATTGAAGGCCCTATTTTTGCTGAATATATATCTGCCCTTTTGCTTTCTAAAAGAAAGTAATTCACATTGTTCATGTCAATTAATAAGTTATTTCTAATTCCAAATTAGATACTATTAGCTGAAGGAATCATAAGCTTTATTTTTGTCTTTCTGTGCTTACTTGTTCTTGGCATATGAACTTCCTTTAAAAAGATATTTTGGAAGCTGGAGAGATGGCTCAGTGGTTAACATCACTGGCTGCTCTTTAGAGGACCTAGGTTCAGTTCTCAGCACCCACATAGTAACTTAGAACCATTTGTAACTCCAGTTCTGGGGGATCTGACATCCTCTTTGATCTCCATAGGCACATGGTACACATACATACATGTAGGTAAACCACTCATATTTATAAAACAGATCTAAAAAATTTTAGTAAGTAAAATATCAAAAAAATTTTAAAAAATACTTCATTAATTTCAATATGAAAGCATATTCCATCCACTGTTCACTTTAGTAAATGTCTTGTGGTCAGATACAGTGTTTTATGCTTGTAATCCCAGCTTTGGTAGGCTGAAGTAGAAGAATTGCTATAAATTCCACACTAAGCAGGGTTACCAGAATGAGACCCTGACTCAGAAATGGAGGAGGAGGAAAAAGGAAAGAAGAAAAAGAAAGTGTCATGGACATTAATCTTGAAAATAAATAGTAGGCTACCTATTTAAGGAAATGACATTGTGTTGGTTCCTTGTGTAAAACTTTTATCTGCTCAGTTTTATTTAACCAATGAAATTATGAGTATGACTGTTTGCTCAACACTCTTTGAACTTTCTGAATTTGATCTGCTTATTAGCTGCTGAAATTACACGAATGGAAAGCTGAAGGGGGGTGCCCAACTTTTGGTTGGCTCCCTCTCTACTTTTGTTCAGTCCAGGTTTTCTTTCGACTGTTGGTTCATTAGTGGAAATGAATACAGTCACAGTACTAGTTCTCAGTGCTTTGCAGCAGTTGTTAATGTCAAGCTCCAGACAGAAACCCTGCAGGAGCACTAATTACTGGATTTTGTTGTTGCTTTCTGTTGCTTTACCTTTCCTTCCATATCTTGGTGTCATGCTTCTAATGCCTAAGCAGACTGCATCATCAGAGCGCCGAGGAGAGTGGGAAATCCAGCCCAGCCGGCAGACCAATACCTCATACCTGACGTCTCACTTGGCCGCAGACCGCCATGGGGGTTCAGTACAGGTACCTACTGTCTTCCCTGGCCTTCTCAGCCTGGCTAGTAGAATGTTGGTTTACTCTTGCAGTTTGGGTTCCTTTCAGATGGCCACTTACAGCAGGGGTGAGTTGCTTCTGTTTAACTGATAATTTCTGTGCTGATTTTCTATGGACTTTGGTAAAAGTCATTTTTTTTTTTTTTTTTTGAGATAATTGCTGCTTTTTGTCATTGACTTAGAAACATCTATGTGATTTCTGTACTGAGTTAACCCACCCTACAGTCTTGATCTACTCATGATCTGCAAAATACCATCAAGGTAGAAATGTTTTAGTATCTGAATTGTAAAGTCCAGAAACTTAAAATCCTTCCAGTACTAGAGGTATGCGAGTGTAGCGCACTCCATGATGATAGATGATTTAGCACCTAATAGCCTGGGAGTATTGCTTGAGGGATTTCCTGAGTGGATATCCAAGAAGTTGAGCTGTTTTGTATTTTGTCTCTGGAATAAATTTGGTCTTGGAAATTATTTCTGTTTTTATTTGGGCTAGCATGAGGTTTTCTTCTCTGTTTGGTACCAGGAATATCTTCTGTCTCTTCACTTTTTTTGTGTGTAACTTTTAAAATCCTAACCAGGAAAAAAATTCAACTGAATATTTTTCTCATACTGATGACCCACTAATTGAGGTATAGAAATGAACTCTCTGCATGTAAATAAAATCTTTTTTTTTTTTTTTTTTTTTTTTTTTTTGGTTTTTTGGTTTTTTGAGACAGGGTTTCTCTGGGTAGCTTTGCACCTTTCCTTACTCACTCTGTAGACCAGGCTGGCCTCGAACTCACAGAGATCCGCCTGCCTCTGCCTCCTGAGTGCTGGGATTAAAGGCATGCACCACCACCGCCTGGCAAGAAATCTTTTTAAATTGACGTGGTGGTGCAGGCCTTTAGTTCCGGCATTCAAGGGTCAGAGGCAGGTGAATCTCTATGCATTCAAGGATCCTGGTCTACATAGTGTGCTCAAGCCAGCCAAGGTTACATAGAGAGACCTTGTCTCAAGAAAAAAAAAAAAAAAAAGAAGGAAGGAAGGAAGATAGGTAGAAACAAAGAGATTAACAAGAATTGCTTGGAGGCATATATCTATAAAAAGGTGGGAAAACAGTAACAGCAGCAGAGAATGTTGGAAGTTGAAATACACAGCTCAAATAGCAGGAAAAAATTGGATCTTAGTCTATTCACCTTAGAATTTCCCAAAAGGCTCAAGAATGGGCCTTCTTTAAGTGGAGGAGTGTTAGCAGGGCATATATTAAAAAAGAGTGGTTGAAAGTCTAAGAAAGCAAAGATCCTTATATGTTCCCTTCTTTCTTCACCAGAGACCAAATCTTTATTTGGAGAGGGGAAGTGGGGGTCAGACCATCCCATCTGATTCTGCATCCTCCTACCCCCACCTCCCACCCTCCAGCACAGGCCTCACCTTGTTTCAGGGGCAGCATCAGGCAGGACCTGAGGCAGTTGTGGGTGGAGACACGGAAGTCAGTGACGTACAGCTGGTCGATTTCTTGTTCAACTCTGATGCTTCACACCTGGAAATGCTGAGCAGCTGATATTAAAATAAAAAGCCACAGTGGCAAAGCTGGAGAGCAGCTCAGCAGTTTAGAGCACTTGTTGCTCTTGCAAAGGACCCAGGTTTGGTTCCCAGCACCCACATTGAAGCTCACAGCCATTTGTAACTCCAGTTTCAGAGGCTCTAACACACTCTTCTGCTTCCATGGGCACCAGGTTCACCGACATACATGCAAGCAAAATGCCAGTACATGTAAAAAAATTGTTAAGAAATACAAAGGAAAAATTGGTAGTTTTGTTTTAAGAACAAGGTGTAATTTTTCTGATAGAAAAACATGACAAAATAACATTAAATTAAAGAGAAAGCACACATACACACAAAAACCTGGGCAGTGGTGGTGCACTCCTTTAATCCCAGACTAGCATTTTGAGGCAGAGGCAAGTGGATCTCTATGAGTTCAAGGCCAACCTGGTCTACAAAGTGAATTCCAGCATAGCTAGAGCTATATAGAGAAACTCTGTCTCAAAAAAACAAAATTAAACACACACACCAAAACAAACGAACAAAGAGAAAGCAGTGAAATAGCAACACAACACAAAATGAATTATCCAAAAGTGCACAGATCTCTTATTGTAGAAAAGTGGATGTACTTCCCTCTTCAGAATTACCAAATTAACAGTGTGCTAACAGTTTGTGTATCAATCAGTGCCACAGAGAAATTCTTTGGGGAGTTACACAGTTTCTTTCCTGAAAGTTGAGAATATTTACATATCATATTCAAAATGAAATTAACATGTCTTCTATAAAAAACGAATTAAAAAAAGAAGTTAAGGCTTTGTTTGTTTGTTTGTTTGTTTGTTTGTTTGTTTTGAGACAGGGTTTCTCTGTGTAGCCCTGGCTGTCCTGGAACTCATGCTGTAGACCAGGCTGGCCTCGAACTCACAGAGATCTTCCTGTCTCTGCCTCTCACGTACTGGGATTAAAGGCGTGCGCCACCACTGCCCGGCATGTTTCTGCATTCTTTCATTCTGCAGAGGCACTTGGTGAAATCAGGCTGAGCTTAACCTAGATAACGAGCATTTGTTCTGATAAAGTGTGGACATTCTGGTTCTAATTTACTTAATGGGCAAGACACCTTGGTTTTCATCTTTGTAGTATTTCCACAGCTCTTTTTTTTTTTTTTTTTTTTTTTTTTTTCAGAGCTGAGGACCAAACCCAGGACTTTGCGCTTGCTAGGCAAGCACTCTACCACTGAGCTAAATCCCTAACCCCCAAAATGTAAGGTTTTTTGTTTTTGTTTTTGTGTTTTGTTTTTTGAGACAGGGTTTCTCTGTGTAGCTTTTGGAGCCTGTCCTGGAACTCACTCTGTAGACCAGGCTGGCTCCAAGCTCACAGAGATCCGCCTGCCTCTGCCTCCCAAGTGCTGGGATTAAAGGCATGCGCCACCACCGCCTGGCTTCCACAGCTCTTATTAAAGGCCTAAATTTAAGAAGACAAAACACTTTTCAAGTCAGCTGTGGTGGCTTACACCTTTAGTTCCAGTACTCAGGAGGCAGAGGCAGGTAGATCTCTTTGAGTTTGAGGCCAGCCTGGTCTATGTAGTCAGTTCCAGGACATCCAGAGCTATATAGTAAGAACCCATCTCAAACTACCAGACCCCCCCCCTCAAAAAAATAGTAATTTGAGCCAGATATCTTGGAAAATCTTAGCTAGTTAGGAGGTTGAAGCAGGAAGAACAATTGAGCTCAGGAACTTGAGGCTAGCCTGAACATCCTAACAAGACCCCATCTCAAAAAAGAAAAAAGGGTGGCAATTCATTACATCTGTGAAGTTCTTTATGGTGCTTCAAATCTCTAGTAGATATCATAGTTAACTGCCATATAATATATGGTAGGTAATATGAACGTTATTGGCCCTGTACACATGTACAGAGAATGTCAACAGTGGAGTTAGAATCCAGCCCTGTCAAAATAGTATTTGTCCTGTTGCACATCCAGGTAGGAGTCTAGTCATATAAACTCTTGCAAACTTGAAGTAGGTTCATGCTATAAATACAGAGATTAATACCTATTAACCCCCAGATTTTTGTTTTTTTGAGACAGGGTCAGACTGGCCTCAAACTTGCTATGTAATGGATAATAACCTTGAACTTCAGATTCTTCTAACTCTGTCTCCTGAGTGCTGGAATTACAGGCATGTGCCACCATACCTGGTTTTATATGGTGCTAGGAATCAAACCCAGGGCTTTGTACCTGCTATACAAGTGTTCTACCAATGGAGCAAAGGCCCAGACATGTTATCTAAGATTTTCTTTAAGGCTCTTTTGTTTTATTTTTTGGTTTTGTTTTTCTGAAACAGGGTCTCACTATGTAGCCCATGGTAGTCTCAAACTCAGTCATCCTGCCTCTTCCTCCAGAGTGCTATCATGTGCTTCAGATAAGTATAAGGGTAGAGACAGGAGTAACGTTCCTTTTGTGCCTGATTTGTTTGAAATTATATGCTTTCTGATACAGATATTGTTGATTATAAAGTGAGAATAACCTCTTCCTTAGATTGCCTAAGGACACTGCTTGTAGGCCAAGTAGCAATTCGTAGGGAGGAGAAATTATAAAGTGTAAGACTTTACCATGACCCAGAGTCATAGGTAATTCTCCATAGTGACTCTTACTAGTAATTCTTTCATATTAGTAGGATTGAAGAAATAGAAAGATAAATATGCTAGGGTAACTTTGAATTTCCTCTGCAGCTCATGCTGGCTACACACTTCCAATCCTCCTGCCTCGGACACCTGAATGCTGACATTATAGGTATGCACCCCTACACTTGGCTTTTAGCCAAGACATCTTACATATCATTTTGTCTAGTTCCTTAGTTGTTCATTATGAGTTAGTGATTCAGTTACCGTGCTTTCCTAGAACACACACAGCCTTTGATTTACTCCCCAGTAGTGCAAAAAATGAATGAATGAAGGAATAAATAAATAAATAAATGAATGAAAATTTTCGGGTGGCTACTTTCATGTGTAAACATTGTGCTCATAGAATAAGCCACTCACCAGTGTTAACAGTTACGTGTGCTAGAAAATATGTCCCCAGAAATCACAGCAGAACTAAGGAAGTCAGCAGGATGTGGTTTGTAATCACTTAACCTTCTCAGCCTTTTTTATGCTGGACTTCCCCCAACTTCTATTTTGAAACTTTCAAATCTGCAGAAAAGTTGGGACTATCCTTAATCTCCATTAAGAAAGTATTAAAATTCTGCCACATTTACTTTAATTTTGTGTGCTTGCATGCATATGTGTTTACTTTCCAGACTATTTGAAAGTTAAAACAGTGTATCTTATCCACACACACTTCCACCTACATCTCCTAAGAACAAATAAATATACTCTTTCACATAAGCAGTAACTCTATTGCCTCTCAAAAAAAAAAAAAATTAGTATCTCATAATATCTAACAGCCCAAATTCCAGTTGTCCTTAAAGTTTTATAGTGTCCAGAATCTAACCGGGATCCCTACGTCCCATTGGTTGTTTTGCCTCTCCCATCTCTTTCAGTCCTTCAATCTCTCTCTGTTTTGTTTGTTTATTGTGGTTGTTTTGAGACAGTCTTACTATGTAGCCTAGGCTAACCCACATCTCATTGTATAACCTAGGCTAGCCTCCAACTCATGGTGGTCCTCCAGTTTCTGGCTCCTAAGGCCTGGAAGTTTAGGTGTACACCACCGTGCCTAATTCATTAGTGTCTTAATCCTACCTTTTTTTTTTTTTTTCCCCTGCATGAATGTAAGTGCACCACATGTGCCTGGTGCTCTTGGAGGTCAGAAGAGGGTATCAGTTCCCTTGGAACTGGAGTTATACATAATTGTGAACCACAGTGTAGGCACTAGGAACTGAACCCAGGTCCTTTATAAGAGCAACAAACTCTCTTAACTGTTGAGTCATCTCTCTATCACTTTAATCCCTTTTAATCATTATCAATCACCAGTGATTTTTTTTTTAAGGTTTTTATAACATGATCCTTCTTGAAAAGTCCAAGTCCTGGATTTGTCTAATTTTTGAAATTGTAATTAGATTCAGAAGAAACCTGTTTGCAGAGAGGGGAAAATACTGTGTTGTATAATATATGCATATTATACATGTTAGGCTGTCCACTAATCAGAGATACTAAAAGTGATCACTAGCAGAAATTTGAGTCTTCCTCAGGTAAGTCTTAATGTAGGGTTCTTTTTTTTTTTTTCATTAACCATATATCATTATTGTAATTTTCTCACTCATATCTTATTAACAAGAATAAGGCCAGACATGATACTCTAGACCTGTCGTAATCCTACCTCTGTGGAGGCTAAGGCAGGAGCAATGCCATGAATTTATATAGTAAGTTAAGTTTATATAGCCCAGGCTATATTGTGGGTTCCAGACCAGGGCTATAGCATGAGACCCTTGTCCTCCCCTCCCCCCCTCATAAAAAGGAGGAAGAAGAAAAAGCCCAGTAAGTATTCTTTTGTAGAAATAATGGTGGTTATACATTACAAGTAGGTAGCATTCACTCTGTCTGCCCCAAAGGTAGTAAACATTTCCTCCTGCTTTCCTTTTTATGATCATTTAGGAAATTTTGGCAAATTAGCTACTAGTAAGTACCCCATAGCTTGAGGAAAATAAGAATATCAGTAAGATGAATCTTTTTTTAATTAATTAATTAATTTATTTATTTATTTTTGTTGTTGTTGTTGTTCTTTGAGACATGTTTCTTTGTGTAGCCATGGCCATCCTAGAACTTACTCTGGAGACCAGACTGGCCTCAAACTCATAGAGATCCACCTGCCTCTGCTACCTGCGTGCTGGGATTAAAGACATATGCCTCCACGCCCAGCTTAGATGAATTTTTTTTGAGCCATTACTGTATCTCCTGACTCTGGGCTGAATACTTACTGTCACTTATCTGCATGGTGACCCCATTAGAATAAACATCACTCTTTCCCTATTTTACAGACTAGGAAACTGGGGTACAGAAAGATTAAAGATCTTGCCCAGGCACCCACAACTGTAGAGCTAGAATTCAAACGCATGGCTGCCTATTTTTTTTTTAAGGATTTATTTGTTTATTTTATGTGCATTGGTGTTTTGCCTCCTGTATCCCCTGGAACCGGAGTTACAGACAGCTGTAAGCTACCATGTGGGTGCTGGGAATTGAACCTGGGTTCTCTGGAAGAGCAACCAGTGCTCTTAACTGCTGAGCCATCTCTCCAGCCCCCACTGCCTAATTTTATAATGCAGTTCTTACTATTTCCTACCTCCTCCAGTTTTATATACAAGGTGTCCCCAATCCATTCCTAACATTCCTTACTGATGTACTCCTCACATCAGTCTATAAGAACAGTCTCAAATAGATGAAGTTATTACCCAATAGCATAAGCTGTCTGAACCGTTTATCCTATTTTGTGGTTCTTTCCCATGTTTCAGCCAAGATCTTTAACAGCAGAGTGGTTTGTGCGGGGTCCCTTTTCCCAATCCCCAGCACCCACATAAACAGGAATCATGTGCTGGAACTGAAACCAGGTGGCAGAAGCAGCTGCACGAGCAAGACAAGCCTGAACGGGTCCGTGAAGCAGATGACAGGAATGAGCGCCATCACTTAACAGTTCGGGGACCGTCAGGGAGACATAGGATGACAGTGAGCCTGAAATAAAGACCATTGAAATAAGACTGCTTTTCCAAGGGAAATTTGTCTTTACCGTCTTCCTTCTCAACAGAGAGGGTGTAGCACTCTTGTTTGAGTAACTTCAAACCAGTGATCAAAGCCGTGAAGAAATTTCTCAAGGAAAGTGCCATTATTTATGGTTTCTGATGCCCATTCTTGGTTTCTTTTTGAGAATTTATTTTTTAAGTCATCATTACTCAAAGTATATAATTATGTAGTATAATTAACTGAGAGTAGTAGAATTTACCCACCATGGTCAAGGGAGCAAATGAATTAACC
Organism: Peromyscus eremicus; assembly: GCF_949786415.1. Taxonomy (NCBI): domain Eukaryota; kingdom Metazoa; phylum Chordata; class Mammalia; order Rodentia; family Cricetidae; genus Peromyscus; species Peromyscus eremicus. The sequence goes on from NC_081422.1 coordinate 60,607,557, forward strand.
TTTAGAAGTCAGCTATACAGGTTTTGTGGGGATTTTTGTTATTGTTGTTGTTGGTGGTGGTGGTGGTTGGTTGTTTTTCAGGACAGCTATGGCTGTCCTGGAACTTGCTTTGTAGACCAGGCTGGCCTTGTACTCACAAAGATCTGCCTGCTTCTGTCTCCTGAGTGCAGAATTACAGACATGTACCACCACTGCCTGGCTCAGTTATTTTTTCAATACAGAACTATACACATTTTTGAAAAATGAAAGACTGTGTGGACAGACACGGTGGAAACCATAAAAGCCTATAGATCCTAACTTAACCCTTGGTTAAGACATTCTGTAGTGTTCCTGTCCATTAAAAGGAAATAATTGGGGCTGGGGGACAGCAAGATGGCACAGTAGGTAAATGCACTTGACACCAAGCCTGATGACCTGAGTTCAGCAGCCAGGAAACACATAGTAGAAAGAGCGAGCCACCTCCTGTAAGTTATCCTCCAACCTCACGTACACACTGTGGCACTTGAGACTAACCCCTTAACACATACATACACATAAGTATAATTTGTTTTGTTTTGTTTTAAGTAATTGAGCCAGGGAGATGGGTCAGTTGGTAAAGTATTTACTGCAACACGGGCACCTGAATTGGAGCCCTACAACTTATGGTTGGTTGATTGGTTGGTTGGTTGATTGGTTGGTTGATTTGAGTCAAGGTTTCTCTGTGTAGCCTTGGCTGTCCTGGAACTTGCTCTAGAGACCAGGCTGGCCTCGAACTCACAGAGATCCGCCCGCCTCTGCCTCCTGAGTGCTGGGATTAAAGGTGTGCACCACTACCTCCCAGCTTGTTTGTTGGTTTTTGATTTTGTTTTTGTTTTGTTTTGCCTCTTGTTTTTCAAGGCAGCTAGTGGTAGCCTGTCCTTTGTAATCCCAGCACTAGAGAAATAGAGGCTTGGAAATCTCTGGGTTTCAGTAGCCAGCCAGCCTAGCTTAATCAGCAAGCTACATGTCCCAGTGAGAGACTTTCCCAAAATAAGGTGCAAAGTTCCTAAAGAATGACACTAGTGTTCACCTTTGGTCTGCATGGGCATATGCATACACATGACCCTCATGCACACATGCACACTTGAATACACACAAGTAATTATGACATATTAAGTAAGGGATTTTTAAGGATTAAATATATACACACACATAGAGTGTAGCAGAGTGCTAAGCACAAAGTAGGCACTCAGTATGAAGCTAATTGTCATCATTGCATGATTATATCATTGAGTTAAGTGTTCTAACGTGATGTAGGTCTAGGAACCCTCCCTAAATCAGGACAGTGTTCCCTTAACCCAAGTAAACACACATTCCACACCCTGCCTGGCTAGTACCTAAGTGTGAGACCTAATCTCTCTTAATCTACTCTGGTGGAGGCAGGAACTTCATACAGCCATGGTACTTATTGCGGTCTGTCTCTGTTTCAGGTGGTTAGCTCAACCAATGGAGAGCTGAATGTTGATGACCCCACTGGAGCTCACTCAAATGCACCAATCACAGCTCATGCCGAGGTGGAGGTAGTGGAGGAAGCTAAGTACGTTCATCTTTCAGAGGGGTTGTGTTATCTTTCAAAGGGTTTGTCTCATCATGGGTTGGAACTCTGTTCTGTCTCCTCAGTGTGCTGCTCATCACAGACTGGAATCTTCATGCTTGTATCCACAGCTTTCTTCTTCTGACCATTTTATTTATTTTTTTTTTTTTTGCATGGTGCATTAAGGCTGATGCCACCCTTCTTTAGCACTGGTTTCTGGGCAGATAGTTATATTTTTCTAGGCTACCTTGGACAGAAGACATAGTGAACTAAAAGTGAAAGCTACAGTAGATAGGAGCCACGAGTTTCTTGAGGCCTCTAGAGCTTCTTGCTCCCTATGGGTTACAGAGAAAAGTGTGTTAAACCCTGGGCCTTGGTGTATAGAATCACATATCTAATTTTTGCCTAACCACTCTGGATGGATGGCCCTGAATAAAAGAGTTTGGGAGACAAACTTTCAGACAGTCTGGACTCAGAAAAACTAAGTAATTTTCAGACAAGGCAAGATAAAATTGTACTTGTAAATATGAGAATCTTGGGACAGCAAAGAAGTAACCCTAATCCCAAGGAAACAAGGCAGTTGCTCACTTCCTCTTTTGCTTCTCCTGCATGTGTGTGTGTGTCTTGCTGTGCTCTCCCATAGCCCCTTGGTGCTTTCTGCATGGTCTGTGTTTAAGCTCTGAGACTCTGGGCTGGAAGGTAATACTGATTCTGCTGTACAAACAGCATTTCTACCACTTCTTTTCCATTTTTCCCTATCCCAAACTCAGATCCAGGTTTAAACTTCAAGAAGACATCAGGTAGGGAAAGCTAAAGAAACGGGAGTCAGTAACTACTGCCAATCCTGACATGGATGGCCTTTCTTTTAAGCTCTTCAAGAACATTCAGCAACTTATTTTTAGTGCAGACCAGAACACCTTTGGGCATCAGTCAGGGTCACCAAACATTTCGGTCTGTTTTCCAGATGTACTTGGCATGGTTGTACTCTTGCCCATCTATTTGGTGAGCTCACTTGGCCTTTAGGAGGTCTTTTCTTACTTAACAGATAAAAACGTGAATGAGGGCAACTCTGCCTCTATCCTGTTGATACCTATAGAAAAGATGTGGGGTGGGAAGGTGATACCAGGGGGAGACTATTTTAGTAATTAAACATGGTCCTCTTTCTCAGGGGCTTGGGAGATTTTAATGGTGCCTATAATTTTTTCTTTCATTCTCAATAAATTATATGATATTCCCACTTCCTGAACTTTCACTTTGGAATCTCCTAGAGTATGTTAGAAAATACAGATACTTCTGCATGGACCCAGAAATTTGAGATTAATTGATTAGTATTTGGCCTGATAATGAAAATATATAAAAGTTTAGGGAGTTCTAACATGCAGGCAAAATTGGGAACTACCACACTCTGCATGCTCTGATCCTGAAAGAGAGCCATACACTTTTTCCACCCCACCCCACCTCACTCCCCATTTCACATTTGTACCTACTCTTTAGAAATTCAGATCTGAATCTAATACTATACTTTGAGCACCAAGTTCTTATGAACTTTAGTCTTAGGCCCTAAACAGATTTATATTTTGGACCTATTCATTTCATTTCATTTTGGTAAATGTATATACTAACTGTGTGTAAGTGTGGTGTTTGTGTTCAATGTGAAAGATAGAGGCCATTCATACAGAAAGAGTTCAATCAGGTGTGTTCTGTTCTGTCATATTCTAAACCCTAGAATATAAAGAGAGATTAAAGTCTTCCCATTTAGCAGAAAGGACTATTATACCTCTTGCTTCCAACTCCAGGTTTAGGCTTTCTGAAAAGTGTAGAAACTAAAGGGAACAGTTGTGTTTGAACAAATGTCACTCAAAGCCTTGCTTGGGAAATTTGTATACTGGTTTTGGTAGTGGTTTCATGAGCTACCAATCTGTCCTGCCTAGGGAACTGTCAGGGTACAGCCATGTGCACATGGTATATCTATGTTGATATATGTGGGAGTAAGGACACGGTAGCCATGTATCCACTAGATCACTTTCATGGAAAAGTCAAAGCTAGAGACACGAGGTGTCCCCCAAACATCCCCTCCTTACACACAGCTGTGATGCCATTTGTTCGTGTAGCCTGTTGATGGGATAAGAAGGGCTGTTGCTTCCATTGTAGTTAAGCTCGAGTACAGGGAAAGTGTGAAATCTTTACCTCCAAGCTTTTGGTTTTAGGTTCCCTTTCTCAGCTTGTTAAATGTAAAGGCAGAACAAAAATCACAGGATGAGGGTTTTGATCAGTGTAAAAAAAAAAAAATGGACACTTGACTTTCCTTTTCTTTTAGATACAAGACAACTTTTGTTGAAGTATGGTTGGAGGAATGGTGAGGGCAGATGATTTTTAGGTCAATTTTTGTGATAGTAAGAGTATAAGAATTTTTATTATCTATACTTTGGCTATATCTTGATGATTGTGGGCCCAGTTTCTCCTGAGAATTAGTGTGATTAGAATTTATTTTGAAGCGGTAAATTCCCTCTGTTTCATCTTCTAATAAGATAAAGCTGTATCTCTTCAGTTTTTCCTACGAAGGGCTAAGTGCTAGCTGCTGCTTTTTGAACTCGAGTATGGAAGTTAGCTAAGCATTGTACAAGACCTGGTGTGAAGCCAGATGGTTCAGCCTTCCTGCTTGAGTCCCCACAGGCCAGGTCACTGCTCCTTCCCATACTGCTTTCCTGGAAAGCCCACCCTGAGGCTTCCACCAACTCTTTCTGTTCTGCATCCCCTGAGATGCAGCTCCCACACTGATCGTCCTGTCAGGCTTCTGCCTCCTGTTCAATGTGAAGGCCAAGTGGCCTGCTCAGCCTCCCTCAGCAGGAGGAAACTAAACACAGACACATCCTGCATGTTTGCATGCTCACAGGGAGTCACTTCCATCTCATTCGTGGACTAATATCTCTCTCTCTCTCTCTCTCTCTCTCTCTCTCTCTCTCTCTCTCTCTCTCTCTTTCTCTCCCTCTCTCCCCCTCTCCCTCTCTCTCTTCCTTTACTGTGTTTTTCTCCTTATATACTCTGTAGCTGCGTGAAAATGCTCAACCTGTGGTGAGTCCCTCTCTCCAGTCCACATGCAAGGGGACGGACCTGTCTAGACTGGGATTGCAGAGTATTAGCAACACTGACTAAATTCCATATATCTACTTATGTCTTAGCCACCCAGACTGAGGGAATTAGGTCCACAGAGTGGGATGAGGCAGGCCTGTACCCAAAAATCAATCTTTTCCTTCTTTTCTTTCAATCCCACCTCATTTATCACTGCACCCTCCTACCAAAAATGATCTCACAATATCTAAACTTACCTCTTTTTTTTTTTTTTTTTTTTTTTTTTTGATGAGTGAACTTCCTTCTTCCAATTTTTTTCTCCCAGGTTATGACTAATACTATCAGAAGGAGAGGGACCAAGGTTAGAAAGATAAGGTTTTAGATGTTTCAATAACCACAAAACAGTGTTATCACCAGATAATCTCACCTTTGGCAACTTGGTTTGAAATGCAGAAGTAGGCTGTTTGGAGGAAATCTGTAAATGCCTTGTTGATTTCGTTAATTTTTCATCTATAGTAAGAGTCTCTCAGAAAGGAGAACTCCTTGAAGGAAAAATCAATATTTTGGTGTTGATTGGACATTGCTGGTTTTTTATTTGTTTCCTTTATTCTTTGATGAGAGTACAGTGGGTTAAGGGTTGACTTGGTTGACAGGGATATGGGAGCCTGTCTTTTCTTCCAGAAAAGGCTTCTTTAATACAAATGTAGGACGTATGGGAATGTGGGAGGAAAATCCCTGAGGGATTCATGTTAGTGACGGTTTGTAACCCTCCCTCCCTGTCTGTACACATCAGGTCATATTCTATGCTATGATAATAGCCTGATGGATTCTGACTACTTCATTTTGAAAAATTCTCTTCAGTAATTGGAATGGACCTTGTTTTCTGAACCCTGACTAAGCCAAATTGTCCACGGGGGTTTGCCTAGGAATAGATATTTATTGAAGATGACAGTTGGGTTTTATGGCAATATGATTGGTAGTGTTAGGGTTTCAAAGAGGGCATTTGGCCTGTTCATATGTCTGTGTAATCTAATGTTGTCATGGTCTGTTGTTTTTTGTTTTTTTTTTTTTTTTTCCTGTGAAGTGTCAGTCACATGATCCCAATTGTGAATACTTTAGGTCCTACTATGCTCATCCAACCTTGTGCACAGAACTCAGAGACCTGGGATAGCAGGGAAGAACAGGACAAGTGAAGGGGAGGCCCTGCCCAAGAGGCTTACTGTCACCTAGCTGTAAAGTGAGTCATAAGAAGCAAGGGCTTCTTCAGAGTTCTCATGCTATTCCCGGAAGACTGAGAGGGTGAGGAATCCCTGTGAGTTCTCAAGGAAGACTTCTTGGACACAGCCAGACTTGAGCTAGTTGGAGTGCAGAGGAGGAGAAAAGAGTGTGATAAAGAAGAGAGACTGCAAGGAGACTGTGGAGATGACATGGTACAGGAGTAACAGGAAGAAGGCAAGGGTCAGGTCAGAGGACTGTGGCAAAGTGTTTGATGGCTTGTGTGGGAAATCCTGGATCAGTTTTGGCTCACACTCGGAAAGGATTCCTGGTCACTCAAAGGGTTAACTGGAAGAGAACCTAAGACACAAATGGAGTTATTTGTCCTTACTCTGTTTTGAAAGGAGCATATCTGTACAGAGTTACTGGTAGATTTGGCCCCAAGTCCAGATCCTTTTACTGGTGGTCACCATAGAAACCGAAGCCTTTAAGAACAGATTGTGGGGTTCCTTTCCTTGTTAGTGGAATTAAAAGCTTCTCCTCCTGCTGAAGCTGTATAGGGCTCTAAATGCAAAATATGGCTGCTGTTCCTTTGAATGACAGCTTCTGCTCATGTACACTCCACTGGTTCAGCAGAAGCACAGGCTACTTCCTATGAATTGTCCTGGAGGAAGTAAGAGAATCCATTGGACATTTAGAAATGGGCCCATTATTTCAGATTTTTTTTTTGAGTGTTTTTATTTGAAAACATAAAAATCATCATCTTAGGGTCCTCACACAGAAAGTAAGAACAGAGATTAATTTTAGAGTCAGTAAACCCACTGAAAATCATAGTTGAAACAGGTAAGACTGATGGGCTGGTGAAATGGCTCAGCAGTTAAGAGCACAGACTGTACTTCCAGAGGTCCTGAGTTCAATTCCCAGCAACCACATGGAGGCACACAGCCATCTATGGTAGGATCTGATGCCCTCTTCTGGAATAAGGTTGTACATGCAGATAGAGCACTCATACATAAAATGAATAAATAAATCTTTTTTTTTTTTTTTTAAGACTGCTGAAATACTGGTTCTTCATAAGATTTGACTTGTCTACTTAAATACTAGGTTCTGGACATTCAATTTGGCAAATGTCTGTTTCTGGTGCTGGAGAGATGGCTTGGTGGTTAAGGTCACTGGTTGCCTTTTCAGAGCAAAGAGTTTCATTGCCTAGCTCCCACATAGTACTCACAACCATCTATAACTCCAGTCCCAGTGTTCCAACACCATATTCTGACCAGGCACACACATAGTACATAGACATACATGCAGACAAAATACCCATACACATAAAATGAATAAAAAAAATTGTAAAAAAAAAATGTTCATTTCTAATACATATGTATAGATTTTTTTTTCTTGAATTCTTTCCCAATGTTTCCATTAAGGACTATTTAAAGCCAGCAATCATTTTTATTTAAAATAACTTACTCAGTTCCCAGTTGTATTTACCACTTTGGTTCACACCTATTAATAGTACTTATAAATGTTATTGATACACACAGGGCTGGTACACACACACACACTGTCTATGTACCTGTTGAAACAAGGCCTCCAATAGACCAGGTTGGCTTCAGATTTGATATGTAGCCAAGAATAACTCTGAACTCTTCACCCTTCTTCCACTGTCAAGCACTGGAATTACAGGCATACATTGCCATGGCCAGATTCTGAAGAAAATATTGTAAGACTCTCTTAAGAAACCCCTGTCTGCCAGGGCGGTGGTAGTGCACTCCTGTAATCCCAGCACTCAGGAAGCAGAGGCTGGTGGCTCTCTGTGAGTTCAAGGCCAGCCTGGTCTCCAAAGTGAATTCCAGGACAGCCAGGACTATTACGCAGAGAAACCGTGTCTCGAAAAAGGAAGGAAGGGAGGGAGGGAAGGAAGGAACTCCTGTCTAAAAATTCCACATTTCATTCATGAATTTGAATTCTTGGAAAGCTCACATTGCTGTCTGTATAAATCTTTATTTCTTCATTCTAAGAAACTTTCTCAGTCTAGATACTGTGGCAAACACTTATAAATCCTAGAACTCTGGGAAACCAAGGCCAGAGGATTGTACATTTGAAGCCAGCCTTGGCTACATAATAATGAGTCCCAGTCTCAAAAGATAAAAGAAAAAACTTTATCCAGATTTTTAATGATGAAAATATTAGAAACACTGTAGAAAATACAGTTAACACAAGGGGTCTAAAGGAGGGGATCAGCTGCAGGGGAGGACGTAGGAGTGTGGAAAGTGAGCAGTGGTGTCTGTTTCTCATGAGTGTCCTTGCTCTGAAGCCTGGGAGGTGGGCTAGAGAGATGGCTCAGAGGTGAAGAAGAGCACCTGCTGCTCTTGCAGACACTTCCAGACAAGTTTCGTTTCCCAGCAACCACAGAGCAGCTCATGGCTGTCTGTAAGTCCAGTCCTCAGGAATCTGTTGCCGTCTCCAGGCCTCTGTGGGCACCAGGCACTCAATGTGGTGCACAGACATACATGCAGGCAAAATACTCATACACATAAAGAATAAAAGTCATTTTTAAGAACCCTGGAAGGGTTAGCTGAGAGACTTAAGATAGTTTTCTCAGAAAAAATTGTCTTTCAAGGATCAAGCTTCTGAGCTCTACTTACAACTTTATTCTCCTCCATCATCTGGCATCTTTGACTCATCCACTGCCTTCTGCCCACCTCCTAATTTTCCATTTGACATTTCTAGAAAGAACATACCTTTTCCATCAACCTCGCCATCTCCCTTAACATCCCCTTCTCTAGTGCCTGTGCAACAGCCACCCCTCCTAGTCCAAAGGCTGGAGTAAGGAGGGCATCTTCAGGGTTAGGGTAGACCAGTACTGCCACTCTTCTACAGGCTGTTCCCCCAAGACATGGCACTTGGGGGGGCCTCAGCCTCTACCTTAAACAAACCAGTTGCTAACCCTGTCTGGAACAGTGGCAGTCTTAGGGAAGCTAAGTGGGGGATTCCCTGTGACCAGAGTTTCCTGAGGATTAGCTCCTGGGCTTTGGGCATTGGTCCCCTTGGGGTGATTGGCACTGTTCTGGTGTCAGGAGATAAAGATTTACCCTTTATTGCCGGGCGGTGGTGGCGCACGCCTTTAATCCCAGCACTCGGGAGGCAGAGCCAGGCGGATCTCTGTGAGTTCGAGGCCAGCCTGGACTACCAAGTGAGTCCCAGGAGAGGCACAAAGCTACACAGAGAAACCCTGTCTCGAAAAACCAAAAGAAAAAAAAAAAAAAAAGATTTACCCTTTATGAACTAGAGCTTCTGCTTACTCCAGGCATCATGTTAGATAGAAAGAGTCTTTAGTCCTTTGGCATCCTGTGACTGCCAAGGTTCTAGATCTCCTACTTTGTGTGAGATTGATTTGCCTCAGTTTAGCCCCTTGCCTGCTGGCCAGTGAGCTGGTATCAAGGGGCATACAGTGCAGGCTATTTTCATGTTACCCTGCGCACCCTCCCTCTTGGTTCTAGACAAAGATGGAGTATCTGGGTTTGATGGTAGTCTAGGAACAAAGCCTTCTTCATCCTTCTTTCGGGAATATCTGTGGCAGCCATGTCTAGTGGGCAGCATTTTGATAATCAGGCGGAACGGCTGCAACTCAAATCAGATGTTGCCTTTAACTTTCTGACAGACACTGCTGTTACTTTCAGTGTATGTGTACTGAAGATGGTGGGCGGCCACATGGGTGGGCACCAGCAGAGAACAACCCTACCCCTGCAGTAAGCAGAAGCAGGCAGAGATGTCCGTGGAGCGGAAACGTCTAGACTGACCTCAGTGTTCTTGTGCTCCAGGTGCTGCTGTTTCTTTAAGAGGAAAAGGAAGAAGACTGCTCAGCGACACAAGTGACCAGTGCCTCCCAGGAGTCCTCAAGTCCTGGGGACTCTGGCTCCAATTGCACCTGCAGCTCCTGCCATTTCTCATTGGAAAGGACTCCTCTGTGGGGGAGGGTGGAGATCCAAACCAAAAAGAAGACGACGGATGCCCCCAGAAGGAGCCAGTGCAGGCAGCCAAGTGGGCCAGTGGCGATGCCTCTGGCTGAGCTCTGAGCGGGTCCAGAGCTGCTGCTTCTCCACTGCTTGCCCTGGGCTCTCTGGTCGACTCTCCTCCCATTGTTTACAGTGAAGGTGTCATTCACAAAAACTCAAGGACTACTGTTCTCTTCCTCCTCTCCCTAAATTTACTCCTGGTTCTACACCACCCTCAACCCTCTCCAGCATAAGAACTACTAAGTTAAAGGCTCTATCAAGAAGCTGGTGGTGTGGTCAGGGAGGCGGGGCAAGATGACAGCCCTGGGCTGGAGGACTTCTCCACTTCCCAGGTGTGTCTGCAAATATGGCTTCCTCTCCCTCTGTGCCTGGGCGACCCCCAGCCCAGCTGGCCACAGGGTTCAGGTCCCTCCCAACCTCCCTCCCTCCCTCCCTCCCTCCCGTGAAGTTACACTGTAGGACACAAGCTGTGAGAAATCTGCAGTCTACTGTCCCTGTGTGTTGGCGTTCTTAGCTTTTTTGATAAGCAAATCCCTTGCTCTGACTGTAGCAAAACACGCCTGTGGTTCTGAGCAAAGGAAAGGAAACTGATTTTATTGCACTTTTAGTTTTTTGGGGTTTTGTTTTTGTTTTATAAACAACATGGCAGATGCATATTGTGTCTGGTTATATTGGGGGGGGGTGCTTTTTTCTGTTTCAAGGGGGATGGGCCAGCCAAGCCATTCAGATAAAATGTGGGTCCAGAGGATATTCATGATGGAAAGAGTCTGATTTGCAGCACTTGGAAGAGAAGAAGCCAAACTCTATGTCATCCTGAGTGAATTCTCAGGTTGGCAAGGAAACATACTTGAATTTTCATTCATCTTCTCCGCTGCAGAGAAAAGTCCCCACCAGATCCCCTTGACCTAATCAGCCTAGAGCTTGAAAGCCCAGTTCCTGAACACTTGGGATGAGCACCGAGCCAGACTGTGACCAACCAGAAGGCACCTCATCTCAGAGAGGAAATACTTAATAACAACAACAAAGCAAAACTTCTGTTTCCTCCACTGCCAGGGACTTCCTACTAGATAGCCATGTGACTTTCTGTTGACTTGGAGGACAAAATTAGTGACTAAACAGCCACCACCATATTGCCAGTAGTGGACAAAAGAGGGCAGCAAATCTGCCTTCCAACTGCCAGAGAAGCCTCAGGATGCAGCATCTTAGGGCCAGGAAAAGAAAATCAGTATGTCATGTCTGCCCCAAGACTGAGTTAGAGCATCTAGGCTGGTCTGCCTTAGAAATTAAGCCTGTAGTGATCTTGGAGCCGGTCCATAGCAGCAGGCTTAGAACTTGGTACATGGGGCTGCAGTAAGCAGGGAAGGGAAGGTTGGTTGATGCCGGGAAATTCCAGAGAAAAGGAAACTGTAATGAAAGGTCTAAAATTCTATCTTAACAATTGAACAGAGACTCTTCCCAGATAATACGGCCATATATTAGCATGTTTTCCCCACTGCACTCTCTGCCCACCACCATGGATCCTCACTGGACATACCACCATGAAGCATCACTGGTTGCATAGTTAACAGTATGGGGGTTACTCTTCTCATGTTTTGTTTTCATTTTAGTGGCATTTCCAAACAGAGGCTTCTTACCCTAGTGTGGCAAGGATTATTCATATGGGCAAAGAGGTCTTGTATCTGAGTATAAAGAGCTACCCACATAGGGCAGTGGCTAGTGACTTAGTGCAGCACAGAACTCTGCTGTATATGTATGTAAAGGACTGGGGGATGTCAGGGCTCTTTGTGGACATGTATCAGAAATAGTATCAAATGAAGCAGAGTTTATTCGCTTTGCCTGTTCTGTTGGACCTTGGCTAGGGAATCTCTCTTCATTGGCTTCAAACCTGCTCAGCATTTGTAAAGATTGCCACCAGTCCATTTCTTTACAAGAAATATTTTTGTCCATGAAACAGAGTAGCGGGGAAAAGTCAGGTCAAACCACTTCCCCATGAGGAATTTGAGTGTTAGGATTTACTTCTTTTTCATTATGTAGTAGTTAAAGCTCATCGCTGAAATTTACATAGTCCCTAGTTTGGCATGTGGGCAACTCTGACTTCCCCCACAGAAACTTAAAAATCCTCATCCCAGGAAATGGTGGCAAGGCCTAGAGCATCCTGGCACTCTCTGTCCCACTAAGTGCCTCCCCAACCCTGCTTCCACAATAAAGCAAAGGCCACGGTGACCAGCTTGGCTGCAGGGTAGGGTGCCCTGCAGCTGGGCCTAAGACTCCTTTTTTGTCTTAAAATATTTTTATAGGCTAGCTCTTGAGGGGTTGAACCTGAGTGGTTTGTGGGAATGGGGACGGGTCCTTCCTAATGCACTGCTGGCACCCTCCAGCCCCCACAAATCCCTTACTAGATATTTGGTTTTTATAGCAAAGGTTCCTTTAACATGCAGGGCGGTGGTGACCTTTCAAGGCCATTGACACTCTTAAGGTGGTCCCAAAGCTGGGCAATTCTCTTAAGATCTTCCTTAAAATTAAAACATACTGAATTCCCCAGAAACAATCTGCTCATCTGTTCCAGCTCCACTAGCACATCAGGCTGCATACACATCCCTGTTTCTGTCGGTTGCCTGGCTGCAAGCTCAGCCAGATCCCAGGGCACAGGCACTCCCTCCATCTCCCCTCATCTAAATCCACTTGCTCTATCTCAGTTACGACACCTGAGGACAGTTTTCTTTAGGACTGATGCATTTACTTCCCCTTAAAACTAACTCATCTGTTCCAGGGACAGGGGCATTTGATATTGTAATATTTGGAGTTTTATTTCCTCAAGCTTTGCTGTCCTCAAGGCATTGCAGCCTGAGCAGACTTGGGTAGAAGCAGGCCAGAGGTTACACCAAGGTGTAAAGTGTCCAATCATAGAAGTGGATTTTCAGAGTTCTCACTCCAGACTGCCCACAAGGCTGCACTGAATGTGCCAGCAGCTAGTGAGCAGTCATGACTGCCTTAATTAACATTCTTCTATTTTGGGTCTGTCTAGGAGCAAACAGGGTCTGTGAAGGTATATGTAAATCAGGTGAGTAGGTAAGTCTCCAGTTAAAATTCCCATTTCCATTGGAACAAGCTACAGGACATAGCAAGGATCCTAAAGTTTCTGAAAGTGTAAATTTCCTTTTCCTTTTTAGTGAAGGATGAGAACTCGGAATCAGCCCATGTCCATTAGCCAGATGGTGTCCATCTTGTGTAAAGTAACTTCCAGTTTAGTTCAGAGGAAAAGTATGCTGTAGTGCTTATGTAGTGTTGATGTCCAATGTTAGCAACCACTTGTAATGCCAGAAGTATACAGCAATGGTAATGTTATGTTAAAGTGGTTGCTAAGGATCATAGCCTTAATTTAAAAAATAATGTAAAAGATAATCCATTCCCCTCCATGTTGAGCAAACATGGCAGCATTTCTCGAGAAGAACTTTCTCAGAAGCCTAGAAAGCATTTCCTCCAATAATTTTGTCTCCCAAGCCCACATGACTCATGTGTCCCAGCCACCTCTTCCATGCTCATACTGAAACCAGTTTTCCATTCCTGTTTAGTTGCCCTGGTAACGCTTTGTCCAGTGTCAGTCATGCCAGGGCTTGGGTTTTTAAGACCAGGAGTTTGCATGGTCATACAACCAACATTGCCTTTGCCAAGCCGCTGCCACCATCCCCTCCACTGCCCCCAAGTGGGCAGGTTGATTCCAGAGACCCTCAGGGAGCCAGGATAATTAGGTCCCCATCTGGATTGGCCATGTGGGTGACAAGCACTTATCACTGGGTTTCTTGATTTTGCAGACTTCAAGGAAGTCCCATGTAGATGTTGATGGCCAATGACTCCAGCCTTCCCCATAATGGGTTGGTAGGACTCAGATAAGAATTCCTTTGTTTGTTGGGGGACTTTGTTTTAAGGGGTTAGTTTTTGAGTATGAAAAAGAAGAGGCCACTGTGGTCCTTCTGTGAATTTGTAGAGTTCTGAACAGTGTTTTCATCACCAGTCTTGGGAGTCTGATCCAATAGCCAGTCTTAAGGGGTTTGTCCTACTCCTGTTGCAGGTAACTAAGTACAGAAGAATAGAGTTCTTATTGTATCAAAATAGTAAGTAGATCCCTGAATATAGCTAATAGTAGTTGACATATTTTCTCAAAAAAAACAACAACCAGGAAACCCACTCCAGTATTTACAGATCAGCTTATCAAGGAAAAAAAAAAGTGAACGTGTACTCCATATATCTCTAGTTGAATTACCAAACTTGATGTTATAAAGAAACCTCGGTTGTATAGACAGGATATCTATCTCTCTATATCTCTATCTCTCTCTCTCTCCTCCCTCTCCCCTTCCTCCCCCCCCCCCCATCACAATCACTTGTCTGGTGCCATCACCACCTTTAAGGTCTCAGAGCAGAGGATTATCTGTGGTCATAAGCCAGAGTGCATTGCAGTCATCCCAGCAATGCACAGACGCCTGCCGTCCTGACTAACCCAAACCCACCTTCCAGGGTAGGTAAAACCTTTTGGTACCCTCTTCAGGAGCTCCAGACCAAATCCTAGGCCAGCCCATGCACCAAAGCCTTTAGAAGGCTTACCAATCTGTTAGGAATGTCTCAGGAAACATGAGCCATTTCTTGGGGGATACATGTATTTACAGATGGATATGTGTGCTCATCTGTGTGTGTTTTACTCTCATAGACAGCACAGGCTCCTGGGAACTGTGTGTTCCTCAGTGTTCTCAGAGACAGTGTGACAAGCGTGAATTGCTCAGTTCAGTAAGCAGGCTGACTCTGGGAAGGAGCCCTGTTTATCAAGCAGAGAACCACAGAAAAGACGAAACCAAAAATGCTCCAACCCTCCAATGGAAAGTAACGTTGATGCAGCAATTCCCATTGGATAGATTACACTCTCTAATTTATTATTTGTCTTTAAGTTTTACCCATTGTACTCTTTAAAAGATGTTGGGATGTTGGTTGCAATTTTTTTAAGTAGATAATGTATAAATCAGCTGTGGAAATCAATTTTAATTCATGTGTGGATGTGTCTAGTTATTGTTAAATGCCTTTTTTTACTTTTTTTTAAGATAATGTTTCATAAACCCTGGCACTGGTCAAAAAAAAAAAAAACGCAGCTGTGAAAAATGAAACTTGTAGTATTTTTTAAATGAATGTCAATTTCAAGTATATTTGAAATGTTTCCTCCAATAGAGAGATTTGGACACCATTGGGGAAAACTCCTCTGCAGAGGAAATAGCCTTTGGAGAAAATGGAATGTGGGTCTGGATATGTTATCTCAGAGTAGCCCATTTCATAGGGCATCATGGACAACACAAATGTGATTTTAAGTATACCTCTTCCCAGTTTGGGGAGGAAAGGACTCAGTTTGCACCCTTTTTGTATGTAAAATAAAATGTCCTACCTTTCTTGGCTACATTTACTTCCTTGGTTCATTAGTTGGTTTTTAGTCCCCCTGGTTTATTTCTAAGAATCTGGCAAGGACTGACTGGTGGGAATCAATATGTCTTTAAACAAAAATAATGTCTGGTACTTTGGCATTCTGCCTTCATTCCTTGGGCTGAGTCTTGAGTCTTTTTAAAAATAAATATCCCAGGGCCAGCAGAATACCCAGAGAGTAAAGGGACTTGCTGTATAAGTCTGGCAGCCTGAGTTTAATCCTCAGAATCCATGTTAAAAAAACAAGTGAAAGGAGAAGACTGAACCCAGCAGTTGTCTTCTGACATCCACATATGTGTCATGGCATGCACCACCACCCCTCACACACAATTCTGTTTTTAATATTTCAGGACTGGGAAGATAGGTTTGTAAAGTGCATGCCACATGAGTATGAGAACCCATATTTGGTCCCCAGCACCATGTGAAAAGTTGGGTATGGTGGCACACTTGTAATCCCAGTGCTGGAAGGAAAGACACTAACAAATCCCTGGAGCTGGCTCACCCGCCATATCAGCCCAAAAGCAAACCCCAGCCCCGTTAAGGGACCTTGTCTCAAAAAATGGAAGGAGAAAGGCTGAAAAGGTGACTCAGCAGTTAAGAACTGGGTGTACCAAGTTCAGGTACCAGTACCCTGGTGGGCAGCTCACAATTGCCTGTAACTGTAGCTCCAAGGTATCCAAGCTGTCTTCTGGCCACTGACACCTACATACACTCACAGAGACAAATAAATAAAAATAGCAAATAGAGGACACAAGGCACTTGAGGAACAATGCCTGAGGTTGTCCTCTGCCCTCTACACATGCAAACACACACAAATACACCAATATTCCAAACTAGGAATTGTGGTACAAACCTGTAATCCCAGCACTTGGGAAGTAGAGGCAGGAGGGTCAGTTTAAGGCCACCGTGGATACATACCAAGTTCAAGGACATCACTCACACGCTGTAGTTTGTAGATGGGAGTTCTTCAAGAAATAGGGTTATGCTAGTTGGACTTTATTTTTCTTTCACTATTGTTTAACGGGGATATGAAGCTGGCTCTGGGAAGTACTTCTTGGCACCAGGTGATGGACAGAAGCTAGCACATATCATTTTTTTTCTGGAGGAAAACAGCCTGTCATAAAGAGCCATCACTTCACATGGGGGAAGCTCAAGGCTCCTGCAAGTATTAACTGGTACCTACTGTGAAAGGGGAAAAGGATGGTTCATCCCTGGTGGTTTTCTGTAGGATGAGACTGTATGAGAGAAGAAAAGGTTTAGTGAGAACACAGCAGAGGCACGTGGAAACAGGGACACTGTTATAGTGCAAGCTTCTCAGAATACATCCCTGGGCCTGGGCCAGACACGAACCAAGGAGGAAAGGGACAGTGCACACTGTTAACCTTGGAATCAGAAGGCACAGGTAGGTGGATCTCTGTGAGATCTTGAAAATAACAAAAAGTAGGAAAGGCATTCTGTTACAGGTTGTTGTGTTGTGGCAGCAAAAGAGGACAGCATAAGAATTCTGAATGGGCCGGACAGTGGTGGCACACGCCTTTAATCCCAGCACTCGGGAGGCAGAGCCAGGTGAATCTTTGTGAGTTCGAGTCCAGCCTGGTCTACAAAGTGAGATCCAGGACAGGCTCCAAAAGCTACACAGAGAAACCCTGTCTTGGAAAAAAAAAATCTGAGTGGGAGATTAGTGTCAGGAGAAGCAAAAGGTATAGTTTTGCTTTTTAAGGTTTTTATTTTTGTGTCTATATGTGTGGGTACCCACAGAAGCCAAGAAATGTCATACCCCCTGGAACTGGAGTTACAGGCAGTTGTGAGTTGCCCAATGCTGGGAACCAAATTTTAGGAAAGCAGTGTGTGCTTTCAATCACTGAACCATCTCTCCAGCCCAGTGCAGACAATTATGACAAGTGGAAAGAATATATCGAGGAGCCTTTTGTACTATGGTCTTTCTGAGACTACAGGACAAGAGAGCCATCCTTTAAAGCAGGCTAGTTTTGACCACACAAATGGGATGTGAAACAGAACCAGAGAGGTTTTTGTGTGAGAAACACAAAGTTAGTGTCCAAAAGATAATGTTGATAGAATTTGATAAAAATTCATCAATGAATTTAAGATTCTTTGACCTAGGCCTGTATGTAGTGTCCAGTTGTTTTGAGGGGAAGGTTGTTGGTTTGTTGCTGAACACAGCTGTGAAGACAATTTGACTCAAGGTCACAGGGATCTGGTGCATCCTAATCAGTTCCCTTACACTGATCAGTGGTTGGCTCTTGTTCAAAACCCACCCACTTGACTTAAGGGTTGTGCCTCTAGGGATTATTCTGCCATTTTTGTTAGCCCAAATCATAGAGTTCCCCAGAGACCACCAAGGAGTTCAAGTCTGTATGTAAAAGCAAAGAGTCTTTATTCAAGCTCAAACTTAGAGCCTTGGTTAGTCTGACACAGCAGTATGATCAGAGAGCCCTGAGCCTGGTCGGGGGGTAGGGATTTATCATAGCTGAGATTGGGGTGAGGGGATTTCCAAGGTTCAGGACCCCTGATTGGCTGACATTTGTCTAGGGGTGTCTTGGCAAAAGGGGATAGGTGTGTGCTATGCTAAGAGACATCTGATGATATCTATAATGGTTAGAATGTTAGGCATTTTCCCCCTGGATGCTGATTGGCCCATTCCTGGATGGTGTCAGTTTGTGGTTTTTTCCTGGAATCAGGTGTTGTTTTACAGTAAACTGAAACTTAGGCCTACTCTGTCTGGTCCCCCTTGAACCTGTCATGGCAGCAGTGTGGTCAAGATGCATTGGGCCCTACATTCCCCCCTTCACAAGTACCAATGACAGGACTCAGTCATGGGTCCTGTCTGTCCAGGGGTTCAAGGGGATGGTATTAGGACCAAAGAACCATTAGCTGAACGTTGTTGACCCTCTCTTGGACAGAGGCTTGGCAGAGGCAGTCTATTAATGAGGCAGGGACCAAGGTGAGTAGTAGAAGCAGGATCATTAAAAGTCCTGCCAGGGCTGGAAACAAAGTGGTTAACCAAGGAGACCAGTTAAATAGGGATTCATACCATCCTTCATTTTGTTGTCTTTCTTGTTGTCTATCTTGGAAACACTTTCTAAGTAGGGCCATGGAGTTTTTAATAACTCCAGAATGGTTAACATAAAGCAGCATTGCTCTCCTAAGGCCTTTCACAGGCCGCCTTGTTGAAGGAACAATAGGTCAAGGCCCTTTCTATTTTGGATAACTATTTCAGCTAGAGAGAAGAGCAATTCCTCTAAATGTGTGACAGATTTTTCTAGGGCAGCGACATCTGTATCTATTGCCATTCTTAAGGCCCTGTAGTACAACCAGGTTATAATCCTGAATGATTTATATAGAAATAACAATTTATTAAGGCCATATAATACCTCTTTGGTTCTGCATAAAGAAGGTCAGGGGTCTTATTGCAGAACCTTTAGTTAATGAATCTGTCAATTGACAACTCTGGGCCCTTTCTCCTGGTATGTCAATGGGCATCATAATTAGCCACTTTGTCCCCTAAAAAAATGCCAGGGAATTTCCTGTTGACTCAGCATTTCAACATATTAAGGTCAGGGAACATGGGATGATGTATTCTTTTCTGTAACTACTTCCAGCTGACACGGGGGCATCATTGTCAGGGACCAGGAAGGCTGAAAGGCTAGTCAAAGGCTGGGCAATGGGGCATTTATCAGCATGTGGTTATCTGACCCAGCTATAGAGACAGGAAGCACTCACTGTCTGGATTGGTCCACATCAGCTCTCAGCAAGTCCAGGGCTTGTAGTAGTTTGGAATAGGTTATAGTAAGCAGCTGATGCTTGGATGTTTCTGCCAGCCAAGTGGAAACCTGTTGAAACAAGTTTATACTAGGAACAGATGTTAAAATTTGTTAACTTATTTGGAACTTTTAGGTCCATAGTCTTAGTAATTGGGAAAGGGAGGAGTCCCAAGACCAGGAGAGAGAAAAATACCATCCTCAGGAATTGACAGATAGGGAAAACGAAGACCACACTTATCTGGAGTCCTTTTGACCTGTGTGAAGTATATCCAAGTTTTATGACTTTTTCAATCCTCTGAAGCTTATATGAATTCTTATTTTACAGAATGACATAAAAGTTTTAGATATATTAATATTACCAATCTGTTCTGTAATCCATATCATAGAAAAAGCAGGGTTTGGGAATTTAGCTCAGTGGTAGAGCGCTTGCCTAGCAAGCACAAGGCCCTGAGTTCGATCCTCAGCTCCAAAAAAAAAAGAAAGAAAAAGCAGGTAAAGGATATCTGTATAACAGCAAGAGTAGATTCATACCTTTGAGTCTGAGCAAACACTACAGATTTGGGATAAAAGCATGTGCATTTCCCTTCTGTCCAGAGAGATGGGTACAAATTCGACAGAGATGTCTTTGGCCTGATGAGAAGGACCTTTAAGTTTATATTCAGAAGACAACCAAAATAAATCTAAAATCTTGAGCTTGAGACCCAAACAGTAAGTAGTTATTGCTCTATTACCTTATCAGAACTCTATTAATGTTAAACTCTAATATAACAATATCACAGAAGGGGGAAGAAATCTGTGTGGGAGTCCAGATCTCACATTTTGAAGGGTTCTTAGGTGGAGAAGAGAGGAAGGAGAAAATGTCAGATTGAAAGATAGCATGCACACTTTTAATTCCAGTATTCTGGAGGCAGAGCCAAGTGGATCTCTGTGAGTTTGAGGAGAAAGACAGAGACACAGGATAGCTTCTGAGGGCCTGGGTCAATACCCAACAGCCCAGAACTTAATTCAAAAGGGCTTTTTATAATATGCCAAGGGGAGAGGCAAAAGACCTCCCCTTTGCAAAATCAAAGCATACTGTACAGTCAAGTGTAGACCCTTCCAAACATCTGGTAACTATGCATGTGGCCAAGTCATCTCCTTATACAGCCCTGCTGGGTAAAGCAAGCTCAGATTCTCTGACCCTGAGTAAATTCTCACTAGGAAGCTTCTGTGGGTCTCTACAAACATGAAGCATTTTCCATATCTTAAGTCATCTATTTATACCTTTGTAACTTGTATTTACATCTTAAATCATTTTCTGAGCTTTCATATCCTTTGGTCTTTGTATATCTCAAACCCTCAGAACTTATATAAACTCTCATATCCTCAGACCTGTCTTAAATTACTTTCTCAGACCCATACTCAAACCTTCATGAATTACTTAAACTTTCATATCTTAGAACATTTCCTTAGAGCCTCAAAACTTGCATAGACTTTAATATTTTCCCATCTCATCATTTATCAGACACATAAGCAGCTATTATTGAGAACAGTCATTTCAAATAATATTTGAATCCTGTTTATTATCCCTTAATATGAAGCCTGTGAGTAAGGCAAACCTGTTTGTCTTTTCCTAGTAGGTCTCTTGATAAGAAAAAGCAAGGCTTGATTTTTACATATAAAATGAGCTAACAAGCTAGTTATAGCCCTGAAGAAGAAGAATCTGGTTGCCTGATGCTGCTAAGCTGACTAAGTTATAGTTACCCTAGTTGTCAATACTATCAGAAGATCTGAGAAGCAGCTTCTGAGTCTATTAAAAATGATGGAGATGACCAGGCAGTGGTGGCACATGCCTTTAATCCCAACACTTGGGAGGCAGAGGCAGGCAGATCTCTGTGAGTTTGAGACTAGCCTGGTCTACAGAGTGAGTTCCAGAACAGGCTCCAAAGCTACACAGAGAAACCTGATCTAGCAAAACAAAACAAAAAAAGAGAGAGAGAGACCAGTCCATACCCAGTTAGACATCCCAGGTTCCCATACTCTCCATAGTGTTGGAGGCAGAAGTATCAGGACAGCATCAGTCTTTGGCTGCCAGGCTCACTAAGATCAGAGTTTTTCCTGTGAAGGAGGAACATGGAAAAGACTGATCTTACTTTGTCTAGGAAAAGGGGGGCAATCAACTCTCTAATGTCCTGCAGCCTGGGTGGAGTCCTGGTGGCAGGCATCGCACTGGGGCATCTTGCCCAGTGGTCAGTGTCAATAATCTGAGTGGAGTCATTGTGTTCTTCTTTGGAGACCTTGGGAGTCATGGCTAGGAGCTAGGAGTCTCTGTCTGATATAATAAGCTTGTTATTAGACATTTTAAAGGCCATATTCTGCAGATCTCTGAAGCATTTGAGGACTGTCCATCTACTAGGTATATCTGAATAGAGAAACTATGTTTCTAGTTACTTGTTTTAAACTTAACTTTGAAAATATATTCAGGAGACTAAGTAAGGCTTATCCCTGTAATTAATTATATTAGTACTTAGCATGACTACAATTTAAGAACTTGAACATTTATAAAATGACTGACTATTAACTTGTGTTCCTTAACAGTCTACAATAAGTTAGCAGCTTCCATAATACTAGGACTTTACCTTCTCTTCCTGTCAGGTTTAGCCTTAAAAATAATGATTTTGGGGGTTGGGGATTTAGCAAGCGCAAGGCCCTGGGTTCGATCCTCAGCTCCAAAAAATAAAATAAAATAATGGTTTAGGCAGCGGTGGCACATGCCTTTAATCCCAGCACTCAGGAGGCAGAGCCAGGCGGATCTCTGTGAGTTCAAGGCCAGCCCCTGGTCTACAGAGCGAAATCCAGGACAGGTGCCAAAACTACATGGAGAAACCCTGTCTCAAAAAAACAAAACGGAAAAAAAAAAATGGTTTGGGATTGAAGCTCTTCTAGTATCAAAATAAAACATTTTATCACAGATAATGGGCTCAGTAGAGAAACCAAAAATAGCCATTCCATGGCTCAAAACAGAACAAGTTTGTGCCAAGCTGTTAAGTCTGTCTCCTAGGAAGGCAGGGAAAAGTGACGGCAAAGATCGAAATGGGCGAAGTGGGATCAGGAGAAAGGGGCTTGTGAGTTGGGGCCCATGAACAGGGACTGAGGGAGCACAGAGGCCAGCACTGCCCTTCATAGGCCATGAGGGCCTCTACCCAAATGCCCAACTCTGGGAAAAGGGCCCTCTCCGGACTAGGCGTTTCATTTAGAATATATATCTTATTTATCAAACACATGTTGCCACTTATTTAAATTCTCTAGAAGCTTGGTGTTGAACACTTGGCAAAGACATAAGTACTTAGGTGTAAATCTCTAAGTTAGCTTTTGTTAATCTGAATAGATCTTCATAACCTTAATTTTTTTTTACTTTGAATCGCATATACAGTATGTTGTAACAAATATAACCTTTTACTTCTGTCATCATACAACAGTCCATACTAGTGCTGAGGTTATTGGTCTGATGGCAACCATTGTTTATACCAAATGTTATATATATATATATATATATATATATATATATATATATATATATATATATGTTAGACCCATGTTTTTCTGAAATACCTTCTTTAGAAGTATTGCTTTCTGCAGGCCAGAGTTTGATTTTCATCTTATAACCATTTTTCCCTGTCCATAGATACATGTATACCCTCAGACACTGCAGGAGCATGTATACTGCAGTTTTCATTTACAGACCGTAGATGTGATATTGACAATTTTTAAGAAACAGGTTTGGACTTTTCTATGAAACTCTGAATAGCTAGGAGCTTTAATCCTGCCATTTCATAGAAGGCCAATCATATAAAAACCCTGTAACCCAAAGGGCTGTGACAGATGATTAAGTATTAACCTGTGTTCTTAATTATTATTTTTTTAATTATTATATTTTTTTTTCAGGGGAGAGCGCGAACGCAGTCCCCCACTACCACAAATTATGCAGTCGAGTTTCCCGCATTTGGGGAAATCGCAGGGGTCAGCACATCCAGAGTGCAATGGATAAGCCTCGCCCTGGGAAAACCACCTTCGTGATCATGGTATCTCCCCTGCCAGGTAAGTATTAATTATTATATTTTTAAATAAGTCTGATATCTGACGTGGGACCTCAGTTCTTCTCCCTTCTTTAAAGAGCATGATTTCATTTCTAACATAAATGTTTTACAGTGAAGAATCATCAGTTATTTTTAAAATGAAGAAAACCAACCAGATTTAACCTAATAAGATCAAATCTCCGACTTATTTTATGGTTTCTTTTCAAATTCAGTAGTTTGAATATTTTATATAATACTTTAAACAAGAGCAGAAACAGACATGTACCATAGCAAAGATAACTCTAAATTTGCATCAACACATAAAAACCTGTACCAGAATGAAGTATCTGAGACTAGCAGTAGATTCGTTTTTTACCCTAACAAATAACAGTTTGTAACCAGCCCCTCTAAGCTATAAATTGAATCAACCTTTTAGTCCTGAAAGAGAGCGACTCTCCAAGCCCATCTCATGGGTCATGGAATTTTTCTCAAGCATCTCAATGTTGCTCCACCCCACCCCACCCCCTGCCCTCAGCCCTCAGAGCTGAACAACAACAACAACAACAAAACTCCATCACTGGCAGGAGGTCACACTGTCCTGCTACCTCTGCTGGGCTGGTTCCCTTCCCCCTGTCTACAACCCATCTTCCTCTTCCCTCACCTCTCCCAGATTCCTCCTCCTCCTCCCCAGGCCCCTCCATTGCTCCATCGTGCCCTACCCTACTCTATCCACCTCCACACACCCTACCCTCCATCTCTACTTCACCCACTCTGCCTTCTGGATCCATACCCGTTTCCTCTCCTGTGTGGTTATTTCTATGCCTTCTGATGGAGATATCCATTTCTCCAGCCTCCTGTACTTTCTTCTCCACCTTTGACGCCAGACTCATGTCCCAGCCTCTGTTTTTCCCTTGCAGGAGGCTCCTGCTTCCTCCTGGGGCAAGGGACAAGGACTTAGAGGAAGGGTGTTGCCCTTTTCCTGATCTGTGTTCCTTTCTCTAATCCAGATCTGTATAACTGGAAGACCCAGACCTCCTTCTCCTTTTTCTGATAAGCCCCCTAACTGCCCTCTTGGAACTTGTGCTCCACACTCCATTACCCTACCTGGGATGACTGCCAGCAACTCCTGACTCTGTTTACTTCAGAGGAAAGGGAACACATTGGGGCAGAGGCAAGGAAGGCTTTTTGGTCTCAGTCACTGGTACAGATGCTGAAAAGCTACTGTTTTTTGAGGCAGCTTTTCTATCCAAATGCCCTGGTTGGAAGTCCAGTACACATGCAGGTTCCCAGGCATTGGACACTTTTCACTAGTATCTTATGACTTAAATTCAGGGTACAGCTCCAAAAACCCACTAATTTGTTTTAAGACTACTGAGGTTCTTCAGAGCTCAAATCTGGGGCATTTCTTGAATGATTACAAAAAAGCTTTCAAATTTTACACCCCACTGGCTCTAAAAACAAATAAAAACAAACAAAAAAATAGGGCATTAAATTTGGCTTTTGTCACTCCATCAGCTCCAGACATGTGCAAAAAATTCCAAAAGCTAGAGGTCTTTTGGGACAGGATTTCTCTGTGTAGTTTTGGTGCCTATCCTGACCAGGCTGGCCTCAGACTCACAAAGATCTGCCTGCCTCTGCCTCCCGAGTGCTGGGATTAAAGGCGTGGACCTGGCAAAGCTAGAGCTCTTAACAGGAATAAATACATTCCAGCTCATCCAAGTAGCCCAAAAGTTTACAATAACCAAGACACTAAAAGGCAGAGGCAAGCAGCCTCGAGTGCTAGCCTAGCCACACGCAGTGATTATGCTGGCTGCTTTCCACTCATCTGAGTCTGAGTGCTTGTGTTAAGAGAGAGAGCCTCAAAACAAAAAATGGAACACAGGCCGGGCGGTGGTGGCGCACGCCTTTAATCCCAGTACTTGGGAGGCAGAGCCAGGCGGATCTCTGTGAGTTTGAGGCCAGCCTGGGCTACCAAGTGAGTTCCAGGAGAGGCACAAAGCTACACAGAGAAACCCTGTCTCGAAAAAACAAAAAACAAAAAACAACAACAACAAAAAAAAAGGAACACAGGCTGACTGAAAAGGGATCAAAGAACATGTTAAGTTTCAAACAAGGACAAAGGCTGAGGAGCCTATTTAACATATTAAAATGGACCTGGCCACCAGATTCTCCCAGCATCCCTCAGTCCCTACCTGTTACTGGGTATGGCTGGCATACCCTGCCCTCTACCCTGAACTCCCCAGCCCAGGGGCTGGGCTGCCCGTCCCTCAGAGGCTCTTCCCGCTATAATCCAGACAGTTTGGTTAATGGTCTCTTTTGTACCTTTGGCCTCCTGGCTGCTGCCCCTCATTCCCTTTCCTCCCCCTCCCCCCACGACTGAGCTCAGCCTGGTCATGTGCACTCTGGACTCTCCCAGATGTCCCTGCCGCTACCTTTTATCCACAATAAACCTTCTTCTCCACCATACCTAGGAGCAGTCATGTCCTCCCCTTTCCTTTTTATTCCTTCTTCCCCCATTCAGTGCATATCATTAAAAAAAGACACACAAATCCAAACCATCCCAAACCCAGAAAAACAGTAACCCTTCTGACCACAAGACAGATGGACAGTAAATCAGAATGAAGGGCTGGGGCTCTACCCTCTTAGGCCTCCAAGAGCCCTTGGTCACTGTAGCAATAGAAAGCTGCCTAATTAGGTTTTTGGTGGACACTAGGGCAGATGCTTCTGTTTTTAAAAAAATCCATTGGGACAGAGGTTTCTCTTTCTAAAAATCCAGGTACCAATAAAAAGATACAAGGAGCCACAAACACAATTAAGAACAATCTCTTTACACCTCAAAAACTCTGTGGGCCAAAAACGGGTAAGTCACTCCTTCATGGTCCCAGACTCCCCTTACCCCATTCTGGGCAGAGATCATTTTTGAAAGTTAAAAATATCACTGGGCGGTGGTGGTGGTGCACGCCTTTAATCCCAGCACTCGGGAGGCAGAGCCAGGCGGACTCTGTGAGTTCGAGGCCAGCCTGGGCTACCAAGTGAGTTCCAGGAGAGGCACAAAGCTACACAGAGAAACCCTGTCTCAAAAAAACAAAAAAGAAAAAAGAAAAAAAAATTGTTTTTGTTGCTACTTCATAACTGTAATTTTGCTACTGCTTTGAACTGTAATGTAAATATTTTTGGAGCTAGAAATGTGCCAAGGGGGTCATAACCCACAGGTTGAGAACTGCTGCCTTAAACCAAAAAGCTAAACTGGGAATTGCTCCTCATATCAAAAGACTGTCAGAAGCTGACATTCTCACCTCATGCCAGTCAGCCTGGGATATACCGTTCCTGCCCGTCCATAGACCAGGGACCTCAGATAACAGCCAGGCCAGGGTCTCTGAGAGGTAAATAAATGAATTAAGAACCATTCAACCTTCTGTTCCACCCACTTTGCTCAGTCACCTCCCACCAGGCCGCCAGGTCTATACACTCCTGGATTTTTTTTTTAGAATATGTATTTATTTACTGTCTATACAGTGTTCTACCTGCATGCATGCCTGCAGGCCAGAAAAGGACACCAGATCTCATTACAGATTATTTTGAGCCAACATGGTTGCTGGGAATTGAACTCAGGACCTCTGGAGGGACAGCCAGTGCTCTTAACCTCTGAGCCATCTCTCCAGCCCCATAATCCTGGATCTTAAGGCTGTTTTTTTCTCTATTCCCCTGGCATCAGTTAGTCAGTCCATATTTGCCTTTAAATAGATTGATTCGATGTCCAAGACTAGACAGCTAACCTGAACATGACTACTCCAAATTCCCCTACACTCGTTGGGGAGACATTACAAAAAGACCTAACAGAGTCAGGGTGTCACACTCTAATTCAACTCTGCTCCAGTATGCAGATGACCTTTTATTGGCAACACTCGACGCTGCCACCTGTTTGAAAGACACAGAAGATTTACTCCATGGGGAATAAGATTAAATTCAACTGGGCATGATTGGGGTGCTCTGTGTACCACTCAGAGCAGATTGTATGGACTCCTCCACCCCATTGGCCCCAGAGCCCAGCTGGATAAACCTCTGGTTGCACTCCCCCTCCCCTCCTTTTCCTCCAGGTAAGGGAGTCAAAATCTCCTGTGGCCAATGGCCTCATTATATTTATCAGCCCCAGGGGCTTTGTTAATTGCCTTTGTTCCTAAAGAGGTCTCTCCTTGCCTGATCTTTACACCCAGCCTGAACTAACACAAGACTGCTTGATCTGCTTAAAAGCCTGCCCCCCATTACATCAGGTTAAGAACAAAACTTCCAATAACCATGTCTCCCATGTCTTCTCTTGTCCACGCTCACAAACCACTATTACACTGAAAAATGTGACTAAAATCACTTGGTCTTGTCACTACAGATTGCCACTTGCCAGTTCCCCCTTTTGCCTCTTGTAACACTAGTCTCACAGTAACTTTTTGTTGTTGTTGTTGTTGTTGTTGTGAGACAGGGTTTCTCTGTATAGCTTTGGTGCCTATCCTGGATCTGGCTCTGTAGACCAGGCTGGCCTCGAACTCACAGAGATCCACCTGGCTCTGCCTCCCAAGTGCTGGGATTAAAGGAGTGCGCCACCACCGCCCACTAGTAACTTTTAACTCAGAAGCTTATTTCACTCCCCCAGAACCTTGGTTTGCCTGTACCACCAGGCTCCCTCACTGTACGGCCTCAGAACACCTATATAAATATGTCTATGACAGATAAACAATCAGAGAGATGCAGACCTCAGACACTCTCATCTCTCCCTCACTGGCTCCGTACCCAGGCAGTCTCTAACAGAAGTAGTCCTCCAAGGCTGAGAGGCTTAGACTGGGTTTCCATGTTCCTAGGAGGACTTGGTGTGACCCTGGAGGAGACGGATTGCTTCTATCCTAACAAACAAGAGTTATCCAAGAAACCAGCCAAACCAACCAACTTTACAAAAAAATGAAAAAGAAATAAAAACAAAAACATAAATAAATACTTTCTCATACCATAAAATGTTGGATTACAGTCCGTGGCTCTCAGTCCTTTTCACGGCCCTGGCTGGCCCCTTACTCCTGCTTGTTTTTGAGACAGGGTTTCTCTGTGTGATAGCTCCGGCTGTCCTGGAACTCGATTTGTAGACCAGGCTGGCCTCAGATTCACAGAGATCCGCCTGCCTCTGCCTCTGGAGTGCTGGGATTATTCCTCCTTTTTAAGGACTTGCTGTGGGGCCTTGAAATTCATCAAACAAAATTGCCTCAATTAGGCTAATGATCTTTGGGACCCAGTATTTCCTGCTTACCCAAGAGCAAAGATTTAGAGATAACTTTAAAAGTGGGGCAATGAGATGCCTAAGGTAACGCCAGCCATCCTGTCTGACTCCATTTGATATTTGCTTAGGTAGTTCTCAGCCTTCTGTCTGCTGTCCCCCAACAGCCACGTCTGCCTTGGCAACACATTGGAGAATTTTATGGCCTTGACCATGGTCCATATATATTAATCAAAAATAATTGGTAAGTGATGTCAAAATGTTTCAAGGTTATGCTGACCCTCATCTCACTCTGATGTATCATTCTTGCCCCTCCTCAGATCGTCTTCCTGCAGGCCATGATGCTTGCAGGGACCCCCAAATCTGACACCCAACATGGGACTCAGTCCTCAGAAAAGGCAAAAATTTTTCTTTAAATAGAAATTAGGGGTTCAGGAAACCCAGCCTCTCACCCAAGGATTCACAGGTGTGAGAGAGTGGAATTATTATGGGTTCTTCTCAGTCCTTTGAGACCAAGCATTTTGTGCAATTATTAAGACATTTGTGTTAAGATCCAGAGGAACAAATATTCAGAGCAAAAGCTCTACAGCTTTACACTCCTAGGAACTCATGTAAAGAAAGCCATGAAAGGGGAGATAAAATTCCTGTCAAGTTTTTTATAAACATTTTTATCTTATTATTAATTTAATTTTACATATCAGCCACGGATTCCTCTGTCCTCTCTCCTCCCACCCCCCAGCAATTATTTTTTTAAAAAGGAGAGAGAGAAAATTTTCTGCCAGACATGTCTTGGCCAGTCTTGGCAGGGTGGGCCAAAATGGACTCGGAGGCCACTCATACTTCCTGGTTGCCAAGCCAGGCACGTTGTGGTTTTTTACTTTTAAAATTCCATATCCGGATCTCTGAGTTCGAGGCCAGCCTGGTCTACAGAGCAAGTTCCAGGACAGCCAGGACTACAGAGAGAAATCCTGTCTCAAAAACAGAACAAAATGGAAACCTCTTTATCTCTGAACTTGAGCGTCAAGAAACTTTTCAGACATGTAAGCCTGCTCTTGTTCTGGCCATCAACAAAAAGAACTTAAAGCTTTTAATTGGTTGGCTCAATTAGGGTGGTGTGGTGATGTTTTGTGTATGCTCCAACAAATAAAACTTTCCTGATGATCAGAGGGCAAAGACAACCACTAGTTAGCCATAGAAGCCTGGTGTTGGTGGCACATGCCTTTAATCCCAGCACTATGGAGGCAGAAGCAGGTGGATCTCTGTGAGTTCGAGGCCAGCTGGTCTACAGAGTGAGTTCCAGGAGAGCCAGGACTGTTACACAGAGAAATCCTGCCCCCTCCCCTCAAAAAAAGCTGTATAGCACATTTATCTTGATATCTGGCTCTGGGTTTTTATTAAGACCAGTTAGGATTTATGCTACTGTGTGGTTGTTAATAACTATCTCGTGTGGATTACTACTAATCCCCAACACTCAGGAGGCAGAAGCAGGGAGATCTCTAAGTTGAAGACTAACTTGGTTTACATAGCAAGTTCCAGGCCAGCCAGGGCTACATAGAGTCCCAGTCTCAAAAAAGATTTTTTTTAATTTTATTTTATTTTTTATTTTATTTTATTTTATTTTTTGAGACAGAGTTTCTTTGTGTAGCAGCTCTGACTGTCCTGAAACTTGACTTTGTAGACCAGGCCAGCCTTGAACTCACAGAAATCTGCCTGTCTCTGCCTACACAGTACTGAGATTAAAGGCATGTGCCAGGACAATGTAAGGATTCTGTCCTTAATTACGCCACTAGCCTGAGACGGCATCCCAGCCTAAAAAGCGGGCATGCCCTCTCTCTCCGTATAGCCTCTCCTTCCGTACTCTCCCCCCTCCACTTGGTCTTTCTCTCTCTCTCTCTCTCTCTCTCTCTCTCTCTCTCTCTCTCTCTCTCTCTCTCC
This sequence comes from Peromyscus eremicus, assembly GCF_949786415.1. Taxonomy (NCBI): domain Eukaryota; kingdom Metazoa; phylum Chordata; class Mammalia; order Rodentia; family Cricetidae; genus Peromyscus; species Peromyscus eremicus. The sequence goes on from NC_081422.1 coordinate 60,637,892, forward strand.
CCTCCCCAAATAAAGCTCTAGAAAGGTAAACATGGCTCGTGACTCTTCTGTCACCGATACATCCAGTACTCAGTCACAAGTGCCACCGCTTAACCAACAGACAACCCAGCTCAATAAAAAAAAATTTTAAAGGAGGACAAGTTAAGGAATGTCAATGGTAACCCATAATTCAAATGCATACCATATACCGACCAAGTTACATAGTTCCAAATAGAGAAATGTGTGGAGGGCACAAGGTCCATATGCTTATAGATAACACCAGAGAAACCAGAATTGTAAACACAAGGCTTTTTTCTCCAACAGAAGAAATAACCTGGTGATCTTTTGTTATTCTATGAATGCAGCCTAAACTTACCTAGAATCCCTCAGATTACTGAGCATTGTTTTTCAGTCAATAGAACCCATCCTTATGCTTATCATAAACCCTTCCTCCCTTGGCCCTTATCCTGAGTATTGTTTCTCAGTCAACAGAGCCCATTCTTGTGGAAGAGGTCACTGGTGCTCTGCGAGAAAGACATTCGAATTCTAAAGGAGTTTCAATGTAACCACGCCTTAAGCTTTGTTGTGATAATTGTCATAAGGAAACTTTTCCCCCAAGGTTTTACTGTTTAAATACATACATATATACATACATACATACATACATACATACATACATAAAATAAATAATTAATTAATAAATAAACTGCTTGGTGTCAGACTCCAGAAGTTTGAACCAACTAGGATAAGTCATGTTGAACCAAGTTTTATTCTTGCCCCTCAGTAGATCATTTCACTGCCGCTGTGACGATTGCAGGGACTCCCATAAAAACGAGGCTGTGTGTACAATCTGGGTGGTGACAAACTGAAATTCCTACAAAGTTATTTCTGATTAACAGGTCTTTTAGAAAAAGTGCCATTATTTTCTAGGTATGTTTATTGCTCTTGTATACTCTGTGATAAAGCACCATGACCAAGACAACTTATACAAGAATGTTTACTAGGGCTTGTGGTTCCAGAGGGATCAGAGTCCATCATGGCAGGGCACTGATGCAGCAAGGCGGCAGGCATGGCAGCAGGAACAGCTGAGAGCTCACATCCAGAACCCCAGCAGGAAACAGCACTAGCCGGGAACAGTGTGGGCCATTGAAACCTCAAATCCTGCCCCGGTGTGCTTCCTCCAGCAAGGCCACACCTCCGAAACCTGCCCAAACAGTGACACAACTGGAGATCAAGGGTTCAAATGCCCAAATCTACAGGGTAAATCTCACTGAAATCAGCAGAGTGTATGGCTCTCAAAGTATGTGTGTTGTAGAATGGAGCAACACCGTGTGTGGTACAACCTGAAACAGCCCAGGTTAGCATCTTTGTCTACGAAAAAGAAAAGCCAATGTCAGCCTCAGGCCTTTGCATATATTAGTGTATGTATGTATATTAATGTATGCGTGCATAAATTAATGGGAAGCCATCCCAACCAATACTTCCTGAGCACAGAGCCCTGGAGAAGGGTTAAGGAAGCCGGATACAGATAATGTGCAAGACAGTCCCATCCTCCTAAAAGAAAGAAAGTGGCCTATTTTTAGAAAATGGGCAAAGAAAAGAAATTAAAATTCAGGAGCTGGCAGGGTAGCTCAGTTTAAGTAAAGCTGCCTGCCTCCAAGCCTGAGTACCTGAGTGCAAATCCCAGGACCCATGTGATGTAAGGAGAGAACCAACTCTCTCCATGTGCATACTATCGCATGTCTACCCACTCAAATATAATCACACACACATAAAAACGAAAAAAATAGGGGCGAGGCGGTGGTAGCGCACGCCTTTTATCCCAGCACTTGGCAGAGGCAGGTGGATCTCTGTAAATTCAAGGCCAGCCTGGTCTACAAAGTTCCAGGACAACTAGGACTGTTACACAGAGAAACACTGTCGCGACACCCCCCCCCCCCAAAAAAAAGGGGAAAAAATAAATTCCAAAGTATACAACAGAATGCACTGGCTCCTAAGTTCACACAGTGGGTAAGCACAGAATTCAAAGAGAAAAATGAGTAGTGATGTGTCAAAAATTAAAAACGGAAGCGTGTGTGTGCGTGTGTATACGCACAGTTTATGTGTGCAGAGGCCAAAGGAAGAGGTCGAGTGTACTGACTGTTTTTATCATTCTCCACGTTCTTTCTGAGACAGGGTCTCTTCTTGAATCTAAGAACTAGTCTAGCATCCAGCAGGTCTACCAGATTCTCCTATCTACACCCACCACTCCTACAGCACTAGAGTTAGGAGTACGTAAAGTACGTGCATGATCTGCTTTTAGGCGGCTGTTGGATCCAAATCCTCAGGTCCTCATGATTTTGCAGCAAAAGCACTCACACACTGAGCCGCCTTTTCACCCCTCCACCCCTTCTTTTGAGGCATAGGTGTTACCATGTAGTTCTTGTTAGCACAGAGCTCACTACGTAGAGGAAGCTGGCCTCAAACTCACAGAAATTCGTCTGCCTCTTCCTCCCAGGTGCTGGGATTGGAGGCACACGCTACGACGACCGATCGTGTTTATTTTGAGGTAAGGTCTCACTCTGTCTAGCACAAGAGGAACTGGGACTCAACTCTGTAGCCCAGGCTGACCTTGAACTCACTGTTACCATCCTACTTCACCCTGCCCACCCAAAGCTGGGATCGCAGGTGCAAGCCACTAGTCCCAGTCCCCGGGCAAGATATTATAGAAGAAGATATAGAAGGCTATGCTGTAAAATTCAGCCGCTAAATTCAACCCCTAGCACTTCGGTTAAGTATGTCGAGTTTTTGAAGACACCCACCCACTGGGTAGTGACTGGGCTTTACACACCCCGACAATCGTCCGAAGGTTTGGTGGGCCGGTCGGGCCGCAAGGCATGCTGGGGTTTGTAGTCTTTTTTTCTAAGGCCAATCCCAACGCCGCCTTCCGCGCACCGCCTTGACGCAGACCGGAGGGCGAGGCGCATATCCAATCAGAGGGCTGTAACGTGGCAGCCACCCACAGCCCCGCCCGCGGCAGCGCCTACCACTCGGCGTTGCAGCGCAGGGGGAACGTGGCGCGCTCCTCGCGCTGCGAGGCCTCCCGCAGCCCCAGGTCCACCCCCGAGCCGGGGCGGCAACGCGCGCACACACCGCGTGTCCACACCCTCTTCCGGTCCGGGCTCCCGCGACTGCTCTCTGTGCTGTCGGTGGATGCTGCGCCTCTCGGAGCGCAATATGAAGGTGCTCTTCGCCGCCGCCCTCATCGTGGGCTCCGTCGTCTTCCTTTTGCTGCCGGGACCCTCCGTGGCCAACGATAAAAAGAAGGGACCCAAAGTCACAGTCAAGGTCTGGGATCTCCTCTCCCGGCGAGGCCTGCCTTCCGCCGCCTGCGGTCCGGCCCGGGCCCAAGCGAGTCTGGCTCAGTAGTTCCGACCTGAGCGTCCTTGTCCTGGTTCAGCCCATCCTCGGGTCGGCTGTGACCTCTTGGAGCCAGGCTCGCCCTACCCACTCAGACTAAAGAATGACCTGGACTCCCCCAGCCTCCGCCCTGACCGAGGATGCTCAGCTGCGGCCAGCGCGAACAACCTTAGCCCTTTGCACATACCCTGCAATACCCTTCTTTTACTATGGACACTTCCAGTTTACTGTGCTTTGTAGCACGCACAGTAAATAGAGTTAAACTTGCAAGCATAGTGATCTCTTTATGTATTTTCCTCTTTTAATGGCAGTTTCTGTCATCTGGAGTCATTATAAGAGCACAGATTGCTATTATGTAGTCTGAGAACGTAACCTTTCTTAAGAATGTTACATAATTTACTTGCTGGGGAGAGGGACTTATACGTGCCACAGTGTAATTGTAAAGGTCAGAAGACAACTTGCGGAAGTGGATTCTCTATTTCCATTATGTGGGTCTCTCAGGACTTCAGGCTTGGCTGCAACCACATTTACCCACTAAGGCATCTGGCCAGCCTGTAATCATTTCTTTTGACAGGGTGAGGATAGGAGGTGATTAATGCAGCAAGTCAAGTATTGTGGCTTGTGTCTGTAATCCCAGACACTTGGGAGGATTACAATTTAGCAAGACACTGTCTCAGAATATTAATTATTGGGGGGTTATTAGCTCGGTGGTACAGCACTTGGCTGCCTATAGTGGGCAAGGCCATTTCATCGTCCCTAATATGGAGTTGGGGAAATCTAGAACTTTACAGTGTACAGATGATTGTGAGCCACCATCTGGGTGCTGAGAACAGAAGCTATGTCCTCTGGGAAAGCAGCAGATGCTGTTAACAACTGAGCCATTTGTCCAGCCTGTACTTTTGGTTTGTACAGAAGTTTTGCCCCGGCCAAAATCAGACTCAGCCACAGCTTTAGGGCTTTAGCTGCAGCTCTCTCTCATCAGGGTAATTTCTTGGGCCCTTCCTAATCTACCAAGGACCCTTTAAAAGGCTAAACTTGGATTTGTTCATTTTCCTTAGGTGTTCTTTGATCTCCAAATTGGAGATGAACCTGTAGGCCGAGTGACCTTTGGACTCTTTGGGAAGACCGTTCCAAAAACAGTGGATAATTTTGTAGCCTTAGCTACAGGAGAGGTAAGTGGCTGGTACAGAGGTAGGCAACTCCACGTAGTAGGGATGGAAGTAGGTGGGACTGCAGGGTGTGACCTGTCTGCAGCAGCAGCTTACACTGACTTCACTAACTGGCTTCCCTGAGGACCAAATATTTTTGTTAAGAATATTAAGAATAAAGGGGTCCAGTTTGTCCCTAATTTTTGGAGAAAGCCTTGGTACTGCTGAATTACTCAAAGCCTCAGTGGCCCAGATTTTGGCATTACACAAAGATCCAACCCCTGCTGTTTCGTACAACTATTCACAGGACACACACAAAAGTAACCCAAAATGCTAAAACTGGTAGTTTCACAGTTAAGGAAGCTGTGCCAAATGGTTCCATGACTGCTGAGGTGGTGATGTAGTTTTCTGGTGGAGAGAACTTAGACAAACATGGCGTTGTTTGGCTATAATGTGTGAAGACTAATCTTCAATGTCTGGTTTTATTTGAATGTTCTTAGTCCACATGATGTGACTGCTATCGGAATAAAATAAGAGCTCTCATTTTGTTTTGTTTTGTTTTGCTTTGCTTTGCTTTTTGAGACAGGGTTTCTCTGTGTAGCTTTGGAGCCTGTTCTGGATCTTGCTCTGTAGACCAGGCTGGCCTCAAACTCACAGAGATCTGCCTGTCTCTGCCTCCTGAGTGCTGGGATTAAAGGCGTGCGCCACCTCTGCCCGGCTCAAATTTTTAAAAAGGAGAAGAAAGGGTCCAAGGGACTTGATCCTAGAATGTGGCACAGACTTTTCGTGGGTTTTTTGTTTGTTTGCTGGGACTAAAGGTGTGTGCCACCGCCGCCCGACATAGCACAGACTTTTAAGGAAATATATATTCTATTTAATGAAATTTATATTTTAACGTCTTTGCTCGTTTTGTTTTGTTTTTCCTGAGAGTCTTGTGTAGCCTCTGGCTGATCTTGAACCTGATGTGTAGCCAGGGGTGATCTTGAGTTTCTGATAGGCCTGCCCCTACCTCCTGAGTGCTGGGATCACAGGTGTGCACATCATGCTCAGTTTATACAGTATTCAGGGTAGAACCCAGGAGGGTGTTCATGCTAGGACACACACTCTGCCAGCTGAGATGTATCCCAAACCTTGGACGTCTTCTTAGGATGAGAAGAACAGAGAAGGGGAAAAAAAGCATTTTGTGACCTTGGGTTACATCCTTTAGGAATTGCATAAGGGTAGAGGCTAGGGATGTGGTCTTTTCCAGACGTGCATGCTTTGTGTTTGTCCTGCAGTAGCTGGTCACTCAGTACATTAAATGCCAAATCTATATCAGAAAGCGCTGTAGGTGCGTGTCTGCAGGGCCAGTTTGACATCTGCTACCTCCTTATCTCTCATCCCTTTTTCCAGAAAGGATTTGGCTATAAAAACAGCAAGTTCCATCGTGTCATCAAGGACTTCATGATCCAAGGTGGAGACTTCACCAGGGGAGATGGCACAGGAGGTAACTTCAGATCCTCTGAACAGAGGAGCCTTGACATTGTAGTGCCCATGGTGGGGTGGCCAGGCCGCCTCAATTAAACAAAGTGTCTTCTTTTGCCTACTGTAGAGGTCGGCCTCTCTCTTGCACAGAGATTGGCTGCACCCTTCTTTGAAAAGAGAACCCAGTGCAAAGGAGAGGGAGGTGGGATCAGGTAGGCTGTGCTCTCTTCCAGGTGCCCACCATTGATACAAGTCTGTAGCTTGTACCATACACCCTGCTGTATTACATATATATGCATAAATAGATAAGTTAAAAAGGCCAGTGAGGTGGATAAAGGTACTTGCTGCCAAGCCTAATGACCTGTGTTTGATTCCTGGGATTCAAACATTGGAAGAAGAGAACCGACTTCTACAAGGTGTCCTCTGACTGCACGCATGTTCTGTGGCATGAGCGAGTGCACCAGTACACATACACAAACTAAAAAAAAAAAAATAAAAGTGTGAAGAACTCAAGGCAATTGTAGTGGCGTGTGCCTGGAACACTTAGGAGGTAAAGGCAGGAGGTTCCGGGATGACTTTAAGGACAACCCAGTCAACATGAGAACTTGTCTCAAAAATCTACCACCAGGGGCTGGAGAGGTGACTCAGTGGTTAAGAGCACTGGCAGCTCTTGCAGGGGACATGGGTTCAGTTCCCACCTGGTGACTCACAGCTGTTTATAATTCCAGTTCCAGGGAATCTGACAACCTCTTGTCTGCTCAGGCCCAGATGTGGTACAAAGACATACACGTAGGCCAAACACCCACATACACTTAAACTTAAAGCTGAGTGTGGTGACGCACTCAACACTGGGAGGCAGAGGCAGGCAGATCTGACTGAGTTCAAGGACAGCCTGGTCTACAGAGCAAATTCCGGGACAGACAGGGCTACACAGAGAAACCTTGTCTCGGGGGAAAAAAAAATGGTGGGCTTGAAGCTTAACTGTTTGCAAGGCAGCTGGATGGAAGTTCTGGGATAGAAGATATTTATTTCTTGAAACTTGGGAGCTCCTTGTGTCTTGAGGAAGGGATTGAAATAGGAGCAATTGAAATCCCATGGTTGACTAAGATTTCCAAGGAAGTTTTTCAAATAGGAAGCGTTAGCAGTGTACAGCCAGGAATCACAGGGGAATAAATAGGCCACCTCACTCCCACCTTGCCATCTAGTCTTGCTTCTCCGCATCCCCAGCTGCTGCACAGTCAGCCGCATCTCCCTTGTCAGTCTCCAGGGCAGGTCCTAACCTGGGGCCTCCTGAGGAGCTGTGTGTGTGTGATGGACAGATGTGCTGAGAGCCAAGATTAGCATGCAGGTGAAGTGATGAGCAGTGAGCCAAAGAAAGTGACTTTGTGCCTTGGTTGGCCTGGAACTCCTAGAGCTCTGCCTCCCAAGTGCTGGGGTTAACGCCGTTCTCTGTCACAGCTGGCCTTCTCTGTGCATGTGTATGGAGTTGGCTAGCACATGCCATTGCATGCATGTTAAAGTCAGAACAACGTACAGGAGTTGGTTCCATGCCTGGCAGCAAGTTCGCTTAGGTGCAAGCCTTCTCAGCAGCCTTGGACGATGCTGCTTCGGTGCTAGTTTTCCCAGGCCCATCAGTCCATTGATGGGGAAACCAGCTTTGCAGACAGGATCTTGGAAAGGGTATAGAGCTCTGTGCTTACTGTCGTGGCCCCAGACCCATACCCCACACAGACAGATGACACTTATTCATAAGCATTTTTTATTTTATGCTCCAGTCTTGATAAGAGGCTCTTGGCTCTTAAGAAACCAAAGAACAGCCCTGTGTCCGATTTTTCCTTCCCAGCTAACCCCCGTCTGCTATTCTGCTCCGCAGCTGCACCTGTCTTGTGACTCTGGAAAGGCAATCTGGTTGGCTATAGCAGCCTTTTTTTTTCCTGAAGGGTTCCACACTCCCAGCATCCTGCATAGCAAGCACCAAGGCATCTCTTTTGCAAAGTCCCTCCCTATAGGCCTCAGGACACAGCCAAGGATAGTTGATATTATGTCCCATGACAGTCATAAAACTACTCATCGTACTTCGCCCAAGTCAGCCTGGCCTCATACCCCAGGCGGTCTTGTTTCCGACGGCTTGGGTAGAAGATAGGAAGGCTGTTTTTATGTCCTTGTTTGCCAGTCAAGCCTGGCCTGACAGGACAGTCTGGGTCCCGTAGATCCTCACACAAGCGTCTGTTGTGGTTCAGCCCACCTTGGCTCAACTCCCTGACCTACTGATTCTCTCCCCAGGAAAGAGCATCTATGGTGAGCGCTTCCCAGATGAGAACTTCAAGCTGAAGCATTACGGGCCTGGATGGGTGAGCATGGCCAATGCGGGCAAGGACACCAATGGCTCCCAGTTCTTCATAACTACAGTCAAGACATCCTGGCTAGATGGCAAACATGTGGTTTTTGGCAAAGTTCTAGAGGGCATGGTGAGTTTAAAAGTGAGGGCTGAACCCTTCTAGTCCTCACCAAGGACTTCAAGGAGGAAATCTTCCCCCCAGGCACCTAATCACAGACACAGCCCAGCAGTGGTTCCTCCTAACCTGGCAGCCTGGCATAGGGGTGGGGGGTGTCAAGAACAAACAGCCTGACCGAGTGCCTTTGGTCCTAGCTATTGGGGAGGCTGAGGCAAGGGGATCACTTGAACTCAGGAGTCCAAGGCCAGGCTGGACAACATGAGACCACATTTCAGAGTGTCCATGTGACTGTGGCTGCATGAGAGAGTGCTTAACCTAGCATGCATAAGGCCCTGGGTTCAGCCCCCAACACCACAATCAGGAAAAAAGAATGAAATACGTAATACTCAGCCTTCATTTCCATTGCCCCAAGGTCCCAAGTCCTCCCAGACCCCAGACAACCTGTCCAGAAGACCTTGTTGGGTTTGTCCAGCTGCCAGGACCTCTGTTCAGTCACCCTGGGCAGTACTGGGTCAGCTAATCCATGCTCTGCATTCACCCTGGCCTGCAGTTCTTTAGGTTTCTGTGTTCATCCCGTGAGGGTCTCAACCCTCCTAAGCCACTCACTTGGGGCTGTCTCCCAGTCCTGTGTGTCTCTCGACCTTCACCCTGCCCACTCCCTCCTTTCCTGCCTTTCTTTTCTAGGATGTAGTGAGGAAAGTGGAGAGCACCAAGACAGACAGTCGGGACAAGCCCCTGAAGGATGTGATCATTGCAGACTGTGGCAAGATCGAAGTGGAGAAGCCCTTTGCCATTGCCAAGGAGTAGAGTCTCAGGGACCCCATCCCTCCAAGCGCCTGTACTGCAGGTCCCATCACTACCCTCCAGGGCTGAAGGTAGCCAGTCACAGGCCCCGTACCACTCGGCCCCAATACTTCCATCTGAGGGGGTGGACTCACACCCCCTCACATTCCACAGGCCTGGTTTTTATATCAAACTATCAATTCTGATCAATAAAAAAGGTGGGTTTTCTTTTTTTTATAACTTAGGTGTGGGCTGTGTCTGTAGCACCTGTCCTGAGTGTACATCCCAGCATGTCTAGGACTCTCACGGGCGATAGGTGCATGTCCCTTCCTCGGGCTCCTGCCTAAGCCTGTGCCTGGGTGGTACCCACTCGTCATCAGGCACAGGCTAGCCAGCTACTGAGCCTCACTGTAGCTCCTGCCACCTGCCAAGCTGGACTGGGAAATACACCTGAATCTTCTCAGCCCGTGTCTGGAATGACTATGCTTCTTTCTTTATCTTGACTTGGAAGAGTCTTGAGGTCTGCCACCTGCAGCTGTCAATGCAAGCCAAGTTCGGAGCCTTGAGTGGGGTTGGGCACAACTGAGCCTCAGCTAGTTACACCCTGAGGCCAGTCCAAGGGAAGACCCAGTTTCTTATATGGAACTCCTAGGACTGAGGCATATAACTGTCCTGACAAGTGACCCAAAGACTGGGCTAGTCAGGGCATTGGCAATGGAGCAGGATGACAATTAGCCTTTGGCTGGGCTAGTGCTGAAGCCATAGAGGCCCTGGAGTACACCATCCACCACCACTTCCGGGAGAGGTACTGCGGGAGAAAAAGTGAAAAAGAGGGAAGTTCAGCCTTGGGCGTGCGGCACTCTGAGCCCCCCACAGACTCGGCTATCTACCCAAAGGGAGGCACTGTTTGCTTTGCCCATCCCACATTCTGTCCATATTAGCTTTTGAAGACAGGCCACAAGCGGGCAGAGACCGGGTGAACCAACTGTATAGCTTGAAGTAAGTAAGCTTGTATAGCATATAGTTTCTATGAAGTAAGATACAAAGCAGGTTACAGGAGCTACAGTGTGGCCCCAAAGGACAGTAGGAGGGAGGTGCTGATGTGCCTCACCTGGGGAGGGGTTGTAAATGTAGGGGTCCACACAGAATCCAATGACGGGCCTGTGGTGCAGCTGTGAGCTGTGAGGAGGAAAGTTGTGAACCATGAGAGTGGAGATGTGGCAGCACAAAGATGCACATGGGATGGACACTAAGGACCAAAGTCAGCAGGGACCCACAAAGGAAGGAACTGGAAGACAAGTTGCTGGCCTGCCTCCTCGCATGTAGCCACCAGGGGGCAGCAGGCACTTAGGGCAGGACTTGGACTTGCCTGGTGTCACTAGGCAGGAATTCCCTCAGGGTGCTGAAAAGAAGAGAAACACTCACTGTAAACTGCTTAAGGATACCCAGGGGAAGTGACACAGAATAGCCCCGGGGACTTGCTTCTATTTTGTAATAAGCCCAGTTCCGGAGGTGGACGCGGCTGGGGTCATCAAAGCTGTCCAAAACCCAGCCCCTCCACCAGGGTCAAGAAAGTTGGTAAGGGAGGCTATGTATCAGAACCAGGCCTGGGCCCAGCATTTGAAAATGGAGAAAGCTTGTCCTTCAGGACCCTTTCATAGCTGCTTGTGAAAGAGTCCTTGTCACACCCCAGCCGGGGCCATCCTTGCCTCCAGCTGCTGGCCTTGGAGTCTGTGGGGAAGTGTCTAAGTCTCAGGAATTCCAGTAGCTCCTTGGGCACATCCTGATTCAGGTATAGGATACCCTAGGGAGGAAGACAGAAGACGCCCGGAATCAGATACAGCTACTAATTATTACACAATCCGTTGTAAACAAAAATTTGAGGACCTTTGTTCCCAAATTATTAAGAATTTCAAGGCAGTGGAGGCAAGCATTATCAGACCAAGTTCAAGACTGGCCCCATAAAGTGGGCAGGCTAGTTCAATAATGCCTATCCCTGTTGGTGGAATGAGTCCACACACACACCTCATGAAGATAACAGAATCTTACCCCAGGGCTGAAGGATCTTGAAGTATCTACCTGTTGGGTTATTCAAAACTTTAAATAATCCAGATAGAAAAGTTTGCACTCACTATTGTTTGGAAAAACGGAGCTTGGAGTGGTAAATAACAACCAAGTTGTGCCCCCCCCCCATCTCTCTCTGGGTCACCCCTAGTCCCTGAGGCTAGAGACAACCACGTATCCTGTGCACACCTGGATGTAGGTCTCCAAGCCCTGCCGGCGCTGTTCCAATCCTCTGGTCCTCCAGTTGGGCAGGCGTTTTGAGGGAAAGTCAGGCACTTTGTACCGTTTCTTGATCTGTCATCAGTTACCGAGGTGAGATCCCAGCAAAGCCCTCAAGCCCATTCCACCTAGCTGAGACCTCTCTCCAGTCCTCCCTCTATGCCTTTAAGCTCTAACCTGGGTCTGCTGGTGAAAGGTGGTTGGGACAGACGTGACGTGCCCGAAAGTGGAAAGGACGCACGCAGACAAGGTCAGTCTGAGCTGGGATCTAGCCACTGCGTCCTCCCTGAGAGGGGCCCTGCAGTCAGTCCTTGGGTAGTTGCCCATGATCTGCGCCCTCCCGGGACTGGGACGGTAATGGGGGTGGCCAACCAGAAGCTGGAACCGGAGCCCTTTCGCTTGCCACCCAGGGGACTGGCTTGGAGACAGACTGGTGGGCAGTCCACACCACCTCACCCGCTTGTGTAGAGCGTGGAACTCGCTGTAGCGCCTCGGCACGGTGTGTCTGCGTCCACTGTACAGCACCTCCACTTGGAACACCTAGCGGGCGGAGAAGTGCGGGCGGCGGGTCCAAATGATGCAGCAGGACCCGCGCCGCGAGACGCACCCACTTTCTGGCGTTCGAAAGGCACAAAGACGAGTTGGCGTGTGGCCGCTCAGGGAAACCCCTCCCGCACCCCACATACACCTGAAAGAAAAGGCTGACGGGCCCGCCCCTCTGCTCCACGCGATCCCTCAAGACCATCATCTGAGGGACTGGCAAAGCCAGTAAGCCCGAACCTCTGAGATGGACGTCCTAGCCCGGAATGCTGGGTCCCCTTTGCGCTCGTCGAGGGGATCCCCACGCGCACCCTCCATCCATTGCTCACCATGTGGCCTTTCTCTGGACTCTGCCTGGGCTCTTCGGCCTCGGGCCCCACCGAGGGGATGTGAACTTCCAGCATCCGCGCCCTGACCCCACCGCAGCTTCTCCTTGATGGCGCGCTGAGGCACCCAAACTCCCTAGAGCAGCCCGGCAGCCCTACGAGGTCGCCCCGCCCTCGGGCTCCAGGCCCTGCCCCCGATCGTAGGCCCCGCCCCATTTAGTGGTCCTTCAGGCCTAGGCTCCACCCTCTTGTCCAGGACCCCGCCCCAGAACCAGTAGACCACGCCCTTGAGTCCCAGGCTTGCCCCGCCCGAGGCGTTCCCTGGCTCACTAAAGTTCTGAAGCGAAAAGATAACACCCTTGGTCTAGTGATGTCGCTCGCCGTACCAGGGGGAGGAACCCTCGGCAGAGTCACCCGTTTGTCAAACATTTCCCTAGCGTCTACTGCCTGCCAGATACGCAGCAGAGATTAAATTTCACCTGGTCTTTGTTGAGCGCCCTGGATTCTGAAGTGGCAGATGAGGGCACAGGCAGGGTCCAGGCCTGGGCGTCCGCCCCAGGACCACCCTTGCTCTCAGGGAACCTGGTCACCCCAGCCTTCCCCTTTCAGGTGGTCCCTGGTAGCGCCACCTAGAGTCTCCAACTGAGACAATGCCTGGGTGAGTCTGAGATCCGTCCTCGCTTTGATGGGCACCCACAGACCCTACTTCATTGGTTCATCCAGTTATCCACCCATCCATCCATCCTACCTTAACCTTAGCAGCCCTAACTTGCTTCAAACTAGTGTGTGGCGAAGAGGCGGTCATTTCGAGGCCAACCTGGTCTAGAGAGCGAGTTCTAGGACAGCCAGGGCTGTGCAGAGAAACCCTGTCTCAAAAAACCAAACCCAAACAATCCTGCTACATTGCAAGACAGACTATCAGAGCAGAGAAGAGCAGCCTGGTGCCACCTCCAGAACCTCCCACAGTTCCTCTCCTTAGACCCTGCCCTGTAGTTACCTTTATTATCTACCAGTCACTGTCCACCCATCTTAGTAGAACAAGCCCCTAAAGAAGCCACTTTTTTTTTTTTTTTGAGACAAAGTCGGCTGAGTTGCTCAAGCTGACTTTGAACTCCTGGCCTCAAACAATTCTCTTCCTTCAGTCCCGCAATTACACGGAAACACAGGCCCATGCCACCCTGCCCAGCCTCACTCAGTTGTTTTTTGTTTTGTTTTGTTTTTTCGAGACAGGGTTTCTCTGTGTAGCCCTGACTGTCCTGGAACTCACTCTGTAGCCCAGGCTGGCCTCGAACTCACAGAGATCCACCTGGCTCTGCCTCCTGAGTGCTGGGATTAAAGGTGTGCGCCACCACCGCCTGGCTATAGTAGGATTTTAATACTTACGTCATGTGATAGAAATAAAAATGGCCTCTATTTCTACCTCAACCCCACAACCCTCACTCAGCTCTAAGGGAGTTGCCACCACTCGGGAGCACAATGGCAAGTATTCTGTTCTTAAACTGGGTGGTATGTGATGGCTATTCTTAGTTGTCAACACGGCTGCAGCTGGAATGAACTGAAAACCCAAGCAGCTGGGCACAGCTGTGAGGGATTTTTCAGTTAACTGGATCATCTGAGGTAGGAAGACCCATCCTAAATCTGGGCACACCTTCTGGTGGCAGCCGATGTAAAGGCCATGGAAGAAGGAAGCTTTTGCTTTTTGCTTACTCGCCCTCATTCTCACGGATCCTGCTGCACAGGCTTTCTGTCACGGGCATTAGAGCCTACGCTGGGACTCCCGACATATACTGAAGACCAACTGACATCCAGCATCATGGACTGAATTAACTATTGGATTCTTGGACTTTCTTAGTAGACAGCCATTGTTGGACTAGATGGGCCACAGCCTGTAAGCCACTCTAATAAATCCCATACACACACACACACACACACACACACACACACACACACACACACACGTGGGAGGGGGTTTGGGGGGAAATACACCCTATTGGTTCTGGTCCTCTGGAGGACCCTGACTAATACATTTGTGTAACTGGATGTGGGTGGCAACAATATAGAGTTTCTGAATATGCAACAACTAAAAATTAATTCAAATTCCAGCATCTCAAAGGTGTGTCTGGCAGCCCTTGCCCATGTTGCACCCTGAAATGTCACTTTGGCCTTGGGTGTGAGCACACAACATGCATACTTTGCACTGTGCCTGCTGCCACACCACGTTCGCACTGCCAATGAAGATTACCTACTGAACACTTCAGCTGTAATTCGAGATTACTGATGGTTAATGAAACGCTGTGGTTTTAATGTACAAAATTTTTTACTCATAAAAAAACATAGTAATTTGAGTCAAAAAACAAAGACTTGGTATTTCCTCTGCCATTCTTACATGGCAGCGTGTAAGTAAGTGCCCCCTTGGTTCTTTGCCAGCTCCGGGAAGAGGAGCCTTAGTTGAGAAAACACCGCCATCAGAGTGCCTGTAGACCCATCTGCATTTTCTTGATTAATGATTGATGTAGGAGGGCCTAGCCCACTCTGGATGGTGCCACCCCTGGACAATGGTTGGGGCGGTGTAAGAAAACTGACTGGCCAGGCAGTGGTGATGCAAGCCTTAATCCCAGCACTCAAGAGGCAGAAGCAGGCAGATCTCTGAGCTCAAGGCTAACCTGATCTACAGAGCCAGTTCCAGGACAGCCAGGGCTGTTGCACAGAGAAACCCTGTCTTAAAAACAAACAAACAAAAAGAAAACAAAAAAAAAAGCAGACTAATAGCCGGATGTAGTGGCCCACACCTTTAATCCCAGCACTTGGGAGGCAGATGTAGCCTAGTCTATATAGTGAATTCTAGGACAGCCAAGGCTACAGAGAGAAGCCCTGTCTCAAAACAAGCAAAACAGAAAACAATCCCAGCACTCAGGAGGCAGAGGCAGGTGGATCTCTGTGAGTTCGAGGCCAGCCTGGGCTACAGAATGAGTTCCAGGAAAGGCTCCAAAGCTACACAGAGAAACCCTGTCTCAAAAAACAAAAACAAACAAACAAAAAACAAAAACAAACCAAAAAAAAAAAAAAAAAAAACCAAGAAAAGAAAGCTCGAGGCCAGCCTGGTCTACAGAGTGAGTTCCAGGACAGCCAGGGCTACACAGAGAAACCCTATCTTGGAAAAAAAGAAAGAAAGAAAGAAAGAAAGAAAGAAAGAAAGAAAGAAAGAAAGAAAGAAAGAAAGAAAGAAACAGAAATAAAGAGAGAAGAAAAGAAAAGAAAAGGAGACTGACCAAATCATAGGGAGCAAGCTAGAGGTGTTCCTCCATGGCCTCTGCATTAGCTCCTGCAGAATCCAGAAGCAGAGGCAGGTGGATCTCTGTGAGTACAAGGCCAGCCTGGTCTACGTGAGAAGTTCCAGGACAGCTAGGGCTACCTAGAGAGACCCTTTCTCAAAAACAAACAAAAGATTGGCATGGAGTTTTACGAAGTTGGGGAGATTTATAGGATATTTGTCCTCAGCAGGCTTAGCTACCTTTGATGGAAGAAAATTTTGCTCGCATAGGTCAACCTGATCTACATAGCCAGTTAGGGTTACTTAATGAGACCCTGTCTCAAAATGAAAACATTAATTTTTTCTTAGGATTAGGACAGAATTTACAACAATTTCTGAAATGGCCCTAAACATACTTCTGCCACTTTCTGTACTATGTATTTATGTGAAACGATGCTCACACCATTGATGATTTTAAACTCAAAATACCCATCAACTCTGATCAACATTGATGGTGCCCTATGTCCTACAGCATCAAATATCCAGCAAGATTTCAATTTTTTTTTCTGTAGAAATAAATAGGCACCTTCATCCCATTGCTGTGCAAACTTGCTTTCCTTTTTAGTAAGTCATAAAATGATTGTGTGTACCAAGGACTCCTTCTGCACGACTTCACACAATGGAAGGCCCTGTGAAAGAAGGTGAAAAGCCTTGCCTTTCCAAGGCTCATACCTGGGAGGAGGTGTTGGGGTAGGGCCAGGAGCAGAGCATCTGTCTCAAGGGTTGAGGTTGGGAGACACCTTGCCCCCTGCTAGGACTGAGGTGCTGCGCTGTGCAGAGGATGACCTCACCAATACTGGGTCCTACCTTTCTGCACCTTCAATGTACCCTGGCCCAGGAATCGGGAAGCCGACACTTCCCAGAGAGAGGTGGAGGTGTGGTCTCAGGAAGGGAAATGAGCCACACGGAGGAGAAGTCCTGGGGTTTCGTTTCCTCTGTGGGATGTTGGCATCCGAACCGAACAAAGGGGCACTAAGTCTTTTACCTACGGGGCCACCCCAGTGTTCAGAGCATCCTCCTAGCGGCCTTTGTCTCTTGGCCTCTGCTTCCTTGTCTCTCTCCTGGGTGTGAGGCCGGTTCTCTACCTCAAAATACAAACTGCTGTCAGAGCACCTGCTTCCCCACAGCATTCCACTCGGAACTGAGACCCACACTCCCTGCCACAGTCTAAGATGGCTCCAGCCCAATGCTCACCACCCATCTCGCTTTCAGTCCTCCTGACAGGTACCAGACTCTGCTCACCGGAATCTCCCAGTCCTTCAAACTTCCCCATTCTTTCCTACCTGGAACACACTTTTTCGTGACTCCTCTGGTGAGTTTACGAGGCTTCCTTCCACACCACTGTATGCAGTTAGTCCAGTCTGTACTGCTGGGTCTCCAGCGTAGGAGAGGGAGAAGGGCGAGGCACTTTTCCTCACCACTCTCTTGGCTAGGTTTTTGTTTGTTTGTTTGGTTTTTTTGGTTGTTTTTTTTGAGATAGGGTTTCTCTGTGTAGCTTTGGTTGTCCTGGAACTCACTCTGTTTACCAGGCTGGCCTCGAACTCACAGAGATCCACCTGCCTCTGCCTCCCAAGTGATGGGATTAAAGGGCCAAAGGGCCATTAGCTAGTTTTTATGTCAACTTGACACACGCGTCATAAGAGAGGAGTGAGCATCAGTTAAGAAAATGCCTCCAGCTGGGGGGTGGTGGTGGTGCATGCCAAGCCATCTACGGTCAGGTGGTCCCGGGTTCTATAAGAAAACAGGCAGAAGCCTTTGATCCCAGCACTCAGGAGACAGAGGTGGGCAGATCTCTGAGTTCAAGGCCAGCCTGGTCTACAGAGTGAGTTCCAGGACAGGCAGAGCTACACAAAGAAACCCTGTCTCAAAAAACAAAGCAAAACAAACAACAACAACAACAACAACAACCAAAAAAAAAAAAAAAAAAACCAAAGCAGGCAGAGCAGAGCAGGCTGTAGGAGCAAGCCCAGAAGCAGCACTTCTCCATGGCCTCTGCATCAGCTCCTGCATCCAAGTTCCTGCCATTTGAGTTCCTGCCCCGAGTTCCTTCCATGATGGACAGTGACGTGGAAGTGCTTTTGGATGTGATGTTTCATCACAGCAGTAAAAACCCTATAAGAATCATGTTGATAATTCCTATAATAAAAGATAGGTTAGCGCTGGAAAGACGGCTTAGTAATTAATCACATTGACTGGTCTTCCAGAAGACCCTGGTTCGATTTCCAGCACTCACATGGTGGCTCACAACTACCTACAGCTCCAGCACCAGATGTGATGACCTCTTTTGGCCTCTTTAGGCACTCACAGGAGCACAGGTGGACACCTATACATAAAACTTTTTTTTCTCTTAAAATACTGCCAACAGCCTAATCAAAGTTTGTTGTGACATGGAATACTTTAGACGTGAAGGTCCAAGCCGGGCGGTGGTGGTGCACGTCTTTAATCCCAGCACTCGGGAGGCAGAGGCAGGCGGATCTCTGTGAGTTCGAGGCCAGCCTGGGCTACCAAGTGAGTTCCAGGAAAAGGCGCAAAGCTACACAGAGAAATGCTGTCTCGAAAAACCAAAAAAAAAAAAAAAAAAAAAGAAGTGAAGGTCCAAAGATCCTGGGAAAACTTTGGGGGTGGGAAGGCCAGGACTGTAGCTCAGTGGTAGAGCATGCATGAGACCCTGGATTCAACCTCTGGCACAACAAAGCAAAGAAAAACCACTTGTTTTTATGCTTAGGTTTCATGAGAAATAGACAGCCATACAGAAAGGAGATTTGACCAAAGGGTGTGATGTAACGTCGAGAGATAAAGGAAGAAACGCTGTGAGGCCTGTCTGCTCAGATTCTTCCCCTCTATGTATGGCCCTCCTCCCGCCTCTCCTGGGTGTGGGACAGGACGCTCTGGAATGAGGGTCTTCCGGGGAGTAGGGAGAGAATTATAAGTGAGGGTGCAGTGAAGGAACCACAGAAATGGCTGTTCGGTGGTTGGGGGAAGGTTTTTATTGTAGATTAGAAAGAGAACATCCAGAGGCATCTGGGAGAGTCCAGAGCAGAGAGGAAAAGGAGCAGACATGTGGCCAGTGCTCTCTGCCAGAGAAGCAAGAGCAGCAGAGAGAATAGGAAGAGAGAGACTATGAGGGGCCATGATATAGAGAGTGAACAGGTAGCTACTGCAACAGCCTGGAGCAAGTACAGTGGAGGAGGAGTGCGGGAGGTGAGAGGCCCAGGAGGCTAGCACAGACTTGGAAATGTGTAACAAGTACATGTGAGTAGAGGCTGAAGGAGTCTAGAGGCTAGCATGGGCTTTGATACGTAACTACCTGTACATACTAAGGGAAGTGGCCCTTTCTGGCAGGCAGAAACTCATTTTCTCAGGTTCCTGAGAAATGTTGACCTAGGCCCTTAGCAATCCAGCTGAATCAAGACTGTCATTTCTGAACTGCCTTTCGGAGTTTGGGGAAATTGGAGTTTCCTTTGGACCTGACAAGAATGACCTTTCTAGATGTGTTGACTAGCTGTAGGGGTGAGGAGCCTAGCCTGGCCTTGAACTCCCGAATACTGCAGTTACAGATGTCCACCACCATGCACTGGCTGGGTTGCCTGGGTTGCTGTCTAGTTCTCAGATGTGTGTGCACGATGTCTGTGGGTCGGGGTGCTAACTGTGCATGTGTGGAAGACAGAGGACAGTGCATACAGTCTACTCTCTTCCTTCATGTTTTACCGGGTTTCAGGGGACACAGCTCAGGTTGCCAGGTTGGTGGGCATTCACCTTTATCCGCTGAGCCATCTCACTGGCCATGGGTTCTGATGTTACATTTAAAATAACGTAGATGAGAAACCCTAGTTTCCATGGGCCACTTCAGGGGAGTAAGTAGGGCAAAGATGAGGGGGACCTTACTTCTGAGGCCCTTCCAACATCCCCACCCCCATCCAGTTGAGTTCAGGACCATACTAAACACAGCACACATGCTACCACTGAGTTCCACAGTGCAGTCTCCTTACCCGGGTGTGCTAAGGCAGTGTGGTCTGGGTATTCTGTTATGGCAGGATCCCTCACACGCAGATCTAAGCCTCTGTTTACTGAAAGGCTGTGAGGTGAACAGGTGGATGGGGGTGTTAAATGAAGGTTGTGGGGGGAGGTGGGGGAAGAAGGCCTGAGAGCGTACTGACAGGGATTGCTGAAGGCTGAAGAAGCCCGCTGCAGGCAGACAGAGACAAGTGTCACTTCCTACCTTCACTTCCGGGTTTAACTCTCTCTCTGTCTCCGTCTCTCTGGGCAGACTTGTGCATTTCATTCTTACTCCATTTTCAAGTATTCTTTCTCTTCTTAACAATTGTGTTGATTTACTGTGGAGAGGGTGCACATGACGTACAGGTCAGAGGACTGCTTAAGGGAAGTCAGTCTTCTCCTTCCATCATGTGGGACCCAGGGATTGAACTCAAATCACCAGGCTTGGCAGCAGGCACCTTTACCCACTGAACCAAATTACTAGGTATTTTCAAATCAGTGCCTTTTCCTCTCCAATTATAGAATGAAGATTAGTGCAGCTGAGGTGTAAGCACATCTGCAGTAACCTTTCTGCTCCTAGGTCCCCAGGATCCCACAGAACAAGAGTGCAGAGTCAAACAGAAAGCAAGAGGCTGGGTGTGGTGGCACAGATCTGCAATCCCAGCGCTTGGCAGGTAGAGGCAGGGGTTATCCTCGGCTACATAGGGAGTGTCAAGCCAGCCTTGGCTACATGAGACCCTGTCTCAATCAACAACAGCACCACACACACACACACACACACACACACACACACACACACACACACACACGAATCTCCTTGCCCCAGAGGACTTACTTAGAGTATCTTTGGGGAGCCACTGCAAGTTATGTGGATTCTTTTCCTCCAAAGAACAATAAATGTCATCATGTCAACACCAGAGCAGTTACTGCAAAGGACGAGGGCCACTGGGGCGTGTGAACGATTCCTCTGTCCCAGACTTGTCTGTAAACCCTAACGTGACTTCTGTCTAGAAAGTCTCTTTTAAGGACAGATGTTTTAAGGGCAGATCTTGTCTTTTTTTTTTTGTTTTTTTTCATCTCTGTCTAGCATGTGAATTTCATTCCCAAGTTGTGGAGTGACAGTTGCTTAAAAGTACTCGGCTACTTTTTAAAGTTTTGTGACATTTTTATTTATTTGTGGACACACAAGCTCAAGTGTGAAGGTCAGAGGACAACCTGCAGGTCCCTAGGAATCAAACTTGGGTCATCAGGCTTAGTGGCAAGAGCTTTCCTTCTGAGCCATCTCACATGCTCTTGGTCACATTAGAATCTTATACTCCCTTATTATAGAGCAGGGCTTCACCCCAGATTTTCTGACTGCATAGAGCTTGGAGGAGCCTGACAGTGGCGTTTTCAGTGAGTTCCAGATCATGTTCTGATCTTCAACATACTAAAAAAAAAAAAAAAAAAAAAAAAAAAAAAAAAAAAATGTCGGCTGGGACCCAGATAGTACCTGTCTCAGGACTCTGACACCAGCCTTCCTTAGACCATGCAGACGTGGATGGAGCCCACAGGTTACAACTCGTAGGCAGGATCATGGACTACGCAATAGACAGGAGACGCTGGGGGTAACCGTGTCTCCCCAGCATAACCCTGCTCCTGCTGGGGGGCGGGAGCGCCCCACGCTGGTGCTTGAGTTGGCTTTGCTCCCGCCTTGGCTGGGGCCCTCGCCCTTCCCCTTCGCGGCCATCACACAAAGCCCCTTTTCACCCGCAGGGCTTCTGCAGCTGAGAGGCACTCAGGAGGTTTGGTTAACCCCGTTAAGAAAACAAACAGCTCCTGGGTTGCAGCCTGCAGGCGCCACTGGGCACAGAGGCTGGATTCTTTTCTGGGGTGGGTAGGCACGCTGGCCTGGGGGGCTTCGACAGGACTGCCTGTGCAAGGGTGGGTCTAACCTGCTCCCGCAGACCCTAACTTTGCTTGTTTGTGAAGTCTTCGACTCCATCCCCAACCTGAATCCTTATCTGCAGGAGGTCTGTACTTGGGTTAAATGACATTATGCTGCTAAAGTATTTAGCATGGGGCTGGCACATAATGAACAAATGTTAGCAATTTTTTTATTTATACAAAATTACTGTTTTTGTATTCCATAAACCAGTGGGATACTGGTAACCAAATCTGGTTCACTCTAATATATTATTACTGATGCGTTTGATTTCTTTCAGTGCATTGAGATTCAAAGGTTTGAGATACAACTATTTCAAGTGCTAAATGCTGCAATCAAAATCCCCCAATTCCTCCATAGTGCACAAACGTGTTGGAAACAGGCTGGAGCGAACCAGCATGTCTTGTTCAACAGATGAGCTTTGTTCCTACTGATTGGCTTTAAAAGATTATATATATGATTTTATAAATATATATTACATACATATATATTATTTTAAAATATATACACATACACACACACAACTTTTTCTTTTCTTTTCACTGTGTAGTCCTAACTGTCCCAGAACTCACTCTGTAGCTCAGGCTGGCCTGGAACTCACAGAGATCCACCTACCTCTCTCCTGAGTGCTGGGATTAAAGGCAAGCACCACTATGCCTGGCTAAAAGACATTTATAATTTTTTTTTTTTTTTTTTTTTGGTTTTTCGAGACAGGGTTTCTCTGTGTAGCTTTGTGCCTTTCCTGGATCTCGCTCTGTAGCCCGGGCTGGCCTCGAATTCACAAAGATCCACCTGCCTCTGCCTCCCGAGTGCTGGGATTAAAGGCGTGTGCCACCATTGCCCGGTTGACATTTTATAATTTTTAATTTAATTTCTTAAAAATGGGCTCTCCTGTCTGGCCTCCAACTAGCTGTGGCTAACCCTGGACTTCTGACTCTCCTGACTCCACTTCCTGGAAAATGCTGGGATTTCAGTTGCCTGCTACCTTGTCTAGTTTTAGGCAGCACAGGGCATCAAACCCAAGGCTTTGGGTTTGCTCAGCAAGCACTCTACCAACTGGGCGACAGCCCAAGCTTGATTTTCAGAAATTACTCCTCTGTGTGTGTGTGTGTGTGTGTGTGTGTGTGTGTGTGTGTGTGTGTGCGTGCTAGTTTCCCACATTGTAGAACAGGGGCTCTCTTGTTTCTGCTGCTAGCTACATCCTAGAGGCTAGGTGGACCTCAGGCTTCTGGGTGGTTCTTCTGCCTTCCATTTTGCTGCAGGAGTGCTGGGATTATGGAAGCACACCATTGCATCTGGATTTTTGTTTTTAATGGGGGTTTTGGGGATCAAACTCAGGTGTCAGTTTGTGTGGCTAGCTCTTTTACTCACTAAGCTATTTCCTCTTCGCCCCCTCCTTTTGAGAGAAGAAGTCACCATGTAGCCCAGGTTGGCCTTGAACTCACTATGTTTAGCCCCTGGCTGGCTTCAAACTTACAGAAATCCTCCTGCCTCAGTCTCCCAAGTGTTAGGATTACAGTTATGTACCAGACATCTACACATTCTAAATTTAAAATAATAAAAATTTTAAAGTATTTTTACATATGAGTGTTGACTTTCAGAGTAAGAAACCTTTTAAGAAGTTTTGCTAAGCATTTTAAACTACAGAGTTAGTCTAAACTCTCCATTTTTACAAAGTGAGAACAGGGCTTGAGGAAGGAAGGCAGTGGGTTTTAGAAAGAGCTGTGGCACTTTGGTGAGCATGTCCTGTGTTACCCCAAAGCAAAACCTAGGACATCAGCCAACAGCGTCACTCCTGCCGGCTACTTCTTCCCTGCCCAGGCAGGACAGGGGACAGGACTCGGGATTCTTTCAGCACTTTCCATGGCACAGATTTTTTTTGGCAAAACAATTTAAGTCAACCCATTAGCCCCCCAGTGTACTCACCATGGGGTGTGGGGTACAAAGAAACACTCGTGTAACTGTATTTCATGAAGATGACTACTGAATAAGAACTGAGGACAACAGGCAGAGAGAATCCAGGAGGGTCTGTGGCTGCTGCACATCTTCAGGTCTGGAACGGAGGTGCCCTACCTCACACCCCAGGATTCCACAGGGTGCTGTCTGAGGCTTCTCAAAGAGTGGGGTTGTTTTGCATATACTGGGGTTGAACCAATGGTCTTAGGTATACCAGTCACGGGTTCTACCACTAAGCTAGATTCCCAGCCCCACCCATGTCCCTTTTGAGATGCCTGTATGCCCAAGCTGACCCCTAACTCTTAGGCTCAAATGATCCTCCTGCCTCAGCCTCCCATGTAGCTCAGACCCACACAAGGCTCAACTAGAGTAGTGTTTAGTTCTGTTGTGGCTTCTCCTAATACCAGCAAGAAAAGGTGGCCTGGTGAGAGTTCCAGGAGACTGTCTCAGATGCTCAAATATAAGGACAAATTGGTACCAGAATGAGACTTGCTCATAATTTCCTCATTGAGTGAGTTTATTTATTTTCTTTTCAAGACAGGGTTTCTCTCTGTAGCTTTAGAGACTGTCCTGGAACACTCTCTGTAGACCAGGCTAGCCTTGAACTCACAGAGATCCACCTGACTCTGCCTCCCGAGTGCTGAGATTAAAGGCATGTGCCACCACCACCTGCCATATTCAGGTCTTTAAGAAAACAATTTAGCATGCCTTTAATCCCAGAGCACTTGGGAGGCAAAGGCAGGTGGATTTCTGTGAATTCAAGGCCACTCTGGTCTACAGAATCAATTCCAGAGCAACCAGGGCTACACAGAGAAACCCAGTTTTGAAAAAGCCAAAACAACAACGAAACAAAACAAAAAGAAAGAAAGAAAACAACTTAGCCAGGCATGGTGGCCCATATTTCCCAATACTTGAAAGGCCAGAGGATCAAGAGTTCAAGGTAAGCCTTTGCTAAGTAGCGCACTAGGGGCCAGCCTTAGTTTTATGAAACCATGTCAAAAGGCAAACGAATGAAACAGTTCACTGTGTAGGTTCGTCTTGACCACCCCTGTCTACCTCATGTGGGGCATAATGGAGCAGACAGGCTAAGTTGGGAAGTTTGGGTTTAATTCTTAATTCTGGGGTGTTTCCTTTGACACACTCTCCCTGTAGATAATGCCCACCAGGCGGAATGCCATCTCATGGCCTGAGCAGTGCCTGGCACACGGTGTTCAGATGGCACCTCTTACTGTAGTTAATTGTTAGACTCAACAGTTGGCAAGGGCTGTCGAGGACTCTATGCTCCCTGCCTTGCACATGCCCCTGGCTGCCTTGTGCCTCATCGTGTTTTTCTGGTGATGTTCCGCAGAAGATACACAGGCTGGCTGGGCCCCTTCACGCGCCACTCATAACGCAAGGGGAAGCTGAGGGCTTTAAAGCTGGGGGATAGTCATTTGGAAACAGTTGTCCAATCTCTTTAGGGAAAGGTCCTGTCTCAGACTGAGCAGGGTTTTTCTGTGGGTTTTTTCTAGACCCGAAGTATATCTTTTGGAAGATAAGCTGCTGGCTGCCTCTGAGCTGCCTTAGGCTGGTGGAACGTTCTGTCCAGGTCTGGTCATCACAGCCACAGGGGCATTTACAAAGCGAACCAGGGACCGAGGGAAGAGGCCGTGGAAGGCAAATCTCACGGGACAGGTAGCTATGATGAGGTAGCATGCAGGCTAACCTAAGCTGCCACACACCTGTCTTACTGACCATGGTGGGGACCATTAAATCTTAAATTAGCACAGGTTTCTGGATCCCTTGAAAAGTGGCCTTGGTGGACCCACAGGTAATAATACGGAGCAGGCTATGGTCTTCAGGTAACACTCAGGAGACTGAAGAGGTCATTTTGAGGATAACAGGATACAAGACAGAAAGGACCAATGCCCAAGAGGACCATTTCTATCAGAAAGTTTACATATGTTGAAGATGTCTGCAACTCATCCTCAATAGTGAAAGTCACTTTTTCTGATTATAAATACAGAAATTTAAGCAATATAAAATGACATAAAAAAGTAAAAGAAAATTTCCATTTCTAGAGGTAACTATACTTAACAGTTCAATCAATACCCTT
Source organism: Peromyscus eremicus (assembly GCF_949786415.1). Taxonomy (NCBI): domain Eukaryota; kingdom Metazoa; phylum Chordata; class Mammalia; order Rodentia; family Cricetidae; genus Peromyscus; species Peromyscus eremicus. The sequence goes on from NC_081422.1 coordinate 60,663,551, forward strand.
CCAAATATAGTTTCATTAAATGTGAATCATATTGTTCATGTAATTCTATTTCCTGCCTTTTTCACTCAAAAATGTTTTCCTTGTCCATGAATACAACTAGCCATCACTTTTAATGTCTATGTAATATCTAACAGCATGATTGTACCATACCCCATTTAATTCCTTCCTGATGGCCATTTAGGTTGGTTTCAGTCTCTGCAGCTGTCCACAATGCAGTGATGGACATCTTTGAATAGCTGTCTTTAGTACTTAGTTCCTATAAATGTCCATGAGGATCTTCAGTGAACTCTCACACCACCCATCCACACCCATCCACGCCCGTCTACACCCATCCACAGTGTTGGAAATGACTGTTTCAGGAAGGTATAATTCTGAGACTGAGACTGGGAGCTAAGGGGCTGGGGAGATGGCTCAGCAGTTAAAAGCACTTACTGCTCTTGCAGAGGACCTGGGTTCAACTCCTAGTGCCCATATGGTAGCTTACAACCACCCGTAACTCCATTTCCAGGGGACCCAACTCTATCTTCTGATTTCCATGAGCTCCTGCACACACCTGGTACATATTTGTACACTTAAGAACATATACATATTATGGGAGCTGGAGAGATGGCTCAGAGGTTAAGAGCACCGACTGCTCTTCCAGAGGTCCTGAGTTCAATTCCCAGCAATCACATGGTGGCTCACAACCATCTGTAATGAGATCTGACACCCTCTTCTGTGTACATAATAAATACATAAATCTTTTTTAAAAAAAAAGAACATATATACATATTAAGAAATGGGGGCTGAGAAAGCATGCTACAGGCACCAATCCCAGAGGTAACAGAAATAAGGAAGGAAAGGGCAGATTTGGAACTCCCTTTGAAGAGATGTTAACTACTGTGAAGGACTGGGAGATAAACAGGAAAGGGTGAGCCAGGGTCCTCACAGCCAGGTATGGGTACCAGGTGGCAGAGCTGGAGTGTTTGGCACCTGTTTTGAGCCTGAACCATGTTTTGAGTTCAGGACCATGGAGTTGCAAAGGCCTATGACCTCAGAGTTTATAGTTTGGTGGACAGTGCCAACATAAAGCCACACAACTGATAAGACAGGACACTGGCAGGTGACATATCCCAAGGTTTGGAGGATGGGCCAACTGGTCTCATCTATATCTAGCACTCAGCTCAGGCCTGACCTGCCCAAACATGGAGAGGCTCAGCCAGTGTCTCCAGAGACAAAGTTCCCAAGAACGCCAGTTGTGACAACGACATGTCCTTCTCGGCTCCAGGGGATCCACTCATTGTCCTTCCTCCCCTTCCCTTCCAAATACTGGAGGGGAAAATCTCAGCACCTTGGGGCTAGATGCCCCTCAACATCCACAAGCTTCACCCTCCTGTGCACCTTGAGCTTGCTGGGCAGGGAACACCCCTTCATCACCTTGCTCTGCTCTGCCAGTGCTTGGCTCCATCCTGAGCACATCTCTATCAGCACATCCTTTCTAAAAATGGTACGTTTTTAGACTTTCCAGCCACAGAGCCCAAAGTTACTGGAATTTATGTGTGACACTTAGATCTTAGATCTCTGACTTTGTTACCAAACACTTATACTAAAAATTAGGATCTCTCATTTTCAGATGACATCAATAGATTTGGGGTGTGTGCGCACGTATGTACATGTGTGTGTGTGTCTGTGTGTGTGTGTGTGTGTGTGTCTGTGTGTGTGTGTGTGTGTGTAAAAGAGAGAGAGAGAGAGAGAGAGAGAGAGAGAGAGAGAGAGAGAGAGAGAGAGAGAGAGAGAGAACTCAAGGACCATGTCAGGGTAAGTACAGACTTCTCTCCATATCTTTTATCTAAAAGGCTCAAATGTGCCCAGTTAGCTCATTCAGTAGAGCATGAAACTTAAAAGACTCAAAAGGGATGACCCTCCCTGAGAGAAGCACAAAAGAAACACCTCTTCTCAAAGGTTTCTTTCCTAGTGTTTCCACAGTGAGCACATGATGGCCCCACCCAGTATTTTTTTGAGACATGGCTGAGACAGGGTCGCATTATGTAGTCCTAGCTGGTCTGGAACTTGGTATGTAGACCAGGGTAGCCTGGAGCCTACTGATATTCCCTGGCCTCTGCCTCCTGTGTGATGGAATTAAAGGCTTGTGCTACCATGCCTGGCTGCTTCTTTACTTTTAAGAATTTTTTATTTATGTGTATGTGTGTCCAGAGGCCAGAGAGGGCATCAGATCCCCGGGAACTGGTGGTACAGACAGTTGTGAGCCACCATGTGAGTGCTGGGAGTCGAACCTGGGTCCTCTGGAATAGGAGCCAGTGTTCCTAACCACTGAGCCATCTCTCCAGCAGCCCATTCCTTACTTTTAGGACACAGTTCAAGCATCAGATTCTCGATACATTTCTGTCTCGTGAGAAAAGACACCTACATTTGTGCCCCTTGTCTTCTCGCAGGAGCTTGGGACTCAGACCCCCTTCCCTGTGGCTGACCCTGACTCCTTCTCTGCATGATCCCTGAACAACTGGCCCTGCTAATGTGGGGACATGGAAGATGAGCATGAAGCTGTGAAGCCAAAGAAGCCTCCATCCAAGCAAATGAGGAGCTGTGAGGCTGAGCACTGGAGAGGAGGAGTTAATATAGGAAAACAAGAACATGACAAACAGGGAGAAAGGGGGGGAGACTAGAGGAAGCCCCAGGGCTGAACCTGAGCTACTCATGAGGGCTCTTTGTTTCAGGCTGTGATGGGCCCCAGGCTGAGCACACACGTGCTGGAAAGCCTCCACCACTGAGCTGCACACCCAGTTCCTTGATTCTGAATACCTACTTAGGTCATTATCCCCACCTTCCTGGCTATTTCTTTACACGTCTGTGTTGCCTGCATGTGTGTGGCACACATGTGGAGGTCAGAGGACAACTTGCCGGAGACAGTTGTCAGTTCTCTCCTACTCTGGGGGTCCCAGGGATGGAACTCAGGTTACCAGGCTGGGTAATCACCTTTACCCACTGAGCCATCTTGTCAGCCCTTTTCAGGTATTTTTAATCTCTCTCTGTCTCTGTCTCTGTCTCTGTCTCTCTCGTGTGTGTGTGTGTGTGTGTGTGTGTGTGTGTGTGTGTGTGTGTATGTGTGTGTGTGTTCTTCTCATGTCTATGGAGAACATTAGAAGCATGGCATTCAAGTATCAATGAGCACACTCAGCACTCAGCTTAGTTTCTTTCTTTCTTTTTTTTTTTTTTTTTCTTTTTTTTTGTTTGTTTGTTTGAGACAGGATTTCTCTGTATAGCTCTGGCTGTCTTGGAACTTGCTCTGTAGACCAGGCTAGCCTCAAACTCAGAGATCTACCTTCAGCTGAGTTTCTAATACTTACTATTCTATACTTTAAGGAATCAAGACTCCTTAGAGAAGTACTTATTCTAGGCCTGGGCTGGGGAAGACAGAAAACAAGCCTGGTTGCCAGGCATGGTGGAGCAACCTTTAACTTCAGTGCTGGTATGGACAGGCAGATCTCTGTGATCTAAGCCAGCCAGGCTACATAGTGAGACTCTGTCTTGCCTGGGCTGGGCTCTCTTGTTACGCTAGAAGGTAAAAAAGCAACGAATTAAAAAGACAGGGGTGATGGGCAGTGGTGGCGCACGCCTTTAATCTCAGTGCTTGGGAGGCAAAGGCAGGTGGATCTCTGTGAGTTTGAGGACAACCTGGTCTACAAAGAGTTCCAGGACAGCCACGGCTACACAGAGAAGCTCTGTCTTAAAAAACCAAAAAAAAAAAAAAAAAAAAAAAAAAGACACAAGCACCTGGATAAATAAAAGACAGCTTGGGAGTTGAAGGCAGGACTTAGCTGACTACAGTAGGAATCTACACATGTGCATTGATTGCCATGTGGTAAGTACATGGGGGAGAAGGACGCTGTCTTGTAGGGTGGATGCCACAAGCCCAGAAAGCATTCTGCTGCTCAATCGCTGTGGTGACTCAGGCAAGACTACTCACCAGCCGATGCTGTAACAATAAAGGGACAAGATGGTTACAGGTTCTCCAACTATCTTCCCACACTTCACGGCATTCCTACCCAGAGTGCACAACACTCCAGGCTGGTCCGGTGGAACCATCAGACCAGTTCAAGTTAAGAGCCAGCCTAGAAAACAACTGGCCTCCATTTTTCAAAAATGGCTTGGTAATGTGAGACAGAGGCACGTGGAAGAATTCTTCCCTATTAACAGATGTATGTAATCACCCAGCATGTAATCACATGTCAGTTAGTAGAACTCACGATCCTTTATAAGGAAAAGAACTGCTACAAGGACACCCGAGAAACAACAGACAAATTTAAGTATGAGCCATACATTAGATAAATGCACAGTATTGTACTGATGTTAAACCTGGTGTGTGTGTGTGTGTGTGTGTGTGTGTGTGTGTGTGTGTGTGTGTATGGTGTGTGTAGGGTACATGCATTTGAGTGCAGGTACCTAGAGGTCACTGAAGAGTTGGATCCCTGGAGCTGGAATTTCTGGCAGGTATGAGCTGCCCAACATAGGGGCTTGGAACTGAACTGGAGGCTTCTGAAAGAGCAGTATGTGTTCTTAACCACTGAGCAATTTCTCAGACTCCAACTACTTGGTTTTGAAAACTTTATTTTTTTGTTTTGTTTTATTTTTTCCTGAGACAGAGTTTCTCTATGTAGTCCTGGCTGTCCTGGAATTTGCTCTGTAGACCAGGCTGTCCTCGAACTCACAGAGATCTGCCTGCCTCTGCCTCCAAAGTATTAGGATCAAAGGCATGCGCCACCACTGCGGGCTGGTTTTGAAAACTTTAATTATGATGGGACGTTCTTTTTTTTTTTTTTTTAGATCTATTTATTTATTACGTATACAGTGTTCTTCCTGCATGTATCCCTGCAGGCCAGAAGAGGGAGCCAGATCTCATTGTAGATGGTTGTGAGACACCACGTGGTTGCTGGGAATTGAACTCAGGTCCTCTGGAAGAACAGCCAGTGCTCTTAACCTCTGAGACATGCTCTCCAACCCCACGATGGGACATTCTTGTGCTTTGGAACTGCATACTGAAATTTGGGGTGACTGGTAATGTCTGCAACTTACTCTCAAATGATTCAGAAAATACATGTAAATACTACAGATAAAGTGGGCCAGTGTGTTGGTGCACATCTGTACAGCACCTGGGAGTCCCAGGCAGGAGGCGCAGGCGTCCAAGACCAAGCTCGGCTACCCAGCAAATTCAAAACAAGCGTGGGCTACACAAGAATCTGTCACCAACAGAAACAGACAAGCTGGCAAGTGGGTAAAATGTCAACAATGGGAATTTTCATAAAGGATACACAAGTTCTGTTTGAAATTATATTAACAGTTACCCAACACTTCCTTCCTCAACCAAGAATCCAGCAATGCGTGATGAATCTGAATTACGGTATTCCAGGGAAGTTTGTTTGCTTGTTTTTGTGTGTTTGAGATGGCATCTCACTATGTAGAGTAGGCTGGCTTTGAACTCATACAGTGTTAGGATTAAAGGTATGCTTCACCACACCCAGTCTCCATGGAAGCCTTAAAAATGACATAGTTTTGTGAAGCTATATAAAGACGTGGAGGGAAAATGTTTGTGATATACATGATGCTGAATGGTAAAAGCAGGATACAAAATACTTGGTGTAACTTTAACCATGTAAAGCAAGCATCAGAAAAGGACGAGAAGATAAAATTGAAGGTGGTAAGAAGGTCCTGGGGAATACTGGGAGGCAGCTGGGGACAGATGACCTTTTTTTGTAATTCACCCACTGACATCAACAGTTGCAGCTCTAGCATCTCCCCTGGTGCCAATGTGGGAACGGGAGTCAGTGCTGTTCCCAAGCCTTAGCCCCCACCTTGACGCAGCAAGTCCAGCAGCCTGTGTGGGGCATCTTTGGAGGTTGGGAGGCTGAAGAGGATTCCCACAGCAGGCATTCCCTTCTTTTCTCTACCGAGGGGCCTCCAGCTCCTCTCTAGTCTGTACCACGGAGGCAGCTGTAGGGGAAGCCCAGCGATGACCGGCCTGAGATCCCAGCTTCCCGGGCCAGATCCAGGCAGGTTTGAAGGCCCCTGGCTTGTGCTCACCCACTGAGGCTCCTGGGGGCATGCTGTCTTCAGGTCCATCAGTAAGACTTAGTTGCTCTGTGATGACCCCTTCTGAGGGTTAAAGCTGCCAGGCCTGCTCACTCCTTACACAGGAGCAGGGACAGCCCTGAGGATGATGTGGCTTTCTTTCTTTCTTTCTTTCTTTTTTTTTTGGATTTATTTATTTATTTTGTATACAGCATGTATGACTAAAGGCCAGAAGAGGGCACCAGATCTCATTACAGATGGTTGTGAGCCACCATGTGGTTGCTGGGAATTGAACTCAGGACCTCTGGAAGGGCTGTCAGTGCTCTTAACCTCTGAGCCATCTCTCCAGCCCCTCTCTTTTTTTTTTTTTTTTTTTTTTTTTTTTTTTTTTTTTTTAGACAGGGTTTCTCTGTGTATTTTTGTGCCTTTCCTGGAACTCACTCCGTAGACCAGGCTGGCCTCGAACTCACAGAGATCCACCTGGCTCTGCCTCCCGAGTGCTGGGATTAAAGGCGTGCGCCACCACTGCCCGGCAATGATGTGGCTTTCTTTTGTGTTGTGTTGGGGACCAGACCCACACCCTCCACATGCTGACAAGCACATACCCAGCAGCTACTAAATACACCCCACCCTCCAGCCTGAGGACCTATTTTTGATAGGAAGCAAAAAGAGGGTTAGAACATAGGATAGGCCTGAGAGGGCTTCAGGTCTAGGGAGGCAGGGTTAGAAGACCAAGGGCCTCCTTCATAGAACAGGCTTTCACTTTTTACTTAAGACACGTCTGTCTTAAAGCTCCCTCCTACAGAAATAAGAACACGACTCAAGCGGACTAAGAGACGCTCTGAGCTGGGAGCTGAGGCCGGTAGACAAGAAACTCCAGCCCCACAGGAAGGCAGCGGAAAGTCATGTGAGTGCCTGTGGGGAAACCTACTAGACCCAGCAACTTCTGGGTTAGGAGCACTCTAGACCTGCTTCCTGCTTCCCGACCACTTCCCAGCAGAAAGCAAAAAGCACTATCATGCTGAGTCCTATGACCTGATTTTCAAATATTTTATTACATAATCTTCCATGGCACCGTCAGGAGTAACAGAAAACGTTATTCCCAGTTCCTAAACCACAGCCTGAAAAATATACATTTGTATTTATATATTTATATCAACACTCCACCCCTAACCTATAATTCCACCACCTATTGTAGGTCTTTGCTTAAAGCAGGAAACTATTCTCTTAGGTAAGAAAATATATGTGGAAGCTAAATGAAATATTGGTTAGAGTAACTGGGAACAGTTTGTTTGTGGGGGCAGAGTGGAAGGGCTAAGTCCAGCCAAGGCAGGGTGCATCAGTTGGGGTCCATCGAGGGGGAGGAGGGCAGTGTATAAAAAGGCAGCGTCACACAGGTGGGCTCTGGTCCTTGGTCCCTCAGGAGATGGCCTTCGCCTCAGGAAGGAAGGCTTCCCAGTATTTTGCCAGCTGCAAAGAAGTGAGGAGACAATAAGCAAGTTCCCCACCTAGTGGTAGAGCCTGAGCCAGCCTGAGCCAGCCTGAGCTAGCCTGAGCCAGCCTGGGAGGGAAGCAAGTTCTGTGCGATGGCATACCCCGTGGACCACAGGCCACCCAAAAGGAAGGCCCGTAGGGCAGAGGAACCCACACTGTGCCTCCTCCCTCTAGACTTAAGAAGGCATCAGCTTCTGTCCCAAGTCCAAAGGCACCCTCTGAAGGCCACAGCTCTGTCTGCGTCTCACAACGGTACCATTGTTCCACAGACTGATTAGAGCCGCAGAACCAGAGCGGTAGATAGGACCACAGGGTGGGCATTAGGACTCCACTAGCTGTGAGAGAAGAGATGGAGGTCCCTCAGAGTGAACTGGGGACTGAAGACAACATGGTTGTCAAGATGGCCAGTGACTGGTAAAGACGGTGACAGAGACGGATCTTCACGCTTAGCAGAGGGCCTGATGAGACAGAGCAGCAGGGCCTGTTCTCAAATATCAACTACAGCAGAACCTCCTCCCTCAGAAGCACGACCCCCAGATCTAGTCACCAGAGCCGCACATAGACAACTGTCGTTTGGGGCAGGCAATGGGGACCAGGGCTGTGCGTAATTACATACCTGCTGTTGGGAATGTAGGAGTGTCTCCAGGTACTTGATCACGTGGTTTTTGAAGTCCTTGGATTTCTCTTTCTATAGGAGACAGGATTCTACACTGACCTCCCAGACAGGTGTTCCTTCCCCTTTTGGTGGGATGGTGGTGTTTACTGCTGACCAAGGTCAAGCACAGCCTTGGAAAGTAGAGCCAGCAGCTTACACAGCTGTACTTTCCAACCAAACAGCCTCTGCCAAAGCTCTGCAGGCTTTCTTAGAGGGCAGGGAGAGGGAGGGGGGGGGGCACACTGCAGCTCCTGGCTTGGCTTTGGTCCAGCAGCAACCGTTAAGACGGCCACCACACCTCAGGAACTATCACACCAGAGCAGACACACACGTACACGAAGAAGGCCGCACATGCTCTAGCTCACTCACCTCAAATCGAATCACTTCTTTTCGGACAACTGTTGAGATCCTTTCGAAGTCCCTTTCATACTGAGTCACCCGAGACTCCCACTGGGAAGGGAAAAAAGGCTTGTTTAAGGTCTGGGGTGCAGCTTCAGTAGCAGAATTCTTGGCGAATATGTATGAGAGAGAGAGAGAGAGAGAGAGAGAGAGAGAGAGAGAGAGAGAGAGAGAGAGAGAGAGAGAGAGAGACGGGGGAGAGGGAGAGAGAGAGAGAGACTCAGCTCGAGCTCCACTACCACAAATAAAAAAAGGTGGTGGGGCTGGGCGGTGGTGGCACTTGGGAGGCAGAGGTAAGCCGATATCTGAGTTCGAGGCCAGCCTGGTCTACAGAGTGAGTTCCAGGACAGCCAGGACTACACAGAGAAATCCCGTCTTCAAAACAAAACAAAAGCCCCCCAATTGGTGGGGCAGTGTCACTTAATATGGTGCAGTTCTACAGGAGGCCTCAGTGGGCCTGACATCTGTCTGTCTCTTTGGGAAGGATGAGATACATAAGGGATTCAGCACTGCATATCACAATCCGGAAGGCCACTGTGGGGGTAGGTGGAAAAGATGGCCATGTGCCCAGGCCAAGCCTGGTCTATGAGAAAGCTCTGGTACCATAGCAGCCTCTGACTTAGGAGCTCAAAAGCAGAGCCACAAGCCCCAGAAAACTTAACTCTTTCCTGGAGTATGGGGCATATCTGAGTTACCTAAGTGGCTTTTCAAAGATTCGTGCAAGGAACTAGAGCTGGCTGCTCTCCCAGAGGATGCAGGTTCAAATCCCAACACCCACATGGTGGCTCACAAGTTCCTAGGTATCCAACATTCTCTTCCGGCCTTTTCAGGTACTAGGCAGGTACATTGTGCACAGACATATATGCAGGCAAAACACCCATAAACACACAAACAGACAGACAGATAGCATAGTGGTGGAGAGCCGGGCCTCAAGGCTGCTCTGAAGTTGTTCTCAGAGACCTGCCCAGCAGCCCCGGCCCTTTAATTATGTCTCTTGCCTGTTGTAGGCTCCCAAGCATCTGGTCAGGACGGGAGCATTGTTCCCTGAGGAACCAGCAGTACACCCACACTGGGCTCACTCGGCCGGGCAGCTCACCTCTGTAATCTCATCCTTGGCTTGCTGCAGTTTGTCAGGCTTGTTGGCCCACAGCAGCCGAGCCTCAGACTCCCGCTTCTTCTGCAGCGTGGCCTGCGCGTCCTGCCAGCGCTGCCACGTCTTCATGCGCTGGTCGAAGGCAGCCTACGGGGGAGGGCAGTTGGGAGGGGTACAGCCAGCTCCTGGGCAACCCTGGCTGGCTCTGCCTTAGAAGGAGGCTCTCCCAGCAGTTGTGCCAGGGAAGCACTGAGCAAGGGCAGGGTCTGCAGCCACTGTTAGTGCCCAGCTGGGGCATCCATGTCTAAAAGCACAAGCTTGGGTCAGGTCCTCTTCAAGCTTCCAGTGGGCCAGTGCCATGCTACTCTCAGGGCCGGATGCCTGTACCTGACACTAATAAAGTCTCTAAACTGCCGTCACCTCAGCCAAGCCAGACCACGAGTCTACACACTTTCCCTGAGTCTGCCACACGTGAGGAGCTAAGACTACAGTGGGAGGTGAAACACACAGTCCTACTCTCAAGGAACCTTATCTTCTGGAAAGGCTGTCATTGTATTAGCAATTACAGTAGATGTTTACGCAAATGCAGGACACTGGGAAAACAAGCAGGTACCGAAACTTCCAGCTAGGACCTTGCCCAGCCCCGGAGCTGTAAGTCTGCAGCAAGGCAGCAGCCGTTCAGCTGACACCAACGAGACACTTGGTACAGAAGGACTTTTTTCCCCTTTTGAGACAGGTCTCAGGTAGCCGGGCAGGGCTGATCTCATTACATAGCTGAGGATGACCTTGAACTCCTGAGCCTCTTGCCTCAGTCTCTTGAGTGCTGGCATTACTGGCATGAGTCACCATGCTGGCAGCTCAAGGATTCTTTACATAAACACTTAAAATGGTCACACGACCTACTTACTGCCTTTATCTCACCCACACACTAGTTGGCCTGATCTGGGCTAGCGTGGCCCACAAGAAGCGCTTCAAAAGTCATTATTGGCTTCCTGTTTCTAGTCTTTTGAACAGAATTAGCATTTTCAGAGAAGGTCATTGTTGGCCTAACCATCTCCCATCCCACCTACACACTATGGGCTTCAAAAGGCAGTCCACATCTAAGAGTATGCCTAGGGCCAGTCTCCTAGCCCTGTCTGTCTGCTCCCCAGTCCCTGCAAGGGTTCCCTGGATGTGCCCTAGGCTCCTCAGCACACAGCTGGACCAGAACAGAAACCCATGAATGCAGAGTGCAGGGCCACCAATTCACCTTCTCAGCCCTGCTGCTGCTCTGTGGCTTCTTTGTGTCTCCAGACACAAAGAACTCACAGTGTAGCACAGGCTGACCTGGAATTTACCATGAGCTAGCTTCTTGTCTTAGCCTCCCAACTGCTGGGATTACAGGCATGTGGTTCCTATACCTGGCTCCTGAAATTTCTTAGCACATCAATGTCAAAAATTCAGGTAAAGGGTGACTCCATCTCAAAGAAAGGCTTAAACCTAGCCTATTGGGCTAACAGGGGTTCCGGGAAGGACACAAAAGAAACCTTTGCTCATTTCTCCATTCCCACCGTTAGCTCACAACATGAGGGGGGGCACAGGCTCTCTGAGAGAAGACCTGCTCATAGTTCTGTGCTCTCAGGCTGCTGCCCCAGCCCATGGAGAACCAGGCTTGGCTTCTCTTTGCCCTGTTCACACACGCTCACCTTGCCTGGAGTCATATCCAAAAGCTGTGCTCTCTCGGGAACCCCTGCCCGCGAAAACAATGCTCCTCACAGAAAGCTTTCCCCAGACAGAGCCCTTCCCCAGGATGGCTCTCCAGCCTGAGTAGTCTAACTGGTTCTAAGAATCTCACAGAGGGTCCTTTTTCAAGCCCCTTATCTCTCCGGAGTTAGCAGCAACCCAGGAGCAGCTCGCAGGCTTCTGCGGTTAGCAGCTATGACTGCAGGGAAGTGAGACCCAGCGGGCAGCTCCACAGTAGGAGATGCGCTGGGGATGAGGAGTAGGCTAAGGCTCATGCACCCTGATACCGTGCAGCATCAGGTCCTTACAGTGCAGGCGCCAGGCTCCCCTTAGAGTCTTCCTTTATCAGGGAGGCCATGCAGAGAGCTAACACTGCCCCGTCAAGCTTCCTTAACTGATCCAAGAGCTCTGGAAACAGACACCCTGGTCACCAAGAAAAGTGAGGTGTTGGACCTGAAGGGCAGCGTGCAGTGTTGCTACCAGTGTGGTCAGCACAGCACAAGGAGGGCTCTGGTGACAAGCTCTCTCAGCACGTGGGCCACACTCCTCCATGCAACACCAAGCCAGTTCTATGTCATTACCTGACTGGTCACACTGGAAGGACAAGTGGAAGCCAGCAAGAGCTCTTATCAGGGCAAAGACCAAAGGATTGAAGAGTCACTGCTCCAGGGGCCAAGCAGCAGTCTGTAATAAGCTTTGCTTGGAGAAGGGTGCACAGAGAATACTGCCTGTCCTCAACATTAAGGGGCCTACTTGGAAATTCAAGAGTGGGCTGCTGTGGGCCTCAGAATACCGAGAGGTGACGGGCTAGTTTAAGCGACTGCTGTGTCTGCAGGGTTCTTTCAAGAGTAGAACTTACAATCACTCCTAAACTAAAATGAGATAAACTTTTCTTAGGAAGTGGAGAGCAGGAGACCCCCTGGGCGGGGAGGAAGTGAGGCTTACTCTGACGATGGCCAGGAGGCGAATGTAGTCACTCAGGAGTTCAGCGAGGAGGAAGAAGTCGTTGTTGGCCTGTTCCTGGTGGAGCTGCTCAATCTTTTCTTCTACCTCAGCCAGCTGGGAGAGCGCTCGTGACAGGGCCGTGTTGTCCTCAGAGCTCCCAAGCATGGCCAGACTCTTGGCAAACTGGGCTGTGTTCAGAGCTAGCTCTGGAAGGAGGTAAAGACAGCAAAGGTCTCTGATCTCTCGGGAGGGGGACAAGGCAGCTGACCCTGTGTAGCAAGTCCTGGCAAGTCTGGCCCCTGCATATCTGACAACTGAGGGTTCTACAATCTAGCCTCCAAACTCAAAGTGAAGGGCAAGTGGCCTGAGTTGGTTATAGGACTGGGAGGGAAAGCTCTTGCTATCTACACGTGACTAGGCCTGGCCGCCTGAAGGAAGCAGTTCCAGCATCCCTGGAGAGCCAACTTCAAGCTCACATAAGCAGGCCAAGGGAAGGAGAGGCTCTGGTGTTGGATGTTGAAGATCATGAACTGCCTATATGCATCACACAGCCACACACACAGGCAGCCACACAAAAACACACAGCCACACACACACACACACACACACACACACACACACACACACACACACGGACTCTCCCACTTTCTAGAGCAGAGCAAACTTGCTGTACAGGGCCAGTCAGTACCTTAGGCTCTGCAGGCCACGCAGTCTCTGTGGCCTGCTCTTTTTCTTCCTACTCTTCTCATGGCAGCAGGGTCCAAGCCCAGTCTGTCTTCTCAGCCATGTCAGAGCTCGCCAGCCCTGACCCTGCTTCACGCTAATGGTCTCTTAGATTTCTTGTTACCAGTGTGTTTAAGACACAGAAGGGAAGCAAAGCCCACTGAAGGTTCTACAATCTAGTCTCCAAACTCAAAGTGAAGGGAAGTGGCCTGAGTTGGTTACAGGACTGGGAGGGAAAGCTCTTGCTATCTACACGTGACTAGGGGAGAAAGGAGACACAGGAGACGGCTTCCCTGCATTTCCACCTTGCTAGCATGACCAGGTAACAAAGCACTAGGATTCTGGATGCAAGCCACCAACTGCCATCAACAAAAGCAGCGTGTACCTAGGCAGGCTCCCTCCACCCACTGCCCACAGTGCTTTGAGTCATGTTTCTTGCCAGGAGACCAGGACATATGGTGTTTATCAGAACATCAAGCAACAGGTGGGCTGAGATTTCCTACTTGGACTGCTGAAGGTTGGGAACAGCATGCTTCTCATCTCCAGCCCACTAAAGACACTGATTTCCTCCAGTCCAGGGGCGTTTCCGAGCCAGTGGTTACCTTTCCTGTGGTTGACTAGCGTCTCTACCACAGCATGCAGCTTCCGTAGGCGCTGCTCCTCACACTCCACCTCCTGGAGCTTCTCCTCGAACCACTGAAAACACATGAGCCCAGAGCTGGGCTGAAAATGTTCCACAAAGTGCAGGGAGTGGCTTTTCTTTAGCTGCTTTTTTTTCAGGGGCTGTTTTTGTTGTTTGTTTTTTTAATTGAGAAGAAAGTCATCTCAGAAATTTCAGGACTTCTCAGGGCATCTGAGAGGCGTAGGCTACTCACAATGTCTGACTCATTCATCTTGATGGTCATCTTGCTGACTGCGTCTGTAGCTTTGTTGAACATCTTCAGGAGACCAGCACCACTCAAAGCCTGAGTGCCCACAGCCCGTGGCAGCTACAAGACCAAGAAGGCGGGATGGCAAGTTATCTGCTGCCCCTATTTCAGGTTCAGAAGAATTCGTATCCATCAGATGGCATGCCCCAAACTTGTCAAAGAAGTTATTTGAACTGTAGATTCTTGTATTCTAAGGAAGTTATAGTAATCTAAAACTAGTATGTTCAGAAACAAAAATCCAAGTGCTATGGCTGAAAGAACCAACACAATTTTCAGCTTTTGATGTGATTCATAGAAAGAAAGTAGATTGAGAGTTGTGTGGCTAGGCAATCTCACACCGAGACTGTCTGCCTGTCCAGGTGTGAACCACTTAAGTACCAAACATTCCTTTATTTTATTTCATTATTATTATTTTGCTTTGTTTTGTTTTTTGTTTTTGAGACAGGGTTTCTCCGTGTAGCCTTGGCTGTCCTGGAACTAGCTCTGTAGACCACTCACAAAGATCCACCTATCTCTGCCTCCTGAGTGCTGGGATTAAAGGCACGCACCACAACCATCTGGCCCTTTTATTTTTATTTTTTAACATTTTGAAATTATTTTGTGCTTGTATGCATGTGCCACAGCACACCTACAGAGGTCAGAGGACAACAACTTTGTGGAGTCAGTTCTCTCCTTCCACCTTTATATAAATCTAACTCTGTTGTGTGATATTTTGATTGTGTTCTGACAAATAAAGCTTGCGTAGAGTCACAGGTGGAGCTAGCCACTAGCTGACCATAGAGCTTTGGAGGACTGTAGAGAGAGGAGACAGGAAGTGGTAAGGTGGGGCTGAGAGAGGATCTCGAGCCCTTTTGGTAGGAGGAACAGAAGAGGTAGGAAGTGACTGCTCCCTTGCTTCTCTGATCTTTCAGGTTTGTTTTTTTTTGTTTGTTTGTTTGTTTTTTGTTTTTTGAGACAGGGTTTTTCTGTGTAGCTTTGCGCCTTTCCTGGAACTCACTTGGTAGCCCAGGCTGGCCTCGAACTCACAGAGATCCACCTGGCTCTGCCTCCCGAGTGCTGGGATTAAAGGCGTGTGCCACCACCACCGGGCTGATCTTTCAGGTTTTTACCCGTTATCTGGCTCCTAGTTTTTTATTGATAAGATTAATTAGATTAACGCTTCATAACTCAGGTGGTCAGGAATCCAGGGCAAACACTTTCCCAGGCAGAGCATGGCATCTCTTTGTTAAAGTCAAAGCCTCCTGTAGGACGTAGGAACATCTGCCTTAATCCCAGCACAGCCAGAGCTATGTAGAGGAACCAAATCTCAAAAAAAAAAAAAAAAAAAAAAAAAAGGGGTCTGTTTTAGATTAACACACTCTGCAAGAAGGGGACTCAGCTTTGAGAGAGCTTCCATAGTGAAGGAATGCCCAAGGATAGGAGCATATTCTGAACGGAGCTACTTTTACACAGTAAAACTATGTTGGAAAATTAGATTTTAAGTGTCTTAGGCGTCCAGGATGTCATTCATTACTTCTCAGGTTGAGGCCACTCTGCTCCAGAGGACACTTGACAGTGTCTGAAGATGAGTGCTGCTGGCATCTAGCAGGCAGAGGTGTTCCTCATTGTGCCAAACATTTTACAGCACAGGACAGCCCCCACACAAAGGGTTACCCAGCCCAAAGGTCTCCAAAGACAAACGCTGCTCTGGGGTTATTGAGTGAGCAAGAATAGATTAGAAATACCCAGAGGTAGAATTAAAGGACTTCAGGCGTTGACATCATTTTTAATTAGAAAAAAATCATTTTGGAGAGGAAAAAAAAAATCTCATTACAATAATCCTATTTTCATTATAGTAACATAAAAGTTTTTAAAAATTAAACACAAAAACATAATGAGTCTTGTCATTCTAGTTTTCTAAGATAATGTTATTTTTCTCTGGCCGCGTGCCTTGCCATCCTTACTGACTTCTGCTTCAGGGAATACTTGCTATTTGATGCTTCCATATACTCGTATTTCTTTACATGTTCTGGTTATGGTCAAAAGAGAATGTTTGTTGTGTGGATATATTTTATTTAATTCTCCAGTTATTAATGACTGCAGTGTCTCCAATTTCCCACAATCACGAAGAGCCTATGCATAGTCTATAAAAACTCCTGTCCACTTTAATCAACCCTTTTGCTATATGGCAGTTCTACCGTCTGTGGTAACTGGTTTGTTGTTGTTGTTTGTTTTTGGTTTTTCAAGAAAGGGTTTCTCTGTGTAGCCCTTGCTATCCTGGATCTCCCTCTGTAGACCAGGCTAGCCTTGAACTCACAGAGATCCACCTGCCTCTGCCTCCTGAATGCTGGAATTAAAGGTGTGTTTCACCACCACCCAGCGGTACCTGGTACCTGGTTTTTAACTAATGCCTTTAAGCCTCCTAGCACCAAACACACATTCAGTCTGAACCAATTAGTAACCTATGCAAGACATGCCGAGACCCTGCCAAACAGAGCACTGTTTTCTACAAGACTCGACCAGGTCATCGTTTGATACAAGCAGAGCTGCTTTCATTTGGAGCAGTGGAAATCCTTGTCTCTTTTGGGGGACAAACTCACTGGCTATAGCATTTAAGTATTTGTCAAATGAACCAGTTTCATTTCACTAAGGGTAGACAGAGATAAGAAATTGAGCTTTGTAGAACACTAACCTCTTCTTTTTCCAAAAACTCCCTGACGTCTGGGTCTTGTAACATGGTAGGATGATTGACAATTCTTTGAAGGTACCTAAAGGATGAAATCACCGTCGGTTAGGACTCTGAAGGTTTGGGGTGTTGCACAGTGCTGGCTGGGACTCGTGTCTTTTAGTATTTAAAATGGCCTCAGATAAGGCATGTAAGCAAGTTTCTGCTTGTAAGTATTCAAAACTTCATGTTCAGGGCTGGAGAGATGGCTCAGTGGTTAAGAGCACTGACTGCTCTCCCAGAGGACCCAGGTTCAATTCCCAGCACCCACACAGTGGCTCCACAACTGTCTGCAACTCCAGTTCCAGGGACCCAACACCCTTACATGAGCATAAAGGCAAACACCGAGGTACATTCTTCACATTTCAAAAGACAGCAAACTGACTCATCAGACAGTCTTCAGAACCACCCACTAGATTACTCAAGAAGGAAACTATGGTTGTTCTTTCAGGATGGAGAGGAAAAAGATGGCTTATGACTGAAGTGGGAAGGTAAAGACTTGGGGAAAGTCATGGGTAACAGGGAGGTGTGACTGTAATGACCTCAGTTCATCTCCACAAACACAGCAAACCAACAGCTTCTCACAGAGACCTACAATAGGGCTGGCAGGCACCTACCTTTCCAAAGCAGCCCTCCTTTTTTCAAGAAATTCTGCAGACGAAGAATCTTCCTTCCCGACTTTCACTTTTGTCATCCCTGGAATGGAATTTAAGAAACAAAATAGGCCGGGCGGTGGTGGCGCACGCCTTTAATCCCAGCACTCGGGAGGCAGAGCCAGGCGGATCTCTGTGAGTTCGAGGCCAGCCTGGGCTACCAAGTGAGTTCCAAGAAAGGCACAAAGCTACACAGAGAAACCCTGTCTCAAAAAACAAAAAACAAAAAAACAAAAAACAAAAAAAAGAAACAAAATAACCAGAAACGGGAAAAAGGATAAATCTACGTTTTACAAAGAGTCATCCGAAGGAAAGGCAGCGAGGACAGCTCGACACAGAGCCATTGAAGGAAATTTCGAGGTCCTGATCAGGGCTGGACCAAAGGTTCTTTACTAATTAAGTCTGCACATGCTGGAGGCTGTAAACTATGGGGTTTAGAGCGTATATTGTCTTTAAAAAAAAGGCACATGTGACGGCACGTGCAAGGAGACCTCTGTGAGTTCGAGGCCAGCCTGTGCTACATAGTGAGGTCCAGGCCATCGAGGGCCACATAGTGAGATCCTGTTTCAAAAAAAGCGGGGGAGGGCTGGAGTGATGGCTCAGTGGTTGTGAGTACTGGCTGCTCTTCTAGAACATGCAAGCCCTATTTCCAGCACACACACAGTGGCTGATAACTCTAGTTGCAAAGGGCTCTGACAACCTCTTCTGTCTTCCTCGGCCCCGGCACACACTTGGTAGACATACATACATGTATGCAGGCAAAACCCCATACACATAAAGTTAAAAACAAAATAATAAACCCTGTCTTGAAAAACAAAACGAAACAAAATAATAATAGAAGAAAATGTTCTGAGATTCTGAGTATAGATTAACAATCACCTGATGGCAGTGAGAAGCCTCCTCCCCTGGTCCCCAAAGCAATTTCAATCTGGAGGGAAGAGCAATTACTAAGAGTCCCAAAACCGAGGGCAGAACTCTGGTAGAGTGTTTCTCTAATGTTCATGAGGCCTTGTGTTTAATCACTAGCAACACACACACACACACACACACACACACACACACACACACACACGTACATGAGCATGCACGCATGCGTGATACTTGATCCTTTCTAGGTTGTGGTGGTGCATGCCTGCAATTCTAGCACTCATGAGTCTAAGGCAGAAAGATGGAGGCCACCCTGGTCTATACAGTGAGTTTGAGGCCACTCTGGGGGGATATAAAAATGTTCAAAGTGAGCCGGGCGGTGGTGGCGCACGCCTTTAATCCCAGCACTCGGGAGGCAGAGCCAGGCGGATCTCTGTGAGTTCGAGGCCAGCCTGGGCTACCAAGTGAGTTCCAGGAAAGGCGCAAAGCTACACAGAGAAACCCTGTCTCGAAAAACCAAAAAAAAAAAAAAAAGAATGTTCAAAGTGCTGCAAAACTGAAGGCTAACACCAGAGAAGATGTATAAATAGCTGGGCTAGTGCTCTAGTCTCCAAGTGTTAAAAATCAAGTGGAATTAAAGACCACAGGCTTACCTATTAGGCTCTTCTCAGGTGGAGGAGGGACAATGAAGCCATTTTGAGAGTGTTTCTCTGAAAGCTTCTCATAAAGACCCAGAAAATCACTGAATCTTCTTTTTACTGCAAACTGCTTACTTCTGAACATCGGCAAGCTTGTCTTGGGGATGGAAAAAAACACAAGGCAATTTCATTCCTAACCTAGGAGTGAGTATCTATCCCGCTGACATCCAAGGCAACAGATTTCCCCGATCCTTGACCTTTAGACACCTGGAAAATAACTCTGTCCAAGACAGGCTCTTAAACCCCAAGCTATAGTCTTTTTGGCAGTCTGCGAATCTCAGAAACCCTACTTAGATTAATGATTTTAAGCGTATAAAATTAAAAAAAAATAGGATTATGGGACTTGGTGGGGGGATGGCTCAATGGGTGAGCACAAGGACCAGTTTGAATCCTCAGTATCCACAAAAAAGCTGGGCATGCCAGGCAGCGGTGGCACACGCCTTTTATCCCAGCACTTGGGAGGCAGAGCCAGGCAGATCTCTGTGAGTTCGAGGCCAGCCTGGTCTACACAGTGAGATCCAGGACGGGCACCAAAGTTACACAGAGGAACCCTGTCTCAAAAAACCAAAAAAAAAGCTGGGTATGTCTGAGTGTGGTGGCGCACACCTTTAATTCTCAGCACTCAGGAGGCAGAGGCAGGTGGATCTCTGTGAGTTCAAGGCCAGCCTGGTCTACAAAGTGAATTCTAGGAGCCAGTTACACAAAAACCTGTCTCCAAAACAAAACAAAACAACACTTGCTCCAACTAAAGTAACATTGAATTTTTGCTAAAAGATAGAATTTATGGTCATCTGTAACCAACTTGTCATTTATTGACTTATTTAAGGGTATCAGCTACTATAATCAAAGCAGACAAACAAAAGAAGACACACTGAAGAATGCTTCTAAGACAGTGGGGAAGGAAGGAGATAAGATACCTGTAGATAATAACCACTAAAGTGCTCTGGGTGTTAGAGTTCACAGGAGGGCCAAGGAGTATTAGAGAAAAACACAAAGAAGCCTCCCGGGAAAAGGGAGAAAAAGGCTAGGGTGATGGCTCAGCAGGTAAGAGCAGTGGCTGCTCTTCTGGAGGATCCAGGTTCAACTCCCAGCTCCCACACAGTGCATCACAGCCATTATAACTCCAGTCCTAGGTGATCCGACGTATATATAAACATATAATCACTCAGACATATAAACTTTTTTTTTTTTTTTGGTTTTTCAAGACAGGGTTTCTCTATGTAACTTTGGTGCCTGTCCTGTATCTTGCTCTGTAGACCAGGCTGGCCTCGAACTCACAGAGATCCGCTTGGCTCTGCCTCCTGAGTGCTGGAATTAAAGGCTAAGATTTTTTTTTTTCCTTAAAGATTTATTTATTTATTACACATACAGTGTTGTGTCTACATGCCAGAAGAGGGCACCAGATCTCATTATAGATGGTTGTGAGCCACCATGTGGTTGCTGGGGATTGAACTCGGGAACTCTGGAAGAACAGCCAGTGCTCTTAACCACTGAGCCACCTCTCCAGCCCCTGGCTAACATTTTTTAATTAAAAAAAAGACAGGAAAGCTAGGGGATGCACTAGGAGACATAACTTTTAAAATTTACAGAGGTTGGCCCTACCAGTTACTGGCAAGGAAATGAATCAATGAGAACTTTTGGACCATTTTTTATATAAATTGGTACAAAGACATTAAAAAATAGTTTATATTCCTTGCATTCACTATTTCCTAGTTGCTTATATACCTAGAGAAACATGTCCATAGGGCACCAGAGACATGTGAGGAAGTATATACAGAGTTCAGTTATGAAAACTGGAAACATTTAGGGAAAACAGGTTCGTATACTACGGTACATTCATGTAGAGGACTAACTATTGTTACTC
Organism: Peromyscus eremicus; assembly: GCF_949786415.1. NCBI lineage: Eukaryota > Metazoa > Chordata > Mammalia > Rodentia > Cricetidae > Peromyscus > Peromyscus eremicus. The sequence goes on from NC_081422.1 coordinate 60,684,360, forward strand.
CCAACAAGGGATAGGTCTGGAAAATCATGCTAAATAAATGAATCACTATTTTCAGCGGATTATTTTTAGGAATCTTAAAGCAAAGCATCACATCACTTAAAGATACACATGCAAAGACTTTTTATAAAGGAAGTAAGATTACTCAGGAGCAAATGCCTCTGAGGTATAAAGCAGTGGTTATGACAGGGACACACGGGAAGGCAGAGTTGATGAACCAATGGTACTCATCTTAAAACTGTGGTAGGTTCAGGGTTCTGTTTTACCAGAGTAACAAAACTGTATTTAATAAAAAAGGGGCAGATGAGGAGCAAAAGTTTTAGAAAGTATTAAAAGTAAGCCAGGTACAGTAGCAAATCCTGTGATTTCAGCACTTGGGAGACTGAGGCAGGAGGATCATAAGTTCCAGGACAGCCTGGCTTTGTGTTGGGTGTGATGGTGTGAACTTGTGATTTCAGCACCAAGAGGCTGAGGCAAGTGTATCAGAGCTTGAGGACAGTGTGGGCTAAATAAGGAGATCCTGTCTTCAACAGCAACCACCTCCAAATTCCTCACTTCTGAGAGTGCATATACATAGACCCCCCCCCCCCCTTTTCTCTCTTAGTTTTTTGAGGCAGGGTTTCTCTTGTAACTTGGCTGTCCTGGATCTCTCTCTGTAGACCAAGTTGGCCTCAAACTCACAGAAATCCTGCTTCTGCCTCCCAAGTGTTGGGATTAAAGGTGTGTGCTACCATTGTCTGGCCACATATACATAATTTTTGTTTCTTTGAAAAAGGGCCTCATTAAGTACCTCAGGCTGTTCTCAGACTCCTGATCCTCCTGCTCCTGCCTCCCTAGTGCTGGGATTACAGATGTGGGCCACCTTGTCTAGTCCAAGAATTGAAAAGTTGTAAACAGATTATTCTTCATTGGAGGTAATCCATTAAACTAGCTCCAGTCTCATAGTCCCTGAGGGATGGGGTAAAAGTCAGATATGCTGTACCTCTTAAACCTTGCAAAGTTTCACACTGAAATATTAGCTTTCTGGAAGAATAATGGGAAGGCCTAGTCTAGTGTACCTAGTTAAGATGACCAAGGCAGGGGGCAAGAGAGATGGCTCAGAGGTTAAGATCAGTGGCTACTCTTCCAGAGGATCTGGGTTGGGTTCAGTCCCCAGCACCCAAATGACAGGTTATAACCACCTGTAACTCCAGTTCCAAGGGTTTTTAACACCGTCTTCTGGCCTCTGTGGGTACCAGGCATACAGGCAAAACACTCATACACATAAAATAAAATAAGATTACTAAGGCAATGTAGACTTGCTATGGCTTGAGTAAATAGGAGAATATTGGAAAAAACAAAAACAAAAAGATACATAGAAATAATCTAAATGTCAACTTTGTGTGAGCAGTGAGGTCTACTGAGGTACATAAGCAATGTCACTGGAACTCACCTGTGTTGTGACTTTGTAGGCTACATACGCATTCATACCATCCCCTGTGGGAGAACAAGAAGGCAGGAGAGAATTATTCCTTTAACTGAAGTAAGGAAAGCTAATCCAATAACATTTAACCAGAGACCATAAGCTACAGGAGCCTTCTATTAGAAGGGCTTGTTTCATTTCCAGGCTTTATATGTAATCCTAAAATCCAGTTTTTCCTGTGCCTCGGGGGCTGTGTGGCACACATGCCCCCACGGATGCTGGCAGGGTCCCAGTTTGAGTTAGACAAGAGAGTCAGTCCCCTGTTCCAAAGCCAGGCTTCATTTATATCCTCCACAAAGCAGCACTGGATACTGACAATTCATCAGTTGTTACCATGCCAATATTTGGGCTGGTTACACACATCTGTCCAAAACCAAACAATTCTCTTGCTGTATAAAGCAGGAGAAGGAAGCGACTGATGTAAAAGGAAACAAGCAGTTCTACCCTAAGCTAGCTCCAGGCTTGCTCCGCTCTTTCAGAGACCCCACCACTGGTGCTGGAAGACACTGACCTCTCTGATCCAGCATGTTCACCCAGAGCAAAGGGCCTGGCAGGAAGACACTTGGGCTGCCTGATGTCACAAAAATCTCCCTTTCCTGGAGGAATTATATTTATGAAAAAGCCTTTGACTGTCAAATAATCTGGGATTCAAGCAACTGTTTTCTCTGTGGTAATGTCCTGACCTAGACCACTTAGGGAGATAAAGGCTCTATTGACTTCCTGAGCCCTGAAAAGACATAGATTGGAATCCAGACAAAGCCCCAGTGCTGGACCATGGGGTTTAGGTTTTTTCCCTCCCCTTTTCCCCTTGTCTCTGATTTTTCCTCTCATGAAACAGGAAAGCCTAAGTCAACAATTCCCAGTTGCCTTTGCTTCTGATCTGATTCTGGAGTGAGGGGCCAGGGAGAAGGGGCAGAACTGGACCAGCAGGGTTCACATACTGTAACATCATTCCATTGTGATGGGTAAAAATGCTTGCTTTTATTTGTAAGTGCACACACAAGGGCACGCACACACAAAGCTAGAAATTACACAGAAATAGAAAGCATATATGTCTTATCTCACCAATACCTACCAAAAAGAGTGTTGCAAAATAGGATTTACAAACTAAGCTAAAGAAATTACCTTACACTGATTAGCACCTTTACAATACACTGAAACACTTATAATATGCTGCCTGATACTAAGGCTGTTTACTACTCATTTAAAAAAAAAATTCTTGGGCTGGGCATAGTGGCACACACCTTTAATCTCAGCACTTGGAAGATGGAGGCAGGTGGATCTCTGTGAGTTTGAGGCCAGCCTGGTCTATAAAGTGAGTTCCAGAACAGCCAGGGCTGTTACACAGAGAAACCCTGTCTTGAAAAACAACAACAAAAAACCCCTTAAGTTTAATCAAAATTTCACTCACCATAGAATAGTCATGTCTAGTTGCACAAGGAAGAGGTCTAAGTGCCCATGTCCACAGAGCACATTAGCCAAGCATGACCTCCGGGTACCCTGCAGTGTCTCCAGACACTGTTCTAGCCAAGGCAGTATGTGTGAAAAGAGGTACCTGGCTGACAATACAGAAGCCCTGAAAGTAGCCTGGTCACACGACAGTCTGACAATGCACAGAGTTCCTAAATAACTTCCAAGTTGGAGATGTCATATGCAAATTGCCAAGTCTCTAAAAAGGATGCCCTGGTAAATGTACAATTCTAATTTATTTAGATGTGTGCTGGAATGAGAAGCACATGTTGACTAAAGAGCCCACACAAACAGAACATGCTGTTATAAAGAGCGTGTCTTGGATAGAAAAATGTTTTAATTAGCTGGTTTCTTGAAATCAACATGACCAAGAATCCAGACAATATAAAACAAGGGGATGAAAGCACCTAGAGCAATCTGTGTTCAGATCTGATTTGTGAGCTCTGGAGTATGGGGTCAGTACTTCATAACATGACTTTATTGAAAACATTGTCTTCACAGATATAATGACGTTAAAACGAGGTCATTAGGGTGGATCAAGTCCAACATGACTGTCATCCTTAAAAAAATAGGGCAACTCAGACGGACATTCCTAGAGGAATGATGATGTGGAGATACTTAGAATGACTTGGGACAATGATGACAATGTAATGATGCATCTTCAAGCCAATGATGCACACCTCAGACTCAGAAGGCAGAAGACAGGCAAGGACCTTCCTTCTCTTCCAGTTTCAGAGGAGCATGGCCATGCCCACACCATGATTTCAGAGGAGCAGGGCCATGCCCACACCATGATTTCAGAGGAGCAGGGCTATGCCCACAACATGACTTCAGAGGAGCAGGGCCATGCCCACACCATGATTTCAGAGGAGCAGGGACATACCCACACCATGATTTCAGAGGAGCAGGGCCATGCCCACACCATGATTTCAGAGGAGCAGGGGCATGCCCACACCATGATTTCAGAGGAGCAGGGACATACCCACACCATGATTTCAGAGGAGCAGGGCCATGCCCACACCATGATTTCAGAGGAGCAGGGCCATGCCCACACCATGATTTCAGAGGAGCAGGGCCATGCCCACACCATGATTTCAGAGGAGCAGGGGCATGCCCACACCATGATTTCAGAGGAGCAGGGACATACCCACACCATGATTTCAGAGGAGCAGGGCCATGCCCACATCATGATATCAGAGGAGCAGGGCCATGCCCACACCATGATTTTGGGGCTTCTTGCCTCAGAACCTTTTTTGTTTTTTGTTTTTGAGATAGGTTTATTTTTCCTTTCTTTTTCTTTTCTCTGTGTAGCCCTGGCTGTTCTGAAACTCACTCTGCCGACCAGGTTGGCTTCAAACTCAGAGATTTGCTTGCCTCTGCTTCCCAAGTGTTGAGACTAAAGGCATGTGCTACCATTGCTGGGCTTTGAGGTAGGTTTTCACTTTGTAGCCCAGGTTAGTCTCAAACTCATGGCATCTTTCCTTCCTCAGCACTCAAGTGTGGGAAGCACAGGTGTGACCCACCACCCTTAGCTTAATTCTTTTTTTTTTTTTGTTTGTTTGTTTTTTTGAGACAGGGTTTCTCTGTGTAGTTTTGGTACCTGTCTTGGATCTCGCTCTGTAGACCAGGCTGGCCTCGAACTCACAGAGATCCTGCGTGGCTCTGCCTCCCAAGTGCTGGGATTAAAGGTGTGTACCACCACCGCCTGGCTGCTTAGCTTACTTCTATTGTTACGTCTGCAAGTTCGAGGCTCTGTGCGACAGCAGGTCTAGGTAACTAACACACTTGCTCTCCTGTTCAAAATCACAGCAGTAAACGTTCAAACAATTAGTACCACTTGTAATTTGTATTATTCTACTAAGGATTTCAGCAGCTAAGCTTAAAATTAATGTGTTAAGGAATATTTCTAGTTCTAGACTATCAGGCAAGAGATTTCTAGATATGTACCCAATGCCCTGGTCCTACTTTCCCTGTAGACCACACTCTGCCTTCACAGGAATGCTGCTTTCTCTTTGGTCCTCCCTTCCCTCTTCTGATAGGTGAAAGAACTGAACAAGATGCCCATAAACACCCAGCTAGAACAGCCGGCAGTTGTGAGACACCCACTTTAGGTACTGGGTCTTCTGCAAGAGTAGTGGGTGCTCTTAACTGTTGAGCCATCTCTCCAGCCCGTTTGAGGGTTTTTATTATTATTAATTTTATGTTTATATATATGAGTGTGGGCATGGCCATGCCATGATACTCACGTGGAGGTCAGAAACAACTTTCAGAGTGGATTCTCTCCTTTAAATGTGGGCTCTGGGAACCAAACTCAGGTGTCAGGCTCAGCTGCAGGTATCCTTAGGCCCTCAGTCATCTTCTGGTCCCGTTTTAGTTTTTTTTTTTTTATTTATTCATGTATTTTATGTATATGAGTGCTCTGTCTTCATCCACACCAGAAACCAGAAGAAGGAATCTGATGCCATTACAGATGGCTGTGAGCCACCATGTGGTTGCTAGGAACTGAACTCTGGACCTCTGGAAGAGCAGTCAAGTGCTCATAATTGCTGAGCCATCTCTCCAACCCCTGTCCCCAAATCTGCATTTTTAAAGATTGTAATTATATTTCATGTCTCTGTTTTTTCTTCCTAAAGATAAGAGGAAAAAAATCCAAGTAATGTACTCAAGAAGCTTAGTTCCAGGAAAGATACTGATGAAGCACATCACTTTTGCTGGTTCAGCTCTGTTGAGAGCCACTCCCAGACTAGCTAGGTAGGGCCCATTGTAACATCACAAGAGTCCAAAGAACCTTACCGATCTTCTCAGGATCAGTAATACCGACTGTCAGGTCAAACTGGTCCTCCTGTTCTTCTTCCTCTAGCTTTTAAAAGAAAATGAAGAGAATTCACATGAAGAAGGCTAGACATCACACAGTATTCAATACCTGTCAATATAATCAAGTGTTTTCAGTATTCAGCTCTGGCCATTCCCAGTAGCTCCAGTGAACCAATGCTCACAGTTTAAGTCATGAACCAGTTCACAGATCACTTCACATTGATTCCCTTAAACCCTTATTTTCTTGATAATGAATAATTATAGGATTTTGGTAGACTTGGCCTTTTTTGGGTAAAGAGGGGGTAGGGCAAGGCTGTATTTCAGCTTATGGGAGCTTCCGACAGTAAATAGCATCAGTGACCAGTGAAAACCTTTATGCTGTCCTTGGGGAACAGACACTGTCTAAGACAGAGTTCTTGTTTGGATTCTGGCTGTGCATTAACCATAGGTCTTCTTCAGGAGCTGTAAATGTTTTCTAAGGTTTAAACCCAAATGAACTCCAGACCAGGAGCACACAGTCCTAAAGACGAAAGTCAGAAGACCAGCAGTGCATATTCTTACCTCCTCATAGCTCGGCTGCAGCTTAGGAGAATTTGTGGCTTCTTGTGGAGAATGAGAACTAAGTGTTTTGGCTGGCATCATCTTCTGGTTATTTTGTGTGCTGTCCAGGGATAGTTCCACTGTGGCATCTGAGAACAGTTGATATTTTAAAATGAGCGTCAATACTGGGTTTTTGAAGGCTGAACATCAGTCCTACAGGATGAGGGCCACAAGAAAAATGGCAGGCGCCCAATACAACGGAAAACAAGAGCCACGACATTTTTACATGACTCGAAGGAGAGGACACTGAGGGGGAGTGTTACTTATCACGGGTTTGGTAGAGCAAGCCCTTCCTTTTCTTCCCAGATGCAACTGTTTGGCCAAAAAAAAAGATGTAGCAAAAAGACTCTAATTTTACTCCTAGGAGTGGTCACTCAAAAGCTTCCGTGAAACTCATTTACTCTTGTTTTTAGTAGTTTGTACAAGACAGCACTTTTGGTCATCTGCTTTGTAAACAGCATGACAGAACAGGCCAGCACACATCAGAGGAAGCCTCATTAACTAGAAAACACACAGTAACGCGTGGGAAAGGGTGGTTTGGTACACTAGAGTTACATTGAAAGTTTAAAAACTAGCCACAGCCAGCAGTGATGGCACACACCTTTAATCCCAGCACTTGGAATGCAGAGGCAGGCGGATGTCTGTGAGTTTGAGGCCAGCCTGGACTACAAAGTGAGTTTCAGGACAGCCAAGGCTACACAGAGAAATCCTATCTCAAAAAATCAAAACAACAACAACAACAAAACCAAAACCCACTTCTGATCAGAACAGTTTTCAGAGTGAAGATCTGCTCTTTAAGAGCCGCCTCTCTGGAGAAGACGCAGGTGAGCGGAAGAACTCATTCTCTAAGTGTTCCAGAGAAACGACTTCTAAAATAGCATTCTGTACCATTTTTAGACAGTAAAATTTCTTATGCAAATGCACTTCCAATGTGGAGCAATGAAGCTAGAAGTTTGTTTTTTTTTTTTTTGGGAAGCTAGAAGTTTTAACCCCAACCAGTTCATTGTTTTTCTTTTTAGTAAAGAAAAACATAAATATCCACTTTTGGGTCTGACGGTTATGTATTCAGTTTAGTCTTGGGGACTACAGAGAAAGCTGCTTCCTTTTCTTCCTAGATTTTAAAGGGGAGGTAGGCAGAACCATAGGCAGTTTTAGATTACTGTGCTGACCACCGAAAGTGAATCATTTCTGCAAAAGATCCTGCCATGGGGGCATAAAACAGGAAGCAGTACACAGAATGAGTGTGTTGGGTTGTGAGGTCTTTGAAACAAGAAGCCAGCTCCAGTTTGTGTAGGTGGTTCACTGCATGAGATCCAACACAAGAGACTAAGCGAGTCAAACATCAACTATTCATTGAAAACCTTTGGGTGAAACTGGGTGTGATAGGTTGTACCTGTAACCCCAGCACTCCAGCCAGGTTCAGAGTGCAGACCTGAAATCTAGCCACTCAGGGGACTGAGGCAGGAGGATTGGTAATTCAAGGTCCACTTGAGCAATTTAGTGAGTTCTTGTCTCAAACAAACAAGCCAACAAAAAATGGCTGGTGTCCTGTCTAGTTTATGTCAGTTTGCCATAAGCCAGTCATCTAAGAGAAGGAAGCCTCAGCTGAAAAATACTTCCATAAGATTAGGGTGTAGATGGCCGGGCGGTGGTGGCACACGCCTTTAATCCCAGCACTCAGGAGGCAGAGGCAGGCGGATCTCTGTGAGTTCGAGGCCAGCCTGGGCTACCAAGTGAGTTCCAGGAAAGGCGCAAAGCTACACAGAAAAACCCTGTCTCGGGAAAAAAAAAAAAAAAAAAAAAAAAAAAAGATTAGGGTGTAGACATGCCCACAGGGTATTTTCTTATTTAGTGTTGATGTGGGGCCAATACATTGTGGATGGGGCCATCCCTGGGCTGATGGTCCTGGGTTCTATAAGAAGGCAGGCTGAGTAAGCCATGAGAAGCAAGTCAGTAAGCAGTTCCCCTCCATGGCCTCTGCATCTGCTCCTGCCTCCAGTTTCCTGCCCTGTCTGATGGACTGTGGTATGGAGGTGTAATCAAAAACAAATCCTTTCCTTCCCAAGCTGCTTCTGGCTGTGCTGTTTCATCACAGCAATAGAAACCCTAACTAAGATAGCTGGGGACCTAATTCAGTGAAAGGACACTTGCCTAATATACGTGAGGACCTATTATCGATTCCCAGTACCATGAAAAAAAAAATTCCTAAGAAGTTGAAGTAGGATAACAGAATGATAGGGAGTTTGAGGCCATCCTGGGCTACATTAAAGGACCCTGTCTCATATGGGCATGGGGTTTTCCAAGCTTCACGCTTATAACCTTAGACTTGGGCTGCTGAGGCAGAAGGAGTGCCATGAGTTTGAAGTTAGCTTGGGTCACAGAGTGATGAAGGAGAGGCAGAGGGGAAGAGAGAGAGAGAGAGAGAGAGAGAGAGAGAGAGAGAGATCGATCTTAGGAGAGCCAAAGATACTTTGTCTCAAAACAAAACAAACAAACAAACAAAATCACAAAATACTGAGGCTAGAGCTTGGCCAGCCTGGGCTATACAGTAGAATCCTGTTTAGAACCAAACAAAGGGGTGAAAATACAGCTCAGTGGCAGAGAGCTTACTTAGGCATACCCAAAGGCCCTGGACTCAATCTCCAGAATGGAAAATAGAAAATATCTATGGCTTGCTGGAATAGTAAGAGCCTTTGAAAAGCTGAGCATTTCCCACTGAAATGACTTCGAGAGATGCCCAAGCATGAAAACATGGGCTTCTTCCCTTGCACTCCTAACAGAGATATGTTTGGAAAGCCTTTGGGATCTAGAGGGACCAATCAGCACTGTGGCAACTGTGTAGGAAATAAAATCGAGCTTTAAAGCATGCTCAAGTCTTAAACAGGATGTCTCACGGCAGAGCACTCCTTTCTACAGGCATTGTATGCTCCTTTCTCAGTAGTGAAGCAACAACTGGCTGCCTATAAAGCTGGTAACAGATGACATAAACCAGAATGATTGTGCTGAGAAAATCTGTAAGAGTTACACAATTGTAGAGAAAGCCAGTCACTGGGATAACTGCAGCACTAAGATTTCAGGTTGTAGAAGGAAAGATCACATAAATGTTAAAGGCTCAGAGACAGAGAGTTTACCTTCTCAATACACTACTTATTGAAGACAAGTGATTATTTATATTTTATTAGTTCTCTTTAATTCACCCCTCTTCCCCCCTAAAAATATGACTACCAGAGTGCACTGTGTACTTGTTCATGTGCCAGAGACCAACTGGAGCGGAAACTTTTAAATCTTTACATTCTCCAAGCCTCTTTGTCCCTTTCATGGTCTTCAGATGGTCTATGGAGTCCTAGTGGGAGGGGCCTCTCCAGATCTTATCTTCAGTCTGTCTCTCTTTCCTTACCATTTTTTCCTCCGAAACCTTACTCACGCAGCAGTTTCCATTACCAGCTCTAGGAACAGGGTCTCTACGGATATCCACAGCTCTCCTTCTTTGGCTTTGCTTTTACAGACAGGGTCTTACTGGAACTTGTAAAAATCCTCCTGCCTTAACCTCCTGAGTACTGGGATCACAGGTGTGAGTCACCACACACAGCTGTACAATTCTCTCTTTCCCCAGACAGTTCATCACCTGGATATTTTCCTTTATATTCAAGTTTAAAATATTAAAATCTAAACAAACTTTCAGTTTTCCCTCTAAAGCCAGATTCACGTAAGACTCACATATATCCCACCCCCTCTAGCCTCTCTGTCTCTCATGGTTCTAAGGGACAGGCATGGGGGCCCCTATGTTATATATATATATATATTCTATAATTCTAGCACTTGGGATTCAGGTTGGTAAAGGCTACAGAGTAAAATAGTGTCTCAGATTAATTAAGTAAGGTCAAGAGTGAAAGCCTGTATCTGTAATCCCTGCTGTTTAAGAAGCTGATACAAAAAAAAAAAAAAAAAAAAAAAAAAAGAAGCTGATACAGGAGGATTGAGAGTTTGAGAGTTCTAGGCCAAGCTACACAGACTATATATCTCAAATAAAAGCAATGGTCAGTAACCTCATACTTTTGTGAGCTCCTGTGACATACTATTTCTATAATTCCCCTGACCACATTTTTTTCTTACTTTCCTTTTTTTTTTTTTGGTTTTCAAGACAGGGTTTCTCTGTGAAACAGTCCTGGCTATCCTGGAACTCAGTCTGGCCTCAAACTCACAGAGATCTGCCTGCCTCTGCCTCATGCTGGGATTAAAGGTATGTGCCACCACTGCCCAGCCCCTTACCATATTTCTGACATTTAATAATTTAACTCATGTACTTAAAAAATAGATTTGTTTGTTTGTTTGTTTAGGGGTTTTTGTTGTAGTTTTGTTTTGAGACAAAGTCTCAGCTGGTTTGCTAAGTAGCTAGGATGACCTTGGACTCCTGATCTTCCTGCCTTACTTTCCAAGAGCTAGGATCATAGACATAGACCTCCATTGTGCTGGGCTGAAGCTTTCAGACTTATGTATATGTATGGAGGATTTGACTTTAATAATTCATAACTTAATAAAGGTGAACAGAAGGTGCCTAAACTTTGAGTCTCTACTTGCCTGCAAAGAGGTCCTGTGGTTCTTGGTCTTGTTCCTCATGGATCCCATTTTCTTTGGAACCATTTTTGATAGGAAAAAGGGATGTGGTTTTCTTTGGAGACTGGGGCTGACTCTGAAAACAAAGAGATACTCTGAATAAAGCAGAACCATTAAAAACAGACTCAGCCTACCTAGAAAGCGACTGTGATGTCCCTTTGTCCCACAGTGTTTAGAGGAAGATGGGCTTGCTAGTTAGCCAGCTCAGTAGGTGACAAATGGCTGCTAGAATTGAGAACGCTGTTGCTCAAGCGACCACGGGGCTAAGTTCATGAGATTTAGGGTTAATTTTTATAACCTTAATCTTGCTGGAATATGACACCCCAAACCACAAGCTACCAGCACAGATATGGATACACAGAAAAAATTTAATCTGTCCCAGTGCATTTCTGTTTCTCAGCTGATGACCTTTGTCATTTCAAATGCTGACTGGGCGTATTCTGGTGACAAGCACACCACATTGGAATTTAGAATTCAAGCTCTGGTCCCAGGCTTCCTTTGAGGTGTTGGTTAAACTGTTAACTGAAGCTTAGAGATTCCTAACCCACCTGACAAACACAGGAAGAGATAACACTTTCTATCTAATGCTGCTAAGAAATACCGTTCAGTTTTTGATCTGGAACTCACATGGACAGAAATTTAGCTACACTCTATGGTAGGCGGAAGAATAAGACCAGTCATGCTTGGCCTAATAGTCACATAGTGAAAACACAGTTGGTCCTTGGCCTTTATTAAAAGCTCAGTGCAGAGTCACAAACAAGGGTAGGGAGGATCCCCAGGCCGGTACAGGAGTGAACAAAGCCGGATTGTGCAGCACACGAACAGAAAGCCAGCTTGTGGTACTGCAGGCTTTGAAGTCAGCCCCTACGGCCAAGTCAGTTAAAAAAGTTGACTAAAGGAACTTTTCCTAAAACATCCCCTTAACTAATCTGAGGGAGTCTGTCCCCTGGACAGGCCTTTTTTGACCCAAAAGAACAAAGTGAAATGACAGATCTTTTGGGACACTCTCTGAGTTTGTCATGCAAACAGCTTCCTCACCAGAAAGTTTCAGCTGCATTTGATTTGTATTAGCAAATCATGTTTGTACAGGGGCTGTTCTGTGTTACTGAGGTTCAGTGGCGGATGCTCAGATAGTATCCTCATCTGTCAGAGACAGTGGTCCCTCCTCTAGCTGCTCCCAATTCTAAAGAACAAAACAGAACTACTTCCGAGAAGACAAAGAAACCAAATGAAAACAAAGTGAGCACTTCCGGCCTCCAACACCGCTTGGCCACCCTTCCTATACAACCACTTCCTCCCTTCACTCTCACTCTGTAAGATCTCAGAAGGCCCGGTTCCACTTCTTTCCCCCTGGGACCAGCCTCTTCACATAGAAAACCTGGAGATTAAAACTCAGTAGGCACCGAGGACACAGCTGCACTAAAGGGGAAACGGTAAAGCAAGATGGAAGCCCTGTCAGAATTTCCTTTTTAAACACCTCAAAGAATCTATCCCTGTGATATGTAGATGAATAAATCCGGCTCCACTTCTGATCTACCATCTGATCTTAGAGGGTTCAAGATTAACACTGCTCTACGAAATAGTATTGGAACAGCAGCTTGTCCCCTCCGAAGCAAGCCACAGGTCCAGATGAATAAGTTACTTAGGACAACCAGGTAACTGTCACCTGCCTGTCTTCCTCCACCCACCCTCTGCAAGCCCTGACCACAAGTTTGATGGAAACCATGACTGAAATAAGATTTGGGCTATTAGTTAGCTAGGTAACAATTACCTGTGAAAAGAGAGAACTGCTCTCAGATTCCCACATCCAATCACCCATGGCTGAGCTCTAAGACAAGTGAAGGTACTTGATGCACTGTTACCCTGATCTTTATTTGTAGTTCTTTTATAAATGTATGTTTATACGTACATTTATATGTAAATTTATAAATTTATAAATTTATAAATATATCTTTTTCACGGCTGGGAGGATGGTTCAGTGAGTAAAGTGCTTGTCACACAGGCATGAGGACCCAACTTCAGATCCTTACCCGTGACACACTTAAAAAGCCAGGCATGCCGGGTGGTGGTGGCGCACGCCTTTAATCCCAGCACTCGGGAGGCAGAGGCAGGTGGATCTTTGTGAGTTCGAGGCCAGTCTGGTCTGCAGAGCGAGATCCAGGAAAAGGCGCAAAGCTACACAGAGAAACCCTGTCTCAAAAAACCAAAAAAAAAAAAAAAAAAAAAAAAAAAAAAAAAAGCCAGGCACAATGATTAGCAGGCAGGGACAGGATTGTGGGGGTCTGCTGCAGGGACAAGATTGTGGGGGTCTGCTGCCCAGACAGTCTAGCCAATTGGTGAGCTTCAGAGCTCTTCAGTGAGGAGACTATCTCAAAAAAGGTGGAAAGGGAAGAGGTGAGTGGTAAGCGTTGGTGGAGCATGCCTTTAGTCTTAGCACTCAAGAGGCAGAGACATGCAGATCTCTGTGAGTTTGAGGCCAGCCTGGTGAGTTCTAGGCCAGTCGGTGTATGTAGATGCCACCAACCCCTGGCCTCCACAAGTGTACACACACACACACACACACACACACACACACACACACACACTCATATACCACATGCCATATGCAAAAAAGATTTTAAATTTATTTTATTTATTTTCAGTTGATTTATACTGATACTGAACCAACTAATCTTACTGGGGAGAACCAGGGCACAGGTGGCCTTCATAGCATAATAATGTTCTCAAGTTTAACTTACAACCAATAACAAAAAATTGAACAAAGCCACTTAAAGAAAACGAAAACCAAAAACAAAACAAAAACCTTTAGGTCTTCCTATGTAACCCAGACTGTCTTCAAACTCACAGACCTCCTGCTGCTGTCTTCCAATGCTGAGTTATAAATGCATGCCACCAAACCCAGCTAGAACCTTTTTTTAAAGAAAAGAAGGACATTTCATGGTATCTCTGCACTGTGTGGGTGGGGTGGGGTGCATGGGGTGCACAGGACAACAAGGCTTCAGCAAGATAGGTTACAAAGGCTTGCCATCAAAATACAACACGCCCAGGTATTACAACAACAGTTGCCATAGTCACATCTAAAGTTAAAAGCTAACTCAAAGATTCTAAGATTGTTTTTATTTTTCATTAAGTCTATGAATGTGTGTCTCTGTGTTGGTATGTGTCTGTGGAGGCCAGAGACATCAGATTCCCTGGAGCTGGAGTGGCCCCATAAGGGTTCTGGGAACCAAATTCAGGTCCTCGGCAAAAGCAGTCTCTGCCCTTAGCCAGTAAGCTATTTCTCCAGTCTCCAAAAGCTAACTTTTAATTTGTGTTAAGGTTTTGTTTGTTTTAAGAAAGCTAGTTTTGAACATGTAAAATTTCAGGATGAAGTTATTTTTGAAGAAGGAAGAGACACAAACATTACACTGAATGCAGAGCCAACACTAATGCTTTATAAAGTATACTTCTAAGACGGAGGACAGAAAGTTTAGGCCCACACTGAACTACTCACATCTTTTCAAAAACACTGTATCTCCTGGGTAGTCAGTAAGTTACAGCTACTCATCAGTTCGAAAGAGGAAGCATTTCTAGGCAGCTGATGAAAATAGTACGTTGTAGAAAATAGAGCCAAGAACCTCTCCTGCCTGTCTCCCCTTGTCGTTTTTACATGACAGCCACATTCTCTTTTGTTAGCCGACAGAGTTCCTAGCTAGGATATCCAACACCTGCTTACTCCTTTTGGCTGTGAATTCTAGCAGGTGGTTCCACTGATAAGTCTGTCTAAAAGCTCCTGCGTATTGCAGTAAAAGCAGAGTGGGCTAATGCTAATCTTACAGATGTACTAGAAAGATCCTCCAGGAAGAGGGCACTTTTGTTAAGAGCAAATGGGTAATTTTTAACAATTATCAGCCTCAAACTCTTAGGCACAGGCCATGAGTGTGATTTCCCTAGCACAGAAAGCCAGGCGTGGGCTCCTCGGAGCTGACGCGGCCAGTCTGGACTGGAAACCACTGCCAGGATTCCAGGCAACTTCCCTTGAGGTTAGCAGCTGTGAATCGTCTCCGTGTTGCTTAACCGCTCTTTGCTCCACATAGGACATAACAATTACATTTAAGAGACCTCAGTAGGGTCTGTCAAAACTCAACTGGGGCTGGCTCAGCAGGCAAAGGTGCCTGCCACTAAGCTGGTGACGTGAGTTCCATCCCTGAGACTTACATGGTGGAAGGAGAGACTTGACTCCTGAAAGTTGTCCTGACCGCCACATGTTGACAGTGGTATGAATACACATGTGTACACACACATAAATAAATGTAATAAGTAACTGCATTAAAAATAAAACCATAATTATACTTACAGGCCCAATCCAAATTAAATGCTACGATAACATGGCTTTTGGAGGGCTAGATTTAATATTTGTTTATGAAATTTAAATTTATTTATTTATTTATTAGGGTTTTTTGAGACAGGGTTTCTCTGTGTAACAGCCCTGGCTATCCTGGAACTCACTTTGTAGACCAGGCTGGCCTTGAACTCACAGAGGTCTGCTTGCCTCTGCCTCCTGAGTACTGAAATTAAGGCATGTGCTACCACACATTTATTTTATTTTTTAAAGAGAAAATGAGTACTACTGAATAAAGCTAAGGAGTTAAGGAACTGTTGAACCACACTGCTTTAATGAGGCAAGCACAGAGAGGAGTCAGTCCCAGGAGTCACACCCACACAATAAACTGCAGTCTTTAAAAGTGACTGTAGAAGTCCCTGGCATGAAATAATGCTCCCTTTGCCACCTTTACTTGGAGAAATAAATGAGGTGATATCAGTATATTAGCTGCTTACCAGGAGTAATAAACTATCATAAATTCAACAATTTCATCATTCTTTAGTCCTATCAAAGTCCATACAGGAAGCACCAGGCACAAATCCAGATGTTAATGGGGCTGCTTCCCTTTCTGAAGGTGTTAGGGACAATTTTAGGAAGTATTGTAGATGAGTCCTCTCCCAGAATCAACGTTTAACAGTTTAACATCTACTTGGGAAAAATGAACATTTTGTGTTGGTTGGAATCTGGGTGCATCTTACTCTACAAACTGGGTAAACAAATAGTTAATTTAAACATTTCACAGTGTTACCTTCTCTCATAGCTTTGGCACCCCACCCCCACACACCTTGGGTCTCATAAGCCATAGCATTCAAGGGCTGGTCTCTGAATTTCCATAGGAACAAAATTACAATTTCATTTTCCCTAACCTCTGGCCAAAAAGCACCATTTTCTTTGATTATAAAGGAAGGTATAATTGCAACAACAGTACTTGAGACAATAACTAATAGACATTAGGTGTTTTGTTCTGTTTTGAAGTGCTGGAAATAGAACTCAGAATCTGACCTGTGTTGGGCAAACACGTCACCAGTGAATCACAACCCACAGCCCAACAGTAGATATTTCTGTATGATGTAATTGTTACAAATACCTAAGTATCATTTGTGCTTACCTTTATTCAAATATTGGGGTAGTTATACATATTTCTAGATTTTATTATTTAAATCATCTAAAAGGATATGCTTGCTTTTAATCCCAGCACTCCAGAGGCAGAGGCATTTGGATCTCTGCGAGTTCAAGGCCAGCCAGGTCTACAAATCAAGTTCCAGGGCAGCCAGGGCTGTTACACAGAGAAACCCTGTCTCAAAAAAACAAAAACAAACAAACAAACAAACAAAAGAATATTCTGAGTTAGGTATGGTGATCCATGCTTACACATTCAGCATTTGAAGGGCTGAGGCAGGAGGACTGCCCTGAATTCTGAATTCAAGGCCATCGTGAGCTGTATAGTGAGACCCTGTTTCAAAAAACAAAGAAAGCAGTACCTGCTACTAATACTAGTGGTTTCCTTTGTAAGCTTACATATTTTATTTTATGTATTAAAATATTTTGAGAACGGGTCTACAGAATGAGTCCATAACACACACACAAAGGTGAAGGACTTCTGAGGTAGACAGTAGATCAAATGAGAAGGAAAGAGTATTCTGGAGGGGTGGAGAAAAGGAGCCTGAAGCCGACCATTTTACTAGTTAAGGAAGATCATGAACCAGGCCATTGGAGATCTCAGAGTAAAAAGGCATGCTGTCTGTGATCAGCTAAAACAGAGCTGCAGACATGGCTCCACTCCCTGCTTTGATTCCTTTTCCTCACTTCTGGGTAGGGAAAGCTCCAGGAGGATCAGAACACTAAAGGGTGGATCAGCTCCGCCATGGAAAAGGCAAACCCGGATCAATGTGTCCTGAAGCCCAGTGAAGAAGCCCAGCTGGCCGTCTGACTCAGCAAAGCCTAACAGTTGAGCAACAGGATTTTTCTGGAGATGAAGTACTTGTGGCTACTCTCTGCAAGTTACTTTAAAGTGCTGAGGAGCTCTGAGGAGCACGGGAGGGAAATCAGAGTGTTCATTTTCCCCTCTCCACTCTCAACCCTTACCAACTGTCCGCAGCCAAGTCATCAGAATGGACCTGACACTGTGTAAGAAGAAAGGCAGGGCTCCTTCAGAAACCAGAAGTCTGGGGGCAATTTTAGATAAAATTTAGGTTAGGGTCTCCCCCACACACACACAGAGTTTTTTCTCTGTGTAACAGCCCTGGTTGTCCTGGAACTCGCTCTGTGGACCAGGCTGGCCTCAAACTCACAGAGATCTGCCTCTCCAGTGCAGGGATTAAAGGCATGTGCCATCACCTCCAGTTGAGTTCTTATTAGTCATTTTGGGAACTCTTCTCTTTCCCCCAAGTACTTTCTAACTACTTCCACTATAATGCTGAAAATTAGGTAAACTGCCAGAACAATTAATGACATATACATTCTTCTTCTTCTTCTTCTTTTTTTTTTTTTCAAGACAGGGTTTCTCTGTGTAGCTCTGGCTGTCCTGGCTCTGTAGACTAGGCTGGCCTCAAGATCTGCCTGCCTCTGCCTCCCAAGTGCTGGGACTAACGACATGGGCCACCATGCCTGACCTTCAGTTGAACTTCAAAGCATATCTAAGCATATAGTTTGAAGCAATGTGTCTGAACAAGATATACACTCTAAAGGAAACTTCTTTTGGTTTCTGAGACAGGGTCTAGCATAGCACTGCTGGCCTTGATGTTCTTACCCTCCTAGCTCCACCCTGGAGTACACGTGCCACCACATCCAGCCTTAAAAAGAAACTTACCTATAACTGCTTACTATTATGAGTTCCAGTTGACTTAACTGTTAACTAAACAAAACAATACACCTTCGTTTAAAATACTTATTACAAGCCGCATGCCTTTAATCCCAGTACTTGGGAGACAGAGCTAGGCGGATCTCTGTGAGTTCGAGGCCAGCCTGGTCTACAGAGCGAGATCCAGGACAGGCACCAAAACTACACAGAGAAACCCTATCTCTAAAATCAATCAATCAATTAATCAATAAACAAAAAATATTATTGCAGGGTGTGGTGCTAGCCTTTTGTCTCAGCACTAGGGAGGCAGGCATGCGGATCTCTGTGAGTTAGAAGTTAGCCTGGTCTGCACAACAGTGGCAGGACCAGGATTCAGTCTAGAGCGATTCAGTACCAGAAAT
Source organism: Peromyscus eremicus (assembly GCF_949786415.1). Lineage (NCBI taxonomy): Eukaryota > Metazoa > Chordata > Mammalia > Rodentia > Cricetidae > Peromyscus > Peromyscus eremicus. The sequence continues at coordinate 60,702,881 of NC_081422.1, forward strand.
CCTGCTAAAACTGGAGAATAGGGTTGGGGGTATGGCTCAGTGAATAAAAGCACTAGCCACAGACCCAAATCTGATCCCCAGAACTCACATGGTGGACGGAGGGAACTGATCAGAAAGTTGTCATCTGATCCCCCACCCCACCCCCACACACCACCAGCATCATTTAAAAAAAGGCCAGAGTAGAGCTTGTGTCAAGAAATCTAGTGAAGGGCTGGAGTTGGTGAACATGACGATCTGAGTTCAACTGCCAGCACCCATGTAAAAGCCAGGCTTGACATGAACCTCCCCACCACACATACAAGCACACTCACTGAGAGATATACACACACAGAAAATAAATAACTCCTTTGAAGAAAAAGAAATTTACTGAAGGGGCTACGGAGACACCTTAATCAGTAAGGTGCCTACCATGGAAGCATAAAGACCTGAGTTCTATGCCAGTTTCCCCCTAAAAAGCTGGGCATGGTGGCACGTTAGAATTCCCAGTGCTGGGAAGGCTGAGCAGGTCAATCCCTAGGATTACTAGTCTAACTAGCAAATCCACGTCCCAGTGAGAAACTATTTCTTTTCTTTTTAAGGTTTGTTTATTTTTTATGTACATTGGAGTTTTGCTTGCATATATATCTACGTGAGGATGCCAGATCCCCTAGAGCTGGAGTTACAGAGAGTTGTGGACTGCCATGTGGGTGCTGGGAATATGAACTAGGGTCCTTTGGAGGAGCAGCCAATGTTCTTAACCACTGAACCATCTCTCCACCCACAAGAAACTCTGTTTCAAAACACAAGATGGATGGCTCCTGAGGAACAATGCATGATGGTGGGACCTCTGCCCCCCCCCCACAGGCACACATGTGCATGCATACACATACACCCCTCCACCACAAGAACTTACACATATATGCTCACAAATTTATTGAAGACAGGCTAAACCTTTGGGAATAACCATTATATACGTTTCACAGACTATGGAATTAAAATACTAACCAGGTAAATCGTCACTCTTCTCATTTTTTAAAAAATAAAATTACCAAATTCTGTCCAGACTGAATGAAGTTACTCTACATGCACATAAGGTTGAAAAAGAGATGAGATGGAATTGTAAAATGGTATAAGTACTGAGGTTCTTTAAAAAAAAAAAAAAAAAAAATTAAGCCAGGTGGTGGTGGCACACGCCTTTAATCCCAGCAAAACCAAAAAAAAAAAAAAAAAAAAAAAAAAAAATTAAAAATAGAGTCGCCATATGATCCAGCAATCCCACTACTAGGAATAGATCTAAAAGAACTAAAAGAAGAACTTTATGTTTGCACACTCTTGTTCAGAAGCACGTTTCATAATAGCCCAAATGTAAAAGCAACCCAAGTGTCTAATGGCATATGAATGGATAGAAAGAAAAGATATACAATGGAATATTATTCACTTTTAAGATGAAGTCCTGATACATGCACAACATGGGTGAGCCTTGAGGATATTATACCTAGTGAAATAAGCCTGCACAAAAAGACACATACTGTTGAGCACAGTGGTGCATGCCTGTAATCCCAGAACTCAGGAGGTCACAGCAGGCAGATGTGAGACTGAGGGCACCCTGGACTTCATAGACCCTGTCCCCAAAACAAAACAAACAATCAAACAAAAGCCCAGACTTCTAGGATTATACTTATATGAGGTATGTACAATAGTCAAATTCAGAGGTGGAAGCAGCAGAACAGAAGCTCAAGGTCATCCTCAACAAGAGGTCGGTCTGGGCTACTACATGGGACCTTGTCTCAAAATAAAAAAAGTAGCCACCAAGTTCATAAAATCTGTGCTAGTCACTGTAATTCATGACTGTAGTCCCAGTTACTGGGGAGGGTGAAGCAGAAGGGTCAGCCTGGTAAGACGACTACAGTTTGAGACTAGCCTGAGTAACACAGCGAGACGCTGCCTCAACAGGAAACATTCTTACATACCATGATGCTCACAGAAACAAGACTAGAAAGAAAAGGGGAGTGGGTATTGTTGGATGGCTACAGAATTTTAAATTCTCCCAGTGAAAACATGAAGATCTGTTTTGCAGTTAAGTGAATAGACTTAACCCAAATTAAAAATATAATAAACTTTATCAGCTTTTACTACAGTCTTTACTATGCATATACCCCCACCCCAGGATACATGTTGTACTAATCACAGATTTAGGGCTGGACTGTAAGAAGTCCATGTCCTTTTCTGTCTAAATGTTAATTCTGTCAATCACAAGCTACTGCTAAGAATAAGAATTGGTTTTTTTTCTTAGTTTAAAAAAAAATTAAATTACATTAATTTTTTGTTGTTGTTTATTTTTTTATTTTTTGTTTTTTTGTTTTTGAGACAGGGTTTCTCTGTGTAGCTCTAGCTGTCCTGGAACTCACTCTGTAGACCAGGCTGGCCTGGAACTCACAGAGATCTGCCTGCCTCTGCCTCCAGAGTGCTGGCATTAAAAGCATGGTCCACCACCACCCTGCTAAATTACATTAATTTGTGTGTGTGTGTGTGTGTGTGTGTGTGTGTGTGTGTGTGCTCACTGGAGTACAAGAGCATGCATCACAGCACATATGTGAAGGAAGTTAGTGAACAACTTTCAGGAATCAATTCTCTCCTGGGTGCAAGGATTAAATTCAGGTTGTCGGGGTTGGCAGCAAGCACCTTTATCTTGCTGGTCTACTATCCAAGACTTTCAAACACCAATAAAGGTAAATTATATTCTCTCATTAATCTAAGTCTTATTGTTTTAAGATAGGGTTTGCTATGTAGCAAAGTCTGGCCTTAAACTTGTGACCTTCTTGCCTCAGCCTCCCAAGGTCTGGGATTACAGGTATTACAAATGAGAATAATGAGAAAAAATTTCCTAATTGACTTGACATATTATAAAATAAAGAAGTTGCCAGCTTTGGCCAAAATCAGAGCTAATGATTTCATTTCTCTATAGCCACCATAGTTCTCTCCTTTCTATTATGGTCCTGGCATGCTGCTGAAGAGATGAGCAGGTAGGACTTGGGAGGACAAAGGGACCGGCTTCTGTGAAGCCCTTTCTTTACAGTAAGCAGACCAGTGAAGTTGTAAAAACCTGCATGCCATTTTACAAATTTTGAACATAACATCAAGAACTTAGAAATGCCAATGGCTCTAATTCAGTCCCTTGTTTTATTGAGAGAGAAACTCTATTCTAGAAGAAAGCTTCAACTAAATAATTATCCTGAGTCAAGTCTACATCAAAGTTCTGGATAGAGTTTCAGACTTTATTAATGACTTCAGATTTGTTTTCATGATTCTTTTGATTTTAGGCTCTCCAACTCAAATGAATGGCTTATATATTTTGAGAAGTACCTCATGGGCCTATCTTTTGATTACAAATCTCATTTTTATTACTGTAGTGACATGGCTTCCCGGCTGTAGAGGAGAGCAGATGGGATGATTAACAACTGCAGCTGTCCAGAAAATTACATGCATACCATGAATTAGTTTAAATGTTACATGCCTCAGCTTCCCAGTTATTTAATGCCTATTTCTTTGTCTCTAAAATGTTAACAAACCACAGTAGGAAGATTAATTTGGGCTGGGGATGTAGCTCAATGGTAGAATGCTTAAGTAGAATGCTTAAGACCCTGGATTCAAGTCTCATCTCCCTCTCCCTCTCTCCCTCTCTCTCTCTCTCTCTCTCTCTCTCTCTCTCTCTCTCTCTCTCTCTCTCTCTCTCACACACACACACACACACACACACACACACACACACACACACACCACACATACATACATATACACACACAGATTAACTTAAAACAATAGTAAGCCAAAGACCCATAAAGTGCTCTAATGACTTTTAGCTAATCAAATCAATCTTATGGGTTAGCTTTGATTATGATAAACTATTAACCATTTTAAGATTAACTTTTCTAATTTATTATTAGTTTTGTGGGAGTTTTGACTCAGAAATGGTCATCAACTAATACAGCCCAAGCTCTCTAAAACAGTTAAGGTTCTTTAAATATTTACTGTGTAGAAACAACTGTTCCCAGTATTTCACATCCTAACTTTACCCTCATAATAGTAGTAGTAAATACAGCAACCTCCTGTTGACGTGTGTGTGTGTGTGTGTGTGTGTGTGTGTGTGTGTGTATGTGATTCTACTACATTCCTCTTATTCCTCTTACCCTGTCCAGGCTTAAGGAAGCTCAGGTCCCTATTTATTTTAATCTCCTGAGACAATGTCCCAAAAGTCCAAGGTGGCCTTGATCCTCCTGCCTCAGTCTCCCAAGTGTTTTGACTTTTCCACCCCCAGATACTTACTTTTCCCTCTTGTTAGGAACTGAGGAAATGTACTTACAGCATACTTTGTCCAAAGTTAAGCTAGCAACACTGAGCTTGGTGGAGTATGCCTGCCTACCATTCAGAGGTGGAGGCAGGAGGGCGACTGGGAGTTCAAGTCAGCCTTGGCTACCTGAGAACCTGTCTCAAGTAATAACAAATAAAAACCAAAGTTAAAATAGCAAGAAGTACAGCCCAGATTAACATCAGACTTCAAAGCCTTATTATTTTCTCTGTACCCAGGCTGACCTTGAACTTGTGACAGAGGCCCCTGCCTCAGCTCCAAAGTAGCTGAGCTTATATACAGGCTTGTGCCAATAGGTCCAACTTGATTTCTTTATTTTTCAGTGTTTTTCCTTAACTATAACTGTGCAGAAGTGCTGCAACCCTCTATATTTGTTGGCTCACAACTAAAGCATCTATTAAAATATAATTTATAATTAATGGCCCCTTAATAAAACAGTTTAGCGCCGGGCGGTGGTGGCGCACACCTTTAATCCCAGCACTCAGGAGGCAGAGCCAGGCGGATCTCTGTGAGTTCTAGGCCAGCCTGGGCTACCAAGTGAGTTCCAGGAAAGGCGCAAAGCTACACGGAGAAATCCTGTCTCGAAAAACAAAAAACAAAAAACAAAAAAAACCAAAACAGTTTAGCGAAGCCTTAGGTTACTTAAGATTAGTATTCTGGGTCAAATCTAAAGATAATTAGTGACTCAGGACATAGTTCAGTGGTAGAATGTTTGTCTAGCATTTGAAAAGATCTGGGTTTGACCCTAGCACCTGCTTTCTGTGGTAGAGCAAAGTCAATCTGACCTTCCTTCCCTCCTTTTTTGGGAAGGAGACAAGAGAAATCTACAGTCTTAAGAAAAAGAGGTATCATGCCTCTATCAGCTACCTGGCTGAGCTCAGTAAGATCACAGACTTCTGAACTTCACTTGAGAACTCTAGAAAATAGCTCCTCAGTGCCAGTTTTAGTTTTCAGGTATTTCATCTGGCATCCCAGCAGTTACTAACAGGGCTGGTCTCCGTAATTTATGAGAGATTAACTATATAAAGATACTTAAAACAAAACAAAGACTACATTAGCAGTGAGTTATTCTTTTTTAGAGTAACAGACATCATTAGACAATTTGCTGTTATATTAGCTAGCACCAGCAAGAACTTTATGAGCTGGGATTAAGGCCCTCAATTTCTCAACACAGTAACATTCTAACTATGATCATGGAAGAAATGCCTCCAAAATCTAAACTTTTTCTGACATAAGGAGCACCTTAAAAGTTTTCAGACACATGCTGTATACAGAAATAAAAATTGTTTAACTCAGTCAGGTACTGATTAGCTATTCTGAAGAGAAACAAAAACCAAGACGGAAAGATAAATCCATAGACTCAGTACTGAAGACGTTTATAAGCTGGAACTAACTGTACCAAGTGGTATGAGTCAGTGTTCTCACAAAATAGCCCACAACATCTCTCCTGGTACTGTTAACTCATGACATTCCACATATAAAGACTAGGGGGTCGGTTTGTTTTACCAACAGATAGCTCTTGTTTGAAGCCTGGATATTTATCATGGGAGACATTTTTCCTCTTCACATGGACAGATCGGTTTCCAAGCACTTTAACGTTTTCTTTTACCAGAAGCAAAGCTTTCTGGTCCCTGTAGTAATTTATCAACTGGCTTTTGGCCCGATCCTTTGACAGATCAAAGGAGTCACAACCTAACTTTCATGAACTAGGATTCAGAATGGGCTTTTGGTAATGACCAGGAAGTGCTGGGTCTAACAAGAGGATCAGTGGGCGGGTCATGATCCTCGACTACCCTAGATCAGGTTTCCACTTTCGGAGCACTAAGGCCGGGGAACTGATGGTCTGCACTCCTTTCTCTTATCTGTCATATTAAGTTAGTCTCCCCAGGTCAAAACCAGCAGAACTACCAGGTGGATCCACGAAGTAACCACACCGCAGGGCCAGAGGACGGCCTAGGTTGCTCTTGGCTATTAAGGATCCGCGGGGAAGCCACCACACCCCCCCATCCTCTCTTCCCGCCCGGGCTTGGGCAGCCCGGCTCGAGGGCTCCTCTCACCCGAGGGCCCTCGAGTCCTGACTGCTGACACTGGACGAGGACTTCCCACCAGGCCCACTATCCTCAGAGCTCTCGAACCCTTGAAAAGCTTCTCTTCTCTTGCGAGGGGAGCTTTCCTGTCTGCTAGCTACCCCAAGGGTGGGAACTCACAGCTGCCGCAGCGCCAGTGAAAATATCCTCCCCCTCTGTGTCGCTGTCCCCAGCCTCGGGTTCTGACCCCCCGGCAGCCCCTTCGGACTCGGGATCCATGCCAGGGAAGGGCGGAGGGAGTCGTTCCGAAGCGCTACAGCCACCACCTCCCGACGCCATCTTCCTCCACCGGTGGCGGAAGCAGCAACAACAACTTTATAGACAGTGCCGCGAGCAAAGCGCTCCAGCTGTGAGAGGTGCGCGAGGGCCGTTAGGGACCCCGAGGGACCAGAGGGGCGGGGCTTCGAGGGGCAGGCACTTGGGGCGGGGCCTGGACTGTTGCCCAGCCAATCCGAGCCCCGAACCGCAACGCCGCACTCGGGCGGGCCAAACGGGCAGAGGAGGAGCTAGGGGCTGCCCAGTTCCTCCAGGCCTTTGTGCCCTGCATCAGCTCTGTCTGTCACGCTTCTAAGGTTTTGTTGTAATAAAAAAGTCTGTGACTAAAAACGTTTGAAAACCTCTGCATGCCACCTGCTCATGCCAAGGACAGTGCTCGTACAGAGAGTCAATAAATATTTTTGATTGAGGTCTGAAAAGACTGCAGGAAGTTTGGCTATTTATTCTTCGGACACTAATTCATTCAATATATACTGAGCATTCACTGTGAGCTTGGCACCTCACTGTGCGTGTCAAACACAAACACAAAAAGCTCCTGGCTCACTAAGTGCTTACAGTTTAATGAAGGAGACAGTTTTGTAAATCAACAATTTAAACACAACTCAGGGTTACAGTGTGCAACAATAAAAGGTTATCGATTCTTTTGTGAGAAGTCAGGCTTCACACGAAGGGGAGATCTTGTAAGTGTATTAAACTCGTTCGTTAGGAACTTGGGGTTATCCTTTCAATGGCTATGAAGTGAAATGGAAGAGATGACCGGGATATTGTTGGGACTGGACTAAAATTTCCTGGGACCCAATCATAAGTTGGTGAGTCGCAGTCAACTAGAGTTCAGAGATAATGTAGGTTATGTTATCATGGACTAATTCTGCACAATGATCCTTTCTTTTCAGAGATGAGACTTGTCACTAACATCTACAAAGGTGGTTTGCTTTTCTGGTTGAAACAAGGTCTCACTTAGGCAGGCTTGAAATACTGTAACCAAAGTAGGTCACAAACTCACGGCAATGCTCCTCCCTCGGCCTCCCAAGTGCTGGAACTACAGGCGCCAGCCACCAGGCCTGGTAAAATTGGTTGTTTTTAACTGCAAACTCCACATCAGTGGTGGACTCCTTCACAGATTGTAAGCTGCTCGAGTGTCTTAGCTTGTAACCTTTATTTATGCAAATTAAGTGTCTAATAAATATTTGAGGCTGGAAACACAGTCACCCTGTAACTGGCACCCATCACAGCCATGAACACAAGCTTAAGGGATGCTTTTTTTAGAATGGTGATTTCCATTATCATCACTACACACAGTGAACACAGAGAAAGTTCTCGCTGTAAGGTAGAAATACACCCCATGGAGGGAAGCTGAGTTGGACTGTCTCTAGAAGACAAAAAAAAAAAAAAAACCAAACCCAAGTCTTCCCTGCCCCTTCGTCATGCCTAACTATCAACACTGGTCTCCTAAAATACTCCCTTTCACCGCAAAGGAAATCCACTTCCGGCCTGATCAGGAAGCAAGAAAGATTTGATTGGAAGCAGGTTTCTCTGAGAAATAGCTGAGAAGAGTCTCCGTTCTAGGGCTTCATCTAACAATAGTAACCTTGATCTCCTCTTCCCTACCTCTTCAGGATTCATCTTTAATTCTTCCTAGGAGCTGAGTGGGGCCACTTGGTGACGCCTAACAGTCCGTTACTTGATCCTCTGGATGAGACTACAAGTCACAGAATGCAGTTCGCCGCCACTCAGATAACCCCAGACATCCCAGCATGCAACGCGCCTAACGGGCTGCCAGCGTGTTTTTTTTCTGTCCCATGGTAGCAGAGCAAAGCATCCTGGGGCATGTAGTCTTTGCAGTTTATTTCCCTAAGTCCTTCGCGTTACTGTTTTGAGTCCCGCCTAGACTTTGCTCCCCGAAACCTTTACACGTGTCTTGGTTTATTTGAAGACCAGGAAGTTGATAGCTCCTGAGGCCGGCTGCGGAAAGACGGTGGCTCGGTTGGGACAGTCGCCAGGGATGGCGGAACGTGAGAATGGAGCGGGTGTCCGGGCTGCTCTCCTGGACGCTGAGCAGGGTCCTATGGCTCTCAGGCTTTTCTGAGCAGGGAGCTGCCCGGCAGCCCCGGATCATGGAAGAGAAAGCGCTAGAGGTTTATGGTAATTTACCCAGAACAGCATTTGTCGTTATTTGGAGAGGCGGCAGAGGAGAGAGGGTGGAGGAGGGCCTCACTTTTGGGCTGGAGTGGACACTTGGTTTTTTTCCAGACCTAGAAGGAAGCGTGTACTTCCGGGTCCCAAGTCACGCAGCAATTTCGGTCATTCTAGGACCCGGGCTATTCTTAAACCCGGTGCGAAATCGAGTCTGGAACTCATAAACCTTCATCCCCCTGGTCTGCCTACTGCTCCAGGGACTATGGCAAGGCGTGTGGGCAGAATGAGTTCACAGTGGGGCAGAGAGCAAAGCTGAGAGTCTTTCCTTCTTCAGCTGCTGAACACGCGCTCCTCCCGCCATAGCTGAGGCCACTGTTGGGTACTGGCTGAACTGGGCACTGGCCCAAGGTCACAGCCACTCTCTCCTGTAACAGAGTCAGTAGGAAGTGAAGAGGTTGAAATAGACATCTTAGGGTGAGGCTTCAAATGTACAATTCTCTTACACAGTCAAGATATATGTATGTATGTATGTATGTATGTATGTATGTATGTATTCTCTCAGATACTCTCCACTTTGAGGGACTGTCTTCATTGTACAGATAAGGGAGGGCGGGGAGGAGTGGTTTAACAAGTACCCGGAGGTCACATTGTCAATAAGGAACAGAGAAAACCAAACTTGTGATTCCAAACGTAGTGTCTTGTTCTCTCTCTCTACACCTCCTCCTCCACCCTTGACCACCCCAGCCTTTCCTCCCCACCCCCCTGACACTTGTAGTATTCTTTTTCTGGGTCAGGGAGAAAATCTAGGGTCTCATGCAAGCTAGATGTGCTCCACCTCTAGCCTAGATGTACCGCTAAGAGATCTGGTCCTAGCTAGGTGGTGGTGGCTCACGCCTTTAATCCTAGCACTTAGGAGGCAGAGGCAGGCGGATATCTGTGAGTTCCAGGCCAGCCTGGTCTACAGAGTGAGTTCCAGGGCAGCCGGGGGCTGTTATACAGAGAAACCCTGTCTCAAAAAACCAAAGAGGAGAGGAGAGGAGAGGAGAGGAGGGGAGGGGAGGGGATGGGAGGGGAAGAAAGAGAAAGAGAAAGCAATCTGGTCTTACAAAAGAGAAAGAGAAAGCAATCTGGTCCTACAAATATAATTTAGGTAAGGATTATAGGCCAGGAATGATGATTCCAAGGATGGAAAGAGCCGGGGACCTAATCAAGTTTACTTCTCTGTTTGTAGAGGCAAGGCTGACAACCCCAGGCAGAAGATAATTATAAGTGTTCTATCTCCACAAAACATTCCTGTCCTACTGTACCTCTATCTATAGCATCTGCAGACTGCAACTCTGCAAGAGAGATGATTCTAGTCCTCAAGTTCATAGTGAATGAAACCCACATATGCAAAAATATAGTATGTAGTAGAAGAAGGTCACAGCTTAAGTAGGAGATACGGACATTCAGGAAAAAGGGATAGTAAACGGACTAGAAACATCTGGGAAGATTTAAGAGAGTTACTTGAGTTGGGTCTTGAAGAGTAATTTGGACCTGGATGTCAGAGGTCATATAAGCTTGAAGAAACCAGAGTAAAATATGAGATGAGAAGACATAGGGAATTAGCAGTCCAGAAGGAGATACCAGTGTTTGCAGGTGGAGGTGTGTGGCTGGCTGTTGCTTTAGATAATAGGTTGGAACTGATTACTGAAATTTTAAGTGACTTCTATTACGTTTATTTACTTTGTGCATGTTTGCACATATGCACGCACGTCACAGTGCAAATTCAGAAGTTGGAGGACAACTTGCTGGAGTCAGTTTTTTCCTTCCACCAAGTGGGTCCTGGGGATGGAACCCAGGAGGTTAAGCTTATTTGGTGGCAGGCACCTTTACCTGATGAGCCATCTCAGCACACCCCCAGTGAAACTTAAATTTAAAAGAAGAATTTTCTTTTTAAACATTAACTTTTAAAAGTGTGTGTGTGTGTGTCTGTGTGTGTCTGTGTGTGTCCAGGGAGGCCAGAAGTGTTGGATCTCCCTAAAGTTGGAGTTACAGGAGGTTGTATACTGCCACATGTTGGTGCTGAGACCTGAACTTAAGTCCTCTGCAAGGAGTAGACCTTAATGTCAGCACAGAGCAGCAAAAACTTTTAGTGGCGGGTACGGGGAGAAAGGGAGAGGAATGGGAGAACAAACTTGATACCTTGTTAAAGAAACCAAACTTCTCAATTCGCTAGAAAGCTAGAGGTGTTAATAAGGGGTTAAGATTTAATTTCAGGATTTAGTAGTGTTCAAAGAAGATAATACAGCTTTTTACAAGTTAAGCTTACAAGGAGAAGCCTAGGATAGGAGAAGGAAAACCCTACCTCCCTCAATCCCATGATAACCTGCTAAGTGAAGGGAAATTTTATCCTCTTTCCTGCCTGTATTTTCAAATTCATTTTCTAGTTTATTGGCAAGGCCAGAAGATGGCCTGGGGGGAGGAAAGTTTGATTGATTTCCCCAGCTGCTCATGTGGTCACTGGGGAGGTATGTGTGATAAAACAGACCCCAAGCTCCTAAAAGTATCAAGCCCGTATACACTAAAGCCCTGCCCCCGCTTTGTCCTTATCAGTCTTTAATTAATTAATTTTTTTTTTCTGTAGCCTCAAGGTAAGATGGCACTCTTGTTCTGGCCCCTGCCGATGCAGGGTCTAGCCTCCTCCTCATCTTCAATCCCTTTCCCTGGCCCCTGCCCATGCAGGGTCTAGCCTCCTCCTCGTCTTCAATCCCCTTCCCTGGCCCCTGCCAACGCAGGGTCTAGCCTCCTCCTCGTCTTCAGTCCCCTTCCTTTCCGCTGTCTTTTACCAGCCTCCCTTCGTAGTTTAGATCTCCTTTTTTTCAACCTTCCCTTTGAGCTAAAAGCCTCTGCTTTTAAAGCTTCTGTTTTAGGAATGCATTGTCAGTTCTGTTGGCTTCCTCTTGCACTCCGTCTTCTGCCAAACTGCTTTCTTACTAGTGGCTCGTGGATTAACAAATCCAAGACCACCTTAGCCTGAGTTTTCCCGGAGTGTTTAAAGTTGACCACCTCTGTCTTCCCTTCTCATTCTTTTTGCTCATTCTGATCCTTTTTCTTTTTGAAAGGCTCACAGTGTAGCCCAGGATGGCCTTGAATTCAAAGTCTTCCACCTTAGCTTTTCCTGTAGCATTTGATGTTGTTAAATATTTCTCTCTTCCCTTCTCTGTTCCTCTTTACTTTTCCATTTGGGTCCTTTTCTTTCTGAGACAGGGTCTCATTGTGCAACCTGGGAGGTCCTAAAATTCAAGCTCCTCCTTTCTCAGTCTCAACAGTGCCAGGATTACAGGCATGTGCCGCAGCCAACTTTCGGGGCTCTATCTGTGGGTTTCCCTCCCTTTACACCAAGGCGTCTCAAACTAGGTTGCATATAAGAATGACCCAAGAGGGCTGGAGAGATGGCTCAGCGGTTAAGAGTACTTGTTGCTTTTGCAGAAGACCAGGGTTCGATTCCCAGCACCCACTTAGTGGCTCACAACTATCCTAACTTCCAGGTCTAGGGGATCTGAAGCCTTTTTCAGACATCTGCAGGCACCAGGCATGCGCCCTGTGCTGCACACATAACACATATACATTGCACACATATACATGTAGGCAAAGCATTCATGTGCATAAAACCAACAAAAAATTTCAAGAAAATAATCTGAGAAGTTTTAAAAACTCTAGCTATTCAGGTCATGCTTTAAACCAGTTCAATCAGAATGCTTAGGGGTAGGGCCCAGGCAACAGTTTTTTTTGTTTTTTTCCAAAATATTCCTGGTAACTGCAATATTCAGCCAAAGTGCTTCTCATTCTTTTCTTTTAACAGACAGGGTTTCTCTGTGTAGTTTTGGTGCTTGTGCTGGATCTTGCTCTGTAGACCAGTCTGGCCTTGAACTCACAGAGATTCACCTGCCTCTGCCTCATGAGTGCTGGGATTAAAGGCGTGTGCCAACCCCAACCCTACCCCACCTCACCCCACCCCCATTCAACTACCACTCTAGCCTTGGTGTACACTACACTACAGAATTTGCTGGGGCTGGCTGGAGAGATAGCTCAGAGGTTAAGAGCACTGACCTCTCTTCCAGAGGACCTGGGTTCAATTCCCAGCACCCACATGGTGGCTCACAACCACCTGTAATGAGATCTGGTGCCCTCTTCTGGCCTGCAAGGACACGTGTGGGCAGGACACTGTATACATAATAATAAACAAATAAATGTTTAAAAAAAAGGAATTTGCTGGAACGTTTCGTTGGCTTGTGCTGAAGCACCTTCAACATCACTACATATGAAATTGAACCATTTGCTGTCAGTCTTTCTACCGTGTGGGGCTGGGAGGTCAAACTCAGGTCTTCAGGCTTGACTGCAAGCACTATATTTTCTCCGGCTAGCCCCCATGACCCGTTTTTTATCCTAATACTATTAACTTAAAATCTGAGTCATCTTCCTTTTCTCTCTGTGCTTGTCTTCCAGATGTAACGAGTCGCCACATGTCACTTCCTCTGAAATGACTTCATTGCGTGTCCCTTCTCTGTCCCTGTTGTTGTGTGCTGATTTTAGGCCTAGCTTCTCTGTGGCTGTCTTTAGCGCTGCTCTTTGGTTCTGGGCCTTGTAGCTGACAGCTCACAGCACTGTCCTTTTCTCTTCCTTGTTCTAAGTCTCTTGAGGAATCTCTGTTGCCTGTGGCTAGTTGTGAAAGACCGAGGTGGTTGGGCTCCACCCTTCCTTTCTACTCTTTCCTTACACTGGGTTCCAAGCTAAGGAAATTCCTGGTGGTTGTGCCCTTCAGTTTAAATGTGAAATATTGAAAGGCTTAATCCTCCTTCTCTTTAGCTGAAATTCCTCAGGTGCTCCCTTGATGTTTTCCCCATTTGTATTCCCTAAGGATATGAATTAAGAAACTGGATGTGGGCTAATAATGATCCAAGAAAATAGTTTTCTCAAAAGTACTGGGAATTTCTGTCAGAAAATTGGGAGTTGCTGAAATGTTTGTTTAAAAGAAAGTTAGGGTGGGGTGATGGGAGCCGGAGAGATGGCTCAACAGTTAAGATCACTGGCTGTTCTTGCAGAGAACCTGGATTCAGTTCCCAACAACCATATGACAGCTTACAGCTGTATGTAACACCCATTCAGTGGGGTCTGAGGCCCTCTTCTGGCTGCTGTGGGCACTCCATGCACATAGTGCACATACATATAGAGAGGCAAACATAACATAAAATCAAAATAAATCTTTAAAAAGTAGTCAGTGCTCCAGCTGAGATGGAAAGAATCGTCCTCACTTCAGATACTCATATTTTCATTTAATGCCTCGTCTCTGATTCCTGTAGATTTGATTCGAACTATCCGGGACCCAGAAAAGCCCAATACTCTAGAAGAACTGGAAGTGGTAACGGAGAGTTGTGTGGAGGTTCAGGAAATAAATGAAGAAGACTATTTGGTTATTATCAAGTTCACACCGACAGTACCTCATTGCTCTTTGGCAACTCTTATTGGTAAGTGTGTGTGTGTGTGTGTGTGTGTGTGTGTGTGTGTGTGTGTGTGTTTGTAAGCTGTCATACAGTATGTGGACAGTCTGGGCTGTCATACAGTATGTGGATGTAGTCTGGGCTGTTGTATAGTATGTGGACACAGTCTGAGCTTTGTGCTTTTTCTAAAACCAGTAAGAAGAGATAAAAGACCAGGTGGTGATAGCGCACGTCTTTAATCCCAGCACTCAGGAGGCAGAGGCAAGCAGATCTTTGAGTTCAAGGCCAGCCTGGTCTACAGAGCGAGTTCTAGGATAGCCAGGGCTGTTACACGGAGAAACTCTGTTTCAAAACAACAAAAAGAGGGAAAATATAGACAGAGAGAGATAAAGAGATAATGGAATTTTTTTCCCCCGTCACAGGACTGTGCTTAAGAGTAAAGCTTCAGCGGTGTCTGCCATTCAAACACAAGGTAAGAAAGCTTGTTGTTATCTTAGCTAGGCCAGTGCCCTGCCACTGAACCATGTGCCTACTCCATGTTGTCTTTTATGACACTTGTTAAGATATAATTCACACATCATACAAGCCCCCTGAAGTGGACAGTAGTGGTTTCTCATAACTCCTACAGAGCTCTACAGCTGTCTCTGAGTCACTTTTAGAACATTTGCATGCCTTCAAAAGAAGTCCTTTGTCCAGTCAAGTGTGGTTGTACATAAGTGTAGTGTCACCACTTGGGAGGCTGAGATGGGAGCTAGCCTGGACCACATAACCAGATCCTGTATCAAAAATGGAAAGGAAGGTAGGCAGGAAGGAAGGCAGGCTGTCTGTCTGTCAGCATATACTTACTAGCAGTCACTCAACTCCTACACCATGCCCTTCTCTGTACTGGGACAACCATCTATCTCCTATCTCCATGATTTGCCTTTGGACATTTCATTTTAATGAAGTTATATAGTATGTGGATTCTTTGACTTAGTATGTTTTCAGTGTTTATGCTTTATCATGCATAGATATTTCATTCTTTTGTATTATATAATATTCCATTGTATAGAGAAGCCTTGTTTTATTTTACTTTCTTATCAGTTGTTAGACATTTGAGTTGTTCCCACTTTTTGTGAAGTTAAAAACAATGTTTTGGGGGCCTGGAGAGATGGCTCAGTGGTTAAGAGTATTAACTGCTTTTCCAGAAGACCTTGGTTCATTTCCCAGTACCCACATGGCAGCTCACAACTCCAGTGCCAGGGGACCAGACACCCATGGCAGAACACCAACACACATAAAATAAAAATAAAATTTAAAAAAACTGAAAAAAAAAATCATTTTGGGGCTGAGGAGATGGTTCAGTGGTTATAAGCACTGACTGCTCTTGCAGAGGACCTGAGTTCAATTCCCAGCACCCACATGGTAGCTCATAACCATCTATAATTCCTATTCTTCTTCTGACTTCCATGGACATGCTATACACATACATAAATGCAGGTAAAACATTCATACACATAAAATAAAGTAAATAAATCTTAAAACAATATATAATTGTTTCCCCAGTTGTCCAGTAATATCCTTCATGGCAATGTTCCCTCCCATTACTACCCTTCCCTGCCATCACATGTTCTCATTAGAGTCCATTTTGGCAGCTTCCCAAGTGCTGAGATCATGAGCACCATCAGCATACCCAGTGATCTAGACACTTGTGAGGAGTGTAGAGTAGACATTTCATAGATTGTCTCTCACATTGGGTTTTCAGATTTTTTTTTTTTTTAGAGATTTATGTATTTATTATGTATACAGTGTTCTGTCTGCATGAATGCCTACAGGCCAGAAGAGGGAACCAGATCTCATTGTAGATGGTTGTGAGCCACCATGTGGTTGCTGGGAATTGAACTCAGGACCTCTGGAAGAGCAGCCAGTGCTCTTAAACTCTGAGCCATCTCTCCAGCCCCCTTCAGATGTTTTATGATTAGATTGTTACTCATTTTTGGCAAGAAAACAGAATAAACATGATCTCATTACATGACATCAAGAGGCTATAGTTTTAGTTTGTCCCATTATTGATCACAGTTGCTTCATTAACTACTTGGTTACACTGAGGTATATTAATAATTCACAAAGGAATAGGGGGATAAATACTAGACTCTTCATCTCTGTTTGTCAGCCTTTTTTTGAGATAGGGTCTCACTATGTAGCTCTAGCTGTCCTGGAGCTCATTATATAGACCAGGCTGGCCTCAAACTCACAGAGATCCACCTGCTGCTGTCTCTCAAGTGCTGGGATTAAAAGCATCTGTCACCATGCCCAACCTATGGCTATTTCAGAATACTGAGTCATGTGTAATTTTTAACCAGAGTGAAGGAGTGGAGAGTGATACTCATGGGTTCGATAAGCATTATGCCACTTGGGGAATCTGCATGGTGGTCTTTCTAATAGTGTGTATCTGTGAATGAGGATGCATGTGTTCTGTGGCACATGTATGGAGGTCAGAGCGTAACTTTCAGGAGTTGCTTCTTTCCCTCCTTTGTGACTTCTAGGTATTGAATTCAGGTCATCAGGTGTGTCTGGTAAGCACTTCTACATACTGAGCATCTCGCCAGCCCATATTGTGTGTTTTTAAAAGAGACTGAACTAGATGGTCTCTAAGGTCCCTATCAACTCTAATGGGTTCTGAGTGTTTTCCATCAAACAACACTGATCTCCGTGGTGATTCTGTGCCTCTGGGCACTCTGCACAGGCTTGCCTGCGCCACAGGATTTGAAGCCGTTCTGTGGTTGCATCAAAAGCTCTTGTGTTTAGAAGTTGACTAATTTGTGGGCCTAGCAAGTCTAAATGAGATGGCTTTACTGGTATTACACTTGGGAATAAATTTTGCAAGATAATAGAGGAAAAGGAGGATGCAAAAAAACTACATATTTGTCTCATTTTTGTAAAACAGTAACTGTGTGCGCATATAAGATATGCATAAGAGAAAAAGATATGAGAGAGTGAGTGTGGAAAGGAGGAAGGAAGAAACAACACTAGGTAGTTGATGTGGCGCCCCTGGGAGGTGGGACAGAGGGCAAATTAGATACGGATTTGGAAGGATAAGAGGGTAGGGCAAAGATCCTGTGAGATCTCTGTACAAAACTGTGTGTGTTCATACAGAAGTCCACGTGCACGCCCCCTGCAGGTCAGTTGGTGGAAATACTACTGTCCGTTCCATCCTGTTGAGGTCTCTGATATTAGAAAGAGGGTTTGGCCTTTCCTCCCTGATCCCTGGGTCTGCCCTACACACCCCTCCCTGAGCTCTCAGGATGTTCAGATGTTTTGCTTCTGTCTCGTTTCTTTCCAGTTGGAAATCTACATCTCTGAAGGAACTCACTCGACAGAAGAAGACAGTAAGTGATAGCGAACGTTATTGCAAACGGCTGCAGCTAATACTTTTGTCTGGGTCCTAGGTTGTCTGTCAGCCGCTGCTCTATTGGGGTGCCTGCAAATAGAGGGGACACCATGAGTTGTGCTTTTCCGTCACAGGTCATTTTCCACTGTGTCTCTGGTAAACTGGGGCCCATGAATAGTAACTGGTTCAGGTCGTAGGCTATAAACGGATCGTGAACTTCAAAGGTTTGGTTCTGCTCTGACAGTCCCTTAGCTGTGGGAAAGTTGAAACTGGGGATCTCACAAATCAAGCATTAGGGAATCTCAGGGCTGAGGCTGTCTGTTAGAGTTAATATGCTAGGATGGAAGTGGGGCGTGACTGTCTATTGAGGACCCCTAGTCTGCAGAGAGAAGTCAGCCAGTAGTCATTTGAAAACTGTAGAGGTGGGATTTGAAAACAGAAAAAGACATAATGTTTCCTAATTAGTGATGTGGTACACGGGAAACAGAATATTATACAAATGACGAGACCAAGTAAAGAGAAGAAATCTTGTTTTCTGTCAGGTGTGGTGGTGCGCGCCTCCAGTCCCAGCAGTCGGGAGGTAGAGGCAGGCCAATCTGAGTTTGAAGCCAGCCTGGTTTACATAGTTAGGACATAGGACATAGAAAGACTCTGTCTCAAATAAATGATAAAAATGTTTGTTTAGCTTTCGTCACTAGATAGACTGATAGATAGTGTAAAGAAGAGCAGAGGAGGGAGGAACAGGGTGGTGATGAGAAAGAGTGAGATGGAAGATCATGAGCCCAAAAGGTACACACAGGGCTGCGGGGAGAGAGAGACACATCAGAATGTATACTAGGAGAGAGGAGCAGAGAATACTCACTGCTTCAGAGGAAGCCTGCCAGCCTGTCCTAGAAGTCTGCTAGGTACTGTCAGGACAACGGGGAAAATCATGTCCCAGCTTTACATTCCCTGGGGATAAATGCACCAAACCCCAGAAACTAGGAGCTTTACCTCTCACTTTGCTTGTTTATTTTTATTGTATGTGTGTGGATGTTTTGCCTGCATGCATGTCTGTGCACCTGTTTGCATGCCTCCAGCGCCTACAGAGGCCAGACGGGGCATCAGACTCCCTGGAAGTGAAGTTATGTTATTAGCTGCCATATGGGTTCTGGGAATCAAAGCCAGGTCCTCTGGAAAAGCATCCAGTACTCTTAATCTCTGAGCCATCTTTTCAGTCCTAACTTTATTTATTTGAATTATTTACTCTTTGTCATGCTGGGGATTGAACCTAGGGCCTCATATATATGAGGCAAGTGCTGTACCATTGAGCTCTATTCCCAGTCCATTTTATTTATTTGTGAGACTTGGTCTCATTTTGTAGACGAAGTTGGCTTCAAACTCACAGAGATCCTCCTGCCTCTTCCCCTTGAGTCCTGGGTGTAAAGGTAGGCACCACCATGCCTGGCCAAAACACTTAGAATTTTTGCCATGTAAGCAGCACTGTAGTTTAAAGAGCAGGCTTAAGTGGGGGAAAGTGGCAGTTTAGAATTTCACTCTGAATATAGAAATATGTGTGTTGGTGATGCTGAGAAAGAAATTAAAATAGCATTGCTTGTAGAGTGGTAGAGCAATAAAGAGTGCTTTTCTCTTGAGACTA
The DNA here is from genome assembly GCF_949786415.1 of Peromyscus eremicus. Classification (NCBI taxonomy): domain Eukaryota; kingdom Metazoa; phylum Chordata; class Mammalia; order Rodentia; family Cricetidae; genus Peromyscus; species Peromyscus eremicus. Next base: position 60,722,214 of record NC_081422.1, read on the forward strand.
CTTTCCAGACCTTAGACATGGCGTTAGGAGGGGCTAGGGAGCCGGCTCAGTGGTTAAGAGCGTGTGTTGCTCTTCCAGAGGACTGGGGTTCAGTTCACCCCACTTAGAGCTTCAGCCCCAGGACATGCAGCAACCCTATTCTGGCCTCCATAGGATTTGTGAGCAATTCTCATACATGTGTGTGTGCACACAAAAGAAAAACATCTTAAAAGAAACTGAATGATGAGTAATTAAAGTTCTCAATAATTAGTTGTAGGTTCTCAAGGAGTTAAATTCGTCGTTTTGGCAGGCTCATACAAATGGCCGTCTGGTCTCTGTTGACACAGCTCTGTTAACTTTTGTCCACGTGTTTTGCAGTCAACAAGCAGATAAATGACAAAGAGCGAGTGGCAGCTGCAATGGAGAACCCCAACCTACGGGAAATCGTGGAACAGTGCGTCCTTGAGCCTGACTGAGACGGCTGAAGAGCCAGGGACCTGTAGTCATTCAATCTGTTGGTTTAAATCTTTGTAAAATGAGGGACTCACGTTGAATATGTAGGTGATTTGTACCTCAAAGCATTTTTTAAAAAAGTTTTTTGGTGTTTTTTTGTTTGTTTGTTTGTTTGTTTGTTTTTGTTTTTTGAGACAGGGTTTCTCTGTGTAACAGCCCTGGCTATCCTGAAGCTCTCTTTGTAGCCCAGGCTGGCCTCAAACTCACAGAGATCCCCCAGCCTCTGCCTCCTGAGTGCTGGGATTAAAGGCGTGTACCACCATCGCCTGCTTTTTTAAAGGATTCTTTCCGAGTAGTTATGAAGTAGAACCTAATTGTTCAGAGAGTAACATTCTCAGGATTTCTAACCTAAGTGATCAGACAGAAAAATATTTTCGGGTTATTATGTGTAAAATGTTACTATTTTTCTGATGACCATTCTGATACAACTGCTTTTCATGTCAAATATCTACTGTGCCCAAATATATTTGATTTAAATCATCATTCTAAATAAATACAACAGATGATTCTTGTAATGGCTCACCTAATGTCAATGTGAACTTCTAAGATATCTCCAAAGCTATGTTCACTGATTATTATGTAGAGAGAAGTCTAAAAATGAGTAGGAATCCTTAAGGAGAGGCCCTGCCTTCCTTTGTGGGGAACCCTGGATCCATTTAGAGCTGAGGAACATAATGTGGAGAGGATCAATTTTAAATAATTTATTTTATGTGTATGATTGTTTTACCTGCATGTTTATATGTGCACCGCATGCTTGTCTAGTGTCTAAGGAGTCCAGAAGAAGACTCAAACCCCCTGGGATTGGAGTTACAAACTGTTGTGAGCTGCCCTGTGGGTGCTGGGATCAAACTAGGTCCTGTGGAGGAACAGTGCAGGTAGGGGCTCTTTAACACTGAAAAATCTCTCCAGCCTGGTGCTTACACTGTTTTAAAGAAGTCTCCCAAAGAAGAGTTGGGGTTATAGCACAGTGAAAGTGTTGTGCTTTGCAAGGTCATGTACCTGGGTTCAACATCCCTCCAAAAAAAGAACAATGAAGTTGTCTCAAAGGTTTTTGTTTTGTTTTTACTGAATCAATCCAGATGCTTGTTCTGGTCTTTCCTTATACTTGGTTCATCTTGATACGGGGAAGAGTGTTCATCTGACATGGACGAAGGGTGTAATAGGAAGAGTGTTCATCTGACGTGGACAAAGGGTGTAATAGGAAGAGTGTTCATCTGACGTGGACGAAGGGTGTAATAGGAAGAGTGTTCATCTGACGTGGACGAAGGGTGTAATAGGAAGAGTGTTCATCTGACGTGGACGAAGGGTGTAATAGGAAGAGTGTTCATCTGACGTGGACGAAGGGTGTAATAGGTAGCTTGCACCAGCCCCTGATGTTCCTCACTACCTGGCACTTGTGTTCTCAGTTTCTTCTGCATTGATTCAGAGCTGGTGGGCAGACCCAACTAGACATGGCAGAGGACAGTGTGGGATTGTGAGTGTGGATTGGAATAGGTATTGAATAGGATTGCTTACTCTGCCAGGATCTGGCCACCATAGTCTGAGAGCATTCAAGCATCCCAGTGGAGATTTTCACAGGTAGAGGTCGCCCCAAGGCTTCCTACAATCACCATGCACCAATCTACAACCTGAGTGGACCACCGTGGAAGCCATCTTCCATCCTCAGTGGCAAGTGGGTAAGAGCCTAATAAGAGACCTTGAGCGAGAACTGTCCAGATAAGCCACTCCCCAATTTCTGACCGGAAGAGCTATGCAAGAGACTGCGTGTTTATTGTTTGTTTCACTAAGATTATTTTTTTGAGGGAGGGGTTAGTTATGAAACACTAAGTCACAGAGTGCTGGGTGCCAACACCCATTTTGGCAGAAGGCTGGGATGTAACGTGGCACTCTGTTGAGGGGAATTTTAAGAAGCCAACTCAGAGTTTGTGCTGTCTGCAGATGACTCGGGACATCAGTGGCAGGCCTTAGGGACAAAGTGGAACAGGGCTAGAGGCTGGGGGCAACTCCTGCTTTGGAAATTTAGAACTACTTTGAAAAAAATACTATTTTTTTTTTTTTTTAATTTTAGGTGTATTTTTTTTTTTTTTTTCCGAGACAGGGTTTCTCTGTGTAGCTTTGCGCCTTTCCTGGAACTCACTTGGTAGCCCAGGCTGGCCTCGAACTCACGGAGATCCGCCTGTCTCTGCCTCCCGAGTGCTGGGATTAAAGGCGTGCGCCACCACCGCCCGGCTTTTTTTTAGGTGTATGTTTTGCCTGCATGTATATCTGTGTACCACATATGTGCCTAGTACCTGTGGAGGCCAGAAGAGGGCATCAGATCCCTTGAAATAGGAGTTACAGATGGTAGTGAGCTACCATGTGGGTATTGGGAATTGAACCTGGGTCCTGCAAGGGCAACAAGTGCTCTTAGCCACTGCGTCATCTCTCTGGCCCCAGGGTTAACTGCTTTGAAGGCAAAGCTGTGCTTGAATATTTCTCATGAGTTTTGCTGTGGGGTTATAATTGACAGGGCTGATAGCCAACAGGCTCTCAGCAGGGCCAAGGAAACCTCAGCAGAAAGGGTCTAGACATGTGCTGCCTGGTGCCTGGGGATCAATTGAAGAACAGCAATGAGCAGTGAGGGAGGAGAGGCCTCTGTTAGGATCAAGAACTCGGGTGAGAGAAAGCACCTTCGAGCTCAGAGACCATGAGCCGACCGGCAGAGGAAGAACTGTCTGGGTGTTCAGCAGCGCCTCACAGGGCTCCCCAGGCAGTGGAGAATGACCAGTGGGGGAGTGAAAAGTAGGGGAGAGGGGCAAGGAGTCGCCCCTTTTCTCACGCTAGGTTCAAGTCTGAAGAAAGAGACTTCATGCCAGGTTCATAGTTTCAAGCATGAGATGTGACGGGATATTTTGATGAAATGTGGTTATAGGATTAAAAGTGATAGGTGGGCGGGCTGCACAGCTCAGCTGGTAAGGGCTCCTGCTGCCACGGATGACAGCCTGGGTTCAAACCTAGGGACCCACATGGCAGAAGTTGAGAACAGATTCCCGCAAATTGTCCTCTGACCTCCACATATGTGCTGTGGTACAAGCACCCACACAGATACACACACATGCACACAAAATAAATAAGATGTCATCAGAAGTAAAAATGGCAGGAAGGAGTTTAGGAGGTGGCTCGGTGATAGAGCAGTGTGTGCCCTAGCATGTGTAGGGCCAGTGCCCAGCACCACTGCCAAACAGAAACAGACAAATCGTTCCAGAAAGACAATCAGACAAAAGTCTTATGTGTTTGAAATCCGCCGGGGACAGAAGATGAATGCTCTTCCCACAGAGCTTCAGGATAATGGGGGATGGGAAAGGTCAAAACTGATTCCAGCACAGCACTCGGTCGGTCGTAGAAGTTTCTTTAAAAGCCTCCTGGCTTCCGCTGAGATGCTGTCTCAGCACAGCTCTGCCTGCGCCCTTCCTTCCTCTTGACACCATGGAAACGTTAGCTTTGTGGAAATACTGGGGTTTCCTCCCTATCTTTTGCTGTAACTTTCCAGTGGCTTCTTCTTCTCTTCCAGTTCTTGCAAAACATGTTACCAGGACCAGGAGTGCTGTGCATGCCTGTAACCCAGCTCTCAAGAGGTAGAGGCAGGAGGATCCAGAGTTCAAGGTCAGCCTTAGCTACAGAGGGAGTTTAAGGCTGGCCTGGGCTATGAGACATGGTCCCAAAAAACCAACCAAACAAAAATGTTACCTACGTATGTAAATAGTTAAGTGTTCCTGATTTCCTTTCTTTTGTTGTTGTTGTTTTGTTCTTTTTTGTTTGTTTGTCCGAGACAGCTATTCTGTGTGTAGCTTTTGAAGCCTATCCTGGGACTTGCTCTGTAGACCAGACTGGCCTCGAACTCACAACAGAGATCCACCTTCCTCTGCCTCCCAAGTGCTGGGATTAAAAGCGTGCACCACCACTGCCTGGCCATTCCTGATTTTTTTTTTTTTTTGACATTAAAATTTTTTTAAAAGATTTACTTCTTATATATATGAATTTCTTGCCTACATGTATGTGTATGTGCTGTGTGCATACCTGGTGCACACCGAGGCCAGAAGAAGGTCCCTGGAACTGGAGTTAAGGACTGCCATATGGCTGCCGGGAACTGAACCTGGGTCCCCTGCAAAGCAGCAAGTGCTCTTAACTGTAGATGAATTGCTAAACGGTCTTGTTAATAAAAAAAAACTCGGAGCCAGAAATTGGAGTTAAAGCCTGAGAGAGATCAGAGGAATAGGAAAAGCCACAGCTAACCTCACCTCACCAACTCCGCAGCTTCCAAAGTGAGCTGCTTCCTGTCTACCCACACCTACATGCCTTTCTGTTCTCTCATTTGCTCTCTCAGCCCAACTACATCACTTCTTCTTCCTGCCCAGCTCTGTCACTTCCTGTCTGTACAGACCTCCAGACCTCTGTGGTTAGTGCTGGAATTAAAGGCGGGTATCACCATGCCTGGCTCTGTTCCCAGTGTGGACTTGAGCTCACAGAGATCCATATGGATCCCTGCCTCCCAAGTGATAGGATTAAAGGTGTGTGCTACCATTGCCTGACTTCTTTGTTAATATAGTGGCTGGCTTTTTCCTCTGATCCTCAGGTAAATGTTATTGGGAGACACAATATATTGGGGGACACAATACATCGCCACACTTAACTGCTGAGAGCTATCTCTCCAACACTTTGGGTTTTTTTTTGTTTTTCGCTTTTCTTTCTTTTTTAAAGAAATTCTCCTAATATTTTGTTTGGCTATGACTTCTTTTAATATATATTTATTTTGGGATGAGGTTTCACTATATTGCCCAGGTTGGCCTTAAATTGGACTCAAGAGATCCTCCTGCCCCAGCCTCCTACAAAGCTTGGGACTTCCAGTGTGTGCTGCTGTACCCAGCACATGTTCCTATTTTTCAGTCATTACTGTAAACACCTGTGGTGGTCTGAAGGAAAATGGCTGCCAAAGAGAGTGGCACTACTGGGAGGTGTGGCCTTGTGGGAGGAAGTGTGTCACTGTGGGGGTGGGCTTGCTGCATGGAAAGACCCTGTCTTTAGTTAGTGTTCTATTGCTGTGGAGAGACACCACGACCAAGGCAACCCTCACAAAAGAAAGCACTTAGATGAGGGCTTGCTTACAGTGTCAGAGGGTTAGTCCATGATCATCATGGCAGAGAGCATCATGGGAGCCAGGCAGGCACGTGGCTAAGAGCTTACATCCTGATCTACATACAGGCAGAGAGAGAGAGACACTGGGCCTAGTGCCACACCCCTTTCAACAAGACCATACCTCCTAATCTTTCTCAAACAGTTCCACTAACTGGAAACCAAGCATTCAAACGTATGAGCCACTGGACACCATTCACATTCAGACCACCACAGACCACCACGGGTCCTGTCTTAGTCAGGGTTTCTATTGCTCTGATGAAGCACCATGACCAAAAAGCAACTGGGGAGGAAAGGATTGATCTGGCTTAAGCTTCCACATCATAGTTAATCATCAAAGGAAGTCAGGACAGGAACTCAAACAGGGCAGGAACCTGGAGACAGGAGCTGATGCAGAGGCCATGGAGGGGTGCTGCTTACTGGCTTGCTCCACATAGCTTGCTCAGCTTGCTTTCTTATAGATCCCAGGACCACTAGACCAGGGGTGGCACCACCCACAGTGAGCTGGGCCCTCCTACATTATTACTGAATCAGAAAATACCCTGCAGGCTTGTGTACAGCTTGATCTTATAGAGGTGTTTTTAAATTGAGGTTCTCTCCTCTCAGATGGCTTTAGCTTGTGTCAAGTTGACATAAAACTGTCCATCACAGACCCCATCACAACAAAATAAAACAGAGGAGAGAACGAGAATGCTTGAGACTTTAAGCCATATGTTCTGTTAGGACTGTTTAACTCAGGATAGCAGGTAGACAGAGTGCCCGAGTTCCAGTAACATTTATATGTGGGGTCTGGGGATGGGGCTCAGTTGGCAGTGTGCTTGCCTAGTGCACACGAAGCCCTGGGTTCTATCCCCAGCACCACACAACCCAGGGCGGTGGTGGCACACGTCTTTAATCCCAGCCCTTGGGAGGCAGAGGCAGGTGGATCTCCAAGTTCGAGGCCAGCCTGGGCTACAGAGCAAGTTTCAGGACAGCCAGGACTGTCCAGAGAAACAAAACAAAAAATAGAAGAGACTTCTGGCTCTAACTGGCGCTAACTGGTTCTCTCGGCTAGGCGCGATTACTTGAAGAGAACACTAGATGGCAGCAAAGCGCGACTCTGACAGCGTTGGGCTTGAGGCGAGGGCTGCTTCCGTCCAGGCAGGTGACATCAGATTGGACCCCATTGCCACCAGCTCTGCACATTTTTTCTTTGTTCTGATTGCAGTACTGGAAACTTTCTTAGGCATGGAATTTTTCTGCCAAAGATTATGATTCTTTTTACTTACTTATTTATTATTATTTGTTTTTATTTTATGCATTTGGGTGTTTTGTCGGCATATATTGACTGTACACTATATGCATTCACTGTGTGGGTATTAGGTTTCGAACTGAAGTCCTCAAGAAGAGCAGTCACTGCTCTTAACTGTTGGGCCATCTCTCCAGCCAGATCATGATTCTTTCTGAGTCACTGAGGTTTTAAACCTAACTGTAGGGACTGGAGAGATGACTCCATGGAAAAAATGAGTTGCTGAATATAGCCGGGCGGTGGTGGCACACACCTTTAATCCCAGCACTCGGGAGGTAGAGGCAGGCAGATCTGTGTGAGTTCGAGGCCAGCCTGGACTACAGAGTGAGTTCCAGGAAAGGTGCAAAGCTACACAGAGAAACCCTGTCTCAGGGGAATATATATATATATGGTTGCTGAATATCATTCTGAAGAGTCTATACACATAGATACAAAGAATGTGGCCTGTGTGTCCCCGCCCTGCATTAGCATTAGAGTTTATTACTTTAAAAAATTGGCCAAGGTAAAGGATAAAAAAAAAGTCTTTTTCTATTTACATTTGTTTGCTAAGGTTAAACATTTAAAATTTTTAAATCTCATTGGGAGATATATGTATCTCAAAGGATTTGTGATATTATCTACTTTTCTTTTGGTATTTTCAGATTTTAAACCTAACTGTAGGGACTGGAGAGATGACTCCATGGATAAAATGTTTGCTCTGCTGGCGTGAGGACTTGAGTCTAGGTCCCCGGCATGAATGTTAAAGCTGCCACGGTGGCCTGTGGTGGCAGGAGGAGGATCCCTGGGGCTTGCGAGCCAGCCAGCCTAGCCAAAATGGCAAGTTTCAGGTTCAGGGACAGACCTTGTCTTAAACCACAACCTGTTAAAACTCAAAGAACAAGAGATCATGGGAAGCCTAGTCCTGGTGCATGCATCCACAACACAGCTCCTGCACATCAGGCTTGTGGTGGAAGAGGGGGCAGAAAGACTGTAAGAGCCAGAGTACAGGACATCTGCTGAAATTGTGTCCTAGAAATGTCAGAGAGACTGCCTACACTCGTGAAGTCTCATTAACATGGACACCTCAACAAGACCTGAGTAATGATGGCACCAATGGAAGAGAAAGCTCTTGGAACCCCAACCCTAGACAAAGAACTCTGGGCGACTGGGGCATGCTGAGAGTGGAAGAAATGGTCTTCCTTCAGGAAGAGCCCCCCAGTTGGTTACTCAGTACCAACTAGTTAGCCTTGAGATCATGTACACACAGGTAACACTATATGGACTGAGCAGGTTGCATTTGTGTGTGTGTGTGTGTGTGTGTGTATGTGTGTGTGTGTGTGTGTGTGTGTGTGTGTGTGTGAGAGAGAGAGAGAGAGAGAGAGAGAGAGAGAGAGAGAGAGAGAGAGGCAGACAGACAGACAGACAGAGACAGAGAACAACTAAAAAGAAGTCATGAATTTGAGAGAGCAAGGGGAGGGCATGGAAGGATTGGAGGAAGTAAGAGGAGAAAATGATGTAATTACATTACCACTTTAAAAAAATGGTGGAGAGCAATAGAGGAAGACACATGATGTCAACCTATGGTTTCTATGTTTGCATGTACAGGCAAGCACACACATGTGTACACCTCACCCCAATGCACACATACACACACACACACACACACACACACACACACACACACACAAACAAAAAACCCTAAGTATTAAGTAGGTCTGTGCTTGTTCGTAATCCTGGCACCTGGAAAGAGGGTTGTATGAGTTTAAGGCCAGCCTGGACTGCATAGCGAGACTTGTCTCAGAAACAAAAACAAAAAAACCTAAAAAGCAGAATCTGGGGAAATGGGTCAGTGGGTAAAGTGCTTGCTATGGAAACATAAAGACCAGGAGTTCAGATCCCCAGGAACAATGTAGATAGATGCAGGGTGGATTCATAGCATCCTGCCTGTAATCCCAGCTCTTGGTAGCTGAAGACAGGGGAGCCCAGAACAAGCTGGCTGGCTTAGTCAAATTGTAATGCTCTAGGTTTAAGAGAGATAGCTTGTTTCAATATACAAGGTGGAGAGAGGTTGAGGAAAACATCTGGCATCAACATTGGACTTCTACACACATGTGTTTATGCATGTGCACATGCACAAATATGTGTCCACTCACCTGTGAGCACACACACACACACACACACACACACACACACACACACACATGCTGGGGAACATTCCTTTATGTGGTGTGAATATATGTCACTGTGATTGGTTTAATAAACAAGCTGACTGGCCAATTGCTGGGCAGGAAAAGATTGGGCAGGAAAGCAAGGCTAGGAGGATGCTGAGAAGGAGGGTGGAGTCAGTAGTCACCAGCAGATACAGGAGAAGCAAGATGGGCATGCTGTGCTAAGAGAAGGTAGCAAGCCATGTGGCAAAGCATAGATAAGAAATATTGGTTAATTTAAATGTAAGAGTTAGGTAGAAACAAGCCTGAGCTATCAGCCAAGCCTTTATAATTAATATTATTTTTATCTGTGTTGGTTATTTGGGAAGCGGCTGCCAAAATACAGAAAAACTTTGCCTACAAATGGTGCCCAATGTGGGGCATAGATCCACATAAGACCTGAAAAAGCTTTAAAAAGGTTCTAAACACATAAAAATGGAGCTAAACTCGGCTTCCTAGTCTCGTGTCTTTCATGCTGGCCACAGTACAGAGATGCATCTCCTGGCAGCTGCCAGTACACCCTGAGCTAAGCCACATGGTGGGTTCCTACAGTCTCTCATACAGGCAGTGGTACAGAGAGGCATCTCTCAGCCACTGCCTGCAGGCTTAAACTACCAGCACAAAAGCTCCACCAATATGCTGCACAGTGAGGTTTGGGGTTTTTGCTCAAACAGAGAGAAATGTTTACAGATATGCAGTAAAGACAGATTCAGATGGGGGAAAAAACTTCTAAACAGGTTTACACTGTGTTTGAAAATATACATAGGCTTGGGAGAGAAAAGAAAAAGAGTAGAAAAGGCCCTTAAAAAAGAAATAGAGAAATAAAAAAATATAATAAGCCAAGTGAAAATGGAAAATACAGAGTCTGCATCCTGTATATTATTGTGTTGTCTTTGAATTTTTTGGCTGCTAAGAGACACTGGACTATAAAACCTGCTGGATTCAACCAACCTATATATCTAAAAAATATCTTTATTTCAAAAGGTATGTTATTTTGGGGGAAAGGTTATGCTTTTATTTCATCTGGAAATAAGATGCTATGGATTCATTCTGGGTTAAGAAAAGTCAGGTTTGATTGAGGAAGACCCCATGAAAAATCTGACTACAGACATAAAGAAATAAACATAGCAGAACTAAAAGACAGATATATATTTTGCCTGCTCAAACATAAAAAAAAAATCATCTTTGGCTGACATGTGTACAATGCACAGTCTATATTTGTATTAATACAGATATGCAAGTTACCTTTAAAAGTTTATGCATTTTCAGAACAAGGAGACCAAACACCAATAAAAACGGATGGCCCAGGTGATCCAATGTTTCAAAATGCCCCTGTTACAGTCTCTTCAGAATTCTGCATCCAGAACAGCTTCAAGGCTGCTGGCTGAGATGATCTAGCCTTACAGAATACTCCGGTCAAGACTTGACCATAATCCTAAATTTTCTCAGGGTCCCATAAAGATTACAAGCACCTCCAGTCATCAGGAAGTAGTCTAGAGAACTATGCCCACATTCCCAAAAAATGGATTATGGATGTTTATTATCATTTAAGGGGGGTTGGTTACAAGTTGTTATTGGTAATAGAAAAAAAACCTGAACAAAGGAGATTAGATTCAGGGATCTTGTTCTAAAAAGAAAAGAGGGGGATATAGAAATGATAGGATAAAAGTGTAGATTATTGAATCTACTTTAATCCAAAAAAACAATTAATCTTAAATATTTTATGTGGGTATGGATTTTGGTTTATTGATACAAATTTAAAGTTAATTTTATTATACTGTATGTATATTTCTACTCTTATTTAAGGCATTGTGTTTATACAGCTCATTTAAAATATAATGTGTAATTAATAAATACAGATTACTAGTCATCTATAATGGTCAAACTTATAGTCAGGTCAGGTATGTTTTCAAGGTCATACACCAATATATACACTTCAAAGACCCACAGAATATGGCATTAATATGTTTAATAACTTAAGGCTTTTCATGACAGTGAGACATATCTGCTCCTGGCAGCACTGATTGCTTAAGAGAAGATGATGGGCATCGAAGAAACTCTGTATGGAGTTTGTTGTCTTCATGGCAAAAGCTAGCCATGTGGGCAAAGAAACTGCCCTTGCCTCAATTGCTGACAGTTACTGTCCAAACTGGACTAGCAGGACACAAGAAAGGCCCCTGCCAAACTTTACCAAGACAAGGTAGGACAGTCCTTCAGAATTCCCTGCTTCACAGGAAAGTCTGTCAGATATGCTAGGCCTGTAGGCCAGAGTAGGATGCCCCAATGTTACAGAGGAACTTTGAGTGGTTGTCTGGGCAGCCTGGTGTCCCTGTCATTAGGTAACATTTCATCCTTCTGGGGTCTTTGATGAAGTTAAAGACTAAATAGTCAAATTTACAGTTTTCCTTAGTTATGATAAAAGATAAATTAGGTATAAAACTTTAGACTCACCAAGATAGGTAATATTTTCTCTAATTTTGCAAAATACAAATAGACTGAATATTGTAACTGTAATTCTTACTTGATGACTGTTTTTGTTGTATATAATTTTACTATGTTAAAGTTAAAACTGTTGTGGCACGGGTGTGTGAGTTCATGTGGATCCATGAAAAGAAGACTCGGAGGCACCTTGAGAATGAATCTAGCCTTCTCAGCTGCAGGGGGGTCCAGCCTCTAAGGACTGAAGCACTTGCCCTTCAACCAGGGCATTTTTATTTTTCTCAGTATTTACACTTTAGCAAGTTGATTTCCATATGCTCAACAACCTGAAAGGAGCTCCCAAAAGGGTTGGGGATTTAGCTCAGTGGTAGAGCGCATGCCTAGCAAGCACAAGGCCCTGGGTTCGATCCTCAGCTCCAAAAACAAAAAAACAAAAACAAACAAACAAAAAACATGAAAGGAGCTCCCAAAAATACAATGTCAAGTGCAAATTCCTCCATTTATCAGGTACCACGGTTTTCCCAATTTCCTGAACCAACTTTTGCATAGGCTTTGTATCCTTGGGATACAGACAATCAGACAAGATTCACATAGGGCAACTAGAGAAACAAAAGGTATCAGTTAAACAAAAATGGATTAGGGCTAGGTGCTACTCTCTGAAGCCAGGCCAGGAGTAGCTCAGCAGGAAGGCAGCTGCATAAAACCTTCCTTTTAATTAGACAAAAAGGGGTAAATGCTGTGGAATAATCCTTATGTACGTTGTGTAAATATACGCCACTATGATTGATTTAATAAACAAACTGACTGGCCAGTAGCTGAACAGGATAAAGTGAGACAGGAAAGCTGAACAGAGAATGATGGGATGAGGAAGGGTGGAGTCAGAGTAGTCACCAGTCAGATGGAAAACAAATCATACACATAAAATGGAATAGAGGTAAAAGCCTTGGGGGCAGCACATAGATTAATAGAAATGGGTTAAGTTGTAAGAACTAGTTAGTAACAAGCCTGAGCTATTCACAGAGCATTTATAATTTATATTAAGTCTCTGAGTCAGTTATTTAGGAAGCAGCTGCCAGTAATTTGGGAGCAGGAGGTCGGGACAGGAAAACTCCACCTCCACCTCCACACACACACACACACACACACACACACACACACACACACACACGGGGGGGGGGGGCGGGGAAGAGAGTTACAGATCAAATGAAGCCCAGTGGTGGTGTATTCAGGAAGCAGAGGCAGGCAGATCTCTGTGAGTTTGAGGGCATCTTGGTATACAAACTGAGTTTCAGGTCAGCCAGAGCTACATAGTGAGACCTTGTCCTAAGAAAAAAAGAAATAAACACACAGGGTTGTCTCCTCAATGAAGGAGATGTATACCTGTTTTCTACCTGCAAAGCTGGGGATGGTTGTTAGTTAGTAGCCTGGTATTCTGTGCTATCTATAGGGCCAGGCCACACCTGAATCCCCCAGAATATTATGTTTGTTTTTCCCAGACTCTTCCTCACTAGACTTTCATCTTGAGCATTGTTTCTCAGTCAACAGAACCTATTCTTATGGGAGATGATGTCACTTGTACTTTGCAACAGCCTAGGTGATCTCTGAGGCACCTGTAAGGTCAGGCCACTCCTGGCTACCCCAGACTTTTATGTTTGTATCAGTTGTTCTCCCTAGACCCTTATCTTGAACACTGTTTCTGAGTCAACAGTAACCATCTTTATGGAAGAGGCCAGATACTTTGTAAAGAGTTTCGATGTAAACGTATCTGAAGCTTTGTTGTACACATGGGATTGAGTTGTCATCAGGAAACTTTCCCCCCAAAACCGTGCCGTGCTTAAATATGGCTAAAATAAACTGCTCAGGGTCAGACTCGAGAAGTTTGAACCAATACCAGCTACTGAGTTGTGTTGAGCTGGATTCCTTCTTGCCTCACATGGATTATTATTCTGCTAATCCTGGTGTTTGCAGAAACCCCCACAGATATTTACATTTTCCATCGTATACTGTAGATTTGTTTTTCAATTTTTTGCTTATTAAATATGGTTGGGCTGAAGTGATGGCTTAGTGGTTAAGGAACTCCAGCTTCAGATCTGATGCCCTCTTCTGGCCTCCATGGTCACCTTGCATGCATGTGTTACAAACTCATGAAGACACACACACATACAGCTACATAATAAATCTTTTTTTTTAAAAAAACAAGTAAACATCTTGATCGTTACTTATTCCCCGTTTGAATGAGCAATGCCATAACATGATGCAACAGCAGAATCACAGAACGGTATGGGGGTGAAAAGCTTGCTCCCAAACCAGTTCTCTCTGGTTAATCATTTCTTACTCATTCTCGAGTCTTTTCTTTGGTAAACAGCAATTCCAGTATGCATGCCCCTTAGCATGGGTCATGTAGGGCCACTCTGCTCTGTGCTTTCCTTTATCCTTTACATTAACAATGTATCTTTTGTATACCCCCATCCATTTACAAAGAGCTTCCTCATTTTATAGCCTCATAGGGTTTCATTGTATGTATCATACTGATGGACATTTAGGTTATTTCCAGCATGGTACTGCAATAAACAAAACCATAGTAGGCAATGCCAGACACACCTCATATTTGTCATGTACAAGTGAGCGCTAAGGTAAATTTCTGGAAATGGGATTGTTGGGTAAAGGCTGTGCAGTTATTACTTAGGTGGATAATGGCAGATTGTCATCTAGAGAAATTGTACCGACTCATACTTCTACCATCAATGCCTGAATATGCTCACATAGGTAGGACATTATAAGACTTAGATTTTGTTTGTTTGTTTGTTTGTTTGTTTCTTTTTCTTTTTTTTCCCGGAGCTGAGGACCGAACCCAGGGCCTTGCCTTTGCTAGTCAAGCGCTCTACCACTGAGCTAAATCCCCAATCCCCAGACTTAGATTTTGTCCAAGTGGTAAGTGAAAAGTCCCACCTTGGTAATGTTCTGCTATTTCTCTTAAGGATGATATTGAGCATCTTTTATATATATGAATTAGAAGCATTTGTATTTCCTTTCCTGTGAACTATCTGGGTTTTTTGTTGTGTTTTTAAAAGTTTTTAATCAATTAATTGGTTGATTGATTGATTGATTTCTGTGTATGCCTGTGGAAGTCAGGACAGTTTGCAGGAATTGGTTCTCTCCTTTCCCTCTTGTGGGTCTCAGGGATAGAACTCAGGTCTTCAGGCTTGGCGGTGAGGGCCTTTACCTGCTGAGTCTTTTTGCCAGCCTCCTTTTAAATTGTGAAGACATTTTGTTTCTGAGGGCTTTGCTGCTGCTACTGTCGCTGTGGCTGGGCTCATTAGTGACGTGGGTCAGAACAGCAGAGTGTCCTCATTGCTGGAGCCCCAGGCTTTCACATCAGTGTTCTCTGGCTGCTTTGAGGTGAAGCCTCTCAGGTGAGTAAGTGCACATGAGGACATGTACAGGGCTCCAGGCTGTCTTGCTGGGAGACCTTAGGAGATCACAATTTTGTTAGAGCTCCATGAGGAACCCTGGGGACTGGTTCTACGTCAATCTAATCCTACTACCCACTTTTTTAAAAGTTTATTTTTATTCTATGTATATAAATGTTTGTCTTCAAGTACATATGTGCACCGTGTGTGCCTGGTATCTGAGAAAGCCCGAAGAGGGTATTGGATCTCCTGGAACTGGAGTTGCCAACAGTTGTGAGTTGCCATGCAAGTGTTGAAACTGAACCCAGGGTCCTCTGCAAGAGCAAGTGCTTTTAGTTACTGAGCCCAGCTTTCCAGTTCCCTACTACCCATTTTATAAGTAAACAAACTAAGTCAAGAGATGGTGGATGAGTTGTCTACACCACGTAACATTGAGAATCAGACTGTGGAGTTAAGATTTATGGAAAGTTCCCAGGTGCATATTTGAGAATCAGCAGCACGAGTTAGCCAAGTCATATTGATACAATGAAATTAAAGATAGAATAGGGGCTGGGGAGATGACTTGGCTGGGGTGAAATGCTTGCTGTTTAAATGGAAGGACCTGAGTTCGAATCCTCAGAACCTACATAAAAGCCCAGCACTGCAGTGTACATCTATAATCCTGATACTTCTATGGGGATCCTGGTAGGCAGAGACAGGACCTGTATTCTTCTATCTCAAGCACCATAAACACGTAAGAAAATAAAAAAATATGTATAATTTTCTAGGTCCTTTTTTTTGTGTGTATTGAAAACAAGGACAGGGGTTGGGGATTTAGCTCAGTGGTAGAGTGCTTGCCAAGGCCCTGGGTTCGGTCCTCAGCTCCAGAAAAGAAAAAAAAAAGAAAGAAAAAGAAAAGAAAACAAGGACTAGGTAGATTGGCAGACACAGAACATCCTGATACAAACCAGGTACAGTTGGATGAAAGAAGAAGGTATGGTGGGTTCCATTTACTTCGTTTGTAACCATTTCTGAAGGACATTTACAGCACATGCGTCTACACGTTGGTGACTTTAATGTTCATGATTGTTGTAGAATAGTATTTCAAGGTGTGTTACATTTGTTTATGCTCTGGAACATTTGTTTAATGATGCAAAGATGTGTTTGATTAAATAAAATTCACCTGCGGTCAGGAGGCTGCGTCAGCAACTAGCTGACAGGAAGTGGTAGAGAGGAGCAGGTGAGAAAGGGTTTATAAGGAGGGCGAGGAGAAGCACTGGGCTTTTTGGAGGAGGAGAGCAAAGGTAGGAGGTGAGCTACTTTCTATTCAACCTCTCTGAAGAGTGGAATTCCACCTTAACCTTTGACTCTTGAGTTCTTTAAAGGGAGAGAGGTTTAGTTAAGTTCCTTTGTATTTTTAATATAAAATGCCTTTTCCTTCTTAATTCCTTTAAAATATTTTGTCTATCCTTAGGGGTCTAATATTTCATAGTGATGTCACTTGACAGTATTTTTAAAGATTAATTCTACTTGTCACTTGGTGTGTGCCTCCCCCCGCCCCCCCGGCCCTGAGATAGGGTCTCATAATCCTAGCTGACCTGTAACACACCCAAATAGGAAGGGGCATTAGAAATTGGACAGCTCCAATAAATGCAAATATTTGCTACATTCTTCAATTTTCTATTTCCCCACTGTATAATAGAAAACACAATAATTTTGCTCTAAAAAGTATCCAGCATGGGGATTAAAGGAAATATTTGGAAGCTGGTTCCATGAACTCTCCATCTGTTGATATGATCTGGGTTGAAGGATGAAAATGTTCTGTGTGGATGGAATGATGGGAAGGGAACCAAGACTGAGAGGTCAGGGAGCTCCCACAAAAGGAAAGGGACGAGGGAACCTGGGTCCTTTAGCCTAGAGAACAGGTCTGAAGAGGAGAGGGCAGAGGCCTCGGTAAGAGGGTGGACATCATTTTCCAGGATGCAGCTGTGCTTAATGGGGTCAGGGCATGGGCTGGGTTGATATGTTGTCATCATGCAGACTCGGGAGGGCAGAACCGGGGCTTTGAGAGGGAGAATCAGGACACACAGGGATCAAGGGTCAGCCAAGGGTGTGGAAGGAGTCATCCTGAAGTCATTAGCCCTCATCAGGTAAGCCTGGGAAGGAAATGCTGTCCTTTCTGGCCTTCCCATGTGGATCCCAAAAAGGCCTCGGGTGGATCTCACAGTGTGTGGAAGGGTGATAACAGGAGTCAAGAACCTGTTAGCAAACACAGGAAGGTGAAGTATCTTCAGCTTTGCATTAGGACTGAATTCAGGGAAGAGTTCCTGTCCTTGGGGGGCAGGGCGGGGAGCATCCCTACTGTTCCTTTCTGGGTACTCAACACCCCTCTCTCCGATCTCTGGGCTCCTGCTGGGCTCTGTCCAGACCCTGGCCTGGCCCCAGAATGCCGAATTCGTGCATCTTTTCCTAGGATACCCCCTCTGCTTGTCTCTGAGCCCCCGACCCCATGTTAGTGCTTCATTTCTCCAT
Source organism: Peromyscus eremicus (assembly GCF_949786415.1). Classification (NCBI taxonomy): domain Eukaryota; kingdom Metazoa; phylum Chordata; class Mammalia; order Rodentia; family Cricetidae; genus Peromyscus; species Peromyscus eremicus. The sequence goes on from NC_081422.1 coordinate 60,739,709, forward strand.
GGGAGCAGCTCAGGGTACCAGCGGTGGGCACCAAGAAAGGTCTGAATGCATGAGGTGGACTCAGGTCACAACTGAGACCTGGAGAGATGGAGAAAAGAAGAAATATTTCTGAGGTGGAGGAAGGAGCATGGCTGGAGAGAGATGCGCGGGGTCAGACTGTCTCAAGGTGGGGGACCTTGGGTCAGGGAAGGGAAGCTGACATTTGTATTACTGCTTTTTCAAGTGTTTGGCTGTGTGTGTGTGTGTGTGTGTGTGTGTGTGTGTGTGTGTGTGTGTGTGTGTATGTGAGAGAGAGAGAGAGAGAGAGAGAGAGAGAGAGAGAGAGAGAAAGAGAGAGAGAGAGTCTAACTTCAGCCCTGAAGGTGTAGTTATTCTCATTTCACAGATGAGGCAGGATACAAACAGGACTGTGTGACTTCTCAGCCTAAACTCATCAGTGGGTAGCCATAGGTTGGGGCCTTGGCTAAGTACCATATCACCGGACTCTGTCCTCAGTAGAAGGCAAATGTGTGGGTTGAGATCCCTCACTGTGGCCCCTCTGCTGGTCAGGAAATCCGGGCAGGCCATGATGGGCGGCTTCACACCCACAGTCCTTTACACATACACAGAGGTTCCCGTTTTCCACCACCCCCTTGTTCTCTTCTGGTCCTTCCTGCCAACACAGCTCTTCTTTCAAGCTGGACTCCAGGTTTCCCTTTCTCTGCAGTCCTCTCACGGGACAGACCTGACCCTTGCTAACACTGGGCCTCCACCTCTCGCCAAGTCACAGTACCCTACAAGTGCAGCGCGATGCTTGCAAAGTGAATCTCCATCCTCCAAGCCTCCCAGACGCCAGCTCCTTTCTTTCCTCTCTTGCCCTTCCCACGGTGGATTCAAGACTTTGCCCAGTCCAGCAAGGTTGTAGTTACAAAAGCCACCGGACCTCCTCATGAGGAAGCAGGAAGAGCTCTGTCAAAGCTTGCCCCACACCCGGGTTCTGTACGGCTGGGCTTAGAAGTGCAGAGGGCATGGAGCTGGGCAGGCAGGGCTAGAAAGCCAGGTCACTAGGCCACCTTTGGGAAGAGGAGGCTTCCTGACTGTGCCACCCTAGAGGTGTCATTGTCAGTCATCACTGGACCCATTGCCAAGACGTCTACATGGCAGACTTTATTTGGTACTTCCTTAGACTCTGCTCTGGGCAGGGTGGAGGTGGAGTGGGTGCAAAGATGAATAAGATGTACCTTCTCCCCAAGGGAGCTCACACCCAGACATTTACAGAATAACAGAGGTAGCTAACGCTCGCTGAACCCGTCATGGAGGGCCAGGCATTGACCTCAGACTTTCAGAGGTGTTGAAAACTAACCGAACATGCTGTTTTTAGCTCCATTTGACTTCTGGGGATGAAGTACAGAGAAATCAAGCCACTTGTCTGAGGTCACAGTGAGTAAACTCCAAGCTTGTACTTACACTTAGTCCTTCATTCAACTCTCATACCCTTGCATCATCTAAGCCAACCCCAGTGTCATCCCAACCCGTACACCAGCTTCATCCCTACACTGTCTCTCTGCAGGAGGTCATCAGGGTCTGTCAGCTCGTCAGTTGGCACAGCCCGGTTGTGGCTACCCTTTGCTGCCTGCCCCTGGGACCTCTTTACCCATGCACAGGCTTGTGTTGTCATCCTACAGAAACTTCAAGCTCCTCCGATGCTCCCATTAGAGCCCATTAGAGCATCTTGCACAAAGCAAGCACTCAGTGTGTTGGCAGTTTGGTAGATGGTGGAAGATGCATTCATTTCTCCAGGTCTCTGAAGCAGGGGTGCAGTGGTCCCCAGCCTGTGCCATGGAATCCCCTGATAGTTCAACAGTGCATGATGTACAGAACCTATCCTAGAGATCTTAATGTAAATGATGCAGGGTGTAGTCAGGGCATGAGGACTTTTTAGCGCATGGCCAGAAGTAACCCTATTTTAGAGATGTTGGGCAAAGCATGGTGGTGCATGCACACCTTTAATCCCAGCACTCGGAAGGCAGATGCAGGTGGATCTCTGAATTTGAGGCCAGCCTGGTTTACAAAGAGATTTCCAGGATAGCCAGGCCTACACAGAGTTAACCTTGTCTTGAACAATAAAATTAAACTAATAATAAATAAAAAGAAATGTTGGGCTAGGTGTTGTGGTGCACATATTTAATCCTAGCACTCTGGAGGCAGAGGCAGGTGAATCTCTGTGTTTGAGGCCGGTTGGGTCTACAGAGGGAGTTCCAGGACAGCCAGGGCTATGCAGAGAAATCCTGTCTTGAAAACAAAGAGATGTGGAAGTTTCAGTTGAAGTCAGACATTGGGAGAAGGAAAAACTTGTGCTGTGGAGGTGACTAGGCAAGATTCACATCACAGCTTGACCCCTCATGTTGTGTGAACTTGGGAAAAATTAACTGCCACATGTCTCCATTACCCTATCTGTAAAATGGGAGAATAACATTCACCTTGAAGTAAAATACTCCAAGTAAAGGCTTGGGAAGGCACATGTTAGAAGATACATGATGTGTAGTAGTTGTTAAAATTCATCACATATTTGTCTATCCAATGTTTAATTTTTTTAAGATTTATTTTATTTTAATTGCGTGTATATGTGTATATCTGTGTTGTCATGTGCATATGTGAGTGCAGATGCCCTTGGAGGCCAGAAGAGAGTATCAATCCCCTAGAGCTGGAATTACAGGGCTTGTGAGCTGTCCAACATGGGTTCTAGCCCTGGCTTTTTTTTTTCTTTTCTTTCTTTCTTTTTTTTTTTTTTCTGAGACAGGGTTTCTCTGTGTAGGAGTTCACTTTGTAGATCAGGCTGGCCTTGAACTCACAGAGATCTGCTTGCCTCTGCCTCCCGAGTGCTAGAATTAAAGGTGTGTGCCATCACCACCTGACTCTTTCTTTCTTCCTTCCTTTCTTTCTTTCTTTCTTTCTTTCTTTCTTTCTTTCTTTCTTTCTTTCTCTTCCTTTCTTTCTTTCTTCCTTCCTTTCTTTTTCTTTCTTTCTTTGTTTCTTTGTTTCTTTCTTTCTTTCTTCCTTCCTTCCTTTCTTTCTTTTTCTTTCTTTCTTTCTTTCTTTCTTTCTTTCTTTCTGTCTTTCTTTCTAAAGATGGTCTGTTCCTCTGTTGCCTAGGATGGTTTTCAACTACTTACATCAGGCAATTCTTCTATGTGGGTCTTTTTGGTGCTGGGATTAAAGATTATCTAGCATCTTCTCCTGGGGTATGTGATACCTAATATTCATAGTAATTTTGTCAAGACAGACTCATCTAGGACACACATCTCTGAGCATGTCCAAGAGGGGCTTTCTAGATTGAGTTAACTGAGGGGGAAGACTCACTCCTTATGTGAGTGGTACCATTCCATGGGTTGGGCTCCAGACTGAATGAAAAGGAGAAAGAGCTGAGCAAGCATTCATCTCTCTCTCTGCTTCCTGACTGGGAATACAGTGTGATCAGCAGTCCCATGCTCCTGCTGCCATGAAGGACTGAACCCTTGAACTGTGAGCCAAAAACAAACCTTTCCTGTAGTTGGTTGTTTTTACTGTTTGGCTCTTTTGGGGGGCCCGCCACCCAGCTCCCAAATAAACACACACGGAGTCTTATTATTACTTATGAATGCCTGGCCTTAGCTTGGCTTGTTTTTTGCCAGCTTTTCTTAGCTTAAATTATCCTGTCTATCTTTTGCCTCTGGGCTTTTATCTTTCTCTATTTCTATATACCTTTCTTTACTTCTTACTCCATAGCTTGCTGTGTAGCTGGGTAACTGGCCCCTGGAGTCCTCCTCCTCCTCCTTTTCCTGCTTCTTGATCTCCTTCTGCCCCCCCCCTCAGATTTCTCCTATTTATTCTTTATACCTGATAGACCCACCTATTTTTCTGTCTTGCCTAGCTATTGGGCATTCAACTCTTTATTAGACCAATCAGGTGTTTTAGACAGGCACAGTAACACAGCTTCACAGAGTTAAACAAATGTAACATAAAAGAATGCAACACATCTTTGTATCATTAAACAAATGCTGCACAGCATAAGAAAATGTAACATGTCTTTTTTTTAAGATTTATTTATTTATTATGTATAGAATATTCTATTTGCATGCCAGAAGAGGGCACCAGAACTCATTATATATGGTTGTGAGCTGCCATGTGGTTGCTGGGAATTGAACTTAGGACCTCTGGAAGAGCAGTCAGTGCTCTTTGTTTGTTTGTTTGTTTTTTTGGTTTTTTGAGACAGGGTTTCTCTGTGTAGCTTTGCGCCTTTTCTGGAACTCACTTGGTAGCCCAGGCGTGCCTCGAACTCACAGAGATCCGCCTGGCTCTGCCTCCCGAGTGCTGGGATTAAAGGCGTGCGCCACCACCGCCCAGCCAGTCAGTGCTCTTAACCTCTGAGCCATCTCTTTGGCCCAAGAATATAACACATCTTAAGCTAATACTCCACAACACTTTCCTTAAGTTGCTTTTGTTTTGTTGCAGAAAAGTAACTACTACCTGAAACAACAGAGAACAAGACTGTTGTGCTTTCTTCTTTTATGACACTACATTTGCACTCAACATGCTTTTATTGGGCTTGGGATAGCATGTAATCTGTTAGTTCAAGATGGACAAGAGATTGTTTTTGCTCTTGTTGAAAGTAGATATTAATCATAAGTAAAACATAGAAAGGGAAATGACAAGAAAGAACTAGAGTGACATTTAGAGGATGAACTCCAGGAATGCAGGAGCATAATGAAATACTTGTTTCGTATCAGCAAGGCTAGGATGGTTTGTCACACAGCAACAGCGCTAAAGACAGGAGAGGAGGTATTTGGGACTGGTTGGAGGATGAGGGACCTCCCTATTGTGGTGGCACCTCACCACCAGGGGGTGTCCTTCTCTTTGCCCACTGACTTCAGAAGCCACCAGATGGTAGTTATCCCTCTGTAGCATGGTGTTCGAGAACCTGTACAGACCTGAAAGATCAAATGTGAAGGTCTGGGATCTGCCCAAACTCTGAGGCAATGATCAGAGTTGGGTGGTGCTGTCAGTGCCTCGGTATTGAAAAGACTGAGGGACAGTGTGGTCCTCTGGGTGCATTTTACATGTTACCATTTATTCTCTAGCATCACTCATGACTACACTGGAGGCTACTAAAAGAATTGTTCCCACTTCCTGGGAGTTGAGGCAGTGGGACTTCCTCATGGTGTGTGTGGGTGGGTGACGAAGGGCAGAGAGATACTGTTTTCTGGGCAGTTGGGTCGGGCTGTGTAGTGCCTGGAACATCAGCTCACTCAAGCTGATTCCCCCCCGCTGGCACAGCATGTGAGAGACAGGGCGGGAAAGAACGCAGGGGACCAGCAGGTCTCCTGAGCATCTGCGCCCTCACCTCGGGGCGGTTCCGCGGGGGTTCCAGCAGGGGGCGCCCCGAGCTCCGGGTCGAGTGTCACGGCGCGCCTCCAGCCGGCGCCTGGGACGGGGCTGGCCGCTCCGCCCCCTCGACTCCCCGGCGGCTCTGCGGGAGGACGTCGGGCGCCGGGAGAAGAACTGAACCGAGCACCGCGCACCCCGCTGCGCCCCGGTGTCCGTCCTGCCCGCCGCATGCAGCGTAGCCTCTCGCCGTGAGTAGCCCGGGCCACGGGGCTCGACAGCATCAGAGGCTGGGGTGGCGGGACATTGCCTGTCTGGGATATGGCCCTTCTACGGTTTGTGCGCTGTGGCGGCACCCGGAGGCCAGTCTGCACGCTGCTACCTCACCTCGGGGTGCCTCCTAAGCTTGGCACTCCGATCCCGGAGACCGGGTCGGGGGAGAGGGCACCTGGGCAGGAGAAGGGAAAGAGCCACTCATCAAGTTTGGCCCCCTCAAAGGGGACCAGTTCCGGATAGGAGAGAGACAAGCCCGGTCTCTGTGGGCTCACACCTCCTCCTCCTCCTCCCCCCCTCGGCCCAGGAGGTTGCTTCCTGCAAAATGAACCTCCAGTGTGGCCTAATGAGCTGTGGGCAGGTGGAGGGGACACTCCCTGGCGCCCTGTCCTCTAGCAGCTGGGGGCTGCTCTTTTGATTTCTGACATCGGTTCCCAACCACCTTGGCATCCTAGGGGAATTTTGTTGACTAAGAGAAGCTGGCACCTTAACTGCTTCAGGGTTAAGTTTAAAGCCTGTTTTCCTCCCAACCCATCCCCTGTTAAGTTTTTGGCATCGAAAGTGATGGCATTGATAGTCTAGTAGCTTCCTCAGAGTAGGGGTCAGGAATTATCTGCTGCCCCGGGGGCAAGTTTCCTGCTGGAGGAATAAAAGCCAGCACCCTGACCAACTCCCTAGAGCCTTCCAGTCTGTCAGATGGGGGGGGGGGCAATCCTGCTCCCCAAGGAAGCTGACCATTCATCAAAAGATGGAGTTTTTCTCGTGTCAACTCAGGGAGGTGGCTGACCTTCTCTGAGTTCCAACTTCTTTATCAGGGATTGTCCAAAGAGGTTCTGTGATGCTAGAGTCCCCTCCCTTCTGCTGGCAGCTTCCTCAGAGCCTGAGTCTGAGGATTCTTCATAGGTGTGTGTGTGTGTGTGTGTGTGTGTGTGTGTGTGTGTGTGTGTGTTCCAAAGAATCTGAGGAGTCTTCATAGGGGTGTGTGTGTGTGTGTTCCAAAGAGTCTGAGGAGTCTTCATAGGTGTGTGTGTGTGTGTGTGTGTGTGTGTGTGTGTGTGTGTGTGTGTATGTGTGTGTGTATGCCAAACCACTGCCTGCCCTGCCATAGCCTGGCTTCTCTTACTGGAATTGGGTGAGGTGGGGTGAGAAACTCAGAGAGTTAACATTGCAGGATGAGGTTGGACTATATGGGAAGGGAACGAAAGTGGGGTGGTGTTCCAGACCTGGGCACCTACTCCTACCTTGAAGTTGTCCCCCCAGAAGGCCACTGGCTTTCCAGTCCTTGGAGCCATCTTGAAGAAGTTGGGTGGCTATGGGAAGCTTGACAGCCTAGCTGTGTGATGGTGGGCAAGTCCCTTCCCCTGTCTGGACCTCAGATTCCTCCTTTTGTCAAACAAGCGAGTTAGACCAGACCCCAGTGGGTTCAGACTTTTGTTTTGAGGTGAGTTTTTACCCCAAACCCCAGTCCACAGCAAGGATAGTGTGGGAGTGCTCTGGCCCACTTCCTCATCCTGCTGACTTCTGAACTGGAAAGGTATCAGTGAGGTCCCTTTCTGTGGGGTCCTAGGAAGTCTGTGTTACCGCCTAGACTGTTGCTTGGTATTAGAGCCATGGGCAGGAAGGTGAATTCCCAAGGCTCCCTTGGGAGATATGTGGACACCCAGATGGGTGTCATCTTCGGAACGTCTTCGGAGCTGGTAGCCTGATTCTCTAGTCAAAAGTTACAGTCATATCTCTTGTCTGTAGTATGTAGTTTCAGCTTTTCAAAGCTGGTGGCTATAATTCTACCTTAGAGTTGCTGTACATGACTCTGAGAATTTACCAATTTAAGTAAAATGCAAATTGATTTTGTGGAGGTGTTTGTTAGGTAGGAGAGAGTGCCAGGCCACCACTACGTGTTTTACTTGACAGTGAAGTATCTGAGCTGTGGTCTTGAGAAAGGAGGCCGGGCACTAACTGCAAGTCAACCGTTTATAGAGTACCTGCTGTATATTCGCTACTACAAGGGGGCAGAGGTGAGAATGGTACAGCCTTTGCCTTCATGGGGCTCCCAAAGCATTCCACACGTACCATTGCGCTTACAAAGTAGATATTTACTAGGAGGCTGGAGAGATGGATGACTCAGTGGTTAAGAGCACTGGCTGCTTTTCCAGAGGACCTGGGTTCTGTTACCAGCACCCACAAGATGGCTCATAACCATCTTTAACTTCAGTTCAGAGGATCTGACGCCACCCTCTGGCCTCTTTGGGCACTACTATGTGGTGCATAGACATACATGCAGGCAAAGCAACCATACACATAAAGATAAATACATCTAAAAAATAAGTTTAATAGATAAAGAAGGTATTAGTTTACTCTCACCACCCCCGCAGGGTCTCTCATAGCCAATGCTGGTTTTGAACTCATTATGTAGCTGAGGTTGACCTTGAACTTCTGGTTCCTCTGCCTCCACCTCTAGAGTGCTGAGGTTTTAAGTATGAGCCACCATGCCTGGTTTACGGAGTGCTGAGGATCGCAGCTACAGCTGCTTTGTGTCTGTGACGCAAGCACTCTACCAATTGAACCATATCCCAGCGCTTTTATGTTCCCATTTCTTTTTCTTTTTGGAGACAGGGTCTTACCTTGTAGCCCACACTGGCTTGAAACTCAAGGTATCTCCTGAGTGCTGGGATTACAGGTGTGTGCCAGCCACATCCAGTGCATTTAGTGCTGGGGATGGAAGCCAGGCCTTCATACATGCTACGTACATACCCTGCTAACTGAGCTATATCCTAGTCCTGTGGAGACGTTTTCTCCAAATTGAATCAGACAGTATATAATCATTTTGTGGGCTCTGGTTTCCTTTGTTCTTCATGCTTGAGAGATTTGCCCATGTCATCGCACTTAGTGACTCCATTGTGTGTATATATCCAGTGGGCCTATCCATTCTTTTCTTGATGGTTCCAATTTTTAGTTGTTGCTAGTAGTTTAGTTGTTGACAAATGGGCCATACTGGAAAACAGCTGTACAGGTTTCTCACAGTATGTCCACAGAAACGGTTCCACAGGCCTCAGAGTGATTTTCCCCAGTGCGTATCTCCCCTGGCAGTGTCTGGGTGCTCTACACACTCGCCACCATCAGGGTTGACTAGGCCTGTTTCCATGGAAGTTAGCTTGAAGCTCAGAAAAGCTATCTTGTGCTCCATGAAGGTCACAGAGCTGGGGTTGGATCTAGGCTTTGTCTTTTTCCCAAATTTATTTTTATGTGTATGAGTGCTTTGCCTACATGTCATCTATGGGCCACATTTGTGCCTGGTGCTCATGGAGGCAAGAAGAGGGTGCCAATTCCCCTGAACCTGCAGTTACAGATGGTTGTGAGCCGCCATGTGGATGCTGGGAATTGAACCCAGGTCCCCTGCAAGTGCTCTTAACCACTGATCCATCTCCCCAATCCCTTTGCTTTCCTTTTTGAGACAGGCAGAGAGATTATGATCTAGAATGAGAAAATTATAACCTGATCCTATTAGGGGGATTTTTCTAGATTTTGAAGAAGGGAAGAACAGAGCCACAGAGCCTCACAGAGAAGGTGGCGCGTGGGCTACTATCCCCTGAGGGAATGGAGCAGCTATCAGATGGGCTTCCTATGGAAGGCGCACTCCTGGAGGTGTGACATGGCAGGGTGAACCGAGAAGGCGGGAAAGATTCACTGTGGCTGTAACACAGGCTCTGTGGCATGAGGGGTTGACCTGGGTCTGAATTTTCTTGCCCTCCACTGCACCCTGGTTCATTTTTCTGGGGGAACTTGGGGCTTCTGTGAATCCAGCTCAGCTCCTGATGGCAAATGGAGCTGGCCTCTCGCCACGGGAAGCTCATAGCTGTTCTGGGACCACGCTTCCCTGTGTTCCTGCCAACAGAACTTTGAGGGGTTTTCTGTGTTATCTGTCTGTGTGAGATTGATGCCCTCCCCTAAGAGCTGGATGGATGGGTTATTTGGAAGGAGTTGGTTTCAGGAGTCTTGCTTTAGGGACAGTGAGAGTGAAGACAGGTTCAGTGTCCGATTCCGGTGGAGTCAAACTTCGAGTCGACCACAAAACCTTTTCCTGAGAAGGGAGATGAATTGATTGACTTCATGCCATGGGAAACAGAAACACAGTGGCCTGGGACAATTTATGACAGTGAGACCATCCTCCGTATGTGTCCAGTATCTTATGTCTTTTTTGCGGTGGATCCACACAGTGGCATATGAAGTAGAAGCTAGGACTGATAGGGTGTCTCCATTTACAGATGAGGGACTGAGGATGAGAAAGGGTGCCAGTCTGCTGTTGGTGACAGGGATAATCCATGCTAACCTAGTCCTGTGCCTAGGCTTGCTCTTTTTAATATCTGTGCACACTCAGGCCCACCCTGGCTGTACAGTCAACATGAAGGAAGAGGATACATGAAGGGTCATGGGTGTCCACGGCAAATGGCCCTAAAAGTGAGACCTGGGAGCCAGGCCAGCTCTGTCTAGGGGTCTGAGGGATCTGTGTGTTTTGACAGAAAGGATGAAGGAGGGGGCATTTTGGTGATGGGGCTCTGGTTTGTGAGAAGGAGAAATGTATACACCCCCTGAGATCCAGAACAGACCCAGTCTCTTGATGTTGAGACCGGTCCTATGTGATGATCCCTCAGAGGACAGTCTTTCAGGATCGTGGCTTGAGTATAGTTGACATTTGATTGGCAGGTAGGAGAAAAGCTGCCCATGCTAGCCAAAATGGGCCGAGAGACCTTTGCTAAGGACCCTTGAATGATCCCATAGGCAGCTGGTCATATCTCTCTAAGGGGGCCCTGCTCTCAGGGTACTGTCTTTAGGTGAGCTCTTTGGGTAAGGGGATTGCAAGGGAAGATACATGCCCCACAGTGAGGGCCCCCCTGTGACTCAAACTGCCCTGTGTCTTTTGCTGAGGTGCCCTGTGTAGGTAGAGGTAGCTGTGTTCCATAGATGGAGAAACTGGGTTCCTCTGCCAAGTGATGAGGTCACAGAGCTAGATGTGGGTAGTACTGGAACCAGCACCTCAGGCTCCTGACTCCTGGTGCTCTTTTAATTTGTCACACCGTCCCCACCCATGTTCTCTGTAAGGTGATGAGTGAGCATTTACCAATCCGTTCAGACTCGCCATCGGGTGGCCCAGCCCCCAAGGGAGCTGAGGTCATGATAATCCCTTGTCTTTCCATAGCACTTAATCGTTCACCAAACAATTTCATGACGTGAGATTGATTTTTACAGTATTGACCCCAATTTACAGATGGGAAAGCTATGTGTCTGGTGACTTAAATAATTTACCCAGGCAAAACTGGGTCTTACATGCTGGGCATATATTCTACCTCTGAGCTGCATCCCTATATTTTGGCCTTTTAAAATATTATTTTATGTGTAGGAGTGTTCTACCTGCATGCTTATCTGCATATCACATGTGTAAATGGATTTTTCTTTGGGCCACCAGCTCACAAAACAAAACAAAACAAAAAAACAACCAAACAAACAAAAAAACCCACGGAGACTTATTATTAACTCAGCCTTAGCTTAGGCTTGTTCTTAACTAGTTCTTATAACTTAAATTAATTCATATTTTTAAATCTATATTCCTTTACGTGGTTCTGTTATCTTTACCTGTATTCCCCATCCTGCTTCCTCTCCATCTGCTGGTGACTCTGCCTTTCTCCTCCCAGAGCACTCTCTGTCCAGAAGTCCCACCTGTACCTCCTGCCTAGCTATTGACTATTTAGCTTTTTGTTAAACCAGTCATAATGACCCCTCTTCACACTGTGTAAAGGAATATTCCACAACACGCATGTGCACAGTGCTAGCTGACGCCAGAAGAGTGTTAGATCTCCAGAACTGGAGTTACTTATGATTGTGAGCCACTGTGGGGTGCTGGGAATTGAACCTGAGTCCTCTGGAAGAGCAGCAAGTGCTCTTAACCACTGACCAGCTCTTCCAGCCCAGCCCTGGGCTCTTTGAGACAAGGTTTCACTGTTGAGTCTAGGCTGGCCTTGAGTCCTCCATCCTCCGGCCTCTCAGTGCTGGGATCATAGACTCCTGGGTGCAGACAACTCTTTTCTCAGTAGAACAAGTAGTTGAAGTTCCTGTGGTTCTGTTTCTCGGTGAACTTCTTCAGACCGAGCTGAACGAGCAGGAAGGACTCTTTGTCTCTTTCCTTAACAAGCTGGAGACAGGTGTAGTGGTACATGCCTAAAATCTCAGCTCTGGGGAAGCTAGGGCAGGAGAGTGACTGCAAATTCAAGGCCAGCCAATGAGTTCTAGACCAGCACAGACTCCTAGCAAGACCCTGTCTCAAAAAACAAAAGACAGGGGGGAAAAGTTTAGAGGAATCAAATCATGGGTTTGGGGAGATGGCTCAGCAATTAGAACCCCTGCTCCTACTCTTCCAGGGGACCTGAGATCCCAGAACACATGGAGGGGCTCACAACTGCCGGTAACTCCAGCTGCAGGGCATCTGAGGCTCTCACCTGGCCTGCTTGGCACCTGTACTGGTGTGCACATAACCACCTATAAACACATACACGTGCACATAAATAAAAATACAATTTTAAGAGAGGAATAAAAACTATGTCTTAGTGTTACTGTTGCTGTGGTGAAACACTGTGACAAGAGCAATGTGGAGAGGAAAGCGTTTGTGTGGTTTACACTTCTACATCACTGTTCATCACTGAAGGAAGTCAGGGCAGGGACTCAAACAGGGCAGGAACCTGAGTGGCAGGAGCTGATGCAGAAGCCATGGAGGGGTGCTGCTTACTGGCTTGCTCACCATGGCTTGCTCAGCCTGCTTTCTTATAGAACCCAGGACCACCAGCCCAGAAATGGAAACACCCACAATGGGCTGGGCCCTCCCCCATCAATCCCTAATTAAGAAAAATGCCTTAGAGCCGGATCTTGTGGAGGCATTTTCTCATTTGAGGTTCCCTCCTCTCAGATAACTCTAGCTTGGGTCGTTGACACTATACATCATCAGCCACACATGAGGCGCTCACACAGACCAGTTCTTAAGGAATCAAGGCTGTGGGTAACTTAAACTCTTTTCTCGCTTGTAGTTGGTTGCTTTTCAAACCCAGACTTCTAGGCTTGTGCTAATTAGCATGGCCGTCTTAAGCTTAGGCTTCTTTCCATTTCAGGATTGTCTGGTCCAGGCCTCGATGAGGAGCCCAAACATGGAGACGTTCAAGCAGCAGAAGGTGGAGGATTTTTATGACATCGGAGAGGAGCTGGGGAGGTAAGAGATTGCGTGAGAGGCGGAGGGGTGTACGTGGACCCACTGACTGTTCTGTTGGTTGATTGGTGTTGTAAAGCTGGGCTTGTCACAGGGCTTTTGGGAAGCTTTCAAAAGAAGCCTGAGGTTCATTCATCCTCATGGGCGTCTCTGCAGATCTTGTCTCTCTGGAAAAGACGCCATGACGTCATGACGTCAGAAGCGGTGCACCGCTGGGGTCTGTGTTTTCGGAATACTCTGACAGCTATGGGAAGTCTTCATGAAATCTGTCGTCCCCCCCCAATAAAGCCCTCTCTCCAGGTTGGTTAGACATCTGACCTGTTGGTCTTTGTTTTTAGTGTCCCGTTGGGATTCTCCATGGTTCCCTAGGATTTTCTTTTTTAAGCAGGAGCCTGAACACTGTGTGTGTGTGTGTGTGTGTGTGTGTGTGTGTGTGTGTGTGTGTGTGTGTGAAGTAATCCTCCTGAAAAGGGATTTGTATTGAGTAACAGCCTTACCAGCTTCATCAGGAAGTTTCTGGGATCTGAGTTGCTGTGTTTGCTCAGCCCAGAGCAGGGCTATGCTAAACTTTCTCGTCTCAAAGTTACTATTTTGTGAGGGGAGAAATGAGATTTTCTGAAGCCTCCCCCTGGATTTCCATTTCTAAAAATGGCTGATATTTAGTGGTCACAAAACACCAATCCCAGAATCCTGGTCTCCAAACCATACAGGGGATGGCAGTTCCCTTCTCTCTGGTCCTACAGGTAGGAGACTGTGGGGCAGGGCTCGAGCGAGCTTCTCAAAGTTGCTGAGGGCAGCAAGCTTCACAGCCAGGGTTCTGAGCTGCTCAGTCTGTCCTGCACACTCGTCCCACTCTCTCCTGTGAGCAAGGCACTTTGCACACTCAAATGTTCCCCAAGGCACTCCACCTCAGCCCCTCACACACCCAGCAGAACAAAGCCATGGGGTGTTGAGGGTGCCCATGGAACCAGACAGGTAAAACAGGAAGCTTTTCTCCTTCTGTAGAACTGTTGAATTAGCACCAATTCTTCTATCCTTTGTTTTAAAGGCAAACAGAACAAAGCCAGGGAGCCTTCTCCAAGATGAGAGGCAGCGGGGGAGGGGGCGGGGTTACAGATCGGGGGTAACAGATGTGGCAGGCTGGTTGAGTAGGGAGCGAATGTCTGTCTGTAGACTTCAAGGACTCCTCAGCTTTCTGTTACTAGTCTTGAGCCTAGAAAAGGGTTTGAGAAGGATAGAGGGCAGAGGCTGTGGGGCCCTTGCTGGAGCCTGTCTCTGCAGGGAAAATCAGGGTCTCTCTGCCACAGGACCTTTTGCACTTCAACCCCACCCCCGACCTGGGAAACAGCATCTCCTGGCAGGGAGGGACCTGCTAGAGGTGTCTGAGTTGGTGTCCTTGCCTTAGCCCGTGTTCTGTCCCGTGGGTACAATGACAGCAAGGTATTAGGTGTCCCTCCTAGAGCTCCAGCCTGGCTAGAGGCATGCCTGATAACAAGGCCAGGGTGGGACTGGACTAGTGTCTGAGGGGCAGAGAACCTGAGAAGTTTCCTGAGCAAGGGCCCTGGAGAAGCGTGCAGAGGTTGTTCCTGGAGAATTTTTGTGTCATTCCCTCTTTGCCTTGGCTTCTCCACCACTTTGGACATGAGCTGTTAGATCCGGGAGGCGATCATGTTTTCCAGCCCTCCCTCGCTGCAAGTGTAAAGGCTGCACGTCCCTCGCCTGGGATCCTCCCTCCCCAAAGTGCTGGCTAGACAAAAAGGTTGGTAAGAGTCATCAGAGACCTGGGACCCGTGGAGTGCTCAAACATGCTAGGACTTGGCTGGAGCTTAGTTGAGCTAGAAGGCCATTAAAAGTCCTTCCTCGGGTTGGGGATTTAGCTCAGTGGTAGAGTGCTTGCCTAGCAAGCGCAAGGCCCTGGGTTCAGTCCTCAGCTAAAAAAAAAAAAAAAGAAAAAAAAAAAGGCCTTCCTTCTAGGATCCCCATTTGACTGTGGTTCAAGGTGGTAAGGGGTCCTGCAGGGGGCCATAGAATGGGCTAGAATTAGAGCTGCTTTCAGGTAACCACACAGTTTTTTTTTTTTGGGGGGGGGGTGGGATGTGCTGGAGGACCCAGCCCAGGGTGCTGTAGCCACTCACTGAGTGATGCTCTTAGCCCAGGACCACTCAGCTTACAGAAAGGTTGGTCCTACTCTCGCCACCTGATTCTCTTCACTTAACACGTTGAGGACCTACTGTGCACCGGGCCTTGCCTGAAGCAGTGGAAAGCAGAGCACGTGTCCTGTCTTCTTGCTGTCTGTGATTTATTGGTGTAGAGAGTCACTAACCAAGTGGATTACAGGGGTGAGTCATGGTCAGGTCAGATATGAAGGGGAAGGACAGAGTGCTTGGAGGGAGAAGAATGGGAGACATATTTAAAACGGGCTGCTGGGAAAGGCTGCTCTGGGCTCTGGCCCCAGTGCTGAGCACAGAGACTGGGCTGTGCACACAACTTCGGCTCCAGCCTGCTCTCAGCGCTGGAGGTTGTCTGCTGTTTCTAGAGTGTCTAGAGAAATGCCCGCTTATGTAGTTTGGCCTCTTCCAGCCTTCGTAACTACCAGTGAGGCAGAGCAGGGGCCTGGAGCAGGCCTCCTAAAGAGAATTCCATCCCATTCGTTATTTTGCAGATGAGGTTAAGACTGGTGGATTGTCCAAGATCACAGAGTGAATGTGTGCTGGAGCGAAGGTAGGGACTGGTCATCTAGTTTGGGGTCCCAGCCTTGAGGGAACATAAAGACCCCCCAGCACAAAACCATTTTCCCTTATTTGATGCTTCTGGGGAGTGAGAGAGAATATGCAGTAGGGTGGTTATTTTCTTTTCCTTTGTCTGTTTGACTTTGGGACCAATGTTAGCAACATAGTAAGATTCCTGTGTCTCAAAACTAAGAGCCAGGTGTATGGTGTACACCCTCATCTTGGTGCTTGGGAGGCAGTGGGAGGATCTCTGTGTGTTGGAAGCCAGCTGGTCAGTAACCTGGTAAGATCCTGTCTCAGAAAAAAAAATCCACATTAAATCATCAGCTATTTTTATTTCTGAGTCCTTTAATCTTGCCAAGGGTGTTTCTCGTGCTTTTACACACCCTCCTCCTGTGAGTCCACTTGTGCATGGAGTTCACATTCCTCCAAGTGGTACGGAGGCCCAGAAGGCAGAGGAGCAGGCAGCCCCGGGAGAGGCCAGGCATGAGATCAGGCCTATCTCACCTTGTTTTTTTCCGGACGCTTTGATGTCAGGCCCACCTCTCGTTTCCTATCTTAGGCATCAGACCACACTGAAGCTAAGGCCACAGGTCCCCCAAACTTCTGTGACTTGTTTTTGCCCTTGCTGGTCCCTTCACTCTTAAACATTATACTTTTAGGGGGCTGGATAGATGGCTCAGAGGTTAAGAGCACTGGCTGCTCTTCCAAAAGACCTGAGTTCAATTCCCAGCACCCACCTGGCAGCTCACAGTTGTCTCTAACTTCAGTTCCAGGGGATTTGATATTCTCTTCTGGCTTCCATGGCACCAGGCATGCATTCGGTGCACAGACATACATGCAGGCAAAACACCCACACATGAAAAAAAATTATACTTTTTTCTTTCTTTTTCTTTTTCTTTATTTTTATTTTTCTGAGACAGGGTTTCTCTGTGTAAGAGCCCTAGCTGTCCTGGAACTTGCTTTGTAAACCAGGCTGGCCTCCCAGAGGCCACAGAGATATGACTGCCTCTGCCTCCGGAGTGCTGGGATTAAAGGTGTGTGCCACTATACCGGGCTACTTTTTTCTTAAGATCTAAATCAATTGCTGTCTCCCCAACAGCCTACTATAACCCACCCAATTCCATCCCACACTCTTCCTAAAGATCCAATTAGCTTTTATTCTGTACCTCCACATCTATTACATCAAACTTCATAATACACAAAAGTGTTTCCCCATTGGACTGAAGGTCTTCCACCTGCCACCTGGGCTTCTGTTCATTTCAGCGTTTATCCAGTAGTCTCCACCCCACGCTGTAGTATCCACCCCTGTCCTACACTTGATAAGTTCTCAGCACTCATAGACACCTGTAATTAAGCACAAGGCTATCTGGAAGCTCCTTAGAGTTAAACATGACGTGCACAGCCTCAGTCACACCCTTGCTCTCTCTCACAAACCCTGGAATTCAGCTAGAGTGGAAAACACAACGCAAAAGCACTTCCCTCCACAGGACACTCACCATCAATAGTTTGGTTGAAAAAAATTACACATTTATTTTTATGTGTGTGAGATTGTGGGTATGTGTACATGAGTACAGGTGCCCTGGAGACTAGAGTCCCCTGGAGCTGGAGTTACAAGAGGTTGTGAGCTGATCAACATGAGTACTGGGTACTGAACTCAGGTCCTGTGCAGCAGTAGTAGATTGTAATCCGAAGCCATCTCTCCATTTAATTCTTTTAATTACTCACTTACATTTTTTTCTGTGTATGTGTACATACATAGGAAGACAGCGGGAGGTGGTTTTCTCCTTCCATTATGTGGTGGATCCTGGAGTTTGAACTTAGGTCGTCAGCCTAGGCAGCAGGTGGCTTTTTCCACTGAGCGATCTTGGCAGCCCCTGTATTTACTTCTGACACCATCATGTGATGCAGATCCTGTCCCCATCCTGCAGATGAAGAAGCTCAGCCTCCAAAGCATTGAGTAACTACCTCAGGCAACAGAACTGTGGGACCAAGAAGTCAAGTGGGAAATTCCACTGTGACACAGCAAGCCTCAGAGAAAGTCGGGGCTGAAAACCAGGGACTTTCTCTAGGCAGAGAGTCCTGTCCCTCATTCTGATCTGGCGTTATTTATTTATTTATTTATTTATTTATTTATTTATTTTAACATATTTCCTGCCTCTGAGAACGTGAAGTGGCCTCATGTCAGGGATCTGTCCTTGTCAGCCTGCTCAGAGTCCACGCTGTCCTTGCAGAACAATGCAAGTGGCCTCAACATCCCCATTTAACAGTTGAGTTAAACAAGAGAATGAATATATATTCATGGTCACAGTCTGAGAAGGACCACCAGGACTCTGTTCTAGGACTGTCACACTGGAAAGCTCATGTTCTTTTTAGATTTATTTATTTTATTTATGCGTGTGAGTGGACACCTATGCCTATCTATGTATACTGTGTGTGTGCCTGGTGCCCCTTGGAGGTTAGAAGAGGGGGTTGTTTCCCTCTGTCACTGGAGTTAAGGGTGGTTGTGAGCTACCATGTGGGTGCTGGGAGCTGAACCTGGGACCTTGCAAGAGAAAAAAAAGTGTCCCTAACTGCTGAGCCGTGTCTCTAGCTCCCTGACTCCATAATTTAATCAGAATTGGTCCAGGATATTCTTAGAGGTCATCTATTCTGGTAGATGCCAGGGCTCAGGGTGGTGAGGGTAAAGGTTGTTAGGAGACTTGCTGAGGGCCAAGAAGGGCGGAGTGGCAGGGCAAATGTATCTTGCATAAGGCAGGAGTGAGGAGCACACCAGACCACAAGTTCCCTTGGCGAGAGTCTATTCTGCAGCTTTCACGGTGGTTGTTGTTTGAAACAATTTGAGTCTTTTAGCCACACAACTGTGGCCCAGTTTAGGATGGAAAAGTGATCAAAAGCAGGAGAGGTGGATGGAAGGGAGCCAGCAGCAACCCCCTGGATACTGAGGAGGAGCATGACATATTTCCACCTGTCTCTGGTCCTGCCGTCACCATAGTAGGCTATGATGGGGGCTTGCCTGTGCCAGGGGTCTCTTGGAGCTCTTGGCCTATGCATCAAATCAAGGTCAGGACCTTCTGAAGGTTGGAGACCATTGTGAGCCAGATGGATGTGAAATGGCACAGTAGAGTGGAGCGGCTTCTCGCCACCCATGTTGTGGGTCTGAGCTTCCTGGGCCTAGTATAGAATAGATATGTTTGGTGTTAGCATCAAGGAAGCCTTCTGGGCTAGAGCTGCGCCCTAGACTGTAAGCCAGTGGCTTCTATAAGGTGTGTGTGTGTGTGTGTGTGTGTGTGTGTGTGTGTGTGTGTGTAGATGCATGGGTTCCCATCTCTGCTTTAGGTGACATCTTAGGTACCTGTTCCTATTGGACATCGTCATAGCACAGGAGAGCCCGGGCTCAGTTCTTGCCCATAGAGCTTAAGGCTCCACTTGGGTCTAGGGGTACTCTCAAATGAAATGAGCACATGGACTAGATCCTGTGCTAATGGAGGGCCCCCAAAACCTAGGAGTTCAGAGGAAGAAGCTACCACTTTGGGAGGGACACCTTTCCATGATTGAGTCTCACTGTGGTAAGTGAAGGGATCCTTAAAGTGAGGACTCTGTCAGGACTCGGGGGGGGGGGGGGGGGGGGGGGCGGGGGAGCGGGGGGGGGCGGGGGGGCCGGGCTTGGGTAAAAAAGCAAAAAAGTGTGAAGGGCCAGAGCTGCCTGCAGAGAGCCCTGGATGACAGAAATGGGGGGGGGGGAGGCCTGTTCATCACCCATTGTGAGGAAAACAAAGCACAAAGCCACTCAAACAAAGTGGCTGCAGGGAGCCCCAGCCCCGGCTGCGGTCAGAGGGAAGCTCAGCATCCATGCAAATTGTTCGTCCCGATGGGCGGGTCTCACGGAGCCCAGTTTGCATTGTGTGAACCTAGGAGCTTCTCCTGAGGGGTCATGGACGCCATCATCATCTACCCAGGACTTATGGATGCACTTTATTTCCTATTCATTGATTGTCAGCATATAATTTTGTGTGTGTATGTGTGTGTATGTTTTACTTATTAAAAAAGGTTATACCGGCCGGGCGGTGGTGGCGCACGCCTTTAATCCCAGCACTCGGGAGGCAGAGCCAGGCGGATCTCTGTGAGTTCGAGGCCAGCCTGGACTACCAAGTGAGTTCCAGGAAAGGCGCAAAGCTACACAGAGAAACCCTGTCTCGAAAAACCAAAAAAAAAAAAAAAAAAAAAAAAAAAAAGGTTATACCTTTTCGTGCACCCAGAGTTCATATACTAAATTTTCAAATGAAATAGAAAAAAACTGTAAAAATAATGGACTCCTGTGAACTTTCACCTAAGATATCCCCCAAAATTAAAAGACTGATTTATGTGTGTGTGTGTGTGTGTCTGTGGAGACCAGAAGAAGGCATCAGATCTCCTGGAACTGGAGTTACAGGCAGTTGTGAGCTTGCTGCCTGTTGTATATGCTGGGAATCAAACTCTGGCCTTCTGCAAGACCAGTAAGTGCTCTTAACTGCTGAGATATCTCTCCAGCTCCTATCTCAATTTTCTGTTGTTGTTGCTGTTTTTTTTTTTTTCTGAGACAGGGTTTTTCTGTGTAGCCTTGGCTGTCCTGAAACTCACTCTGTAGACCAGGCTGGCCTCTGACTCAGAGATCCTCCTGCCTCTGCCTCCCGAGTGCTGGGATTAAAGGGGTGCACCATCATTGCTGGGCTTCTACCTCAATTTTTAGAAGCTTTTTGTATTTTGGTTACATTTGTTTACTTATTTGTGCACGTGTGTGTTGGAGAGGAGGATGTGCTCACACCACCGTGTGTGCATGTGTGGAAGTCAGAGGAAAGCTTGTGGAAGTCATCTCTTTCCTTCTACCATGTGGGTCTCGGGGACTGAACTCTGCTCATCAGAGTTTATCAGGTGGTAAGAGCCTTGATACGCTGAGCCATCTTGCTGACCCTAGATATCCCAACTTTTAACATTTTCATCACCCCCTCCTTTTTCCCTTCTCTCCCTGCCTTCTTTCTTTTTTCCAGAGTCTATGGGTGTATACATTTCTGTCCATCATTGTTTTTGAGCCATTTGAGAGGGGTTTCTGACATAATGCCTCTCTGTCCCGTGATACTTCATCATGCATTTCCCAAGGACATCGACATTCTCTTTCATGAGTCACCAGAGCATTTAATACTGTCAGCAGTTAATTTTATCCTAATTATATATATCATCATTTCTATTTGTGTTTTTTGTTTTTGTAGGGATGTTGATAGAGTACCTCACTATGTAGCCTAGGCTAGCCTATGATTTGCTGTATAACTCAGGCTGGTCTCAAACTGGCAATCAATCCTGCCTCTGTCTTCTGGGTGCCGGGATTACAGGCACATGTCGCTGTGCCTGACCCTCCCACTAGCGGGCTTTCTGTTTTTCTCCCCCTTGATATAGAATCTCAGATATCCCAGGCTAGCCTTGAACTTACTATTGTAGCTGAGGATGACTGACTTTCTGATCTTTGTGCCTCTATTGCTTCCTAAGTGGTGGGATTACAAGATGTGGTGCGGGGGATGGAACCCTGGACTTTGTGCATGCTAGGCAAGCACTCGACCAACTGAGGGCCCTGTCACCCCTGTTAGTGTTCCTTGTTGTTTTCCTCCCTACTTTAGAAGACCCAGTACAGGATGGTGTGTGGCACCTCACGGTCACTGCCCCCTAGTCATCTTTACTCTCCAGCAGTTCCTGATATGTTGTTTGCCTTGTGTGACACTGGTATTTTTAAATACTGGCCTTTAAAAAATTAAGTATAGATCAGTTCACTTCATGTTATTTTCCTATATAAACATTCTCAATGAACGTGTCTGTTTTTTTTTAATGCTAAAAATGGGAGTGTTTCTGTGAACTCACTTGTTTAGTGTCCTCTCTTGGCATTGTTTCTGTTGGGTGTGTGCCCAGAGGTGGCATACCAAGGCAAGAGTTATGCCTGACTTGCTTAAAGGCTAAAAGGAGAAATACTGAGGAGAGTGCAATGTCTCACATCTCCTTGTGGCTTTGCCAACACTCACACATTGGTGTGTGTGTGTGTGTGTGTGTGTGTGTGTGTAATAGTAAAAGAGTTTTGTGAAGGTATGCTAAGATTTTTCCACTGGAAATGTCAAGTAGTTAAAGTCCTGTTTACTTCCCCTTAATCTTAAACTTTATTGTCTTTGTTTCTTTACTCCCCCCCCCCCCGAGTGTTTCTGTTTCATTTCGTTACGTTTGCACGAATAATGTGAAATTCTAGCCATAGTAAGGTAGGTAGGGCACATGCTATCATCCTGTTTCACACTGATAAAAGCAGGGCACCCACCGGCTGGCTGGCGAGGACTAGGGACAGCTCCCGGCATAGATGAGAGGTGGTCCTTGGGAGCCCAGGGCGCTGGCTCACTTGCTCACTCGCTCTGCTTCTTTGCCTCTGCTTGTATGAGCAGCTAGGACAGAGTGCCATTGGGAGGGTGGGTGCTTGAGGTAGGGGTGCTTCTGAGAGGAAACCGGGAGAAGCTCTTATTCTCCCCCTGCTGGGAAACCAGAGTGGGGCCCCTGAGGCTCCCCGTCCACTCACCTGCAGCGAGTCACCCAGGCTTCTAAAGGAGAAGCAGTGCAGGTGGGAGGTCCTGCCAGGCCCCGCAGCATCCAGGGCCTTCCAGACAGGGACAGCCACAGCCTTCTGCCTCTTTACATTACCCAGCCCCGGTGTCAACGTGGATAGCCTCTCAAACCTAAGCGCTTTGTTCCACGCTGTCTAGTCCAGGGGACAGAAAACTACAGCCCTGCTTGAAAAATCTGAATGGACCTCTGTGAGACAGGCCTGGAGCTGGGTTTTTTGTTTTTTTTTTTTTTAATTTTAATATAATTATTTTTGTGTTTGACTAAGTCTTTCACTTTATAACTCTGGCTATAGACCAGGCCAGCCTAGAACTCACAGAGGTCTCCCTGCCTCTGCCTTGTGTACGCTGGGTGTGCGCCACCATGCCCAGCTAGCATAGGTTTTTACAAGTGAACTGTTCCAGTGGGTTTGATGGTGGGGAACTCCAACCTAGAACCTTAAGCGAGAAAAATGTTACCTGTATTCCCACTTCCATCTGGGGACCAATATTCTTTAAAAAGTCCTTAGTTACTTAGTATATGTCAAATTACAATCACTTAAAAACTTACAGAAATTTTGCTTTCTTCCGTGTTATATAATAAATAGCCAGATAATCATGTGGATCTTGCCTTTTGGTCCCCAGGGCCTCAAATATTTACCATTTGGCCCTTTGCTGAGAAAAATACGCCTGCTCCTGTTCCCCTTCAAGAGCGCTGACTGTTTACACAGCAGAATTCGTTAAAGTGGACAGCCAAGGAGGGGAAGGAACTGGGGTACAAACAGGTCTCAGTGAAAGGGGAAGGGGAAGAGGGGTGAGCAGAGGCCCCCGGGTCTGCTCTGCTGTCTCTCTCAGTGCCCACACAGGGCCCCCGGGCGGTCAGGGCTCGGAGAAGCCTCCTTTCAGAACAGCCTGTACTCCCAGGTGAACCCTGCTGTTCTCAGAGAGTGACTGAGACGGGAAGAAGGGAAGGGCTTTGAGCACCAGGAACTGTCCTCTCTAGACCTCACTCTGCACTAGGCCTAGGGCCCCACGGCCTGCCTCAATCCGGCAGCCCTCTGGGGTGCTCTGAGTTCTTCCTTTTTTTTTTTTTTTTGTTGTTTTGTTTTGTTTTGTTTTGTTTTTGAGACAGGGTCTCTCTGTGTAGCTTTGCGCCTTTCCTGGGACTCACTTGGTAGCCCAGGCTGGCCTCGAACTCACAGAGATCCGCCTGGCTCTGCCTCCCGAGTGCTGGGATTAAAGGCGTGCACCACCACCGCCCGGCGAGTTCTTCCGTTTTTATAGTTGAGAAACAGACTTCGAGAACTTAACCAGCTAGCCACCAGGAGTCAGAGCTGGGATTTGCCGATGATCCTGATTCTGGTCCCGTGCTCCCTTTAAGGTACCAAGTTGCCTAGCATTTTCTTCCCTCCAGAGAGCAAGGAAGAAGATGGATCAGTGCCTTTGGTAGGTTACTGGGTATCTGCTGAGAGTTCCCATGGCTGAGATAGCTTCTTGTCATACCCCTAACCTGAGGCTCTGGTACCCTGATCTGGAGTTCTGAGCTGCTGAACTCTAGTAGGCTGGGCACAGGGTCTGGAGTGGACAAAGTGACCTTCTGTCTTTAGGTCATTTATGCTTAGCATGTTGGGGTGAGTGCAGGCGGAGAGGAGACCATGATCAGTGTGGTTCTGGGTAGTGTGGCATTCCTACCACCTTGGAGGTGCCTGGGCCGAGAGAACTGGGGCACCGGGTGAGAGCCGCAGGGACCCAAGCTGGAGGACAGCCCAGGGCCAGAGCCCAAAGGGCCCATCCTAACAGCACTACTCTTGAGCTCTGGAGTCACCAAGTCCACATATGATCCCGGCTCAGCCATTGTGAACTGTTGGATGGGAGCAGCTTGGCTCTCTTATAGGCTGTGTTTATTTGTCCTGAGATGGTCGTTAATTCACAGGGCTGTTAAAACACCACATGTACAATATGAGTCCTCCATATTTTCCATCTTTTTGAGATCCCCATCCTTTAACATCCAGTGTCCAAATCAAAAGGAACATTCCTGGACCACTGGCACATGCCTTTAATCCCACCAGTTGGGAGGCAGGGGCAGGCAATTCTCTTGAGTTTGAGGCCAGCCTGCTTTACGTGGTGAGTTTCAAGCCAGCCAGGGCTACATAGTGAGACCCCCATAAATAAAGGCGGGTGCAGTGTGTGTGTGTGCGTGTGTGTGCTTGCATGTGTGTGCGTGCATGTGCAGCAGTTAAGAGTACTGTTACTCTGGATTTGAGTCCTAGTACCCACACAGTGACTTACAACTAACTGCCTTTAACTCTAGTTCCAAGGGGTCAGACACCTCCTTCTGGCTTCCACATGTATCAGGCATGCACATGGTGCACACATATGCATGCAGGCATTCATATATATACATACAATTAAAAATAAATTTTTTTTTTTTTTTTTTAAAGAGCATCTCATCCCATGGCACCAGGAAGTCCTGTTGCCTGACCCAGCCCTTCCAAGGCCCCCAGGGAGTACTTCTTCCTCCACAGTCATGCTCTCAGAGCTGGAGGGACCACCTTCTTGGAGACAAGGCTACCCATTCTCTGTGACCTAACTCAGGCAGGGAACAAGGCTCAAATTTGAATCTGCTCTTCATCTCTGAGATAGCTGCAGGGCCAACTGAGTTTCATGCTGTGATTAGAGGTACTGAGAGGAATTTCTTCACAGACAAGAAAATGGCTGCAGATGGGTAACAGACACCTCTGCTCATGTGACTGTGTCTGCTGCCATGATGCTGCAAGTATCTTTTGTACTTACCACCCAAGGGAGACAGATGGTCCTTCCCTTCACATTTAGGCAATTGAACTCTGTTACCAATCTCTCCATGACGGACACTGGATTTTTTTTTTCTTTTTTTGAAAAAGAGTTTCTCTGTATAGTCTTGGCTATCCTGGAAACTCATTCTGTAGCCCAGGCTGGCCTCAAACTCAGAGATCTGCCTGCCTCTGCCTCCTGAGTGCTGGGATTAAAGGCGTGCGCCGCCGCCGCCGCCGCCGCCGCCGCCGCCGCCGCCACCACCACCACCTGACTAGATCTTTTCTTTTTGAGGCAGGGTCTCACAGTATATATAGCCCAGGCTGGCCTTAAGTTCGTGATTCTCCTGCCTGTGTCTCCTGCAAACTGAGATTACAGGCATAGGCCACCATACCCAGTGACTTCTTTTGTAGATTCAAAGGTACTTTGAAATTTTTCCCTAAAAGAAAGTCAGTTCTCAGGCTAAGGAGATAGTGCAGTCAGGCCAGTACTTGCCATGAAGGTGGATGGATGGCCCCTGAGGAACACAGCTCAGTATTGACTTCTGACCCTCTGTCTCTGTCTCTGTCTCTCTGTCTCTGTCTCTGTCTCTGTTTCTCTGTCTCTGTCTCTCTGTCTCTGTCTCTCTCTCTCTGTCTCTCTGTCTGTCTCTCTCTCTCTCCCTCTCCCCCCCACCACCACCCATAATAACAACAAAACCAAACAGAACAGCTAACTCTGATCCCAAACAATGGCATCCTGTGCCTCCGTGAGCAGGTGATAGATAGTTGCTTTGAGGAGCTTTCAAAGCAGCACCCTTTCCTGTTCCTGCCTCAGATTTAAAGGGCGTAGCTTGGTAGGTGTGAAACGCTCAGCAAGTGGCCACAGATACCAACACCTTTGTCCTGTGAAGGTAGCCAAGTCCTTTGAAGAGCTGGACTGAGCCGTGTTTTCTTCTCTTGCTGCCTGTGTTCTTGATTTTCCCTATGTGGGGCTAGTGGACAGTAGGAAGTCATTGTGCCCATCTGACCGATAAGGAAGCAGAGGCACAACGACTCAGTCTCTGCCCTGGAGAGCAGAGAGGTCGGATGGAGTGGAGATAAGGCTACATGCCAACAGAAGCTCATGAACGCAAATCTGAAATGATTCCTGGAGAAAAGAGGTTTCAAAGCCCATCTCCAGCTGGGGAGCTGGCTCAGCCGGTAAGAGCACTGCCTGCTCTTACACTAAGTGGACCTGGTTCGATTCCTAGTACCCACATGGTGGCCCACAACTGTCTGTAATCCAGTTCCAGGGGATCTGATACCCTGTTCTGGCCACCAAAGGCACAGCTGAACCACAGAGATGTCAAACAAAGACACATGCAAGGGTTCAGATTTAGAAGTCTGGGACAGTGCCCACCCCTGTGTAGAATATATAATTGGATCTAAAAATCACTTCTCCAGATGGTCTTTGAGACACACAGTAGGCTCTCTGGGATGTTATTCCTTTTTTTTTTCTTTTTCTTCTTCTTCTTCTTTTTTTTTTTCCCCTCCTCTGAGACAGGATTTCTCTGTGGAGCCCTGGCTGTCCTGGAACACTCTCTGTAGGCCAGGCTGGTCTCGAACTCAGAGATCCACCGCCTCTGCCTTCAAGTGCTGGGATTAAAGGCGTGCGTTACTATCGCCCAGCTGGTTTATACCTTTCTTTCCTTCGTTAAAGAAATTCCTTTGTCGTCTGTCTTGGCTATGTTAATTTTCTCACAATGGATACCTCCTAGGCACTCTTCTCTCCCACTGTGTGTGTGTATGTATGTGTGCATGTGTGTGTATATGTGTATGTATGTGTGTGTTCATGCACATATGTATGTATGTGTGTATGGTTGTGTGCATGTGTGTGTATATGTGTATATGTTCATGTGCATGTGTATGTATGTGTATATGGTTGTGTGCATGTGTGTGTATATGTGTGTGTGTATGTTCATGTGCATGTGTATGTATGTGTATATGGTTGTGTGCATGTGTGTATATATGTGTATGTGTGTGTATGTTCATGTGCATGTGTATGTATGTGTATATGGTTGTGTGCATGTGTGTGTATATGTGTGTGTGTGTATGTTCATGTGCATGTGTATGTATGTGTATATGGTTGTGTGCATGTGTGTGTATATGTGTATGCATGTGTGTGTATATGTGTATGTGTGTGTATGTTCATGTGCATGTGTATGTATGTGTATATGGTTGTGTGCATGTGTGTGTATATGTGTGTGTGTGTATGTTCATGTGCATGTGTATGTATGTGTATATGGTTGTGTGCATGTGTGTGTATATGTGTATGTGTGTGTATGTTCATGTGCATGTGTATGTATGTGTATATGGTTGTGTGCATGTGTGTGTATCTGTGCATGCACACATGAGCGTGTGGAGGTCAGAGGATAACCTCTGCTGTTGCTTCTCACCCTCTGCCTCGTTTGAGAGGTGGTGCTGTGTGCTGCTGTGCTCACTGGTCTAGATGATGCATGAGCCTCTGGGGGATTCTCCTGTCTCTACTTCCTGTCTTGCCGTAGGTATGCTGGGGTTGCAGACACGCCCTAATGTATAGATTCTGATGATCAGAACTCAGGTCTTGCCTTGGCTAGCAAGTGCTTTTACCAAGTGAGCCATTTCCCCAGCCTAACCTAAAGCTTCGACAAAAATAACCACTGACGGGAGGAAGAACTTTGACTGTCTAATTGTCCACAATTGCAGGGCTGCTCCTCCGTGTCTCTGTAAGACAGCCTAATGCCCAGCCCCGTCAAGACTTGCTGACCCGCGTTGATTTTGACTAGGGTGTTGATAGCTAGCCTTGTAAAACTGCGTCAGCCCCAAGGCCCGTGTCTCTCCTCTTTGCTCCTTTCAGCTGCCACCTCAGTTTCCTCTTTGGAGAGCAGGTGCCTCAGTTGCATCTTCTTGTACAACATCTGAAACGGAGCCAGGAGAAGTGGCTGCTAGGCTGAAGGAGGTGACAGGCAGCCCATCACCTCACCCTCTCACCATCCAGATCTAATAGTTCCTCTCACTCCAGCTGCTCTGCCTGAGGCTTTTTTTTTTTCTCTTGGTTTTTCGAGACAGGGTTTCTCTGTGTAGTTTTGGTGCTTGTCCTGGATCTCGCTCTGTAGACCAGGCTGGCCTTGAACTCACAGGGATCCACCTGCCTCTACCTTCCAAGTGCTGGGATTAAAGGCATGTGCCACTGTCACCCGGCCTGCCCGAGGCTTTTAATGAATTGTTCTTTTTCTCCTGGTCCTCTGATCTTATTCCTCCTCTTATCTTCTTTCTAATTCCTCTCAGCCCTTAGATCCTGTAGAAATCCATCCTTTCCCTCGGAGACCTTCCCATGGGCTCCTCTTACCGGCCCCATTCACAGCTCTTAGAGTTTGTGTTTCATACATCACTGCTGTAAGCAGCATGTTTTCTGTGGTGCAGGCTTCATTCCAAGTCAGACTGTGAGCCCTTTGAAGACAGGGCCAAGTGTTAGTTTTCTTAGTGTCCTTGGTACTTCTAGTAGGTAGCTGGATCTGTCTACAGTGGGTGTTCAATACACATGGGCTGGCATAGTGACAGGCTGTGTCTAGCCACTGCTGAGCTCCTAAGGGCTATGAATTTGTGTCTGTACCAAGGAGAAGGTAGAGATGCATCCTGAGTGGCATTTCATCAAGGCCTTGTTCTACAGTCTTTATTGTTTTCTTGTCTGGAGGGGACAGAGCCAAGGAACAAGCATGTGACACTGTTTGACATCCCAGTGGCCTCTTAGAATATTTACTTGTGCACATTGTAGTGTCCCAGGGTCATCCCGCATTGCAACATCTTTTTGCACTGGTGTGGACCTGGTGACTCTTGTCCTGGCTTGTTTCTTTAACCCTAGTGGGAGCCATGTTCTTTGGACCCAACTGGAAGTACCTTCTCTCAGGGAGATACTAGGGACCTCCCCTTGTTGGCAGGGCCTGCTCTCTTTCATCTCAATAGGAAGATGAAGAGAAATCCTATTGCTATAGAAACTCCAGATTGGGGTTTTGGCTTTCTCGGGGTCATCCAAGGATTAGAAGAATAGAAAGAGTCAGCTGTAGCCTCTGGGCCATCAGCCACAGACTTGGGATGAAGAACTTGGTTCAGGTACCAGTTTACACTTCTTCTTTGGGTCCTATGTCATTCGGTGGCAGAGGTAGGATCTAAACACAAGTCTCCTCACTCAAGGTTCCTGTTTCCACTACTTCGCCTCTTCACAGAAACATTATGCGTATTTGATGTCAAAAAAAGTCACCTTTCCTTTTCCTTTTAACGGTTCCTTTTGCTTCCCAAGGCATCTTTGAGAAAAGGACTTTATTCCAGAGCCCTCTTGATGGAGGACTCCCCCAAACCATCCTCCTCCTGCTTTTCCTTTTTATAGGTATTTCCCTCTAGTCCGTGGACTTCCTTGGATTAGCCAATGGATGTATCTCTTGGCAGTCTTTCAGGAGAGATGGGCAGACTGGTGTTGCCTTGGGGAGGCATTGTTCCATCATTAGGGCATAATACAAATATGAGTGATGGGCTGGCTAGGTGGCACAGTGGTTAAAGGCCCTTACTGTTGATCCTGACAACCTGAGTTCAGTCCTCAGGACCCATGTGGTGGAAGGAGAGAACCAACTCCTGGAAGTTAGCTTCCGACTTCAACGTGTATGCCGTGAGATGTGTAAAACCACACACAATAAATGAATACATGTAAAAAACTAAAAAATTATGATTTAACGTCAGCAAGAGAACTGAGGGTGCCATGGTTATCACCTTAGTCAGTATTGCAAGAGACCAGGCCACGCTGCGAAGACCCTCGAGAGAAATGGATTCTCTCCGAGAACTTGGCCTAATTTCTGGCTCTAATGAGTTTTATTCCTCTACCTTCTCAGCTATCTCCCCGTGTTGATGTGTTCAATGAAATAAGACAATAGAGAGCATTAACACGGGAGCAGAAGAGTCCTGGCTTTGGCTCTGGGCTGTATGTGCATAGGCAGGCCCTTTTCCTTCATGGAGTCTCTCTGTCTCTTTCTCTCTCTGTCTCTGTCTCTCTCTGTCTCTGTCTCTCTCTGTCTCTGTCTCTCTCTCTCTCTCTCTTTCTGTCTCTGTCTCTCTCCAAGATCTTACTCTGTAGACCATAGTGGCCTTGAACTCACGCCGGCCCACCACCTGCCTCTGCCTCCTGAGTGCACTATCAAACTTGGTTAGTCTCTCCATCTTTGATGTGCTCCCCATCACTCCTCTCACATCCTGCTCGTGTGAAGCATCCTTGCTGGCCAGCAGCCACCTGCTCAGAGAAGGCCTGATTCACTCCCCCTGGTGCTGTGGCCTGTGGTACAGTAAAGCCTGCGGGTGCCACCGAGACTGCTGCGGCTGCTGTGATTAGACAAGGTGACTTGGCCCCATGTCTGTGACCAGTGCCTGTTTTAGCAACGTGGTAAATATTGACTCTGCGGTGTGACTGTGGAAAGGAGAGATGACGGCATTAACTCATTCAGAGAGGAGAAGCTCACCCACCCTGATAACGTAAGATGGAGTTACGCAACGGGGAGGTGACCCTCCCCAACAAATAAGTTGTTTAGGAGTGGAGAGCATGGAAGAGAACAAGAAAGCCTTCCATGCACAATCGATGGTTGGAAAGCTCTCTGACCCATTTGTCAGTTTTAAAACGAATGTCACATAGAAAAACAATATAAGCCAGGCAGTGGTGGCGCACGCCTTTAATCTCAGCACTCGGGAGGCAGAGGCAGGTGGATTTTTGAGTTCAAGGCCAGCCTGGTCTACAGAGTGAGTTCCAGGACAGTCAGGGCTACACAGAGAAACTCTGTCTTGAAAAACCAAATAAATAAATAAATAAATAAATAAATAAATAAATAAATAAATAGGTAGGTAGGTAGGTAGGTAGGTAGATAGCGTTTTTTCTCCCTAAGAGACTGAAGGTGCTTTCGGAGTCATCCAGGTACCTTTGCATCTTGCACAGTGGCGCAGCAGCTGTCAAAAACAAAGTCTGTGTAACAGAACCCGATCGCAGTGTGTTTACCTGCTGCTCTGTAACCATCAAAGTGGAATGTGGTGGGGAGAAGAATTCCAACCACGTCAGGTTTCAGGACCGCATTTTCTATGTCAATAGTCATTCAGTTGCTTTGAGTACTTCCTGGTTGCCAGGCCTCTCCCTCCACCAGGGCATGGGGCTGGGCAGAGCTGGGGACAGGGCACACTTGGGAGCTAGAGGTGAGAGGAGCCAGATTTGGAGGAGGGCCCAGGACATAGAAACTGATGCACTGGGGTGCAGGTTAGGCTGGGGTAACATTAGAATAATTCTCATTAACTAGGCACTAGCATTATTCCAGGAGCCTTGTGTGCTATTACTAACCCCACAGAAATTTTGTAGGATAGGTGTTAATCCCACAGGTCGATAATAAGACCATACTACAATTTAAAAACCAAATTTGAAGCAAGCTTTAATTAAATACTGGCCAGGTAGATGGGCTCTAGCCAGGTCCGTCCCTGGGTTTCCAAAAGATGACCCCAAGTTACTGATTGCAACAGCTTAACTATTTCCCATCAGGTCCAATCAAGGGCCAAGAGTATACATCCTGACTTACCTCCAGCCTACATCCAATCACGGGAAAGCATACATCCTGATGTATTTCCTGCCTGTGAACCTCCTGCCCACATGTGATCAAGCACATTCGATGCAGATGGGTCAAACAAACTGTTTCAGCAAGTGAAAACATGTGGCTTGTTATCTCCCATAAACAGTAGCCTCCAGCATTTCAGGCACTATCTGTCCTTGGGCAAGGGGCTTGCACGTCAGAGGCATTTTTGTTTTATGGATCTCTAAGGCATAGTAATTAAAACTTAAAGTGTAACTTTGGCTCTCACATAGGCTCAGGCTACCTTCTAGGAAGGAGGGAACCTGGGCCAGGCAGTCAGTTCTGGTCAGAACTGGTCAGCAGACTACCTAGCATTTGCACCTTCTACCGGGCCAGGCTGCCTCTCATCTGCTTCATAGTTCTGTACTAGAACAGAAGCCTAAAGGGAGCCTGAGTTAGCAAATAAGTGTGTACAGACTCCATCTGGACTGAGGACCGTGGAGGAAGAGGCAGCCTCAACTGTAAGATGTGGATGGGCTGCAGATGTGTGGCACCTGCACCCAGGGCTGGGTGAGTCAGCCCTCAGCTGTGGGTCAACCCTAGGAGGCCAGTTGGTCCAGACTGTGGGGCTACAAGAACCGTGGGATAGATAGCCTCCTTTGAGGTACCTTTTGGCTAACTTGGAGGTCCTTCATTTGCTGACTGTTTGTAGGATGAGGAGGCCCTTTGTTTGGGAGCAGGGAGCTGGAGTGTAGGGAGCTCCCTCAAGGCTCTGGGGTGAGGATAAGGTGGTTGGTTGGCCTTCCTTGTTTTTGGTTGAATAAACCTGCAAAGGGGTCTTAAGATTATTCAGCTTTTGAGCTGCATTATTAGAGCTTGTGTCTGAGTCGGAGGAAGTCATTGACTGGTTCCACAGGACCGGTCTCAGAGTCAGGGACCTACCCTGAGAAATCTCCTGTCTGCACACTTTAAGTGGAAGGTGCTTGTCCCCAGATAAGGGCCTGTCTTCCCAGGGTGCCTCAGAGCTGGCCCTTATCACTTAAAGCCAGTTTCCACTTAGTTCATTTTCTTAGGAGGAAGGATCTGTGTTTCGGGGGAAGGGCTGGAATGTTTGTTTGTTTGTTTTAACCTAAGTGGCTGAGTTGATTAGAACCTACCCATACTCATAAAAACGGCTTATCCCATGGTCAGGATATTTTGAGCTGTGGCTAGAATATCTTTGGTTTCCCGGCAAAGCAGTTTGTAATTTGATGTTGGGAAGTTTTCAAAGTTGCAAAAACAGAAAGGAGCCGTGGTGTCTGAATTCTCTTTGAGGTACACACCTCGGTTCTGGCTTTTACCCAGTGGTGATTGTTGGGAGGGGGAGCCCGCCTTTGGTTAGAGCTGTAAAACTGACAGAACATGTTCAGTTCTTTCTTCTGCATTTCTAGAAAGCCTCAGAGAGGTTAAGGGACCCAGCCGCTCACCTAGCGAAGAACAGTGTCACAGTTGAGTCACGCTTTCTGCCGAGGTCAGAAGCAAGGCGGGAAGCTTTATGCTCTTTTTGAGGTGCTGGCCCTTTCAGATTCCAGGATGTGAGCCCTCTGCACACAGGCAGGTGTGGTAAGTCACTGACTGGGCCAGGCTAGGAGGACCAACAGTGTGGGACCAGTGTGGTGCTTTGTCCTCCAAGACCTTCTGTGGTCGATGCTGATGTTGCTTAGTGTTCATTTTCTCCAAGGAGCAGGGAGGTGGTGTATTAGCTCCATTTTACAGAGGAGGCAAATACTGTCTTAGAGTGACTCAATATTATTAATTCATCATTCACAAAACAAATATGTATAGGAGGCACTAGGAACTGAGGTCACAGCTAGTGACCGGGGAAGAAGGGACTTGAAGGCAAACACAAGCGAACACAGTAGGTGTCTGTGCTGGCTGTTTTTATTGCCAACTCGACACAACCTAGAGTCACCTGGGAAGAGGGAGCCTTATCTGAGGAGTTGCCTCTATCAGATTGGCTTGAGGCGCTCGCTGCCTGTAAGAGACTGACTTGATGATTAATCTGGGAGGGTCCAGTCCACTGTGGGCAGCACCTGTCTCTAGGCAGCTGGATCTCAGTCATCTGAGAAAACTAGCTGAGCATAAGCCAGTGAGTGAGCCAGCAAGTAGCTGGCTTGGTCCTCCGTGGTCTCTGCTTCAGGTTCCTGCCTTGATTTCCTGCCCTGACGTCCATCAGTGATGGACTGTGACCTGGAAATGTAAGGTGAAATAGACCCTTTCCTCTCCCGAGTTGCTCTTAGTCATTGTGTTTATCACAGCAACAAAAAGCAAACTAGAACAGTGTTCAGTGTCTAGTGAATGAGTACCCTGGAATGAGCCAGGCTGGGTAACTCCTGATGTTCACCATAGCATTGAGAGCAAGAGGACTCCAGCCACTGATGCAGAATACTTTTGCTATGATATAAATCACGACAATAATAATTGCCAGCACTTACTGTATGCCTGCTGTATAGAGGACATACCCTGGGCATTTTGCACGTGCTATATCTGATAGTCAGATGGACTGTGAGGCAGCAGCCATTGACCTTGCTCGACAGAAGAGATGCAACTCATACTGTAAGTCAGTCTAGGGTTAAAATTGGGAACTGTTGACTACAAATCCAGAACACTTTTTGCTGAACCACGTCACCTCTCTATGATGATGAGCCTGGAGTTACCGGATCGAGAAGGATGATGCTCAAAGTGAAAAGGGGTCAGGTGTGACAGAGGCTCCGGTACGTGGATTGGACCATGGCTCTGGTAGAGAATCTAATGTCTGAGAGAAAGGAGTGTGTGTTGAGGTGAGGGGATCATCCCTTTGTATAACCTCTGTATCTGGTTGGCCTAACGTCCTCAGCAGCCAGATTCCCTGGGCACAGTGAAACCTGAAGGATCTCTGAGCCCCTGTTCTTTGCTGTATGAGTTTCCTGAGGTTGCTGTAACAAATGATCATCAACTGGGCGCTTTAAAGCCATGGGAATCTATTCCTTCTAGTTGTCGGAAATCTGAAATCAAGGTCTTGTCAGGGTTGGTTCTCCCTCACTGGGAGCCCATTTCGTACCTTCCTGACTCATGGAGCCTGATGAGTCTTTAGTGTTCTTCACACCCTTTCACCCCTGTGTCTGAGAGTCCTGCTCTCTGGTCTACCCTCCTCCTGCTTCACTGTCATTGGCCTCACCTAGGTAACTCAGGATTGCCTTCATTTCAAGATCCTCACTCTAATTTCATCTAAAAAGACTTACCAAATCTGGCCACGTTCACATTTCCTAGGGGTAGGACATTGGACATCTTTTAGGAGTCCAGCCCACTACATCTGTCTACCATTTCCTCATCAAGTCCAAGACCTTTGGAGTCCCTGTTCTCACTGGGCAGAGGTCCCCATACTCATATCAGCTGCTCTGCCCCCTGCCCCCTTCCAGGCCTCTTGGTCACGTAGGTCTTGGCTCCCTGTTCCTCACTAATGGTGGGCCTTGTAGAAAGCGCCCACAGAGCCCGGGGATTAGCTGCTCTTGTACTTCAAGGTGGTAATTCCTACCTTGAACATGCTGCCTTTTTTCTTTGTGGTACTGGCAGGCAAGAGCGTATTGTTGGCCTTGCAGAGTTCCAGGTCAGCCGGGCGGTTTGTGGTGCTGCCAGATTGACACTGGCACCTGTCTCTGACCACCAACTTCCCCCTCCCCCCCATCCTGCTGCTTTACCTGTGTGTCACTCTGCAAAAGTCTGTTCTTCTGTCAGGTCCCTGCTCTCTCCCTGTTTCCAGCCCCTTAGGGCTGATACTTACTGTGTGCCTGTTGGCTGCCTGCTCATTGTGCTTGGTAATTTACCTCTCTTCCCTGAACTGGGTCATATGTTATTTTTATTTAATGGTATTGGCTTACCTGAGGGCCCAGTTCCTGTTTCTCTGCTGAGATATAAGCTTCCCTGTGACATCTTGGACATAGCTTTTGAGAAATAGCTGCTGCCTCCTTGAGTGCTAATCTGGCATAGG
The DNA here is from genome assembly GCF_949786415.1 of Peromyscus eremicus. Lineage (NCBI taxonomy): Eukaryota > Metazoa > Chordata > Mammalia > Rodentia > Cricetidae > Peromyscus > Peromyscus eremicus. The sequence continues at coordinate 60,775,278 of NC_081422.1, forward strand.
AAAGCATTTATTTATTTGTGTTTTTATTGGCATGTTACTCATGCATAACAATAGGTTTCATTATGTCAGTCATACGTGGATATATAATGTATTTGTCTCACATTTATCTTTCATTACCCTTGCCTGTTCCCCTTTCATATCTTCTGATCCCCTTCCTCTTCCCACCCAGTCCCTCTTCTACTTTAAAAGAATATATATATATATATATATATATGTGTGTGTGTGTGTGTATGAATGGATGTGTTTGTTTTGAGACAAGGTTTCACTGTGTAGCTCTGATTGACCTAGAATTTGCTGTGTAGACCAGGGTGGCCTTGAACTCACAGAGATCTGCCTGCCTCTGCCTCCTGAATGCTAGAATTGAAGGCCAACATACACGGCTTATGTATTCACCTAAGGAGGACATTTTATCTCATCTCATCTCAGTTCCTAAATTTCCAAGGTGACTTTGAATGTGTTACCAGTCTCCTTAGTTTCTATTTCTTTCTTTGGAAATCCAGAGCACTGGACTGTGAGATGTCCTTGAAGGTCCCTTTCAGCCTGAGCATTCTGTGATCATCCTAACAGCCTTCAGTCCTCCAAAGGCTCACATCAGAGAATGTCAGGGCCTGGACCAACGTGAATGTTTTCCTTATGACCACAGGAGGGTCACAGATAGTGGCTCCCCAACTCTGGTCCTGTGTTGGCTAAGTTTCATGTCAGCTTGCCACAAGATATAATTATCTGACAGGAGGGAGCCTCAATTGAGAAAATGCCTCTATAAGATCCGGCTGTACCCAAGCCTGTAGGGTATTTTCTTAATTAGTGACTGGTGGGGGAGGGCCCAGCCTATTGTGGGTGGTGCCATCCCTGGGCTGAGCAGTCCATGAGGAACAAGCTAGTAAGCAGCCTCCTCCACAGGCTGTGTCTGCATCAGCTCTTGCCTTCAGGTTTCTGCCCCAACTACTGTCGATGTGATGAACTGAGAAATGGAAATGTAAGTGAAATAAAGCCTTTCCTCTCCAAGTTGCTTTTGATCATGGTGTTTCATCACAGCAATGAAAACCCTAACAAGGATAGGCCCCGATACTAATACTGCCTCTGTAAGTAGTATTCATAAAAAACAAACTGCAGGAAGGAGCCATTTTTCTGTTAGAGCAGTGTCCCTGCCAGCCCCGTCTCCCATGGATCAGGTTCTCTGGGGTCCATTGAGACCATCCTGGAGGATGGAGACCAAAACTAAAAAAAAAAAACAAAACTGCTTGACTGCTGTGACCTCCACAGGGACTGCACAGCCACGCCTTCTGGACCTGGCCCATCAGCCACACCCAGAGAAGGCGGGTGGCTCCCTCATTTGCTCAGGGAACCGACTGATTTGTCCTGAGGCAGACAATGTCAGTCTTGCTCACAATGGCTTCCTGATTTATTCATGCGAGGCTGGACCACTTTGCAGGATTGAGCCCTTGTTTCCCCGTGGCTTCCATGTAACGGGCAGGCAGCTGTGTTCTCCCAGAATCCATAATTTCTGAAATCCAGCTTTCTTTCCCAGTCACCGCAGGAAACCTATAACTCTGGTCACTTAATAACACCCTCTTCTTGGGTTTGTGGTCGTTTTAGAAGAAAGATATTCTTCTCTGGGCCTCCGCGCCTTCTCTGTCAGTGTGTGAGTTGGGCTAGATGCTGTCTCAGGGATTTTTCGAGCCCTTAGCTTCTTTTATTCTTTGTCAATAAATGTTATTGCGCATGTGTGTCTTGCAGTAGTGGGTGGGCATATTTGATGTTGGGAATTAAACCCAGCCAAGGGCCAAGCACATGCTCTATCATGAACTTGTCCTCCAGCCCCGTGTTCTTTACTTATTTTTAAAATTAAAATATAATTACCTCACTCCCCTTCCCTTTCTTCCCTCCAGCCCCTCCTGTGCCCTCCTATTCCCTTTCAAATGGATGGCCTCCTTTTCTTTGCTTATTATTGGGGAGTGTGTGTGTGTGTGTGTGTGTGTGTGTGTGTGTGTGTGTGTGATATTTCATAGCTGAATACTTTTTGTTGGATAGCCAAGTAAGGGCTCATTTCTGGAAGAGAGATTAATTCCCCTTCTCTTAGCAGTCATTACTTGAATGTTTGTCTAGGCTCGGGACCCGTTAGGTTTCCCCCTTCCTCGTTAGCATGTGCATCAGTGCTGGCACCGTTCAGGTCTTGTTTAGACAGCCATGTTGTTGAGGTATCATGGGTGAAGCCTCCCTGTCATTTCTAGGCAACATCATCTCACAGCAGAGGACTTCCTGGTCCTCTGGCTCCATTTTCTCTTCTGCAGTGTTTCTTGAGCCGTGGGTGCAGGAGTTAGGTTGCAGATGTGTCCACTGGGGCTGGGCACTCCACAGCTGGTTGGCCTCTGCATTGTGACCAGTTGCGGTTTCTGTGGTGGTCTTCAGCTGCTGCCTGGCGAGGGAAAGCTTTTATGCAGGATGAGAGCCACACTTACCTGTGGGTGTAAGGATAAGTTTTAGGATGCAGTTAGGCGTTATGCTGGTCTAGTAAAGTGGGGATAGTAAGTTATACTCTAAGATCTGTGTCCTCGCTAGTAATTGGCTGGGTTTAGTGCCAGGCATGATTCCCTCCCGCTACCCTGCATTGAGTGGGCCTTAAGGTTCTCTATTTTCAAGTGTTTTGTTTTGTTTGGCTTTTGTTTTTTCATTCACCTAGCACCTCCGCCCTTTAGTGTATTGCGATACTGAGGGTTGAATGCTAGGTAAGTACCTTCACCACTGAGCTATATCTCCAGGCCTCTTCTTACCTTTAAATTATCATAATCGTTATTATTTATTTTTGTTTGTGTGGCATATGGATATGTAGATAGTTGTGTGTGTATACATACATATCCACAATGTGCACGTGTGTGTACAAACTTACCCATAATGTGCATGTGTGTGGAGGCTAGAAGTCAAAGTCAAGGGTCTTATTCTATCACTTTCCACTTTATTTTTAAAAAGATTTATCTGTCTCTATTTTATTTGGTTTTTGAGACCAAGTTTCTCTGTGTAACAGCCCTGGATGTCCTAGAACTCACTCTGTAGACCAGGCTGGCCTCAAACTCACAGAGATCCACCCACCTCTGCTTCCCAAGTGCTGGGACTAAAGGTGTAAGCCACCACAGCGCCTGGCTATTTGTTTTTATTTTATATGTATGGATGTTTTCTTGCATGTATCTGTGCACCACGTGCCTGTAGAGGCCAGAAGAGGCATCAGATCCACTGGAAGTGGAGTTACAGACAGTTGTGAGCTACCATGTGGGTGCTGGGAACCGAACCCAGGTCTTCTGCAAGAGCAGTAAGTTCTGTTAACCACTGAGCCATCTCACCAGCCCCTTCTTTTTAGTCTTTGAGACAAGGTGCTTTGCTGAACCTGGAGCTTGCAGTTTTGGCTAGATTGGCTGGCCAGTGAGCTCCTGGGATCTGCCTCTCTGCATCCCTCCATCCCCATGCTAGTGTTTCAGATGAGCGGCCCCATGCTTGGCTTTATGTAGGTCCTGCGGATCCAAACCAGGTCATTATGCTTGTACGACAAGCACTTTACCCACCAGCATCTCCTCAGCCCCGGCCTTCTTATTTTTGAGGCATCTCACTGTTACTTAGATTTAGCCCTCCTGTTTCCCTGCGGCTTTTGCTTCCATAGGATGGCACAGAAGGTAATCAGAAACATCTCAGTTGCTTGGAAGCCTTTCGTCTGGTTTCACTTTTCTGCCCAATTACTGAATCTTAAAGGCGCCTCGTGTAGTTTAAGTGGTTAGCTCTTGGGCTCTTACCCAGATTCACGTAGTGCCTTCCGGCTCCTTCAGCCTCCCAGCCTTAAATCTCAGCGACAAAGGGCCAAGTCTTAGGCCTGCTGTAAAGGTATTGGCAAAGTCCCCACCCCCAATCCCAGCAGGAAGAGAGAGCTGGAGCCTGTCACTTTACAGGACATTTGAAATGTTGTTGTGACAGCTGCTGCACTCTGGCTGCAGAATGAATCAGCTCTTAATGACTTGGTTGCCACCTTGTGGATTGTCTGGGGGCCGGCCAGGTGTGGTAGGGATCTCAGCCTCCTTATGGGGACCAGACTGACAGGGACAGTCCTAGTTGTCTCTTCTCCCCTCTCGTGTGTGTGTGTGTGTGTGTGTGTGTGTGTGTGTGTGTACATGAGTACATAGGTGTGTCCATTTGTGCAGAGGCGAGAGGTTGACATTGGAGTACCTTCCTCTATTGCTTTATTATCTAATTTTTTTGAGACAGGGTCTCTCATTGGACCTAGAGCTTACCAATTAGCCAGACTAGCTGGTTAGTGAGTCTGGGACCTTCCTGTCTTTACCTCCCAGTGCTGGGGTTATAGAAGGGGTCATCATACCTGTCTCTTTATGTGGGTGCTGGGATCTGAGCCAGGGTCCTCATGTTTGGACTGTAAGTACCTTAGCTGCTGAGCCATGTCCCCCATCCCCAGTTGTTTCTGTACAATCTTTTATCAGATGTTATGATCATACTGAAGATAGACTTGATATCCATTTTTTTCCAGTTAGAGTATATTTTTCTCTGTCATTTCCTCTATAAATATATTTATTATTATGCAGTGTTACAGAGAGGATTTTTGTTTTGTTTTGTTTTTTCGAGACAGGGTTTCTCTGTGTAACTCTGGCTATCCTGGAACTAGCTCTGTAGATCAGGCTGGCCTCGAACTCACAGAGATCCACCTGCCTCTGTCTTCAGAGTGCCAGGATTAAAGGCGTGCACCACCACTGCCTGACCGAGAATTTTTAACATGATCATGTTTAACTCCCTTTTTCCAGACAGGGTCTCATTCTATAGTCCAGACTGGTATCAAACTCACACTGATCCCCTTGCTTCGGCTTTCTGGGTGCAGGAATTGGGAGGCAGGAGCTGCCATGCCTGGCTATGCTTAACTTTTGTAATTGGAAACTAGTTAATGAAACAATAGTGCATTTAAAAGTTTCATCTCATTGCCCTCCTGGACCTTTCTAGTACCTTCCTCAGAAGTATCATGGCTTCTTCAATAGCCTATCACAAATCCATGCTTATGTAACCATACATATGCCTATTCTGTATTTAAAAAACACAGATGGGACCAGACTACACACAGATGGTATCAGAATATTGTTTCACAATTTTATTTTATTTTTTATTTTTTAAAGATTTGTTCATTGGCCAGGCATGATGACACATACTTTTGATCTCATTACTTGGGAGGCAGAGGCAGGTGGATTTGAGACCAGCCTATTCTATGTAGTAAGTTCAAGGCTATTAGCTAGGGCTCCATAGTGAGACCTGTCTTTAAAAAAATTGATTTATGGAGTGGGAGGATGGAGGAGGGGGAATCTGTGGATAGTATGTGGAGTGAGTAGAAAATTTCTTAATAAAGAAAAATGAAAAAAAAATTGATTTATTTTTATTTTATGTGTGTGTTTTCCTGTATGCACGTATGTGTACCATGTGTGTACCTGGTGCCCATGGAGGCTGGAAGAGGATGTCAGACCTCCTGGAACTGGAGTTACATATGATTGTGACCACTATGTGGGTGCTAGGAACTGAACCTGGGTCCTCTGCAAGAGTATCAAGGGCTCTTACCTGAAGAGCCAACACTCTAATCCAACAACTTGATTATGTCTATCTATCTATCTATCTATCTATCTATCTATCTATCTATCTATCTGAGACAGGGTCTCACTATTTAGTTCCAGCTGTCCTAGAACTCACTCTGTAGACCAAGCTGGCTTCAAACTCACAGAGATCCACCTGACTCTGCCTCCTGATTGCTGGGATTAAAGGCGTGCACCACTGTGCCAAGCTTTGACTTTTTAATACACTTTTCAAGATCATTATGCATTTGTGTACACAGATGTGTGCATCACATTCTTTTTAACAGCTATGTAGGGCATCTGTCGACAGACTTTTAGGTTGTTACAGAAATGAACATCTTCATATGTCAGGTATCTCTCCTATCACCCACCACGTATGGTTCTAGACAGTGAGGACTCACCAGTAAACAAGACAAACACCCAGGTCATCCTCTTTATCAGTGTACCTGTCAAAATCGGGAAAGTGAAATCGCCAGTCGGTCCATCTATCTCATTTCCTGAATTATGAGACAGAAAAAGGACCTAGAATATTGAACTGAATGTATGATTAATCAGTGGATGTTTGGATTAATCTCCCTTTCTGTTGGCCCCAGGCACAGTGTGATCATCCTCTCCCCAACCCTCCAGGGCTTAATGGGCATCGTCCAGAGGCTTTGGGCAATGGCTCCCACAGTGTTGTGTGTTTTCAAGTGCTTATGAAGCTCCTTCTAGTACAGCTTTGCAGTTTGTCCTGTGTGAGGAAGTCAGAGTGTCCGTTTGCAGTTTACAAGAGGAACTGGATCACTAAGAGGTCAAGGTCATTGTGGCTGGAGAGGACAGACTCTTAGTTCCTCACATTAAGTGGTTGATGGAAAGGCGAGGCTGAGCACCCAGCAAAATGGGCTCTTGTTGGGCAGTGACGCACGCCTTTAATCCCAGCCATCGGGAGGCAAAGGCAGGTACATTTCTCTGAGTTTGAGGCCATCCTGATCTATAGAGTGAGTTCCAGGACAGCCAGGTTTACACAGAGAAACCCTGCCTCCAAACACAAAAACAAAACAAAACAAACAAACAAAAATCTCTTTCCTGGGACTATTTCAGAGCCCTCAATATTTCTGCCATATAGATGAAAGCATCTTCAAATGGGAAGAGCAGTTAATTTTATCTTTGTCACTTGCTGTGTGGATAGAGAGTCCTCCAGAACTTTTTGTTAATAGTCCATGAATTTATTTAGAGTTCTGCTGTGCAGTGTGGTAGCCAAGACTGCTCATAGATTTAAATTTTTAATTTAATTTAAAATTAGTAGTAGAATGATTAAAATAATTGAAGGTTAGGTTAGTTCTTCGTTCATGCCGTCTCCATTTCAAGGGCACAGTAGACACTTGGTGGCTGATTGCTGCTGCCTTGGGCAGAGTGTTTCCATCAACAATATCAACTTGAGTGTCTGCAGGGCTGTAGAATTGTTTTTCTCCTCAACACTCCAATGTTTATGTTTTAACTTTTTGTTTTGTTTTGTTTTGCTTTTTTGCAAAAGGGTCTTGCTATGTAGCCCAGGCAGGCCTCAAACTCATGGCCCTCCCAGGTGCTAGGATTACTGGCATGTGCTGCCATGTCCAGTTTAGAAGGTCATCTTGGCTTTCTAATTTGTGGGGGAGGTGAGGATCACAGGCAACAATAAGTCACAGGGTAGGTGACTTGTTGTCTGCAGTTAATCATCTGGGAGTGTAAGCCCCAATTAAAGCCAGTCCTCTGCCTGTGTTTCCTCCACGGCCATTTGCCCATTTATCCTGAGAATGCGTTTATACATGGTGGCGTCTGTTACCTGACTCTGCCCACTGGCTCATCTGGAGGATGTAGATTCAGTGCCTGCTACAAGCAGGATCCTCTGTCAGGTAGGCCCAAGCCTTTGTACCCCAAGACTATCGTGTGAGTTGTTCACCTCCATATGAGGGTGCTGTGCCCCAAAGACTCTCCCCAGGGACTGCTAGCTTCGCTCTGAACCCTTTTCTGATGTGGTCAGGACATGTATCAACAGTTTACCAGTAAGCTTATGGGAAGGTGGGCCGTCACGCTGCATGCAACCCACCCTACCAGTCTGTGGCCCTGGGGCAGGTCCTGAGGAATGATGAGATGCCCACAGACCGGCCCAGTGTTTTCACAAGGGGAGGTAGACAGACAAATTAGAGATTAAAACTCTCCGTGGGGACTCAGCAATTAAAGTGTGAACTCTGAAATCAAGAGCAGCTTCGCTGTCCGAAGTGTTCTTTTGGGCCAGTGAGTGATGACAGTTATTCAGGACTGAGACACACGGGGAGCCTCACCACACTGAAAGGACCAAGAAAGTCTGTGTTCACGTCTCAAAGATTTAGTTTCCTCGTGTTCCTGAAAGCTGTCAGTAGGAAAACTGCCAAAGCACTGGGTCTTCAGTGACTTGTGATTATCACTGTCTCCTTAGCGTTAGGAATTGTGCTAAGCGGAAAGGCGTGCGGTAGAAATCCCACCCACAGGCAGTCCATGGAGTTGAAGAAACCCTTTTTCCACCATTCAAGAGAGTCCTGTTGAGTGTTTCCCAAACTTGAGTGGACACAAGAACCACCCTAAGTTTCTGATTTAATAGGTACTGACCTATTTTATTTTTATTTCTAACAAATAATAGTGCACTGGTCTGGAGCCACACTTTGAGACGCACTGATTTCTACCATCTGGTGCCAGGGAGAACTCACTTCAGGTTCCAGTGACATAAGCTTGAAGTTCTGCGTCTTTTTCCAGACCTTGCTACCTGTGCCCCAGCTGTGCCAGCTGCGTCAGACCTTGAGAAGACTTTTTTGTCATCTCTCTCTCTCTCTCTCTCTCTCTCTCTTAAATTTCTTTTTCTATGTGTTGGTGTTTTGTCTGCATGTCTGTGTGAGGGTGTAGGATCCCCTGGAATTGGAGTTACAGACAGTTGTGAGCTTCCATGTGGGTGCTGGGAATTGAACCTGGGTCCTTTGGAAGAGCAACCACTGCTCTTAACTGCTGAGCCATCTCTCTAACCCCCTTGCCATCTCTTTCTAAGATTTATTTAAGTGTGCATGTGAGCGTGTATGTGCATGCCCTCTCGTGTGTGTGTGTGTGTGTGTGTGTGTGTGTGTGTGTGAGTTTACACACAAATGTAGGTGCCCTTGGAGGTCAGAAGAGCATGTCAGATCCTCCGGAGCTGGTGTTACAGGCAGTTGTGAGCCACTTGACGTGGGTTCTGGGAACTGAAGTCAGGTCCTCTGCAAGAGCAGTATACGTTCTTAATCATTAAGCCATTTCTCCAGCCCTAATTTTTGCCTTTTCTCACCATAATTGTTTCAAATAGTTTTCAGTCCTAACTGTTACTAAGTCTGGAGATTTCCATTGTGCCTCCTATGGCAGGCGTGGTAGATCACAAATGAAGTGTTAGACACTGCCCCTCCCTTAAGTAGATTAATCTAGTTTGGGGGTGAGGGACAGATATTCAGCAAAGTACACAAGAGAGGACGGACGTGAAAAGATGATTAGGTGCACTCAACTGTAGGATCATCAGAGGTGACGATCCTTGGGAGTTGGCATGGTCAGAAAGGCTTGCAGGAGGAGTTGAAACTTGAAGCAGGAGGAGGACTTGGATAAGAAGCTCTCCCAGGGTAGGCAATCAGGACTAGCAGAAGCCCTGAGGTGGAAATGAGTATGCTGTACTGTGCCTAGTGGGAAGCCAGAGTGCAGTTGGGCAAGTGGATTGGAGCCAGGTGATGAAAGGCTGCTGGGGCCCAGCCAGGGAGCTCAGGCTTGATGGGAAGGGGAGCACAGCATTGAGTAGAGAAGACGTGATGATGCCAGTGCTCTAGGAAAGTGGGCTGGGGAATGTGGGCGTGGGCTGGGGTGTGGGTGGGGGACAGGAATGCTGATCTAGGAGGTTGTGCCAAGTGCATTGGTTTATGAGTAATGCTCAAGAAGGAGGCAAGAGACAAAGAGAATCTAGCATAGTTCTATTCTGAAAACAACACACACCAGGAGACAACACTGGAGAGATGGCTCAGTGGTTAAGAGCACTTACTGCTCTTGCAGGGAACCCAGCTTGAGTGCCCAGGACCTGCATCAGGCAGCTCATAGCTGCATGAACTCCGGTTCCAGGGCATCCCATGCCCTCTTCTGGACTCCATGGGCACCTGCACATAAACTTACACATGCATATGCACACGCACACACACACGCACACACACACATTAAACTTAAAAAAAGAAAATGCACATTACAAACCTACCGTGCACCAAATACTGTTAGGTGCCAGAGTACAAGGAGGGATACTTGTGGGCTCTGTCCAAGGTGCTCAGAGTCAAGTGAGAAGAGGAATGCTGTATGTCACCAGAGAACTTCGTGGTGTCCATGGAGATAGGCATAGAAGGAGAACCTCCTACCAAAGACAGATCCGTGGTGACTGCAAAATGCTGCCTAACTTCCTGCAGACAAAGACGAGGTTTACAGACTGCAAGTGGGGGCTGGCCCCTTTCCTTCTCTGGCCATGGTAAGGCCCTTGGTGACTCTGTAGGCCAGTGTCCTGTCCTCCAGGTGACCGTTGACTGGATGGTGGAAGAGCACCACCATGTTTGTTAGGGAATGTGACTGTGTAACTGTCCCCTTTCTCATTTGCTCTCTGTTGAAACGACACAGGAAACGTCATTTTATTTTCTCTCTTGTCTTTTTTTGTTGCTGAAGTTTGTTCTTTGACAGTTTCATGCATGTGTATAACGCACTGCAATGGCTCTCGCCCCGCATCCCTCTTTCATCTCGTCTACACTGGTCACCTCCATCTCCCTATGAATTCCTTTCCCACAGGCGTTCTTTCTGTTTTGTGACTCCTTGATTTTAACCAGGGCCGTCTCTGTGACCACAGGTTCCGTGCCTCCCATTGGCGTCTGGTGGGCTCTGTGTTTGGTACACAACTAAAGGCAATGACTGCCCCTCCTCCAGAATCCATCCATAGCCAATAGTTCAGCAGGGAGGGCTGGGGCACACACACACACACACACACACACACACACACACACACACACCCGCACTGGCACAGGCAGGTGTCTGAGGACAACTTGTAGGAGTTAGTTCTATCTTCATGCCAGGTCCTAGGACTCAAACTCGGGTCATCAGGAATGGTGGCAAGCCTTTAGCCCTTGAGCCATCTCACCAGCACAAAGATGTCCTTCCTGGTGTCCATCATTTGAATATCCATATAATTGTCCATTGCGTCCAGACCATCTAGTTGTCATAGGTGGTTCTTGCTAGAGGATGCCTGGCCTATTGGGTCCTGCTGAATGCTCTCCATAGGCTAAATTCCCAAAGAACACTGCACTTAGATAACCTGATTTTAATTTCAGATGTGACAGACTGTCTTGGTCAAGGTAGTTCTGTAAGCCTCGTGTTTCTGGTCTGTACAATGCCGGTAACACTGATAGAAGCCATGCAATATGTACATTCCAGTCATCTGGGTGGAAACCAGCAGGGGTCGGGTGCTGCTGAGCATGGTGAAGTAAGGATGGGCCCACTGCCTTGTAGCTGTCCCTGCCCATGCAGTTGGTAGGTTTTTCTGAGTGAGGTTTGGGCCTCTCTCTATTCATTTGGTTTCCTGGAATTGGGCTACCTGTGGGTGGGAGGGAAGAATAGTCTCTACTTCCTTCTTGGCTACCTGCTTCAATGATGTAATGTGTACTTGGCCTTCTCCTGTTGTGGCTGCCAGCCCTTCCCCATGTAGGCGCCAAGTAAGAGTTATAGGGAACGTGAGGCCGGATAGGAAGGAACGTGAACTGGGCTACCTGACAGGAGACTTCTTGGTCCTGAATCTGCCAAAGCTTGGGCAAGAGACAAGTTCTTCACTTGGACCTGACCTCAGTTTCCCCACCTCTGGTTTGAGGGCGATGATGAAAAGTTCCCTTTATTTCTGTGGCTTGCTAAGCTCTGTGTCTTTGGGGAATCACAGACAACACTTATTGGTTGGCTCTGCTGTGCTCTGTGGACATGAGCTGGATCTGCAGGAGTTGGTGGCTTCTATTGATTCTCTCTCTCTCTCTCCCCTTTCATGTGCATTGGTGTTTAGCCAGCATGTATGTCTGTGTGAGGTTGTTGGATCCCTTTGGAACTGGAGTTATAGACAGTTGTGAGCTGCCATGTGAGTTCTGGGTATTGAATCCAGGTCCTCTGGAAGAGCAGCCAGTGCTCTTCACCACTGAGCCATCTCTCCAGCCCCTCTTTGAGGATCTTAATGGAGACACTGAGGCTGTCTTCCTTAGCTGGAGACAAATGTTAACTCTTCATGGCTGAGACAAATGCCTGAGAGAAACAACCTGAAGGGGGAAAGATTTGGGCATGACATCATGGTGCCAGGGGCATGTGGCAGAGGAGCTGCTCATTGGCAGCCAGGGAGAAGAGGGAGGGCTGGAGCAAGATTCAGTCCACAGGGGCATATCCCCAGTGGCCTATTTCTTGCAGCAAGGCCTAATTTCCAAAAGTTTCTACCACCTTTAGTAATGCCAGCAAATTATGAATCCATCAACAGATGGATGCACTGATTAGGTCAGAGCCACTATGATCCAGTCACCTCTTAATGACTGGAGCTACCACTCAGGGACCAAGATGTCAACACATGAGTCTTTGGAGATGGCTCATTTAAACTGTAACTGTTGCCAAGAGCTGTTATACACCATAAGACCAGGACATGATATGAGGAAGAAAAGACCACTTTGGCTTCTGGTACCTAACTGATCTGTTCGGAGGCCCAAGGGCCCAGTGGTCGGTGCTGATTCTTTGGTTCCTGACTTGAAAAAATTGTATTTATGTGTATGTGTATGAGTGCATGCAGGCCTGTGTGCAGGTACCCATGGAGGCCAGAAGAGGGGGTTAGATCTCTTGGAGCTGGAACTACAGGTGGTTACCTAATATGGGTGCTGGGAATCAAACTTCAGTCCTCTGGAAGAACAGCAAGTGCTTGTAACAGATGAGCCTTCTCTCCAGCCCCCTGCCTACCTTTCGATAAACTGACAAAAGTTACATGTGACAGCCTGGCCTGGGTACACAGTGCAGTGGCAGGTGCTGCTGTTGTGACCCAAGTCAAGTTGGCCTGGGGGAACTGTGACCATTAGAGGAGCATGCTGGAACCTAAAGCCTCAGGAGTGACAGGGTGTTAGAGCAGGCACAGGGAGAGCCATGCCCTCAGGCTGGTTCTGCCCACCACGCCTCTGAGGGGGTTTGTTTGTTTGTTTAAGGGGGAAGGTGCTCAGCATGTATCTCTGGCTGGTCTACAACTGGCTATGTAGACCAGGATGGCCTCAAACTCATAGAGATCATTTTGGGATTAAAGGTGTATACCACGCCGGGCGGTGGTGGCGCACGCCTTTAATCCCAGCACTCGGGAGGCAGAGCCAGGCGGATCTCTGTGAGTTCGAGGCCAGCCTGGGCTACCAAGTGAGCTCCAGGAAAGGCGCAAAGCTACACAGAGAAACACTGTCTCGAAAAACCAAAAAAAAAAAAAAAAAAAAAGGTGTATACCACCGCGTCTGGCTGCCTGAGAGTTTTATTGTGGGAACTTGTTCCACTTCTGGATCAAATGCCAACAGTTCATTTCCCTTCCTCTATGGGCAAGAGAGTTTCTCAGTTTTCCCCTTCCCACCTCCAACCTGCCCATCTGTCTCCCAGTGTTTGCCATTGGCCTCAGGCAGGAGGGACTCTGGGCAGACTGTTAGGGACTCACTCCTGTCTTGGAAGGTCATGTGGCCACCCTCCTACCTTCTGAGTTGCTCTAGGCAGCCCTTTCCACACCTTCTCCAGCACCTGCACTTATTTCCTGAGTACACATGGCGTTCCTGGGCTGGCATGTGGGATTTAGGTCAAGGAAGGGTAAGTTCCTACTCTGGTTTTTAGTGTCTATTTACTTCCCTGACTGAACCACATGGCTTTACACACGGAGCCTGAAAATCTGGGTAAGAAGGCTGGCCATGAATGGACTGTGCATCCCTCCGGAGGAGAGCCTCTTGGCTTTCCTGAGACCACACAGCAGAAGGCCCCCATGAATTGGGGATCAGGCTACGTGGCAGCACACCCCTGCCTTGTCATAAACATGCTCTCATCCTCCTAAGGGCAGATCTGAGGCCGGAGTGATACAGCATGGAGAGTAGCCGAAGCCTTGGGGTCAGTTTCCCTGTCCAGGAAATAGGGCTTCTCTCCTAGCCACCTTCCTCACTTGAGCGCTAGGAGGATTGTGTAAGAATGCTTCGAAAGCTCCTGAAAATTCTCACCTCACAGGGGCTCTGGCAGTTGGAGAAGTTAATGTTTTAAAGGGAAGAAAGACGGGCACACATTGCTTTTGGGACTGAAGCCAAGGATCTGAGGTCAAAGAACAAATCCTGGCTGCTGAAAGGGAGGGTGTGTCTCTCAGAGTTACCGGACCCTTGGACTGTGTCCTGGGCTCGTCGAGCAGGTCTGCACGTGCCCAGTGTGTGTGTGTGTGTGTGTGTGTGTGTGTGTGTGTGTGTGTGTTTCCCAGAGCTTGTGTGGAAAGCCCATCTCCAATCCAAAGGGCGCAGCAGGTAGATGTTGTGATGAAAGACCCCCACTCAGCCATCCATCAGAGTCTGCAGAGGCTTAGCAGAGACCCCCACCTTCACCTATTGCAAATGGGGGGCCATCTTTGGAAGTCTGAACCCCACTAACTCTCAGACTGCTCTTCTTTAAGCAGAGCTGTCCTGTCCTTGCAAAGATATCATTTGGCAAATCCTTGACCAGCACAATGATGTTTTAAGATCACCCACTCCCTTTGAATTAATGAGCCTAGACCTGGATGCTAGTATCAGAGAGACAGTGGCATTATACTATACCTCTTCCAGTGGATACATATGATGCCACCTATGAATTTTGTCCATCAGACCTGAATCTGAGGTATATGGAGGGAGAAGAGCATGTAGACACACTATGGAAAAGTGATCAACAAAATCCAGACTGAAAACTACACAGTTCAAACAACTTGTTTTGGTTTTTTTTTTTTTTAAACAAATGAAGTATAAGGGATAGAGAGAGAAGGGGAGGGGGGAAGGGCTAAGGAGGGGTAGGAAGGAGAAAGAAGAACCGATGGACTGAGAGGAGGCTTAAGAGGCTTTCAACAACTGCAGTGCAGAACCTTATCTGGATCTTGGCATAACAATGGGAACTGTAAAAAATCCTATTTTGACGTGATCGGAGAAGTATGAACATCACCTGGATATTGATGGTGTGAAAGAATTATTGATCACTTTTGAAAACATAAGTACTATGGCTAAAGATTTTTTTTTAAAGGAGTCCTTATCTTTCAGAGGTGTATTTTGAAATGTTTATAGATGAAATCATGTTATATCCGGGGCCTGGGGATGTGGCTTAGTTAGTAGAGTGCTCACTCAGCATTCACAAAGCCCTGAGTTCCATCCCCAGCATAAATCAGTTGTGGTGTCATGTGGCCGCAGTCCCAGCTCTGGGGAGAAGAGTGGGTTCAGGATGATCAGAAGTTCAAGGTCAGGAACACGAGATGGCTTCGGGAATTAAAATACTTGCTGTCTAAACCTGGCAACCTGAGTTCAATTCTTGGAACCAGTGTAAAAGTGGAAGAAAGACCTAACCAAAGTTGTCCTCTGGCCTCCACACTCACTCTGTGGCATGTGCACTCTACCCCAATCACATATAAATACACACAATAATAACAAAACAGAGATTAAAATATAAATTCAAGATCATTTTTGACTAATGTTGAGTTCAAGGCCAGCCTGGCATATATGAGATCCTGTCTAAAAAAAAAAAAAAAAAAAAAACCCAATATCTCAGATTTGCTTCAAATTAATGAAATGGGTATGGAGAACCTAGGAATTTAGATGAAATAAGATAGTTATGAGTTGATGATTGTGCAAATTAAAAATATCTGTAGGGCTGGATAAAAGGCTCAGTGGTTAAGAGCCCTGGCTGCTCTTCCAGAGGACCCAGGTTTGATTCCCAGACTCACATGGCTACTCACAATCATCTCTAACTCCAGTTTCAGGGGATCTGACCCCTTCTGGCCTCTATGGGTGCCAGATACATGCAGTGCACATGCATACATATAGAAAAAAAAATACACATAAAATAAAAATTTGGTATGGTTTTTGCACACATTTAATCCCAGCACTGAGAAGGTAGAGCCAGAGGGAATCTCTGAATCAAGGTCAGCCTGGTCTACAGAGTGAGTTCCAGGACAGCCAGGGATACATAGAGAGACCTTGTCTCAAAATTTACAAAAAGAGAAAACTTTAAAGAAAATCCAGGCCGGGCGGTGGTGGCTCACGCCTTTAATCCCAGCACTTGGGAGGCAGAGCCAGGCGGATCTCTGTGAGTTCGAGGCCAGCCTGGGCTACCAAGTGAGTTCCAGGAGAGGCGCAAAGCTACACAGAGAAACCCTGTCTCGAAAAACCAAAAAAAAAAAAAAAAGAAAAAAAAAAAAAAAGAAAATCCATTTTTTTTGTCAAGGTTCAGTGGCACGTGATTGTAATCCTAGCATTTGGGGCAGCTGGATTGAAAGTCCAAGGCCAGTTTAGGCTCATGGCAAGACCTTGTTTCAAAAATGAAATCATGTTAAGCCAAACCAAACAAAACTAAACCAAAACACTATTTCTAACTAGAAGGATTTTGTTTTGTTTTGTTTTGCTTGCTTGTTTTGTTTGAGACAACTCTTGTAGGCCAGGCTGGTTTATAACTGTGACTCAACTTCCCTTAATGTTAACATCTTATGTAATTCTGGTATATTTGTCACAACTAGCCAAGGAAGGTGGCTCACACCTCTAATCCCTTCACTAGGGAGACTGAAGCAGTAAAAATTTGAAGCCAGACAGATTAAGTACTACAGAGTAAAACCTTGTAGTTTATTTTTTAAAAAAAAATTGTCATAATGAAGAATCCATTGTGGGGGGCTGGAGAGATGGCTCAGTGGTTAAGAGTCCTTTCTGTTCTTCCAGAGGACCCAAGTTCAGTTCCCAGTACTTACATCGGGTGGCTCAAAATGGCCTGTAACTCTAGCTTCAGGGGATCCAATGCCCTCTTCTAGCCTCCAAGGGCACCAGCACATGCTTGGCATATACATACCCAAAACTAAACAAAAATAAAAGTGGATCTTAAAAAACAAAACAAAACAAAAAATCCCTCTCAGGCTTTCTTAGGCTCTGAGTTTGTTTAGATTTTACCAATTTTCCCTTTGGCATCCTATTTTACTCGTGAGAATTCATCCAAGACACTACATTGCGTTTAACTGTCATGCCTCGTTGGTCCCTTTGCTGTCAGGCTCTTTCTTGCTCTGTGTTTTTTGGTTTCTCGTGAGCTTTTGGAGTTGGGGAGTAACTGGTCAGATGTTTTGTGGGATGCCCACAGTTTGTCTGATGATTTTCTTGGTGTTAGACTAAGGTTATAGGTTTTGGAGAATGGCACACGGAAGTAAGGGCCCTTCTCAGCCCTTTAGATCAGGGCCGATGTGACAGTGTGGTCTGTCTCATGGCAGATGTTGGCCTCGATTGGTTGGTTAAGGTGATGTTGGCCCGTCTCCCCTCTGGAAGGTTACAGTTTTCCTTTTCCATAGTCTTTAGAAAAAAAAGTCCTTCAAAGGATAGGAAATGGAGCTTTGCATCTATACTGAGATTCTTCTCCAAAAAGGGTTCTGTAATACCATTTATAAGATGGGGAAACCAAGGCACAGTTCAGCAAACTGCCTTATTTAAGGCATGCATTCTCCATAGGCAACCATAAGCAACCTTGTGAATACCCCAACTCTAAACGTGGTCCCTTGACTTGCCAATAAAAATCACTTTGTCATTTTGTCTCTGATTCATTCTGACATGTTGTTTGTTTTTTGAGACAGTCTTACTCTGTAGCCTTGGCTGGCCTAAAGCTTGTTATGTAAACCAGGCTGACCTTGAATTTACACAGATCCCCACTCCTCCCAAGTGCTGAGATCAAAGGCAGGTGCCACCAGGCCTGGCCCACTCCAACATTGTTTAGCAGCTGCCAGCACCAGTCATGGAACTCCAAAGGGTAGAGAAATTGATTTTCAAGCCATCTTTCTTAGAACCTAGGATATCCTAAATTACCACACAAATAGAGGGGACAGGAAGTGGTCCAGCTGGCTTTCTTACCCTTATTCTGTTCTTTTGTTTAAATGTTAGCCCTCCCCAATTGAGAAGTTTAAAGACTATGAATAGAGTCTAATTTCGTGTGTGTGTATGTGTGTGTGTGTGTGTGTGTGTGTGTGTGTGTGTGTGTACGTACATTCATGTGGAGGACAGAGAATGTCAATGTTGGGCATCTTTTATTTACATTTTATTTTATTTATGTATATGTGAATGTGTTCGAGTATGACCATGCACGTTTTCTGGTGCCCTTGGAGGCCAGAAGAGGGTGTTGCATCCCTTGGAGCTGGTGTTGCAGGTGGTTGCGAGCCGCTTGACATGGTGCTGGGAACAGAACTTGGGCCCTCTGAAGAGCAGCAGGGACTCTTAACCGCCGGGCCATCTGTCCACCCATCAGATGTCTTTCTCAGTCACTATCTTACCTTTTGAGACGAGGTCTCTCGTTGATCCTGGAACTTGCTGACTCTGCTGGACGGAATGGCCACCAAACCCCATCGGTCTTTCTGTCTCTGCTTCTCCAGTTTGGGATGACAGGCACACACTGCCGTGCCTGATCCTTACATGAGAGCTAGCGATCCAGAGTCAGGTCCTCACGTACACACACTGACTGAGCCATCTCCCCAAGCCTTTGTCAACTTTATAACACAGGAAGCTAAGGCCTGGAGAGGATGGCTGATTGGCGCTTGCTTTCTCAGCTGGCCAAATCCAGGTTCTGAACTCCACTCTCTCAGCAAAGAAGCAGGTACATCTCTGTGATCTGGAAGCACCAGATACTTTAGAGGACCTTGTCTTATAGTCTCCAAAGGTCTCTGCCAAGACTTCACAGTGGCTGTGTTGGAGCACACTGCTACTAAACCTTCCTGTGGATGGAGATTAATTTCACACCCTTTGGAGTGTTGCTGGCTTTGCTCAGTCGCTGGACAGAGATAGAGTCCAGGACCTGAGTTGGCCTTCAGGAGTAAAAGAGCAGAGCTGGGGAAAGGGGTCCTTTACCTTCTCACCTGGAAATCTCTCTTCTGGGGATAGTTCTTCCCCACTTCTTTCCATGTCTACCCCTCCCTGATCAGCTTCCTGATCCCACTCTTGCTAATTCTTGATGGGGGAAGTTAATGAAGGACCCAATTATGATTCACCTCCACCTACACTTCTCTCTCTCTCTCTCTCTTTCTCTCTCTCTCTCTCTCTCTCTCTCTCTCTGCCCCAGTTTCATCCATTGGTTAATTCTCTGTGAAAAAGATTTTTGTTTCATTATTTTTGAGGCAAAGTCTCATTAAGCCCAGTCTAGCCTCAAACACATCATGAAGTTGAGAATGACCCTCTACTCCTGATCTTCCTGCTTCTACCTTTCAGTGATGAGAGTACAAGTGTGCACTGCACCCAGAAGAAATGATACTTACTTACTTAACTTATTTACTAACTATATCTATTTATTTTTGAGACAAGGACTTACTATATAGCCCCGGCTGGTTGAAAAATCACTATGTAGACCAGGCTGGGTTTGAACTCACCGAGATCTGCCTGCTCCTGCCTCCTGGGTGCTGGGACCAAAGGTGTATGTCGTCATGCCCAGCAGGAATGACACTTTTAGATGAAATGACAGGCATGGATTTATTTGAGGGACAGAGGTTTGTCACACGTAGAGGTCAGAGGGCAATTCGCTGGCGTCTGTTCTCTCCTTCCACCGTTTGGATCCTGGAGATTGAACTCAGGTCATCAGCCTTGGCAGCAAGCTGCTTTGCCCACCGAGCCATCTTCCTGGCACTCTCCCAGTTCGCTACAAGTCTCTGCACACCATTTTATGTTGGGATTTCTATTGTTTACAAAGACGATCCCTTTTACTGTCATGTTGGCCTCACATCAGACTCACATAGGCAGAGCATTTTACAAAAAAGGAAACTGAGGCTAGGAGCTTAGGGTATGTTCTGATCACCTTTCTCGTTGCTCATCTATCTGATCATCCATTCATTAACTAATTTTAAAATATTTACTGATTATAGCGTGTAAACCGCTGTGGTAAAAGTTATGGAGGACATGATGATGGAGGAGACACAGTAAGACCTCTCAGGACCTGCCACCTTCAAAAGCATTTAGTCCAAGCACACATACCAAAAAGATACTGCTCACTGAGAGAGCATGGGAGCCGACTCCTATTTCCAAGAAAGCCCAATCAAGGCGTTCCTGACGAACTTTGCTACTAGAAAACGTTTAAGCACTTCCCGTGCTTTCCTGTAAACACCAGCTAGCCCCGGCTGAGCTGTGCTGTTTCCATTCTGTGACTTGAAATGACCATGTAGTAATTTGTTTGCTCATGATACTGGCCTTACCAAGACAGGAAAATGGATTTTCAGCAAGAAGGTCCAAACTGGAGGGGATTAGCAGTGAATTTGAGGGTACCCAGATTTCTACTAGGCAGTGGGTTCAGGCCTCGCTGCTTGTTAAAAATTCCTCTTGTGGTTTAATGTATGTGCAAACTGTGTAGGTCCGTGCAGATTCTAATTCAGCAGGGCTCGGCGAGGTCTCAGGCTGTACCTTTCTAAGCAGATCCCAGGTGAACACTGTGCTACTCATCCAAGGAAAGCAGTGTTCTCAGGATACTAAGGCACAGTGATGGGTGAGGACAGGAACCACAGAGCCAAGCATGGTACTGAACTATCCGAGCCATAACATGAGGTTTTAGGAAAGGTCCATGTCCCCATCTACATCTGGAGGGTAGAGGCTGATGTCTTCCCAGGCTGGGCGTATGCTCTGAATTTTGGATGGTGAAGATATACACTGTGAGCGTTGGAGCCCCATCTGGGGTTGGGAGGAGGAAGAAAGGCGATTACACCATCAATATGGTAACTGACCTCCTGAGGGGCATGCTGTATTTATTTCCCCATGGCTGCTCAGTGATCTAGAGATAACAAAACAGGTCAGTTCCTCCTATCAGTATCTGTTCGTGCGGGGCAGCAGAATCCAGGGCAGACTGGACAGTTTTGGGGTTTGGGTGCTTTTGTTTTGTTGTTTTCGGGGGTGGAAGTGAAGCATGTTAACTTACAACTTTTTTTTTTTTTTTTTTTTTTTTTTTTTAATAGTTGGAGGGACAACTGTCAGTTCTGGGATCCGAACTCTTATATTTTTGGTTGTGAGCCTAGCCTTTAACAGCTGAGCTATCCTTCCAGCCCTACAACTTGTTTTTTAAAAACATTAAAAAAAATTATTTACTTAATGTATTTTTTTATGTGCATTGGTGTTTTGCCTGCATGTATGTCTATGTGAGGGTGTCAGATCCCCTGGAACTGGAGTTACAGTCTTGAGCTGACATGTGGGTGCTGGGAATTGAACCTGGGTCCTCTGGAAGAGCAGCCAGTGCTCTTAACCTCTGAGCTCTCTTTCCAGCCCGACTTAAAACTTTTGAAGAGAATTCAGATATGTGATCTCAGGCTCTTCTCGCTACATTCTCTTGACATGCTTTGTCTTCCTTTATGCCCAGCTTGCTGGTTTCTGGATACCCACATGCTGCCCTCTAGCACCCCAAAGACCCACATGGAACATGGACGTTTACTATGAATTTGAACCTCTCCTGAGCGACCTAGTGAGACTCATCTGAATAATAATATAAAAAAGCTAGGTGTGGTGGTGCATGCCTGTCATCCCAGAACTGGGAGCCTAAAGTGGGATATATAAAAAAGGTCAAAGCAAAGGAGGACACAAAGCACCCATGCTCCCTTCACGTGGGAGGCTTCCGCTGTAGAGTCCCTCCTCTTCCCCTGTGCCATTATTCCTCCTTTCTCCCACCTAAAAGTTTCCTTTAATGTGCCAGGCTTGCGTGGTGCTGTTAATCCCACCGGTCGATAAGAATCTAAAGCCAAATTTGAGGCAAGCTGTAATTAAATACTGGCCAGGTGGATGGACTCTGGCCAGGTCCATCTCTGGGTTTCCAGAAAAATGGCAGTAGCTTAAGTATTTCCCATAAAGTCCAATACATTCCTGCCTACCTTCAGCCTACATCCAGTCAGGGGCAAGCGTAAATCCTGACGTATTTTCTTCCTGTGAACCTCCTGCCCACATGTGATCAGGCATATCCTGTGCAGATGGGGTCAAATAAACTTGTTTAGGGGAGTAAAACATGTGGCTTGTTATCTCCCATGAACAATAGCCTCCAGCATTTCAGGAACTGTCTGTCCTTCGGCAAGGGACTTGTAGACCAGAGGCATTTTGTTTCATTGATCTCTTAGGCATAATAACTAAAACTTAAAATGTAACTTTGGCTCTCACAGTGCATGCCTTTAATTTCAGCCCTTGGAAGATAAAGGCAGCCTGGTCTATATAGCAAGTTCCAGGTCAGCCCATTTAAGCATCCCCTGCCACAAATTCCTTAGCTTACCTGAGTTCTACCAGTTGGTGAAACCTAATGCAGTTAATTAATATTAATGGATACATGACTACTAACCCAACTATTATTTATGGTTTTATGAGTTTTAACACATGATCCTTCTCTCCCTTGGTCCCCCTAGTCAGAGCCTACACATTAGAGAACCTATAGAAGTCTCATTTTGTAGATGATGATACCCAGAAATCCAGGTGTAGAGAGAGCTTTGGGGCCAGTGCTCAGGTCTACCTACAGCAGGTGTGTTTCTTTGGGAGTGGGGAAGAGATTCCCGCCCTCCTCTATTGTAGGCCTCCTGAAAACAGGAGACTGTGACATAAGGGCGACTCACTGTAGTACTGTGCTTTTCATGCAGTCTTGTGGTGGAGACTTAGGGGCTATTCTATGCATATGCATATGTGTGTGTATGGATGCATGTACGTGCACATGTGTCAAATGACTGCTTTGTGTTTTTCCCTTTCAACCAAAGTGTCTTTGCCTTGACCTGTTTTGTATATCCTACTTTAGGCTCCAAGTTGGGATGATAGGTATGCATGTCTGGCTTTTTATTTTATTTTATTTTATTTTATTTTATTTTATTTTATTTTATTTTATTTTATTTTTAGTTTGGATAGTGTCTCACTATGTAGCTCAGGGTGGGTTCAAATTTATAGTAATCTTCCACGCTCCATTTGGAACAGATGTTTATTTGCTTGCTTGCTTGCTTGCGAGGGTCTCGTATAGCACAGGCTGACTTCGAACTCACTATGTAGACAAAGTTCAGTTTTAACTTTTGATCCTCCTGCATCTCCCCACTACGTGTTGGGATTATAGGTATGTGCCACCGTCCCCGCCTCCAGTACACGTTGTCACAGTACTCATAGAATGGCTTTCTTTCAGAAATTATGACTATGACATGATTGCCTACTTGGAAAAACTGGTACTCTTCCTTGTCTCAGAGAGAGAAACAATCTCTCTTAACTCTTTAATTCCCTTTTGTTGTCTTGGTGGCTTAGATCTTGGGTATATTTCCTATTGCTTTTATACTGGTATTTCTCAGACTCACCTAGGGAATGTGTTAATATTCAAGTGTCACAGTTTGCCAAATCATAATCTATAGAGGGCTTAGGGCTTTTTTTTTTTTTTTTAAAGGAGTATAGGGTCTTATTATGTAGCCTAGGCTTGCCCAGAACTCAATTATCCTGCCTTAGCCTCCCAAGTGATGAGAATACAGGTACATGCTACCACACTCGGCTTCCGCTTTTTAATCTTTACTTTTCTGTTCCACTTTGAATTTGACTGTTTGCTTACTGTTGTGTATTGCCTTACATCCTGAGCATACACGAGCAGGAGGAACTTTAAGTGACTTGCACGGCAATCTACACAAGATCTGCCGGCTCAGAAAGGAAGCATGGAGAGAGGCAGTGAGGAGCGCACGTGGCTACAGTCAGCCCTCCAGTACTAACGGCGCTGTAAGGCAAGACGGCTAAATGGGCTGGGGGTGTAGTTTAGCTGATAGAATACTTGCCTTGCGTGAAGGAAGCCCCAAGTTAGATACCACCCAATAAACTGGGATGGTGGTACATGCCTGTAATCCCTGCATTTGAGAGGTGGGGCCAGGAAGATCAGGAGTGCCAGGTCATAGCAAGTTGGAGGCCAGCCTGGTGTACATGAGATTCCATCTCTCTGAATGACAACAACATGATCCAGACAACCAATTGTAGTTATCTCAATGGCCATGCTGACTGACTGCAGAGTGGAGGCTATTTCCCACAGGAATCCAGTGGATTCACCTTACTGCTTCTCCCAGGCTTGCGAGTGGCCATTCCCTCATCCCCACCCTTCCATGGATTTAAATGTGTAGATCCACACCCAGACTCCCCATGCCCACAAGCCCAGAGGGCAAGGTGGGGGTAGAAGGACCTGGCTCCAGTCCTCTTAGAAGCCTGCAAACTTCCCTCCACACCCCTTCACACCCAGCCCCGATTCCCAGCAGTAGCCAGAGCCTCTTCTGGGCAGGCAGCTCAAAGCAGCCCAGCCATCTCCTCTGTCATCGCCGCCGCCAATTAGCGGCTCCTGGGCGCCTCTGGGGCCGCCACTCCCACCTGGCTCCTCTAAGTGTGCTCTGAGCTGTTCTGAGCGTTGGCACTGCCTGCCAGCCTAACTGTCAGGGCACAGGAAGGGTACATGTCACACCCAGTAATAGTTTCCCTCTCTACCTAAACTGAGACCTAAATGTGCCCTAATCTTTAATGCTGCCTCTCCCCACCTGCCGAGCCTCGCCGCCGCCGCCGCCAACACCACCACCCCACCTTGCCATAGTTGCTTTCAGGTGGCTTACTCTTAGCTGAGGTGGCCCACATTGGTATCATAGAGGTTAATAAGCATTCCTCCCAGAGTTGGGGGGGGGGCGGCTCAGATATGGAGTGGACCCCAGGAAAACTGCATGATGGTTCTGTTTCTTGCTGCTAGTGAGGTGCTGAGTGAGTTTCTCAGTCCTTTGATGGGGAGGACAACCCCCTCTCAGGCTGTAGTGAAGATGAAATGTGTTGCTGTCTGTGAGTGCCCATGAATGATCACGGAGTCCTCCAGGTTCAGTTTCTTTCCCTGTGTAGTGAAAATAATGCACTTACCCTGTAGAAGAGCTGAGGAGATTTAACACTAGAACTATATGAACACAGTGGGGCACAGCAGCTCATGTCTGTAACCCCAGCACTTGGGAGGAAATAGGAGGATCAGGAGGACAGGGTCATCCGCAGATACATAAGTGAGTTTGAGGCTAACCTGGACTACGTGAGACCCCGTGTAAGCAAATACATTGAATAAACATATGCACACTCATCCTGGAAGGCCCATGGTGCTCTGGGAATAGTTCTGATTGATGAAGATAAATTAATCGATGAGTTTCAGGACTCAGAGCAGACGTTTCTACTCACGGTTGCAGGCTGCCCTTTCCTACCCATCAGTATGCCAAGAAAATCACCCCGACCCTCAGTGAGACAAACCCAAGCACAGTCAGTTCCTGGCTGTCACTCAAGCCCAGGCTGGCCGGACAGGCACATTCCTGTCTTATCTTGAGCATTAGCAGGTCTAGGCTTCCCTCCGGAGCAGAGGGAGAAGCCAGATTTTGTCTCAACATGTCAGGACACAGGATAGCCAGCCAAAGGACAGACTGTCTCCCTAGGGCCACCTGCTGCCACCCTGTTTCCCCAATTCTGAGTCTCTGCCAGAGGCTGGGTCTGGCTGGCATTGCTCTAATACCAAACAGGGCTCTCGGCCTGGGACCCAAGGTCTCTGCTTGTGGCCCTGTCTTAGTGGAGACTCAGGGACTTTGTCTGGAAGCCCAGCGAGTTGTAGCCAAGATTACTGTGACCACAACGACAACAGGTGCCCTCTCTGTAGCTGGGCATATTCCCCATGGCAGCTTTTGCCATTCTGGAGCGAACTCTCTGATGAGCTGCGTGTTCTTGCTATGGCTGTCAGCTCCTGAATGACCAATGTGGCTCTCTTGTTCATCATTGTGCTTTGGCCTCTATAATGCCCACTGAGTATCAGATGACTAGATTTGTCCTGAGTGTAGGTACAGGACACAAAGATGAACAAGGGCCTGTCCCTTTTCCACAGGGAGCCATCAGATATTGGAAGAGGGCGTTTACCTACCCATTCCCCAAGAAAGCTTCCCTTTGCTGAACAGTGTCCTCTGTTCTAACACTCCTTGAGCACAGGACTGCTGTGTAAACCTTCTTCCTACCCCAGGTACACAGTGGGTACGCTACACACAAAGCTCAGCTCAGGAGCATGGTCCCGATGCTCTGCCAGACACCCACCCCATCTCTCTGAGGCTACTGTCTGCTTTGGAATGAATTTTCCCATGGATCTCAGATACCAGCAAGAATCAAAGTACTTTAGTCAAAATCCCCTTCCTCTGCAGCCCAGAATTTGCTAAGTAAGATGGAGCTGAGATTAGGACTTGCCACAGGCTAGATGTCAGACCAAGCCTTTCCAGACACAGCTGTGTGTGTGTGTGCGTGTGAGACGATTTTGCCTCTATAGAGGCAACCTTTTTTTTTTTAATTTTTGAGACAGGGTTTCTTGTGTAACAGTCCTAGCTGTCCTGGAACTCTCTTTGTAGACCAGGCTGGCCTCAAACTCAGAGATTCACCTGGCTCTGCCTCCCAACTGCTGGGATTAAGGCATGTGGCACCACTGCCCGGTAGAGGCAACCATTCTTAAGCCTTCTTGTACTTAAGAAACACTCCTCCCACCCTTTCAAATAAATATTATAAGGCAGGTATGGTGGCACACACTTGTAAAACCAGCCCTGTGGAGGCTGAGGGAGAAAGATTGCTATGGCTTTGAGACTAGCCTGGGCTACATGGCATGACCCTGATTAAAAAAAATAAAAACAAAACTACTAAAACAAACAAACCCAAAGAACATTGCACAATCTGATGGATACTTTAGAGACAGGAGGCGCTTTGTCTAAAGGGAGTCTGTGTGGGAGCCTAGCTAGGAGACCAGCCCCCACATTTTATGACAGGGTACTCTTTAGGAGTGAGAGATAAGAGATATTAGATAGAAGGATAGAAGGAAGAGAAACAGAAACACAGGATAGACTCGGGAGGGCCTAGGTCATTATCCACTGGCCCCTTCTGTCTCTTCTAAAGGGCCTTTTATAGGAATGCCAAGGAGTGGAGCCAAAGACCTCTCCCTAGCACAGCCAAGTTCAGACACTTTCCAATCACCTGGTAACCACATACATGGCCAAGCAATCCTCTAATGCAGCCCTGCTGGGTAAACCAAGCTCAGATCTCACTAGGAAACCTTTGTGGGTCTCCACAAGTCTGGCTGGCCACTGGCCTTTGGCAGAAGACCTGCTCATCTGCAGATGCCACTCCTTCCTTCATTTGGCCAGGATGAGGGACATTGCCAGGAGCAAGAGTGCAGTGGCTTTGAGAGAAATTTGAGAGGTGAGGGATGGTGGAGGAAGCCCTGTGTCTATGAAGTAGTCTGAAGATGTGCCATGGATGGAGAGCTTAGGTGAATAACAGTGTCAAAAGTTTTACAAGGGCATGGTGGCTCCCTCAGAGTGTCCCCCAGGCATGGTGCTAGGGTGATTGAAGTGACAGACTGGAGAAGAGAGGGGTAAAGTGCTCCAAAGACCTAATGGTCCTTTACAGACATTAAGCCTGGAATGACTCTGCCATAAGGAAGTAAGAGAAATATTTGAGCATATTCGATTGTCTAATATCACAAATATGTAAAGAGCTTTTTACAAATAATAAGAAAAACCTAAACAGTCTAATAGATCAATTAGAGAAACATATAAATAACAGTTCAAATTTGTAACAAATATAGGAAAATGTGTTAATTCTAACAATTTTTTTACATTTGATGTCCACATAGTGAGTTCAAGGTTACATAGTGAGACCCTATCTTAAAAAGAAAAAAAGAATATGTAGAAACCACCCCAATAAAAATATTAAAATAAAAAGAATGTATATTGAGATTTGTGTAGGGGCGTAATTATAATGACGTTATTAATGATATTCAAATTGAAACAGGAAGTAGGGTGAAGAGGTTCCTGTCTGTACTCACTGGAGATATCAGGAGTTCAGCCTTGGCTATATGAGCTGCTATCTCAAAATCCAAACTCAAAAATACTAGAAATAAACACTCATACTTAAAAATTTGCTTTAAAGGCCCTGGGTTATCTGTATAATGAGGCATTTAAATTATGGTGGGGAAATGTTCACAGTCTGTTCTTAATAGATAATAAGGCTAAGTGTGATGACACACACCTAGAATCTCAGCACGTGGAAGGCACAGGAAGGAAGAGTTAAGAGGCCAGCCTTGGCTGGACAGCCAGCAACAGGCAGCAAACAAAGTGCAACAAAAAGACTGAGATTGTATATACAGCACCA
Organism: Peromyscus eremicus; assembly: GCF_949786415.1. Taxonomy (NCBI): domain Eukaryota; kingdom Metazoa; phylum Chordata; class Mammalia; order Rodentia; family Cricetidae; genus Peromyscus; species Peromyscus eremicus. Next base: position 60,803,284 of record NC_081422.1, read on the forward strand.
TCTCCCTTCCTTCGAGAGCTGGCGTGGTGGGGCGGGCCTGTCGTTCTAGCTCCTCAGGAGGGGGATTGCAAGTACAAGGCTTACTTACCTGGGCTGCAAAGTTGAGCTCAAGGCCAGCCTGGACAGTTTATAAGACTGTCTCAAGATAAAAAGAGGGAGGAGGGCTGGGGACATAGCTTAGTAAAGGGCTTTTCTAGCATGTGTGAGGCCCTCACTTCAACTTCCAATATCAAGAAAAGGGTAAAAAGAGAATGAAAAAGATCAGATAGAGTTTGCACTGAAAACAGAAATTCCAACCGAGCAGATCCCCCAAATGGTCATCTCAGGAAGATAGGTTGAAGGGAAGGTTTTAGTTTCCTCCTCCTCTTCCCCCTCCTCCTCCTTTTTAAAATAATGAACACGTGGGCCAGCAAGTTGGCTCAGCAGATAGTGGCACTTGCTACCAAGCCTGGTGACTTGGGTTTGATCCCTGGAGCCCACAGGGAGAAAACTGTCTGCTACAAGTAGGCCTCTGACTTCCACATGCACACAGATACACTAAATAAGTGTAAGTGTTAAAGATAATGAACATGTTGCTTTTATGAACTTGAAAAATCGAGGATGTTTTCTTTTTTAAACAATTCTGACATTGAAGTGCCCTGCGACATTGTGGGCTGGCTGGGGGAACAAGGCCCTTCACCATACTACCTGCCTCTTCAGCTGTATTTATTCATTTCTTTTATTTTTTATTAAAGATTTTTTTATAATAATTTATTGATTTTTTTTTATTTTGTTTTCATTGATATTTTACCTGCATGTATGTCTGTGTGAGAGTGTCAGATCTTAGAGTTACAGATTGTTAGCTGCCAGGTAGGTGCTCAGAATTGGGTCCTCTGGAAGAGCAGTCAGTGCTATTAACCACTGAGCCATCTCTCAAGCCCCTGTATTAAGCATTTCTATACTTGCTGGCTACATACTCATGTTGTAGCTTGTGCTGGGCTAGACCCCATGAAATGGCAGTCCTTACTCGCTTGGCTCCTCAGGGCTCGCTGAGAGTTGAGGACTGGGATCAATGGCTGGGTCATTTGCTAGAGAAGTATTTCTGTGGTTGGAATGTCCCTTGTTTTCCTGGGCTCATCTTCATAGATGGCACATGGGCATCTCAGTGTGTCAGCCTGAAGCTCTGGTCTTCTAGAAATTGAGGTGGCAAACATGATCAGACTAGTATTTTATGGCCATGATTGAAACCTAGAAGCAGCCTGTGCATCTTTGGATTTGTGCTTCTCACTGATATAGACGTGTGATGTACTGACTAGCATCAGAGAATCTTAGCAGGATAAGATGGAATGGGATAGAGACCTGATGGAGAGATTTTGGTCCAGCACTTTATTTTCTGATGACAGAGCTAAAGCCCCAAGAGATAAAGCAGCTTGGAATTGGGTGACAGGGCCAGGATGCCAAACCCTATGTTCTGTTCACATGTGGCCTTTGCCATTCACAGCCCTTGATATTGAGAGGTGATGGCCAAACAGTGGAGACGAAGCAAACCGTGAATAAAAAGTTCACAGAAATCCTGGGAAATAGCACCTACCTTTAGGATGCTAACAGTTCCAATATACTGATTAAGAAGCTGCAGACAGAATCCCTTAGCCTATAACCCCAGCCCGAGGGAGGTGGAGGCAAAAGGATGATAAATTCCAGGTAGCCTGTGCTCTATAACAAGAATCCCTTGAGAATTAACGTTCGGTGTGCTGGCCTGGGGATACAGGGGGATGTGCTAGCAACAACAACAAAAACCAACACTAACCTACCAAACAAAATCTCCAAATCTCCAGAAGAAAGTGGATTGTGATCTGTGGACACCAACACACACATTCACATCTACCCAGTGTGAGTTTTGGGAAAGTAGAAAGATCTGTCTCTAAGTAGTTTCTCTACTTGCCCAATGTTTGCCTAAGTTTGTTACTAATTTTTTTTTAAAAGTCATTAAAATGTGAACATGTTACTCAGCAAAGAGATCGGTTTAACTCTGGAGTCTCTTGTCACCTTGTATGAATTATGGAAGGAATTGAAGGGTTCATCAGAGTGTCTGCATGCAAGGGGAGGGTCTGCAGATTGGGATGGAGGTATTCAAGAAGATGAACCGTTTGTGTTAGCTTATAATGAGGGATGACCTCATATTCCACAGCAGTAGGAGAAACATCCTGGATTTTCAATCTGTGAGGTCTTTTCCTTTGTCTAAATATTTCTTTTTATTATTATTCATTTATTTATGTGGATGTCAGTGACGACTTTGCAGCAATTGATTGGTTCTCTCCTCCCAACAAGGAGGTTCTGGAGATCGAACCCAGGTCATCAGGCTTGATGCTTTGACCTACTGAGCCATCTCGTCAACCCAAAGTCCTCTTCTTGCTCTGTAGCCCAAGCTCATGTTTAAGGATCTCTTCTGTATGGACTGGCCTCTAAACTCTAAGGGAAGCTTGAGTGAGTGCTGAGCTCCGTTTTCAATGAGAACACTTCCCGGTATAGTCAAGCCTAACTTGGACTGAACCTACTTTGTTTTAGAACGTGTATTTGCGCACCTCTGTTCATTCGACAGCAACCTGAGAATGTGCTTACGTTTCGAAACCAGTGACCCACCCTCCGCTCCACTTGGCTCTGCTCAGCAATTCCTTCCTTTTTGTGCTTTAGGAATTTTTTTTTTTTTCTCACAGGAAAAAGAAAAAAAGACAGAGGAAGGAAGTTAGTCTTCAGGGCCAGAGCTAAGCTATGAAAACAGCTGTCACTGTCCAGCACAGAAGAGCACCTGTGACTGGGGACCGGGGACATTTGTAGGCCAGGCTTCAGTTCCCCGGAGACTTCAAATTCCTGATCCTTATCTTACACATATTTCTTATTTTTTTTAAAAAAAGATTTAAAAAATGCTTATTTATGTGTATGTGCATGTGAGTGTATATGCCCATACAGACCAGAAGAAGGCATCTGATCTCCCTGGAACTCAAGTTATAGGTGGTTGGAAGCTGCCCAATGTAGGTGGTGGGAACGATACTTGGGTCCACTGGGAAAGCCAAGTATTCCCTTTTAACTGCTAAGCTAAACCATCTCTCCAGCCCCATGTTTCTTACTCTCGACCCTGAGTTCGCTTTGATGAGCATGCTTCTTAAAAGACTAGATGGTTTTGCAAAGCATCCCTGTCTCCTTCTCTTTTATTTTCATTTGCATCTTGAAACTCCCTTGGGATCATCTAAATTCATGCTTCTGTGTTTTAAGAGGTACTTCTCAAACTCAGTTCCCTGGAGCACTGGGGGTTCCACAAAGCCTTTAAAGGGTGGGTTTCATAGATGTGGGAGTGGCACATAGGCGGGCTCAGGGTGTTTCTCCCACCAAAGAAATGTGGCTTCTTATCTGTTTTACCTATTGGATTTCTACAAAGTGTTTGCCTGAGAGAGGCATCTCCACCCCTGAATAAATGTGAAAGTCGTTGTCAAGAACGTAGCAATGCTGAAGCCGTGAGCCAGGGAGGGGGCAAAGCATTCCTCAGAAGGCAGACAGACCCTTTGGATGGATGTGGGCTTCTTCTGTTTGTCCGCTGTTTCTGTTGCTCCAGATCCTCCACCTGCTGTGGGTGGGTGCTGCTCCTCCTCGTCTTGTTCCTGACTCGTGGCCCTCATGGCTTTGGGCAAAGCTCTGCTCCTTCCCTCTCTCAGATCACCCGCTTTCTGCCCTGGCTTCTGACAACATATGTTTCTTTACTTTGGCTTCTTGACTGTAGGGTCCCCTGCTTGTCCTGACTTGGATACCGGTGCCCTGAAGTGAAGTATTTTCTGTCTTCCTGGACCCAGATCCGACCAGGGCACCCTGCTCTTCCATGCCATAGCCCTTCCAGCGCTATTTACTTTGAAGCTCAGGCTGGGGTTCCTCAGGGTTCTATCAGGTTCCTGAACCCACTGGGATTGGGAAATGGAGATGTGCTGATCCCATGAGTAGAAGGAGACAGTGGTTTGCACCCCTGGAGGCTTGGCTTACCTGGTGCTTTCAGATTCCTTTCATTCACATGACAGTGTGGTAAAACTAGAATATCCCTGTCTGTGTTATGTGCAAAGAAACTGAGGTTGAGACTTGAATAATTTGCTAAAGGCAAAAAAATCTGAACTAGACCCTGGGTCTTTTGACTCTCACTTCTGAATTTGGGTGACTGTAATTTATGAATTTACATGTATGAGATTAGAATCAGGTTGGTGGCCAAGGCAGTGGGGGAACACGCACACACACACACAAACACACACCACACAATTTCTGCAGTCCTGGTCATTGAACCTTTGGCCTTGTGCATGCTTAGACGAGCAGTCTACCGCTGACCCATAGCCTTAGCCTCAAGAGTTGGGAGTAGCTTGGCTGGAGGATGGTTATGTTGGAAACAGCTGGGAGATAAGAAAAGGGCAGCAGGGCCAGCCACAGAGGCCCAACACTGGAACCCAACCAAGTAGAGTGTAGAGAGTGTTAATATAGTGAAACTGCCCGGGAGAGGCTTTGGCGGGTTTGGACCAAGGTGCCCCGCTGCGGGTGAGGCACACCATGCAGACTGGCAGGTGGTGGTGTGGCGCGGTGGAAAGTTACTCACAGGGCAGATGTACATCCACGTGGAAATTTCATTATTAAAGGGAGAGAAGGAAGAGGGAGACGGGGGAGGGAGGGAGAAAGAGAAAGAGGGAGAGAGGGAGGGAGAGAGAGGGGGGGGGAGAGAGAGAGAGAGAGAGAGACAGAGAGAGAGAGAGAGAGAGAGAGAGAGACAGAGAGAGAGAGACAGAGAGAGAGACAGAGAGAGAGAGAAAGGGAGAGAGAGGTGCACATTACCTCTGGCGAGGTGGGAGGGGGGTAGAGAGGGGAGAGAGAGCAAAGGGGGAGGAATTTTTTCTTAAAGGGGACTTTATATAAGATGAAGTCAGGGTGCTGGGTGAGTCCCCAAGGGGTGGTTCAGAATACTAACAGAGAGGTCTCAGAGACACTATCCCCAGAATGGCTGTGCACCCCTTAGAATTAGGCAGTTCCTGGGGACTGTAGCTTTGACCTGCTCCTGTCTTTGAGAGACACTGGCTGAAGGTCCCTCTGTTGGGCTGCACCTTGATTTTCTAAGCACCATCCTTGTCCTATGGCCCCGAATGCCTGCAGGGTAATTCCAGAGGAACTGTGCTTCATTGTTCTGTGTGTGTGTGTGTGGGGGGGGCAGGGGAGGAGGAACTTCAGTAATGGCTGTGGGGAAGCAGGAGGGGGAAGCCTGTGCCTGGGAGTCCTTCCTAATCCCCTCTCTCTGGCTCAGGCCCTATGTTCTCTGCTGCTCTGCCTCCTCTCCATCCTGATAAACTGATGGCTTTGGGACACTTACTTCATGGACACCTGAGAGTTGATTGAGAAAGGGAATGAGTTAAATCGACTGTTCATTCACAGGACTTACAACATCTCCAGCACCTGGCCCCTGGTAGTTGACAGAGCAAGTCTGGCTGGCCTTGGCTTGGCAGAGAGGAGGGGGTGGGTGGGCAGTGGGAGCAGTTAGCCTTGATGTGGGCATGAGTTAAGGGTTGAGTTGCCTTTTGAGAATTTAGCATCAGCAATAAAACTTAGTTTTTTGTTTGTTTGTTTTGTTTATTTGTTTTAAATCACCCTGCCTTTTATTATTTCTGAGTGCTGGCAGTGTTAACAAATCAGTGTTAAAATGCTGCTCCACAAGGCTGGAGATTGTAGTTCATGGTAGACTGCATGCTTAGCATGAACAAGGTCCTGGATTTGAACCCCAGTCCTGCAGAGCAAACCTTTCTTCTGGGATGGGCACTCACTCCCTTGCAGGGTAGTTGCCTTAAGAACCCCGATGCTGGAGTCAGAAGACAAGGACTCTGCTTGTACTACTTTACTCAACCATCAAGTTGCTTAACTTTTCTAATCCTTGGTGTTCTTTAGAAATTACATTTATTTATTGTTATATTTAGTGTGTGTGTGCGTGTGTGTGTGTGTGTGTGTGCATTCTTGTGTGCATGTGTCTGTTTGTGTGTGTGTGTGTGTGTGTGTGTGTGTACACAGCACTGCATCCGTGGAGAGACAGCCTGCAGGATCGCAGGGATCCAGCTCAGCTCATCAGGCTTGGTGGCAAGTGAGAGGAAATGAGGACATGCCCGCCCCAAGGGGAAGTTGAGGTTTATTGTAGACATGAGGGAGAGCATAGCCAGAGGCATCTGGAAGGGTCTAGATGTGGTGTGGAGACAAGAGCGGGAGAAGAGAGAGGGAGCAAAGAGAGCACCTGGGAACCAAGAGACCAATAGCAAGCCAGGAAACCAGAAAAATGCATAACCCAAATGGCTAAGCTATAGAGGAATCAGGCTGGGAGAAGGGAAGCTCAACCCAGCTCCTGGGAAGGAGAGGTTTAGGGCAGGGGGCGGGATGAGAAGGGCTGGGAGGAGCCACAGGTCCCCAGTGAATCTTGTCTGGGGTTTCTTTGAGACCTAACAGCAAGCACCTTTACCCATGGCTTCAACCCCCAGGTTGTATTTATTATTACTGTGTGTAATGTGTATGAGATGTGTGGGGGCTTGCATGTGGAAGTCAGAGGACAGCTTTGTTGATTCTCTTCTTCCACATTTCTGTGGCTTCCAGGGATCCAACCTCAAATCCTTAGGCCTGCACAGCAAACCTTTATCCATTGAAAATCTTGCCAGCTCCCTCAATATTCTAATGTAGAAAATGGAACGAAGATTGTGTCTTCAAATATATATGTGTGTGTGTGTGTGTGTGTGTGTGTGTGTGTGTGTGTGTATACATATAAATATATAAAGAATGACTATAAAATTAGCCTTTAAAGAGAATAGCTGCATGTGTAACAATATCCCCATAGCTTTACGAATCTCTCTCATGATGTGATATTTGGGCCATTTGGGGATTATTCTCTCTTGGCAGTGAAGAATTTGAGAGGACTGAGTCAGGCTTTTCCATGCAGTGTTAGGTATTGGGGTTAGGACATTACCAAACCCTGAGACACTATCTAAAAATATACTCCTTTAAATGGGGTTCCTAGGCAGATAACAGGGGAGCCCTTGTGAGTTGCAACCAGGAGCAGGAGAGTTCTGGAACTAGGCCTAGGCAAGTTCTGGACCCAGGCCTATCTGCTAGTGACCTGACATCTCTACAGCCTGCCCTGTTCTAACAGGTACTGAGTGTTTGTGGGGCTGAGCCCTCTTTCGGGGCAGATGAGCGTGTTCCTGACGCAGTTGCAGAAGAGTGTGTTGGCAGAGCATGGACTGTAGTTTCTGTGTCCTGCGGATTTACTGTCTGTTGACAAACCCTCCTACATGCCTTGTACCAGCTTTAAGCACCAAGTTCCCACCTGCCGACACCTAGTTCCTTTTCCCCTGGATGTTCAAGTCTTTTCACAGATAGTGTGATTTCCCAAACAACCCTCAAAGTTGGATGGAGCAGGTCTTATCATACACACCCTACTTTGAAAAGGGAAGAAACTGAGGACAAGGGAGTTCAATAGTCTGCTTGGAGTCACGGTCAGTTAAGGGAGAGGCTCTGACTAGAACCCAGGACTCTCAACACCAGCTCAGAGATGGGTCTTTGGAGAATGAAGGGGAAGCCTTCAATTCTGTATACAGTGAGTTTTCTGACAGGGAGTATTCTCAGGTCTCTGAGTTAGTATCGGCAGTGACTCCCCTTAGCATAATCCACGATTGCATGTGTGAGCACCTGGGTTTGATCCCCAGCATCTCCACTCTTTAGCCAGGTGTGGTGGCATACACCTCGAAATCCCAGCAGAGGCAGGTAGATCTCTGTGAGTTTGAGGCCAGCCTGGTCTACAGAGCAAGTTCCAGGACAGCCAGGGCTACACAGAGAAACCTTGTCTCAAAAAAAAATCAAAGAAAAAAATTTCATTTACATTGTTTCCCATCCCCGTCTTCTCCCTGTAACTCCTCCCTTTCCCTCTTCCCTACCTGGGGCTCCCTCTCAGATTTATGGCTTACACACACACACACACACACACACACACACACACACACACACACATGCACACACACGCACACACACATGCACACACGCACACACGCACACACGCACACATGCACGCACATACTGTTCATCAACATATTGACCACAGTTTGCATAAAGCCAGAAGACATGAAGAGGCTGTTAATCTCTTCTACAACACTTTGATTTTGCTGATACAGACAGAGGCGGTAGAAGCATACCTTTCACGGGGGCTGCTGAAAACCAACGACACTGTCTGTCTTGATGTGTAGATTACTATCCCAGCAGTTATATCCACAACTCCCTCAAGCAGAACCTGATGGTCCTTTCCCATGTGATTCCCCGTCTCCCTAAATAGTATGGTTAGATTAAAGAAGACCTCCCAGGGAATGTGACACCAGGAAGGCCAGCCAGTGATAACAGTGACCCTAATGGGGTGCTTTACCTACAAAGGAGAGCTGTTCTAAGTCACGGTTCCCAGCATAGCTGCCTAAGAGGGTCACCACGGGGCTGGGCACAGGGGTGCATGCCTGTCATCCCAGCACTGGGGAGGCTAGGCCAGGGGGATCAGGAGTTTAAGGCCTGCCTAAACTACATAGTGAGGTTCTCTATAAAAACCAAACCAAACCAGAATAAGACAAAAAGTTAAATATCTTCGTCTCCAGGCCGCAGCCCAGCTAACTCAGAGTCTCTGGACTTGAAATCTAGATCTCCTTCATTTTAAAATTCCCAGGAGGGTTCTAGAATGCTGCCAGGGTTGTGACCTGCTGCTCTGGATCCGAAAGAGTCAATGAATTGTGTAGAGTAGAAGTATGCGCACATCTGGGTGTGCGCTGGAGTCAGGGGAAAGGGCACGTTTAAAATTAGCCCTTGGCCACACCTTCCAGACCGTTTGAAGCAGCAACTTCCAGCCCTAGGTGTCTCTCATTCAGCCCGCGTCCACGCCAGCTGTTACTGCGGACAGCAAGCCAACCGTACAGATGTTTCCTTTACAATGGTCTAGCCGTGAATCACGACTCCCGTTTCACAGGTCAGGACAGGGATGCTCAGAGCAGGTAGTGCCTGGCCCACATGAGTGCAGAAAGAGGGCCCTGGAGCAGGTCTGCCTAACCTTGAGTCCTATCCCAGTTGCCTTACCCCCACCCACTGCGTTATGGGCCTAGTGGAAAGTTTTCTCTGCTTTTCCTGAAACAGCCAAAGGCCAGGGGAAGGCAGCCCGAGGCTATGGCTCTCCTTCTGGCTACCCCCAAAGCCTGAGCAGAGGGCCCTTCCTGAGAGAAGAAAGGCCACAAGATGCCTGGTGTTCAGTTCCATTCTAGCTATCCACTCTTGGAGTGCCTCCCTTGGGAGGGAGGAGGATTAGGTCTGCCCCACTCTCCATTCTCACCCTTATCCTGGCAAAAAGTAGGAGCCCAAAGCAAACACTCGCTTGCTTTTTGAGAGCTTGAGGAATTTTTCGGTCATGTGACAGAAAGACGGCTCCATTCCCTTCATAAGACCAAGGAGATGCTACATCAAGGTGACCTGAAACCTTTGGCTCCGTTTTACAACATCATGTTTGTATCTTCCCAGCTCGGAACTTGTGTGTGTGTGTGTGTGTGTGTGTGTGTGTGTGTGTGTGTGTGTGTGTCTGGGTGTCAAACCTAACCCTGTACCACCACCAGCATGCATACAACTGAAAATCCTTTTCAGTTTCACTTTCACTTTCTCCATCAATCAAATCACTCGGGATTGTGGGGGGACAGTCACAGGAACTCTGAAATGCCAGGCCTGCCAGCAGGTACCGGAAGGAGAGGAATCTGCTGCCCTGGTGCTGACCCAAAGCTTTGTTAAGTGTTTGCAGGCACCCACTCAGGAACCTTATGTCCCCAAGACCCAGAATGGCTCCAAGTGGCATCTGTGTTAGAAGTCACACTGAATATGCTCACTCTGCCCTTCTTCCGCTTCCGTCAGACCCTTGTGTGTGGACAGCTCAGAGCTAATACTTGGAGCCTGGACAGCTGAGACCTTAGAGTTAGTGGACGGTGTAATGTAAATGTGGCCCCAAGCCTAGCTCCTAGGGACCTCTTCTCCCAGGGCTCCCTCTGCACCTGCTGTCTCTGCCTTTGTTCCCTGTTATTTACCAGCCGGCACCGGGCACCGTGTTCGGACAGTGTTGAGTGAAGGGCGAAGGTGGAGAGATGAATGAGTTTGCTTTTGATGGAGTCTCTCAAGTGCTTGTCGTAGGAGGCTGTTTCGCTCTGGGCTGTCCACTTGCTTGCTCAGCTTCACTTTATTTGCATCAGCCAATTTATTTAGAAGACCATCCCTTTAAAGATTCTTCTGGCAATAGAATACCCTAGATGCAGTGCCATTTTCTGAGGTTGGGACAAACACCCGGTTTCTCACAACTGTAACTCTTACCCCAGATCCACTAAGGAAGTATATCTGGGCTCTGGATCCAGTGGGCCCCTTATTATGCCTTTAATCAGAATAAGAAACCTTTCTGAGTTACCCAAGCAGTGCGTACTTGAGGGGAGGTGGAGGAACATAGGGCAATGAGGAAGGTGAGAGGGAGGGCCTCAGAGGGGAAGGAGGGACACTAGCAATCACCAGGGATTTAGAACTGTCCCAGCTCGGGGCTTGGATTGAGATGAAGAAGCATGGTTGTCCTCAGAGCACCCAGGGAAGCTGCCCAGGGCTGCTTGGATCTGTGGCATGGACACCATTTCATGGTCTCTGTCTCAAGGAGCCTGAGCGGGGTCGTGTCTCCTGTAACTATCTGGGAAGCATTGTGGGCAGCTGGCTTTGATGTCTGGCTTTGTCGTTAATTCTGTCGTGAGTCACTTGACCTCTCCTTGTGCCCCAGTTTCCAAATTTTACAACTCCCTGTTCACACTGTGATAATGACTAACCCTGGTAAGTGGCCTTTACCCTAACCCCATCCCAGTCAGGATTCTTACCAACCCCACCTGTTTATGGACATTGTGACTTTAGCTGGTAGTTTAGACTTGGGTTCTAGCTGAGGCTTTGCAGGACAAGGCCATGTCATCCTAACCAAGTCAGTACTTGCCAGGGTCTTGGTGTTCACCTTTGTATACCAGCAATAACTTTAGCACCCCTTCCTAGTAAAATATCAGGGTCTCGTAGTAATAGAAGGGAATCCCAGTCCCTACGTATCTCAGTTACTGCATGTCAGACAGGCAGGGCCACCGACCAGTGACATGCCTTTCTGTCTTGGTAGAATAACCCGGTGATTGTCTTGGTAGCTGGCTGTCAGGGTCACTCCTCCTTAATTGTGTGGGTCCGTGTCCCCACAGCGGCCAATTTGCCATCGTGAAGAAGTGCCGGGAGAAGAGCACAGGGCTGGAGTATGCAGCCAAGTTCATCAAGAAGAGGCAGAGCCGGGCCAGCCGTCGGGGCGTGTGCCGGGAGGAAATCGAGCGGGAGGTGAGCATCCTGCGGCAGGTGCTGCACCCCAACATCATCACGCTGCACGACGTCTATGAGAACCGCACCGACGTGGTGCTCATCCTCGAGCTGTGAGTGGGGCCCCAGGACCCATGATGGGGGGGGCGTAGGGTGGGCAGCAGAGATAGGTCAGGGTGGTGGAAGCCCTGGCCACAGGCCCCCAGGGCGACCAAAGCTCAGCCCAGAGGAGATGCAGTTAGTGGTAGGCAGTTTCCCTCTGCCTCGGTTATCCCATCCTTTTCCTAAAATGGGGCCAAAGGAGGGATGAGCTTGCCAAGTGGCAAGGATAGCGAGGGATGGCCTAACCCTTACTTGCATTGGGTCTTGGAGATCAAAGAAACCAGAGTTTCTGGCTTATTTCTTGGCCAGAGGAGCATTTATGAGGGTGAGAAGGAACAGAGGGTAGTGTGGGTAGCAGATGCTGTCAGAGAGGGGTCTGTCTTAAAGAGAGGAAGATGAACATCCTTTCAGCTCTTCCAGAACACTTCTCTAGCCCTTCCCTGGGGAAAATCCACTACACTGGCACTGTGTTCAACACTTGCGTTATCACAGTGGTAGCTGTCTTTTTTACCCACTAGACCGCCTCTCTGGTCAATAGCTACTGTTTAAAGAGCCCAGCTATGCCCCTGCATTGGCAAGGTGTCTAGCGTTTGTCATCGTGCTCAGTCCTGGCTTTAGGGAGTCTTACTAACTCAGAAAGGTGATTTTATATTCATTCCGTTTACCTTACTTCATAGTGATACAACCACAGAGACTCTTAGGATACCCATTTTACAGATCAGAACACCAAGAAGTCAACATCCTGTCGCTGGGAAGTGGCAAGGCTGAGACTGCCATCTAAACAGCTTGTTCAGATAGCCATGCACACGACGAGGTGGTACAGCCTTGTGATGGCCTTGCTGGGAGGGACTTCACGGTGGTTGGTGGAATTTACTTAGGTGACACTAAGACTCCAGCTTGGTTGGCCACTCTGATGTCCTCCTGAATGAGTCCCCATGGAATGAGCAAGTGGGGCCTGGTGGGCAGTAGAGTCACAAGTGACAATAGCCTTATCCAGCCAATCAGCAAGACCCCATGATAAGAGTATTCTGAGCCTCATGAGCATGTAGTACATATCTGTCAATCAGCAGAGAAGTGGGGTGTCTGCCCCAGAAATTCTTGATTTTGTGACTGTGGGCAAGTCACCTGTGAACCAGGAAGTCTCCTTAACCTGCCTCCAGATTGAATGGATCACCTGACATTTGAGATTGCTCTAATCTGAGACTTACCTGCACATTGGCAAGATAGAAATTTATCTAGCAGAAGGGAATTTGCATCCTCTCACGTTTGGCTCTTGAATTATCAACCTCCGTGTTGAACTGCATGGAGTTGCCCATGCTCTCGCCTTCTCTAGGGTCTGGTGTCCTCTGTGTTTCACCCATGGACCCCTTGGTAAAATGAACTAGTTATTGTCTGTGCCTCCTTGACCCAGACAGGAGCCTGATGAAGACCACCTTCTTCTTACCCAGGGATGGTCAGTCACATGGACACTCCACATGGTGTGCACCAAGGCGAAAGGTCACTGGTTAGCATCCTGATTCCCAGCAGATAGTGACAAGCCCATCTTCCTGGGAAGGCCAGAGTCACTTCTTTAAATGGCTATTTATTATCACCCCCTTTCGTCCCAAACCCCACAGGAACTGCAGGGAACGGATCTGTAATTCTCCTGTCCAAACACAGCTACTTTGTTTCTCCGTGATTCCTCTCAATCTTTATTGCTTTGTATATAATTTTACAATTTCCTGTTCTACTTTTTCTCTCCAACTAACAAAATTCCATATATAGCCCTTTTTTCCATTTTAATAACTACATCATGTTTCATTAAATTGCACAGCAGTGTTTCTCTATTGCTGGACATTTGCTTATAATTTTACAGCTGTTACCTATTCCAAATTTTACTGGCAAAAAACTTTCTTCCCAATGTTTTCTCCTTTTCTTTTGAATTAGTTATTTCAGCTGAATCTCCAGGAGTGGAGGGTTAAGTTAAAGGTGGGTAGGTACAGGCTCTTGGTGACTTCACTTCCAAAGGATGCAGGGACTGGGCAGTGTTTCTGTTTGCCTTCAGCCTTGGTGGCCGTGGGTCATTTGTTTAAAAAAGCACCTCTTTCTTTATTCATCTTTATAGTTATAAATCAGTATCTTATGATTTCAATTGGTGTTTCTTTAACTGCTGGGAAAAATGGTCTTCCCTGTTTGTGGAACCCTAGCGTTTGGGGTATAAGATGCTTCTGCCTTATCTCCAGTTCTCCCAACCAGGGCTCACGATCAGCCAGTATTTATACGTGCGAGCGGTCATCTTGTGAGTGCAGGTGCACCATGGGTAATATCAGTCCCCACGCAGGTGCTCCCGGACTTGCCATGTTTGTTGAGTTCTAGCTGCCCGGTTTCTGTCTCCTCCTCCACTTCCAGGTTGCCTCGTTGTGGTTGGGATGTCTAGCTGAGGAACCCTAAGGGTTTATGAAATTAGAAAAGAGCCAAGTTTTCAAAGACCGTGCTCAGACCACGCTTGCTGGGCTCCAAGGAGGATTTCCTAAAGGAGGAGGACTTCTGGGGAGGGGAGGACTTCCCAGGGGAGAGGAGGACATCCTGGGGAGGACTTCCTAGAGGAGGAATTCTGAAGGTTTTTGCTTGGACTTGGTGACTTTTGTGGACTGATCAGAAGTTTTTGGCATTTGAGTCCTCACTGGGCAGTAGGCTTGCCCAGGGGTTGGTTGTAAGTGTTACTGTCCTCTTGTTCATTTTCAGAACTTGTTCATTCATCAGTGTTTTTCTCACACAGCATCTCCCTACTGTGGTTCAGGCTGGTCTAGACCTCATGACGCTCCTGGCTCAGCCTATGAAGTACTGCGTTGACAGATGTGTGGGTTTATAGATGTGTGTCACCACATGTGTATAATGTGTGTGTGTGCACATGTATGTGTTCACTATATGTACACATGCATGCATGTGCCTCTGTGTGTGGAGGCCAGAGGAGAACATCCAGTGTCCTGCGACACCGTTCTCTGCCTTATTTCCTCGAAACAGGTTCTCTCCCTGAAACTGGAGTTGGGCTGGCAGCCAGAAGACCCCACTGAACCCCCTGTTCCTGCTCTGCACAGCACTAGGGTTACAAGTGTGCATGACTACACCCAGCTTTTTACTTGGGTCCTGAGGATTTGAACTCAGGTCCTCATGTTTGCAGAACCATCGCTCTTACCCGTGGAGTCATTTCCCCAGCCCCTTACTTGCAGTTTTAATGGTCACTGTTCCCAGTGCCCTCTTTAGCAGCTGTTGTCTGGTCTGGTGCTTCCTTTAATGTCTGCTAAAGGGGCTGGCACTAGAAGACATGCCAAGCCCTGACTCCTGTTCCTTTCAGCTATCTTTAGCCCATCTGTGGCCATAGAAGCCCCTGCTTCTGGTCATGGCAGTTGAAAGGAGGATTAGGAAGGATTTTGTTGTCTAAGTTGACTTCTGTATGGCACTAAGACTACAATCAATATCTGAGTAGCTGAACTCATGTCATATTTGGAGAATGTTCCTTTGCAGCTCTAAATGCCCTGGGTCCTCCTGGGCTCTAGGATGGCAGCGAGTGATACCCTGGCAAGTGCTCCTAGGTGTTGCTGATGCTTCCTAGTGTCCTAGGCCCAGCAACTGTGGCAACATTGTTTCTCCTTGTGCAGGTCATTTATACACATTTATGCACATTCTCCTTGTGCAGGTCATTTATACACTGTTGCTCCCTTGGGAGAGGGGGTGAGAAGGCACAGCGTCAACAGCACAGACACTGGGAGTCAGTTGAAGGCAAACAACAAACTTGTTTATTCAATAACGGGGAAGGCTTATATACCCTCCTCCCAGCACCCAGTCTCTGTCCCAATCTGGTGGCATTGCATGGTCGTCCCCCATTGGCTGGGTATGATCAAGAACTTGGACAATGATCAGGAACTCTGACAGCGCCTGTTGCTAGGTCCTCAGGCCGACTTCAGGTTGGCTCATAAGGAAGTATGTTATGTGCATGCCTTGGCAACTGGTCTGAGCCAATTTCCTCGACCCTATGGGCCTGTCCTACTACAGTACACATTATCAGAAGGACTCTGGAAAATATTTCACCAGGTGTACCAACCTGCAAGGGAGAAGGGGTTGACCCTGAGAACACTCTCACAGAAGAGAGCAGCCGGACTCTTAGCCTTTGCTTTACATATTAAAGCTGGAGATATTTGATTTGGGGTGTGAGCTAAAGAAGCTTGGAAGGAGCCGGGTGGTGGTGGCACAAGCCTTTAATCTCAGCCCTGGGGAGGCAGAAACAGGCAGATCTCTGGGAGTTTGAGGCTAGTCCCTGTGGAAGAGGAAGAGGAGGAGGAGGAAGCAGCTTGGGAGGAGATGGGAAATGACCCAGGACAGAGGTCTTAGACCTGAGAGGCTTTTGGGTAAAAACTATGTTACCAGGTTTGTAGTGACCTTGATGTGTCCTCATTTCCAGAGTAACTTGGGCTTCCTGATGTGGAGAAAGCAAGGTGAAAGGGTCCCATGGTGATCTGGCTTTAAGTCCTGGTTTTGTCACTCACTAGCTGTGTGACCCAGGGCGAGTCACTTGCTCTCTTTGACCCCCGTTTCCTCCTATGACCAATGGGGTTAGAGAAGTAATCTGCGTTCCTCCAGGTAGGTGTGAGGGTCAAGTGAGAGAATATTCAGGAAGGCGTAGTGTAGGAATGGTGAACTCTAAATAAACTTTTTTGAGACCTCCTCCAGCTGTATCCCTGCAGTGACACTGTACCTAGTTTTTACTTCAAGGACTTATCAAGGGCCTCCCGGCACTGATCCAGCCTTGAGTCAGGAGTCCTCCCAGCCTGAGGTGTCCAGGAGACATCTTTTCTCACTCTTGTTTCAAGAAGAAAAGCTGACGTCCTGGAACTTGCACATTGCCCATCCCAAGGTTAAGGTTGTGGAAGGACTGGGCCTCCACCCTAGCCTGGGGAAGAGACTCAAAGTGACCCTTGCAGCAACTGTGAGGTTCCAGTGGGGACAGGATGCTAGATGATGTCACTGTGAGACACAGAAAATGCTGTGTGTGCTAGACTCCTCCCCAGCACCCAGTCAGCCCCTGAGGGCCACACCCAGCTCACCCTGAGCAGAGAGGGCCTGCAGTGTGCACAGCAGATTCACTCCATGAGTAACTGTGTCCCCTTCCCCCGACCTTAAACACTAGTCCTGTTTCTGTCATAAAAGTACCCCAACAGAAGCAATTTGAGGGAGGACGGGTTTACTTTGGCTCCTTTTTTGAGGGTGTAGTCCGTCACGGCAGGAAAGGCACGCTGGTCAGGTTGCAACCTTAGCCACAAATCAGAGAATGTCAGCGCATAGCTCGCTTTCTCTTTTTTATCCAGTCCAATAGAATTGAATATTGACCATGTGTAGTTCTAAATTTTCCAGTAGCCACATTAAATAAATAAAAAGTAATAGGTGAACTAATTTTATTGAGCCCAACACATACTGACTTTATTATGTAGCCAGTGTGAAGTTATTGAGTAATATATATATATATATATATATATATATATATATATATATATATAAATTCTAAGTCTACATAAGCTGATGTGGATTTGACATTTAGAGTGCAGATCCACTTGTAGGTAATGCACTGACTGGTTAAAGTGCACAGCAGTTCTATCTAAACAGTAAACTTGTGCTTAGTGAAGAAATTTTATTCTGCATCAGTTTTTGTGTTAAAATTAAATTAGATAAAAAATTCAGTTCCTTAGCCACATTAGCCATATTTCAAGTGCTCAGTAGCCACACATGTTTAGTGGCCAAATATCATTGAGCAGACTCCATAGAGAGGGCTAGCGAGGCGGCTTGAACAAATCGAGCACTTGTCCGCAGGCCGGCATTCCCCTGCACTCTTATGGAGGTGTGGAAAACGCTGGAAAGGGCCAGTCCTGTAGTTTTTTACATATTATTTTATGAAGTATTATGTGTAAGTTAAGGACCATGTCTAGATTATCTTGAGCGCATGAAGAAGGCACATTTCATGAAAAGCAAAGACAGGAAGCTCTAGGGGCCATTTTGCCCAATCTGCTCTTTTTTAGGAGACACCAGGTCACAGCCAGGCAGGGCTAGCATTTATTCCTCTTTGTCGTCTGTTTCAGTCCTGTTCAGACTGTGACATTCACCCCCCTTACCCCCAAATTAACGTCATCCTCTCATGTAAAATATGTCTATACTATCCTAAGAGGCTGGAAAAGTCTTAACTGATTTCAGCATTAGAATTTAAACCCCGATGACGCGCCAGGCATGGTGGCCTTTAGTCTCAGCACTCGGGAGGCAGAGGCAGGTAGATAGATATTTATGAGCTTGAAACCAACCTAGTCTACAGAGTGAGTTCTAGGCCAGCCAGAGCTACAAAGCAAGACCCCTTCTTAAAAAAAGAAAACAAGCAAACAAACAAAAGCCAATGTCTGGGAGAGCACCTCTAAGTCAGTTATGGGTGGGTGATTCGTTCTGAGGTCAATTAGTGGAAATGGGAGCATCACACAAGCATTGTGGTTTTAAAATTCAGTGTGTGGTAGGCACAGTATAGATCTTTCTATCCCAAAGGAGCAAATTAGGAAAGGAAAAAATGAGTGACAGGTCTTGAGTCAGCAAGACCTCACAGCTTTAGAATCATTTTGGCCATACTATTTTGTCTTTCAGGCCGACTAGGGCACCCACAGATCCTGCATAACAGCTTTGAGTAACCCTGCCCCTGTCTTTGCTGGGAGCAGCCCACACCATAGCCCTCACAGGTTGGAGTCGCCTGACTGTGGCTCTTCCAGACTAGAATGGTTCACACACCTGTGGGCCTACTGGTCTGGAGTCTCCGGGGAACCCCATTCCCATGGCCTGCTGGGTATTACTGTAGTGAGCACGCTCTGCATTGGCCTCCACCCACACCACAGTTCTCTTTCCAGGGGCCACCAAACTCTGAGGCATCCTTTGAAATCCAGGTGGAAGTAGCCACACCCCCACAGCTTTGCTTGGCACAGAGCAATTGTCAGGAGCCGGTGGGAGCCACACCTGGTGTGACTGATGTGCATGGTGTTAGAGTTCTGGAAGCAAAGGCCTCCGTATGAACCAGTGCTGGGCAGTGGTGGGACTCTTCCCTTGAGAGGGTTCTGTCCTCCGGGCCCTGAATGTGGCCTTCTCATGGGAGTGGAGCTCTTTCCCTCCGTGAAGTCTAAGATGACTTGAAATCATTATCTCATTGTCTTGGACAATAGGCCCTTTATACAGCTGACTAATCTCCTGCATTGTCTGGATGAATAACACCTGGCCTCCCTAGGGATAGGCGATCCATGTAAATCTCCTTATCAAGCAAGCCTCAGGCACACCTGTGTTCCCTCCTCCACAGATTTTTCTCATTTTTTTTCTTCCCAGTAGGAACAGTCTGGAAAAAACTTCCAACTTTTATGTTTTCCTATTTATTCTAACTAATAATTCTATTTTTAAATACTGCTCTTTGGGCCAGTGAGATTGCTCAGTGAGTAAGGGTGCCTGCCACCAAGCCTGATGACCTGAGTTTGATCCCTGGGACCCATGTGGTGGGAACCACCACCTGCAAGTTGTACACACACACACACACACACACACACACATACACACACACACACACACACACACACACACAAAAGTACGCACACATAGACACACACAGACAGACACACATGCATACATACTACATTTTAAAAAAATTATCCTCTTCCTTTACATTTCACTGTGTCAAGAGGAACCAGACCATGTAATCCAGCACGGTGCCTAGACATTTTCTCAGCTAGATGTCCAATCTTATCACTCACAATTCGACCTTCCATAGATACTAGCACATAAACAAAATTTGTTGGGGCATATTCGATCACACTGTGAGCCCCAAGTTTGCATTTGCGTTAATTAAATAAAATTAACCTTGGGTCAGGAGGCTTCATTAGCAACTAGCTGACAGAAAGTAATCATAGAGCCTTAGAGGGCATCCGGGAGAGATAGAGAGACACAGGAAGTAGAAGAGAGGGATTTGGAGTGGCGCAGCTTTTTCTGGTTTGGCCAAGCGGAAGCAGGGGGTCGTCCATTGATGCCAGGAAGGAGAGAAAATTAGCTAGTAGCTACTAAGCCTTTCAGAGCTCACAGGTTGTCACCCCAGCCTTTGAATCTCGAGGTTTTGTGGGGTTTTTGTTTGTTTGTTTTTTTGAGACAGGGTTTCTCTGTGTAGCTTTGCACCTTTCCTGGAACTCACTTGGTAGCTCAGGCTGGCCTCGAACTCGCAGAGATCCTCCTGGCTCTGTCTCCCGAGTGCTGGGATTAAAGGCGTGCGCCACCACCGCCCGGCTTGACTCTCGAGTCTTATTCCTAATTAGAACGATAGAGATTTAGTTAAAGCTACTTTTAACAGCAGCGACAGAGCCTGTGCATGCAGGAGCAGAATTGTCACTAGACTGCGGCCTGAGAGGCCAGGTTGCTGCCAGAGAAGCAGGCCTTGACTTCAGAGTTGCAGTTGCTGACTGAGATAGCAGTAGATTAAGGCGCAGACACTGTGTTGAAGTTAAAACAACACAAATTCAGTGAAATTTCTCTGCTGTTTCAGTAAAGAATGGTCTCTGTTTTATCGACTGATGCTGTGTCCTCAGTTCCAGGTGCAGTCCTCATCAGAACGGTGGTGCCCTCTGTATTTATCAGGATTCTGTTCAGAACCACTCTGATGCTTTCAGGGTGTTGACACTCCCCTCCTCTTATTCTCTGCCCTCCCCTCCACAGAACCATTCCCTGCAGTTTATTGATGACATTGAAACTTATTCCAGCAGGCATTTTATAACTCCTCTGGCCTCAGGGCCTCTTACTTCTGAAGCCACCTCCATATTTTTAGTGTGTGTTTGTTGGTTGGTTGGTCAGTTATCACCCCACTCAATACAAACGTCCTGTGTTAGGTTCTTCAATTAGCTATATAACAAAATACCATAAACTGGGTGGCTTATCAAAACAGAAGTTTATTTCTTAGACTTCTCAAGGCTGGGAGATTCAAGAGCAAGACACCAGGAGACTTGTCTGGGGAGAACTTGCTTCTTAGATAGTGGTCTTCCTGGATAAATGAAAGGTTTCTGGGGTTCATGGGAAACACAGGTACCTGGATATCCTGTAGTCAAGGGGCAGGAGTTAGTCTGAGAGCCAACCAACCTCTTAAAGAACCTGGATCTAAACGGGGAATCGTGGTGCATGCCTTTAATCCCAGCACTGGGGAGGCAGAGGCAGGAGGATCTTTGTGAGTTTGAAGCCAGCCTGGTCTACAGAGAGAGTTCCAGGACAGCCAGGGCTGTTTAGAAAACAAAGTTTCCCAGTACCAAGGGAAACACTGGGGCAGACTGTCCTTTTGGGTAGGAGAATTATTGGAAGAATTATTAGTGCCATAGATAGACAGGTAGACATGCCAAGGGTTTTGAAGAGAGTTTGGGCCCCCAGGGCTAAGTGATCTCTTCTGTAGGTCCCAGAGGGGACAGAGTGATCCCATACTACATAGTTGAGAAGTAGCCCATCGTACATGCTTGCGACCAGGCTGCCACCGATTCCCGGGTGGAAGGGGAAGGGCAAAGATTTGGTCCTTTGGTTACTATGTGTGTCTGTCATATGGGTTGTGCTGCTGGCAGCCCCTGATTATAAAGCTTCTCTTGGGAAGTGAGGATCCTAGGCTCCCAGACAGCCGTGGCAGGGCACCTGTTGTCTCTTTTATGGTGGCTGTTAGGGTAGAGACAGGAAGAAGTCTGAGTGACTGCTAGCCCAGACCTACCAGTTATGACCTCAGCAATTGCAAGGTCTTTATCTCATCCCAGTTTACCTTTGCTTCATTTCGTTTTTGTCCTTTTTGAGTTAGAGTCTTACTCTGTATCCCTGGCTAGGCTGGAAGTGGCTGTATAGACTGGGCTGGCCTCACGTTGGGGACAATCCTCCTCCTGCTCTTGTCCTTCAAGTCCTTGAGACGGACTGGGGGTGTGTAATTTTAATTATTACACACACCACACTTCACACAATATTTGTAAGTTACAGAAGAGCTAAGCCAAGAAAAACATGCTCTATAGGATCCATAGGATCCTTCTCTGTAGCTCTGGCTGTCTTGGAACACGCAGAGGTCTGCCTGCCTCCATCTCCTAAGTTCTGGGATTAAAGGTATGTGCCCCCAACCAAGCCTGGCTAAACTGTAGGATTTTAAAAGACAGTGCAGAGCTATGCCAGGACTGTGGGCCTGGCTCAGTGAGTAACATGCTTGCTGCATAATCATGAAGATCAGGTTCGAATCCACAGCTCCCACATAGAAGCTCCACATCTCTAATCACTGGGGAAGAAGAGATGAGAACAGCTTGCTGGAATCAAGTCTAGCTGAATCCATGAGCTCTCACTGAACCAGAGAGAGGCCTTGTCCTAAAATATAAGGCAGAGAGCACTTGAGACAGACACTTGACATCAACCTCTTGCTCCTACATGCATGTGTACACAAACATACACACATCCAGAATGACGTGTAAAGGGTCAGTACAAACAAAATACTCCCAGAGATCAGACACTAGGTCTGGAGAGCTTCCAAGTGGCAGTCCCAGAGCAGGGGAAGTCATGCTTACTTGAGTCCAGGACAGTTAGAATTTGTTACTTGGTGATCTACAGGGCAAAGGCACATTGGAGGGGTCCATGACTGTGGTGGGATGGTGTGCCATGCTGCAGTCTGTGGTTCCTCCATTCATAAATCTGGGGTGAGGGGAGTGTGTCATTCATTGGTCTGATGGGTGCAATGAACTCTTGAGATAATTTTTATTAACACAGATAATTCACTCACCACTGTCTGCCTTCTGGGTGTACCGGGAAAGGGTATTTGTTCATATGGACAAACAAGATACCAAGTCAGGGGCTGGGAAGATGGTTCAGCAGGTAAAGGGGCTTGCTGCCAAGACTGACAGCCCAAGTTCAATCCCTGGAACAAACACAGTTGGAAGTAGAGGACTGCCGCCAGCAAGTTGTCCTCTGACTTCCGCCTGCATGCCATGGCATGCATGCCCCAACCTCACCAACTAACTCACTAGCTAGACGCCACGTCATTGTACCTTATAAGGCATTAATACCCAAAATGGAGGGGCTGAGGATGAACTGCTGCTCTATCTAAGATGTAATTCAGGGCAGGGCACAGCCTGCTCTTTACAGGGAAAGGGTAATATCCGGAGTAATGAGGGACCTGGGCCTAGAGCACTAGCAGAGGTCTTTCTGGGAACACGCTGATAGTGATTCTTGACTCTGAGGTTCAACAGAAAGCATACAGAAGCAAAGCCAATATTTGATGCCGTTTAGACCCAGGCTAGCTCCAGGCAGGGCAAGGGGGATTCTATTTTCCAGAGAATCTTAGGCAGGTGTAGGCCCTGCACCCATCACCCAGGCCTCATGACATGAAAAACTAACTGGGCCTGGCCCTCCCCGCCGGTGTCTTCCAGGGTGTCCGGAGGAGAACTGTTCGATTTCCTGGCCCAGAAGGAGTCATTAAGTGAGGAGGAGGCCACCAGCTTCATTAAGCAGATCCTGGACGGGGTGAACTACCTTCACACAAAGAAAATCGCCCACTTTGATCTCAAGGTCAGTAAGGGGAATAAAACAAAAGAAGTGTTTAGGAAGAAGGGACCCTGTCCCCTTGTCATCCATAGGAAGGGTCACAGGCCCACTCATCACCTTCAACCCCAAATCCTGACCTTGGGGGCACCCGGTGGAGGGTGGTGGTGAATAGCCTGTTAGAAGGATCCACCTCGGTTCACTTTTCCTTTCAGCCCATGGGGGCTGACAAAAGATGCCCTTTGATCAACTAGAAACACTGTATCTCTTCCAGAGAGTAGATGAGGCGTAGTTAAAAACAAAACAAAGCCAGCCAGGAGAAACTTGAAGCAAAACCCATTTCACAAGAGGAAACTGATTGACAAGGAAGAGCTAAGTCATGAGTGGGCCGGACAAGCAGGATTTGCAGAATTGCTGAGCTTGGCTGACACTCTAGACCCAGCACAGCGTGGCCTTCTGTCTCCTCACCAGAGATTATAGATCTTGGAGCCCAAGGACCATTGGCTGCCTGCTCCTGCCTCACCCCAAACAGCCATAAGATTGCTTCCAGGGCCCACTGATCATTTGTGGTAACTGGTGTTCAGGGTCGGGAAAGTTCATCGTGACCGCATAGAACTGCGTAGAGTATGACTGTGGCCGAGGCAGAGGGATTGACTCTCTGAGTGAGCTCTGGAACATGCACTGATGGGTCTCTGCAGGGAGCTGACTCATGGAAGTCCCTCAACTCACGTGCAGACTCCTGTTTCTGGGAGAACACATCCACTGTTAGTTGTCATGACTTCTTTATTTGCTTTTGAGTCATGGTCTTATGTAGCCCAGGCTGGCCTTGAACTCTTGATTCTCCTGCCCCTGCTTCCCGTGTGCTGGGCTTATTCGGATGCACCACCACACCTGCCTGTCTAATCAGTCCTCTCTGCAGAAAGCCTCGTGCTCTTTTGTGTACTGGGCTTCGCTCCTCCTCTTGAGGAGATTGATGCAGGAAACAGATAAAAAAGATAATCATTCTAAGAGTGTGACAGAGGGAAGCACCGGGGAGCTGGTGAGACTGAAGGGCAGACCTCTGACTGATCCTGAAGTGATCAGAGAGGAATGCCTGGAAAACCTGGCACTTGAATTTTCTAAAGAATCGACAGAGGGAAAGGATCGTGTGTCCAGGTGTCCATGATCACAGTAACAGCACAATGCATTCAATGAAACACAGGAAAAGGAAGTGTGTTCACAACTGGGGAAGAGCCTGGGAAGAGGGCAGGAGGAGTTGAGAGACACCCACGGTGAGCTGAGGAGGTGCCCTTTACCCTTTGCCCCTTGCCCTTTACGCAGAGAGGTGAAGGGGGCCAGGTTAGCAGGCATCTATTTCAGCTGGCTTCCTTCTGGCTGGGAAGATGGATGGAATGGAGCCGGCTGGGCAGCTGGGGGCCCGGCAGTGATTACATGAGGTATGCAGTAATTCAGGGGTCAACCTCAGAATTGCTTAGGTGCCTAGTTTCATGTGAAGGTTAGGGTGAGGCCACATCTACACTGACACCAAGTTCTGGTTTGAGGAACTGACCCAGAGAGAATGTGACATGCACACAGTCTTACGGCAGCCATCCCAGGGGGCGGGTTCAGTTCCCATGTCCCAGTTCTTATTCTAGCATGGTCCCCCTCCTGATGCCAGTTGTCACAGTGTTTTGAATTACTTCTCCTGAAGATGTCTTACAGAGTCCCCTCAGTTGTCACCAAATAAAAATAAAAATCGGGGCCCAGCGGAGGGTGGGACTGGGCAAGCTTTTGAACAGCGGGGAGGTGATACAGCAGGCAGGTAATGGTCTACCTGGATTGCTTCTGTGTCTCTTTCCTAGTAGCACCATGCGCACTTAACTTATTTTCTTGGGTCTTTACTGGCTCCTGGACACTGCCTCCAAATGGGCTCCTCTTGTCTTTTCTCTGGAGGCTGATAGAAGTGGGAGGATTTGCTGTGGGGAAGGGGAGCCTGGGTTGGAGTCGGCCATGTCGGACTTTATACCTCATTCCGCCATACCCCGGAAGGCACCTGAACCTTGGTTTTTCAGCCCTGTTGCAGAGAGTACCACCTACCTGGCAGAGCTGACAGAAGAGGGAAGCAGTGTGAAGTGATGCATACAGATGTGTGTTGCATGCTGTTATTGTTATCTCTCTTCCCAGAAGAGTGGAAAAGAAAACACAACTCCTATTACAATGTTTTGGGCTCTGTTAGACTAGGAAAACAAACCCTGGTAATGCGGTTCTTACACTGCTCTGCAAGAGCTGAGACTTCTTGTTGTGGGGTGGCTGATGGGGCTATTTCTAGCTCTCAGGCTCAGCCTGGACATTTTCCATGGCCTAGAGACAGCCTGAGTTTACCCTGGTACATATAGGGTAAGCATGCTGCTAAGCTAAGCCCACTCATGGCCATGCATCCTCGGGGTATACAGACTCTGAACTTTCTGATTCCCCCTTCTCATGGGTACCTTGGCCTAGGTCCAGATAGGCAACTTGGGGGAATGATGTGTACCAGGACCACAAACAGATTTTCCTCATGGTTGGGAGACAGCTCCCGTACCTAGAGTGTAGCTTTGTGTGCCACTGGACTGGAATTTTCCACTATCTTCACAGGATACAGCCAGCTGGTAGCCTAGAAGAGGTTTCTTGGTTCCATGTTGCTTCCTACCATCTAAAATTCACATATTCCTCTTAGTTTTCCTTTTCTGTGAAGAGCTTCTGTTTCCCCCGACTTGCCCATGTTCTTTTACTCCTCAAGAAGAAAGCCTGGCCTCCCTAGGACACAGCCACCATGCCATCTCCATGCTCCATCCCTTACCTCTTTCCAGCTGGAAGGAGCCATGGCCGAGGAGGGTCAGCTGTCTGGCTGCCTTTGTGATATGAATGACCTCCTGGGAAGCTGTCTTAGGAGCGACTGAAGGGAGAAAGGGTTTATTTCAGCTCACAGCTAAGGGACCAGTCCACCATGAAGTCGGAGCAGTGGAGCTTGAAGCAGCTGGGCTTTGCAGGTAGTCAGGAAGCAGAGAGGGAATGAACCCAGGCTCATGCTTAGCTGACTTTCTCCATGCTATAGGGTCCTGGATCCCCTTTTCAGGAAGGGTCCCATCCATGATAAATAGAGGTCTTTCCACGCCCATTAACATGAAGATAAGCCAGCAGCTGTGGCACATGCCTTTAATCCCAGCAGAGCCAGGAGGATCTCTGTGAGTTCGAGGCCAGCTTGGTCTATAGAGTGAGATCCAGGACAGGCACCAAAACTACACAGAGAAACCCTGTCTCAAACAACAACAAAAAACAACCATGAAGATAATCCTCCACATCATGCCCACAGGCCCGTCTTCCAGGAAGTTCTAGAGACCATGAGTGTGTGTTGCAGCCTCTCTGCTTCCTTTCCCCTTCCCAGGGCCTTCCTGCTCCTCCTCTAAGACCCCAGCAGGAATTTGCTTTCCTCTGGAAAGCCCCTGCTATTTGACAGAAGTATAACTGAGAATTAACCAGCCCCTTTGCTTCTATTCCCAGTGTGCAAACTTCTGCAGGGAGCATTGATCTTTTCATTTTTAAACTTTCATTGATTCTCTGTGGATTTCACATCACGCATTCTGATCCCACCTATCTCCCCGTCCCCTCACATCCACTCTCTACCCTTGCAACCTCTCCCCCAAATAAAAACTAAATTTAAAAGAAAAACCAAAAAAACCAAACAAAACAATGAGACAAAACCAACCAACTAACCAATCAAAGAAGAATCCTGTCCTGGAAGCTGTGGTGTGGCCCTTTGAGTCACACAGTTTACCCTTTAGTCCATTTATCTTTACTTGCAAGTCTTCATTGCAATGAGTCATTGGTCTGGTTCGAGGCCTCTAGTTTCTGCTATATCACCAGTAATGGGCTGTCCCTGGGGTTCCTCGTGGATTTCCTGCTGTTGTCCTGTGCCGTAAAGATCTTGCCGTTTTAGAGCTATAGGTTCGTCCCCTTCACATGCTCTAACAGTTCATAGATGAGGTGGATAATGGGGTGGGCCCACTCATAGCCCTGGTTCTGGGCCTGGGTGGTAGCTGGGTTGGTCAGCCCGCCAGCTTTCCCTCATGGTCACTACCCAGGCGAGCTCTCCAGCCCTGCCCCGGCTAGCTCACCCACTGCAGCCTGCAGCAAGGGGTGGGGCCAGTTCTCCTGCTCTCAGGTCCTCAGATCTGGGTCACACTCATATCACCAGGGCCAGCTCTGCTGCTTTGCCCAGGCAAGGTGCAAGGCTCTCTGGGAGCACTGATCTTTATGAATCACTTTCTGTGGCGTGGTGCCTGGCATAGTAAGAGTCACTGGGCGCTGAACAAATGAAGGAGCAAATGAATGAATGCCTTAGTGACAAGCAAGTGTGCTCATGAATGTTCAGCACCTAGCAGCTAGTTCACCAGAATGCACGTTTATTGAGGACCTACTGTAACACAGGGGGAAAGCAATTAAACAGTGTGACGCAGCCCCTGCCTTCCAGGAGCCTAATGTCTTCGGGGAGATGGATGCGGTGAGTCTTGGTGAAGAGGCCATCTGCAATAAAACCTAATAGGTCCTCACTAACCATGCCCACTTCCAAGGAGTGAGCTCTCTGCCTCGGGCAGAGTGGAGATCATTTCGGCACATATTGTAAACTGGACACAGATTTGGTAGGCTAGAATGGAAGAGTAAGAGGTATTCCCCTTGGGAGGGACGTGGCCGACGGCCTGTTGGTATCAGCGACCATCAGCCAGGCTATCCATGGGTCAGGTCACCAGGAAATAGGCCTTAGAAACCTCACCTTTGTACATGGTCTCAGTACAAATAGCGACTTCTAGAAGGCGTTTATATGCGGTCTTGGTGCGGTTTCTCCCCTGAGCCTTTCCACCAACCAAATCCAGCCTGAGAACTCTGAAATAAACGGAGGGGCCCCAGACTGATGGTATATTAAGCAAAAATAATAAACCATGAGAAATGACTAAAATTTTATGTAATCCAGAAGCTCAAAACTCTGAGGAGGCTTTTAATTATTATGAACACTAGTAAGAGGGTAAACTCCAGAGCAAGGACTCCCCCAAAATCTAAGCTTCCAAGCTCCTCTATGCCCAGAATCATCCTTAGTGCTGTCTTTATGGTCATGGTGTAATAGAGACTGCTGGTCGAGCTTCCCTTAGGGTGATAATGGTTAACACTTTAAAGACATAGTACTTTCTAGAATGCAGCATGCTTACACCTTTTTCCTCATTTGATCCTCATGGCAGCAGAAGGTGATGTCATGTTTTTACACACCAAACAGTTGAGATTCAGAGAGATTAAGTAGCATGCCCAGGACCACACAAGTATCAGATGACAGAGTGGCACTTGCTATTCATGCAGTTAATCCAGGCTCTGGGCTGGGCTACACACTTTGTTTTGTGTTTCTGAGACAGGGTCTCATGTAGGCCAGGCCGGCTTCAAACTTGCTGTATAACCAAAAATGGCTACATATACTCGGTCTTCCTGCCTCTGCCTCCCAAGTGACGAGCATGTGCCACCATCCACGGCTTCTAATCTTATTCTTGACAGGGTTAGTTTCCTATCTGGTTATATCATTTTCTTTTTCTAAGATTTTAGTCTCATTTAAAAACTGGACATTACTAGTTGGTATCGAGTGTGCATGCACTGGAGAGTGAGTAACTGGTCATGGGTTATGGGTACAGGAATGCCGAGAGAGAAAGAACTGTTCTTCAGTCTGCTAGGGCCAACATGTGCCCCATCTTTCAGTTGAGCAAAAATGTTGTCCCCTCTCCTGTGCCCATTTCCTTTCCTGGCATGTTAGGGGGCTCAGAGGTGTCTGGCTCCCCCCCCCCCCCCGCTGTGTATAGCCCTCTACCTGAGCCCAGACTCACATGGTTTCTTTGAAGTCCCATCGCAGCCTACCAGGAGCCCCAATGCTGCTGCAGCAGATCTCAGTAGGAATGGAAGACTCTTGATTCTAGACGCAGCTAAAGAGAGTGGGAGAAGCAGGAAGACCTGGACTAAAGCTGGCTACACATTAGTCGTGTGGCCTTGAATAACTTGGCTAACTTTATTATATATACCTCAGTTGCCTTGTCTGGAAAACTCCAGCACTAGCCTGCTCTTCTGAGATTCTGCAGTGTTGTTTTTGTGTGTTTGGGTTTGGTTTTAGGTGTTTCTTCCCTCCCTCCCTCCCTCCCTCCCTCCCTCCCTCCCTCCCTCCCTCCCTCCCTTCCTTCCTTCCTCCTCCTCCTTCCCCCCTCTCTCTCTCACTCTCTGTCTCTCTTTCTGAGACAGGGTATCATATTGGACAGCCTTAAACTCCCAGCAGTCCTTCTGCCTCTGCTTCTGAGGGTTAGGATGACATCGATGAGCCACCACACTAGGCCCTACGCAGGAGTGTTTTTCTGACATTGAGTTCTCTAGGGAAATGTATGTATATCCACAATTACTATACACATGCACGTATTACAATACATATGTACATATACTGTCAATTTTATTGATATGAAGGTTTATGGCACACACTTTACAAATGGAATAAGTATGTAATTTTTATTGTAAATCCCAGATAGCAGATTGATTTTCATGTAACTTATAGCATTCCCTTGGCTCTTGCCAGACTCTTGTACATGGTCGTAGCCAACAAATGAGTACAGTTTGACAGGAGTGTAAGTTGATACCGTCTATGTTCAGTGAGGTGAAAATGAGACAAATCATAGGGAAATTTACGTATTTAGCAAATGACCTGAGCAATTTTTCTACTGAATTTAGACATTAATTTTTGACTATCAGACGTATAGTTGATTTTCTGTACTGTTCACAAAGCAGTTCCTATAGACATGGTATCCTCTTATGTTTGATCGCATTATTAAGCAATTTTCATAACTTTTAATAATCTAGAGTTAAAAAGACAATAGATTGGGATGGAGAGGTGACTTAGCAGTTGAGAGCACTGACTACTGTTCTGGAGGACCTCGGCTTGCTTCCCAGCACCCACATAGTGACTCACGACCATTTTTAACTCCAGTCCCAGGGGACCCTTCGCCCTCTTCTGGTCACTGTGGGCACTGCAAGCCATGGTACACAGTCAAGCAGGCAAATGCCCATAAAATAAACAAATCTATTTAAGAAGAAGAAGAAGAAAAGGAGAAGGAGGAAGAGGATGAGGGGGCAGAGAGAGAGGAGGGGGAGGAGGAGGAGGAAGGAGAGAAGAAGAGTTGAGGGCTGACTTGTAGTTTCAGTTTTTGTGGTAAATATATGCACCATGGCCAATTTCAGTGGCATGCTGCTGTCTCTTACTGCCATGGGGTAGACAGATACAAAAGTGGGAGTAACTGAAATAGACTAGACAATACTCAATTATAGTTCTATAAAAGATAAATTATGAGTCTTAACTATTTCTAGTTTTTAACTCAATTTATTTAAGTTTCAGTTTTTGGTAAATATTAGCAATCACAAAATTCCTATCCAATTCTCTGAGACCTGGTAAACAAAGGTACTCATGAGCAAGATAGTGCCAAATTCAGTGCTATGGTGGTAGCCGTGATGGAGTAATAGTGACAGCTGGCATTCATTGAGCACTTATTATATGAAGGTTAAAAGTAAAATTAAAAGAATGGTGATGTACCAATGGTAATAGGACTGGGGATATGGAGTTCACTGGGGGAACGCTTGCTCTGTGTGCATGAGTTCCCAGGTTTGACACCGAGCACAGCTGGGGGGAATGGTGATACCATATGAGGTTCTTTTCTGGTTCTCTGCATGTGTCTCTCATGTTATCCATGCAGCAGGCTACACCATAGAAAACAGAGGTTACTAGGAAGCTCCTAGGACTTCACTGTGCCTCCTTAACTGTCATGGGGATGGTGGTGCACACCTTTAATCCCAGCACTCAGGAAGCAGAGGCAGGCAGATCTCTGAGTTTGAGGCCAGCCTGGTTTACAGAGAGAGTTCCGGGACAGCTAGGACTACACAGAGAAGCCTTGTCTTTAAAACAAACAAACAAACAAACAAACAACAACAACAAAACAAAACAAAAACCTAACCTAGCCATATTAATTTTCTCATTTGGCTGATGAACCAGCGAAAGCTCATGTAAGGGAGTGGCCTGCTAAGGTCACAGCACAGGTCGGAAACAGAACACAATTCTGTGTCTGTCTGATGCCAGAGTCACCCCTGGTGACAAATGCTGAGCACTCACTCACAAAGAGTCACTGTGATTCTTTGCAGAGCTTGTTTTACAACACTGACTATGAGCCCCACTCCTGGAGTAGAAGTTAATTAATCTGGTCATCTTAATATGGTCCCCAGGGAATTCTGAGAAGCAACTGGCCCCTGAATCATAGGAGGCCCCCAAACAGCATGGAACTCAGAATATTAGCGCTCAGGTCAGATTCTTCATTGCTTAGACAGAGGTAGTAGCCAGTCTGACCTCATCTAGTGGCTCCACAGATCTGCTGAGGAATAAATACAGAGAGCCCGTAATGAGTGCTGGTTGTCATGTGGTCCTAGCTTGCATGGCCTCTAGTAGAGTTAGAGAGTCAGGTGTGGTAGTGGACCTGTTATCCCAGCACTTTAAAGGCATAGGTCAGAGGACTACCAACCAGGTCTCCACAGCAGTAGTGAATCTTTACCTCTCTTCCTCCCCAGCAGAGCAGAGATAGAATAGGCAGTGACCTTTCCTGCTTTTCTCAACAGAGGACAAGAGGTCAGAGCCACATGGTGGCCCCTCTTCTGGTGAGCGGGTGGAGGCTGTGGCTTGGCAAATCTAAGGGCAGCTGAGTTAGGCCCTTCCCTAAGCCACAGCAGTGGCTCTTCTGGGAAAAGCAGGGAACTGGGGTGGCACACTGGCTGAGACACCAGAGCCAGCTGGAAATGCCCACTCTGCCGGCAGGCTGGGGTGATCCCAAGGACATGGTTGCATCAGTTAGAGGAAGAGAGGCATCTTAGGAGTAGGAAGCACACAGGCTGTATCCTCAGCTCCAGCCCCTACTTGGCAGAGACACCTCGGGTAAACCCTTGATCTCTTTTGCCTTGGTTTCTTCATCTGTGTGGCCTGAATCCTGGCAGGACTGGCCTCATACGGTGGAGATCAGGTGAGCTGAGTGTGCGGGCCTCGTAAACGGTCAAGTGCTATGAGTTATTTTTCTGTACATTATACATGCTGGCTAGATGCTCTGAGGAGCACTAGGAACGTGTGTTATCTCTTTATTAATGCAGTGGGGGAAGCAAGACTCATTTTCAGGAAGCCAAGCACGGTGGCTCATCCCTGTCATTCTTAGTGCGCAGCAGGCTGAGGCAGGATCACTGAGTGTTCCAGGCTAGCTTCGTCTACAGAGTGAGATCCTATCTCAAAAAGCAAATCCAAACAATAACAGCAACAAGGGACTTACTCCCGGAATGCTTGGGCACAGTGGAGATGACCTGGGGAGGGGAGAGGGCTGGGCTGGGCTGCAGATTCGGGTGATGACTCCTGGGAGAGGCAGGACTTGAGTGATACCTGGAAAGATGGCAGATGATCATGTCCTCATCCTAAGAGGGAGAGAATCAACCAGATGGTCACAGTGCTGAGGATAATGGCCATGGGTCACCTTGGGCATCATGTTTGACCCTCTTAGAAAGCCTCCAGAGTAACCATTCTCAACTTGTGGGTCATGACTCCTTTGGGGGTTGAACGATCCTTTCACAGGGGTCATCTAAGACCACCAGAAGACACAGATATCTATATTATGATTCATAATGGTAGCAAAATTACAGTTGTCAAGTAGTGATGAAAATAATTTTTATGGTTGGAGGTCACCACACCATGAGGAACTGTATTAAAGGGTTGCAGCATTAGGAAGGTGGAGAAACCTCTGCTCTAGAGGTAGCTTTCGTTATTATCCCGAATTTGTAGCTGAGAGAAGTGTCAGGTGTCTTGCTCAGTGTCAGGCTGCTGTTCACGGCCGAATGGCGCCTGAGCCCAGATTCCAAGGCCTGTGCTGTTAGCCGTTATCCGCACTGATTCTCTGAAAATGGGCAGTGTGAGAAGTACTGGGTAACTGTTCGTTTATTCATTTGCTTACTTGTAACCAATAACTGAACACCTACTATGAGGCTTGCCACTCTTGGATGCCAGAGATGGCTGTAAGAGGCAAAGCCCCCGACTTGCCCCTCCTGGGGCAGTGTGGGCAGGACATGTAAGGAAGTGATTATCGTTGTCCTGGTGGTGCTCTGCCAGAGGCCTGTGTAATCATCACACAGGCCCTTGGGTGGGAAGTGGTGGTGTGCTGGAGAGATGGGCCACAGACTGTGTGGGTGTTGAGCTTGGGCAGCTATTAGAATGGGAGTGCCTGGCAGAATAAACTGCTGGTCGGGGCAGAGGAGGCAGGGGGATGAAGTCGATGCTGAGCTGGCAGTGGGGTCGGGGCCCAGGAAGTCTTTGAATGGCAGACAGAATGGGCATTGGCTACACTGGAGGCTTGTGGGTCAGGGTTGCCTATGATTCGTCCTGCTTTCTCAGGTTGCCCAGAGGTCTCTGACCAATTTGGGGTTGGGCTTGGATTGCTCCTGAAGTTTTCTTTTTTTTTTTTTTTTTTTTTTTGGTTTTTCGAGACAGGGTTTCTCTGTGTAGCTTTGTGCCTTTCCTGGGACTCACTTGGTAGTCCAGGCTGGCCTCGAACTCACAGAGATCCGCCTGGCTCTGCCTCCCGAGTGCTGGGATTAAAGGCGTGCGCCACCACCGCCCGGCTTGCTCCTGAAGTTTTCTTGTCCTCATAGCACAAGCCCAGCTGGGCCTCAGCCTCACCCAGCAGCAGGCAGGCCACATGAGGCATCCGGGGACTCACTACACTTGAGCTCTGCCCCTTGTTCTCTGACCTTGGCAGCTTAGCTTCTTGACCTCTCTGGGCTTCCATGCAACATGGCTGACTAAATGACCTCTGAGATCCCTTGTGGCCCCAACATGTACCCACTTATAGATAAGAGAGAGAGGCCCCCAAAAGGACCAAGGACTTTTGCCCATGTTTCGTATTTTCAGTGGCAGAGCTGAGAGGTGAACCGAGACCTGCCTGACACCAAGCCCTTGTGTTTTGCACTTTACTGCATAGTTCCTGAGGTTGCCTCCATCCTGTCTCAACCGCTGGGCGTGCTGCACTGGTCCCAAGTAACGTAGGTCCCCCTTGGAGGACCAGCTTCCAGTTGGTACCACGATAGGCATCGTTAGCAGAATCTACTAGGACATAAGGGGGCATGTTGACTTCTCCCAGGGTGCCTGTCGTGTGTGGCAGGCCAAGTTGGGCATGTTTGTTTTGACAGGTGGGGGCAGTTCCACCCCACCCCACCCGCCAGTAGCAGCAGCTCTCTGGATTCTGGGCAGCAGCACCTAAAGAATGTGGAGCCTTCCCCCAGCCGTGCTTTGCAGGTGATGTCAGGTGCGTGGGTTAAGTACCTGGTGGAAGTGAATACCGTTGGAGGAGGATAGATAGGATTGTACTGCCCACAGGGTAGTCTGGCGGGGGCCCAACCTCCTGTGACTACTGCAGCCTGTTCTTCCTTCCTGACCTGAGGCAGAGAGACAGGATCCATTTCGTGTCCAGCAGCAGAAATTTGCCCCAAACTGCTAACCCTGTATCTCAAAGGGCCTTTGGACGACATCGGATGCCTCACTTAGAGTTGAGAGCTGGGTCCAAAGAAAGGAAGTAGTCTGTTTGTTAAGCTCAACACCTTTGCTAGTGGACCTGAAACTGTTTCCCAGGCCCAGGCTTGGGCTCTTTTCTATCACTGTGTTCTATTTGGGGAGGTGGAATCAGAGATCTCAACCTGGGGAACTGCCAGTTTGCCAGATCCCAGGCTACCTTTCAGACCATACCTTAGCCCTGTTAACAGCTCTCTGGGCAGCCCGGCTCTCTAGCACTCCTAGTGGTGGCCAGAGGGCTTACAGCAGGCAGAGAAGGGTGGAAAACCTGACTGGAATTCTTTCACTGCATTTACGAGACTGTTAATGGAATATGCTGCAGATAGGAGAGACCACGCCAGGAACCTTGAATTGAGTTGACTTTCCCTAGGGAAAAGGCCACCTACCTAGGAAAGTGTCATTATAGATGAGAGACAGCCTACAGTGAGGACCGCTGGTAAGCACCGTTGGCTGTGGAGGATTAGAGCCTTGAAAATAAGGGAGAAAAAGGAACAGGGTCATGGGCATGGCCTGGAAAAGTGTGGAGAAGAGTAGCAGAGACTTTCAGGCAAAAGTAGCAGTTACAGCTCGGGAGAGTGTCTTTTTCAGGGATGCAGCCCGGGGAGGCTGCTCAGTCTCCAGTAGATGGTTCCACATCCGTGCCCACACAGGAGAGGTAAATGAACTCAGTGAAGGTGTTTGGGGGTGGGGGTGGGTGAGGGGTGGGCTTGACCAAAACCTTATATGCATGTATTAATATTAAATAAAATATTGAAAAAGAATAGAGCTGCATCTGAATGGACCAGAGCTGATCTGAAGTGCCTCAGGTAGTGGTACCCACCCCGTGGGGAATGAAGAGTAGGTCCAGGTGTGGGGTGCCAGGCTGGAAAGGTAAGGGGGGGCTCGGGTGCTGGTGTTGGGATGTGAGTGCCTCAGTCATCAGAATGAGCTTCTTTGGGTCACTGGGACCACTGAAGATATTTAACAAGAGTGGACGATGTGATCTTATTAGGAGCTGGGCTGCCAGGGAAGCTCTCCTGCCATTGTGAGCTGATGGGCCTTGGGGCTAGTCTTATAGTTCTCTAGGCCTCAGTTTCCTGCATCTGTGAAATGGGAAAGCTAGTAGCACCTGCTTCTCAGGGTGGCAGCAAAGATCGTGTTCTCATTGAGATGAGTCTCTGGCCCCTGGAAATGGTCAGGCTGTTACTGGAGGCTGGAGCAGCAGAAGGAAGAAGCCCTGTGAAGACTCCAAGACTTCCCTTGGTGGCCTGGAAGCAGCAATATCATTTGGTGGCAGGGAGCCAATGGCCTTTCTGCACCCAGTCAGGGCAGGTTTGAGCATATAGGGCCATCTAATTCAAGTAGCTCATTGAGTAGCTGGTGAAGTGGGAATAATAAAATAGAATAGAATCCCCATCCTAGCCAATCCCAGGACTTGGGAGGCAGAGGCAGGAGGATCTCTGTCTACAGAGCTAGTTTTTTTTTAAAAAAAAATCCCAGTCCTTACCACCCAGCAGAATATTCCTGCAGCCCCAAGGCCACCTCCCAGGTTGAACTCCTCAGGCAATGTTTCTTTGTGTATACCAAACTTGGGTCCATCCTCCCAGGACTTCCCATTTTCCATATTTATTTATGTATACATCTCTGTGTATAATGTTTCATATATGCAAGTATCTCTGGAACCTGGCAGAGGGTGTCAGATCCCTTGGAGCTGGAGTCACAAGCTACTGTGACCAGCTTGACATGGGTGCTGAGAACTGAACTCGGTCCCCTGGAAGAGCTCTTACGTGTTGAGCCGTCTCTCCAAGTACTCCTCCGCCCTATTTGGTTTTCTTGTCTGAGATGATGGCACCTAGCTTAGGAGCCCTTGGAGATGTGAAAGCCAGGCTGGGGACATGGTTTGGATGATGATGCTCATCTGCATGGAAGCATCCACAGAAGAATAGGCGTCCTGTGGAGGCAGGCGGACACCTGCTCCAGACACTAGACCACCTGCATTCCGTAGCTCAAGCAGGGAGAGGGATATTTAGTCTAGAGTGTGGGAGCAAGAGCTCTGGGTATGACAGATAAATGCTTAAGTCCCCATGTCCCTTGGCTGATGTCCTGGCTACTTCTTCAGCTAGAAAGGAATAACACTCACTGCTTGAGGCAGTTGAGTGAGGTGTTAAACTATACCATGTGTTTGGTTAGCCCTAGGTCCTGCATATTGCATCGGCTTTCTAAAGGGTGCTTGTCTCCTCTCAGGGAACACTTACTGAGCACTTGGTGACTGCCAGACTCTGTCCGAAGCTCCGGGGAGATGCTAGAAGAAGGCTCTTAGGAAGCTTGAAGCCCGTGGAGGGAGACGGAGAGTGAGAGGGGAGCTCTAGCTTTGGGATGAAGGAAGTACTCTAATGGGGAAGTGCAGGGTGTTGGGGATCTGGAAGGGCAGGGCGTCAGGAAGACCTTTTGGAAGAGACTGGCTATCTTAACTGAAATGTGAATAGACATTGCCAGATTTGGGGAGGGGGCAAAGAGGGGAATTGCTCTAAGCAGTCCTGCTCCAGGCAAGGGCTAGAAATAAGATGGGTAAGAAAATACAGTCTTCTGCCCTTCTTCTAAGCCAGTGGACAGACTATTGCCTCTGTATTGTGAGCTACAGATCTGACTAGATACAAGACCTGGGACTGTCTCTTCTTCTCTCAGGGTAGCACGGCCCTAGAGATCTCAGTCTCAATTCTTTTCTGCCTCATCTCTGCTGCTCTGCCGTCCTGAAGATCTCCAGGTCTAAGGTGTCCATTTCTGTGGTCCATGGCTCCCATTGCATTCACTGTGGTGCTGTGCTGGGTTCTGCTGGGGCGTGGCCTCTCAGCCCAAGAGCCGTCTCAGGCCCAGGAGAAGTTCCTAACAAGGTGGCCAGCGATGTGGGTAGAATAGAGGAGAAACTGCCTGGCGGGGAGGTAATGGCTAGTAGGGAAGATATGTCTCAGTGCAAGGAATAACGCGGTGTTCCTGTGGCAGCCACCACAGTGCTGGGCGGGGGCCACTGGAATGGGGCCACGGGCATGGGTCTTGTCTCCTGACCTCCCCTGCCCTCACACGCCTTCAGCAGAGACGAAAAATCTGATCTGCCTTGGGAAAGGACTTTGACACATTTTCAAAATAAAGTTGAGAGTAATCTCTAGAGGGGAAGAAGAATAAACAAGCTTTAAAAATGCAAAAGGAAACGTGTTATTTAAACAAACCAAAAAAACCAAAAAGAAAATGGAAAAATTACGAGGGAGGGCCTCAACTCCCTTGAGTCAAAGTCTCTAGCTGCTGTGACAGGAGGTCACAGAGACTTCAGGGAACCAGAGACACCTGGTGTATGTGTTGGGGGAGGGGGTGACCAGTCCAGATTACATGTAAATTTAGCTAAGAATTAGGATCATGCTCAGTAGTGTGTCACCATAAGGAATCCACACAGCATTTGGGGAGGGAGGGCATTGCAAGGTCCGAGTTCTCCCTCCAGCTGGGGATAGTTCTGCCAGAGAGTCAGGAGGGAGGGACTGCTGGACTGGAGACAGCAGCCAGATGTCCTAAAAGACCTGAACAAGCAGAGAGGCCTAGGGATGACCAAGATCTGCTCACATTCAGGTAGGGCCTGGGGCATAAGGAATGTCTTCTCGGGAGAGACGGTTTGAGCAAGTCCAGTCAGGAATTTACTGGGAGCAGGAGGGCCAGAAGACCTCCAGGTACAGACACCTGTAAGCAAAGGAGCAAGGTGGGAACTCCTCAGTTCTTACGGCAAGGTGGGAACTCCTCAGTTCTTTTGAGAACGGTGACTTCTGAGCTCTCTAACATCTGTTTATCTGGTTAACAGCTTTTCTGAGCTGTAGTCCACATATGACATGGTCCCCCATGCTGTGTGTAAACGATAGATTTTATAACCAAAAGCACAATCATTTGCAGTGCAGTTTTAGAATTAATTTTAGAGTATATTTATCACCCTAAAGAAATTACACATTTATTAGCAGTCCCTACCTATTCCCCAGTCTTTTAAAAAATTCTTTTTTATGTATTTTTATGTGAGTATTTGTGCACACGCATGTGCAACAGTGCACATACGGAGGTCAGAGGTCAACTTGCCACAGTCAGGTCTCTCCTTTCCACCATGTGGATCTCAAGGATTGAACTTACAACCATCAGGCTTGAAGCAAATTCCTTCACATCAGTGGTTCTCACCATGTGGGGTCGCATATCAGATATCCTGCATATCAGATATTTACATTATCATTTCTAACAGTAAAATTATAGTTATGAAGTAGCAATGAAAATATTTTTATGGTTGGGGGTCACCACAACCTGAGGAACTGTATTAAAGGGCCACAGCTTTAGGAAGGTTGAGAACCACTGCTTTACATGGTGAGCCACCTCACTGACCCTATTCCCCAAGTCTTACTCAGTTACTAATATCCTTTCTGTCCATGAGTGTTTGCCTAGTCTCTGCGTGTATTCCTCTTAAACAGAATCCTGTGTTATGTGCCCTTTTGTGTACATTTCTCTCTTTTAGCATGTTCTCTTTCTCTTTCTCCTCCCTTTCCTCCTCCTCCCCCTTCTTTTTTGGAAGAGACTTAAGATGTCGCCCAGGCCAACCTCAAATTCACTTCAGTCTTCCTCCTTAGTATCTCAGGCACTAGGGTTTCAGGCGCAACCCAGCACCTGGTTAGTATATCATGTTCAAATCTTATCTACATTGTAACATTCATCAATACTTAATTTCCTTTTATCTTTTTATTTTATTCCTTTTTATCATCAAATAGTATTTTTAGGGCTGATAAGAATACTTATCTTACATAAGTAAAGCCCTGGATTCTGTCCTCAGCCTGAAAAAAAGTAAGTCCTCCTGTGCGAATATTATATGTGGTGTGGGTATGTCACACTCTGTCTCTTCTTCAGTTGATGGGCATTTTGTACCTTAGGGCTCTTGTGGAGGTGCTGTAGTGAATGTTGTGTGTATAAGGTTTGTGTGGGTGAAGTTTTCAGGACAGTCCAATTTAAATGGTATCTAAGATAGTCATTGGAGGAGGAGAAGAAAAATGGCTGAGCAGGTAGACCTGCCCACTTCCTGTTTAGTCTGGGGGCTTGGATGGGAATGAAGAGGGTGGACTTCAGGACCCTATCCCAGCTTCCCTGGGAGCTGAGAGATGGATGTGGTGGTGGGGGGCGGTGGAGACAGGCTGTGAGGGTCTGGCCAGTGTCTCCTCTCTTATTGCCAAGCCTGCCTAAGTTGTCGGTCAGGCCAACAGCTGTTTCAGGGCCGGAAATAGCTTGGGCGGCTGGTATTTTCCCTGGAAGTCAGGTGCATTTTGTTTCTATGTCCTGCCAAAAGCCCAAATTAGTTAAACACACATAGAGAAGTTGGTTAGTCTCAGAGAAAGTCAACAGGAAGCTAGCTGGCCAGAGGAAAGAGGGAGGTGATGCAGTCGATCAAGGCCAGCAAACCTTGTATAGACCTGGGGGACGCCTGGGTGGTCCCTCTCACCTCACGCTCACACAGGGAGGTGGCTTTGCTTACCGGAGAGGCAGAAGTATCTGCTCAGTCCCATCTGACTGACGAGGAAGCAGTGAACCACACTGAAGAGATCTTCCATTCAGAGACAGATCAGACATTGCAGCCCAGTTCTCTAGCTTTGCTGTCTATACAGGGTTAGTAAAAGCTGACCCTTGACCCTTGGTGCTGGATTTGAGAAGACCTAGGACACAAAAACAAGAACTTCATTGTTTTAGTCCCCCCACCCAAAAGCACACACAACCCCACCCTAACCCCAAAGGAAAATACAAAACAACACTTTAATTATTGTCTCTCCTTCTCTCTGTTCTGTCCTCCAGCCAGAAAACATCATGTTGTTAGACAAGACCATCCCCATCCCACACATCAAGCTGATTGACTTTGGCCTGGCTCATGAAATAGAAGACGGAGTTGAGTTTAAAAACATTTTTGGAACACCAGAATTTGTTGGTGAGTTTTGGGACTGTTTTTCTCTCAATCTGGCATTGGGGCTGAGGAGAGAATTCAGACCTGACATCAAGCCCCAGAATCCATGTAAGAAAGCCAAGGGTAGTCGTACACTCTTATAATCCCAGAGCTGGGGAGGCAGAGACAGGTAGATCCCTGGGGCTCACTGGCTAGCCAGCCTAGCCCACTTGATAGGTTCTGGGCCAACGAAAGGCCCTGTCTCAAAAAATAAGGTGGGTTGTACTGAAGGACCAATAGCCAAGGCTGTCTTCCTGTGTGCGCGCGCACACACACACACACACACACACACACACACACACACACACAGTAGAAGGGAGGGAAATCTCAAGAACAATCCTCATGTCTGGGCTGAGAAATGATGCCTTAGGATACCTGCTATCACCCGAAGGGGTTGAGAAGGAATTGTTTTACTAGGCCCTGGGTGAAGAGACAGGCATGGGCTTTGAGTGCCCACTGGGCAGAGAGTGGCCAGGTGGGGCTAGCGGCCTTTGTAGAGTTACTTTCCCAGAAATGGCCCCACCATTTTATCTCGGAGAAGCTTATTGTGCAGACTTAAAATCCCTTCCCTGGCCGGGCGGTGGTGGCGCACGCCTTTAATCCCAGCACTCGGGAGGCAGAGCCAGGCGGATCTCTGAGTTCGAGGCCAGCCTGGGCTACCAAGTGAGTCCCAGGACAGTCAGGGCTACACAGAGAAACCCTGTCTTGAAAAACCAAAAAAAAAAAAAAAAAACCCTTCCCTGTGTGGTTCCCCACAGGAATTCCTCCTCTGAAGTAGCTTTTGATTTCTTGAAAAGGAAAGAGGTATTTATCTGCCAGGTACCAGCCCCACCACCTGCCTCTGCCGAGAGCCTGGCCTTCACTCACCCGTTGGAGCAGCCGGCTCCAGCGAGGGCCTGGCCTTGCTGCCTTTCCTCTGTTCCTTTCACCCTCTGCCCCAGCCCTTTCTGTCCTACACCCTAGAGACTCCCCTGTGGGACCTGGCCCAGAGGTTGGAGGATCACAAGAAAGTCCCTCTGCAGAGAGAAAAGGAATGAGAGTTGAGAACCAAACCATTATGTATCTATCTTCTCGGGGAATTGAAGTATTTCAGACATGGAGGGAGTGGCCTCCTCAAAAAAGCAGCTTGGATTATTTTTTTCCATCAGGTACTTTGTTCTAGGCCAGACCCTGTCTCGAAAAACAAAACAAGACAAACAAAAAAGACCTGGCACGATTTGAGAGAACTAGATAGAAATTTAGGGCTGGAGAGGCTCAGTGGTTAATGGTGCATACCACCCTTGCTGAGGACCCAAGTTCAGGTCCCGGCACTCACAGCAGATGGCTCACAATCTTCTATAACTCCAGCTCCAGAGGATCCAAACCCTCTCCTGGCCTCTTTGGCACCTGCACACCCGTACACAGAAACACACATCTGCACAGAATTAGAAATAAAGATAACCGGGCAGTGGTGGCGCACGCCTTTAATCCCAGCACTCGGGAGGCAGAGGTAGGTGGATCTTTGTGAGTTCGAGGCCAGCCTGGTCTACAGAGCGAGATCCAGGAAAAGGCACAAAGCTACACAGAGAAACCCTGTCTCAAAAAACCAAAAAAACCAAAAAAAAAAAAAAAAAAAAAGAAATAAAGATAAAGATTAAGAAAGACATTCAGTATGTATGTGCGACAGGCCGCCCTTTTAGGAAGATGCAATGAGATTAATTTCCTAGGACGGAGGAGATATTGGTGAGTAAAGCGCTTGCCATGCCTGCGTGACCTGAGTTTGAATCCCCAGAGCCCACTGAGCCAGGTGAGGTCGTGTGCGTCTGTACTCTCAGGGTTCCTACAGCAAGACGAAAAGCAGACAGGAGAGCCGGGCGGCGGTGGCACGCGCCTTTAATCCCAGCACTCTTGTCTTAGCAGCTAGCAGGACCCTCTTCTCCTGAGGTACTGCATCCATTTCATTACTACATTTTCAAAAGTCACGGACAAAGTGGGTGTCAATTCAGCATTGGCTCTCTGGGGCCGCGGTGCTCTGGGCAGCACATGGTCCTCTGTGTCTATAGCAGAGTCTTCTCCCCTGAGCTCTACCCTCTCTTGGTCACCCACCATATCTTTGGCCCAGCTCCTGCTTCCACTTGTGTATTAACGGCTTTAAATCTGATGCTTGGCTCACGCTCCTCCCCTGCAGCCAGCTGTCCCCTGGCATGTTCGGCGTCCCCTCAGGTTTATCACCTTAACTCAGTGACCCCCCCCCCCCAGAATGTCCTCAGATGATGCCACCTGTCAGGCAGGACTCAGAGGAAGATGAAGGCTCTCTCTGCCTTCTTCCCCATCACCCAACAGCATGGACCTGTCTGGAGTCTCTGTCCACCAGGGTTCTTCCTCATCACCGGGCCTATAGCACGGATCTTAAAAGTTCTTATTAATAAAAGCAAACCCAGAGCCAGGTATTGGGGTGAACACTGAAAGATCAGAGAGAGAGAGAACAGGTCACAGCTAACCTCACCTCACCAACTCCTCAGCCAATCCTGTTTCCTCAAACTGAAAGCCTCTGTGTCCTCATCCAATGGATCTCAGCTGAACTGCTGCTCAAAAGCCTAACAGCTTAACCAGCTCTAGTTCCTGGTTTTCACGCCTTAAATACCTTTCTGCTTCCTGCCATCATTTCCTAGGATTAAAGGCATGTGTCACCATGCCTGGCTGTTTCCAGTGTGGCTTTGAACTCACAGAGATCCGGATGGATCTCTGCCTTTGGAATGCTAGGATTAAAGGTGTGTGTGCCACCATTTTCTGGCCTCTCTATCTAGTGGCTTTTCTGTTCTCTGACTCCAGATAAGTTTATTAGGATGCACAATATATTGGGGACACAATATATCACCACACGGACCTCTATGTCTTCTTCCTGAACCTCCTTCTCACGTTCCTCTTGCTTTGTGCCTTCCTTTTTCTCCTCATCAAGGCTTGTTCATGAGTCATTTCTCCCAGGTTAGCAGGAAATCAAGTCTTACCTTGACCGGCTGCTGTAACCAAACACCTGAGACTGGATAGATTATAAACAACAGAAACATGTTGGTCAGTCACAGTTTGGGTGGTTGAGAGTCCCAGATGCTGCCAGTGGGCCTGGTGTCTGTGAGGGACCTTTTCACACAGATAGCAGTGTCCTTCTCTATCCTCATATGGAAGGAGGGAACAATTGGGGCCTTTTATAAGAGTCTAACTTTATTCCTGAAGGTCCTACTCTCATGACCTAATCACCTGTAAGGCTCCATCATTTTATACTGTTGCGTGAGAATTAGATTTCAACACAGACTTTCTGTAGAAACACACACTGTCCATAGCAACTTGTTTTCTCAACATTCTTACATCCTGATTATTTCCATCTACCGTATGAATATTCCTTCCTCTCTCTATTGGAGATTCAAGATGGAGACATTTGACACCAATTACTCTAGAATTCCCTAGAACCATCTCCTCTCATCTCTACCCCCCCTTGACTCCTCAACATGACTTCTTTCAGCTCCAGAAATCGTGAACTATGAGCCACTGGGACTGGAGGCAGACATGTGGTAAGTGGTGGCCTGGGATCCTTCCAGGGGCGGAAGGCCTCCGCTCCTGATTTAGATGACATGCCCTTGAGTGTGTAAGCCCCTTTGTTCACACTCACATGTTCACACTCTTAGCCTCCTAGTCTGTAATGCTCCAGGAGCACTGGACATGGAGCCAGGAGGCAATGAGGCTGGGATCCATGGCCAGTTAGAGCTTTGTCATCAGGGGGAGGCAGAGGCAAGCACAGGCTCATCCTGGGCCAGCCCCGACTGGGG
Organism: Peromyscus eremicus; assembly: GCF_949786415.1. Lineage (NCBI taxonomy): Eukaryota > Metazoa > Chordata > Mammalia > Rodentia > Cricetidae > Peromyscus > Peromyscus eremicus. Next base: position 60,847,781 of record NC_081422.1, read on the forward strand.
TCTAGGTAACAGTTAAGTGAGCACCGTTGATCAGTCCATCAGGTGCTCCACAGGAGTATCCTAGGTCCCAGGCATATGTTTTCCTAGTAGTACTGCTATGATCAATTCTTTACATGTTTTATTTGAACACTGCTTTACAGTTGGCCCAGCTCATGACTTGGCTTTCTAAGATCTTGTCAACTATGAGGCTCTTCTTATTATTTTTTGTCCTCATTTTATAAGGAAAGTGGGCTCAGAGGTTAAGGGACATGCTCTGATGGCAGAGTCTGCAAATACAAAAGTCAGACCTTGAATTTGGGTCCTTGATTCCATGTTCAGAAAGTGAAGAATCTAATTGCATTCGGGTCTGTTGCAGAGTCGGGTAGGAGGGATGGGGCTTGAAATGGCATTCAGGGGCCACCTGGGAAGGAAGTGACTTCTCGACCCTGTGTGGTGACTGCCTTGGGGGTTTGAGGTTGGAAGCCACACAGCTCTGACATGACTCTCCTTTGCAGGAGCATTGGCGTCATCACCTACATCCTGTGAGTATCTCCAGCCTTGGGGTGCAGACCTGCTTAGCTCAGGAGGAATGAGGGGGGCAGGGGGACATCAGTAGATGTGTCAAGTGCACAGAGCACCTGAGGCTGAGCTCGGAGCTCCACTTCATACATTTGAGCAGGGCTAGGAGTCTGGGAGAGCAGCCCTCCCTCCTACACAGCTCACTTCTAAATTCCTTTGTGGCAAGCTAGGGCTGCTCAGCTCAGCCTTCCGCAGACTGTATATGCTCACTGTAAGACTGTTACTTCGCCAGAATCCTTGTGACAGCCATGAAGGCGCCTACACCTGCCCCATCTCCCTCCTCTTTTCTCTCTTCTCATCCCTAGGTCCTTTTTCCTCCCTCTCACATCCCCTTTCCTCCTCCTTTCTTTCCCCCTTTCTTGTCCCCTGTGACTTAAGTCACAGTTTCTGCGTATGTGGTTTTGTGTGATTTATTTATTTATTTATCTATTTATCTATCTATTTATCTATCTATCTATCTATCTATCTATCTATCTATCTATCTATCTATCTATCTATTTATTTATTGGACTAGGCCTCATGTGGGACAGGATACTAGCACTGTCTCTTTCATTTTTGTGGCCATGGGCAGGTACTTAACCTTTAGACCTGTTTTTCTTATCTAAAAATTAGGAATCACGGACTTCCTGCCACAGGAAGTGGGGTGGGTGGGAATAAGCCACTTGCACAAGTTTCATAGGCACTGCTTTGGCACACAGAGTTGGCTAGTAGATACTCAGCCCCTCGCTGGTTCCCAGTGGCTACCCTCTCACAGCCCACATAGAAAATACTATTTTCATGGCATTTTCAGGGTAAAAGCCCATAGCCAGGGCCAGTGTTCCACAGGTGAACGATTGTTCTCAGCAGCATAAGCTGGGAGCTCTGTACAGCCACACTGACTCCCCCAGCTGCAGCTGAAGCCCTCAACCCTGGCTGCACAGGAGATCTCTTAATACCTCCAGTGGCCGGAGATCCATTCAGTTAGAATCACTAGGGGAGAGCCATGGCCCCAGCTGGCTCTGCTGCAGCCCGAAGGCCAAGGAGCCTTCCTCTGTAATTCCAGAGCCAGGGAAGTCGCCCATTGCTTCTTAAATCTTGGGTGTCTTTAGAATTCTAGTTTTTCACATTGAACTATTAAAGAATTCTACAGGCCATATAGTCTTCTTATGACTCCTTGAACTTGATTATTTATTTTATTTTATATTATTTTTCTTTTGTTTTACTGTGTAGCTCTGGCTTTACTCATTTATTTATTTATTTATTTATTTTTGTGGTACTAGGAATTGAACCTAGCTAGAGTAATTGAACGTAACTAGGCAAATGTGCTACCACTGAATTATATCCCTGGAACCTCTTAATTTTTTTTCTTTTGAGATAGAGACCAAATTGCCCAGGCAGGCCTTGAACTAATGATATTTCTGCATCAGCTTCCCCAAGAGCTGGGATTATAGGCCCCATGTGACCAGGCCTGACTGATATAGCTTAATTGAAAACCTGTTTTATCAGAAGCACAGGGTCAGGAACTCAGGATCCTGACATGGAGGAGGGTTGGATTTTCTTGTCCTGGGCTCTGTGTCTGTGGGAGATACACCCTACAGCTAGTATCACCCTATGGGAGCATGGTTACATTGGAGGTTTGAGCACACGTCTATGAAACCCAGAGGGAGAGGCTGGAATTGTAGAAGGTAGGTAGGTAGGTAGGTAGGTAGGTAGGTAGGTAGGTAGGTAGGTAGACAGACAGACAGACAGACAGATATATTTGAACTGGGATCAACTCCCTGGATAGTAAAGAGGTGGGCGAGGACACAGCACATGTGATACAGACCAATTTCTGGTCTTATGGAAACGGAACCTAGGACTCATAGAGAGTTATTTGTATTTTATCAATGACAGAAATAATGACCATTAATTCTACAGCCACTAGTATGGATCAGGGTTACAGAAGGCAGTTTATCTGTTTCTTGTGGTACTCAGGATTGACCCCAAAGATCTTGTACATGCTAGGCAAGCACTCTACCCCTGAGATACATCCACATTTATTGACTTTTTTTGAGATGGGGGTCTCACTGTGTAGTTCTGCCTGGCCTAGACACTCTATGTAGATTACCCTAGTTTCAAATTCATAGAGATCCTTCCCCTGCCTCTGCCTTCCAAGTGCAGGGATTAAAGGTGTGCACCATCATGCCTTAGCCTTCCCTTGGTCTTTTGAGACAGACTTTCTCTATGTAGCTCAGGCTGGCCTTGCTGTTCCCCGGGCTAAGAAAGCAGCAATGGGGACAGGAGTGACTGCCAAGGGCTGTCTGGTGAATAGAGACATTTCAGCCAGGTGAGATGTGGTGAAGGAGTAGAAATAAAGTGCAGGGTGACTGCTCTTTCCAGCATGATGTGGTTAATCCAGGTAGGCAGTGCGTGCATGGGGTTTGTGCATATCAAGGGTGTGTCTGGGTAGAGGTGCCCGGTGCTCAAGGGGAAGTCAAATCACGAGCTGGTGCTTCAGGGGGTCCTTGTATGATATACCCTTGTCAAGCCCTATGGGGATGAAATCTTGTACAACTTCTGTGCCTCTCAAGCTGTGCTCTAGCTGCTCCCTCAGTCTGGAAGTTCTTTCTAGAGCTTCTCTGATGGTTGACAGCCTGTTCATTCTTTAAGATAGAGTCAGTGCAAACTTCAACCACCCTGTGATGCTGCCCCCCACTTCCCTGTGCTCCCCAACTTCTTTGTCTGGCCCCTTATTATATTTTACTTTGTTCTGCCGGGGACTGCTGTCTCTTCTTTTAGCTTCTGAGTCCATTAAACACAGTCTCCCTGGGTCAGGTACTCAGTCGGAGGTCCAGAAAGTGAATTGAGTTGGACCGCACTGAAAAGTCTATTGTTTGGTTACCTGGAGAGAGCAGGCCAGGGTTCCCTGAGTCTGTTACTCCAATGTCTCTCTCCCTTCCCTCTGTTACATGGGTCTTTCTCTGTTGTACTCAGACTAAGTGGAGCGTCCCCCTTCCTGGGAGACACGAAGCAAGAAACACTGGCAAACATCACAGCTGTGAGTTACGACTTTGATGAGGAGTTCTTCAGCCAGACAAGCGAACTGGCCAAGGACTTCATTCGGAAGCTTCTTGTGAAAGAGACCCGGTAAGAGGATAAAGAAAGACTGTGGTTTCTCCGGTACTCATCCTCTCCTATTGCCTTCCAAAGTCTGCCTCGCTTGGTCATCTGGGCCATGTAGCCCAGTCTGGTCAGGTGCTGAGAAGTGTCACTGGCCATGACTTGACATTTATCTTGTCATTTCGGTCTTTGCCTTCATCTCCTCCTGCCAGCATACAAATGACTCTGTCTCCAGGAGCATACACATGTACGTGCTTGCATGCATGTGTATTTGGAAACCAAGGGTTATTGTGTGCAGTCTTCCACATATGGATGCAGGACTCTGATTTGAAAGATAAACAATGAGCATTTTGAGGCCTGTTCAAGTTGAGAGTGGAGGCAGACAGACCCAGAGAGGCCAGGATATTGGGAGAGATGAGACATATTAATCCTACCCCTGCGTCAGAGCCCAGGTTGAGTCTCATGGCTATATGGCCAAAGAAGGGGGATGGGCAAGAAACTGTGTAGAGAGCTGTGATGTAGCGCAAATCTTAAAAGTTCTTATTAATAAAATCAAACCCAGAGCCAGGTATTGGGGTGAATGCTGGAAGATCAGAGAGACAGAACAGGCCACAGCTAACCTCACCTTGACAACTTCTCAGCCGGTCCCGTTGCCTCAAACTGGAAGCCTCTGAGACCTCATCTGAATGAATCTCAGCTGAACTGCTGCTAAAAGCCTAAAAGCTTAACCAGGCTCTAGTTCCTGGTCCTCACACCTTATATACCTTTTTACTTCCTGCCATCACTTCCTGGGATTAAAGATGTGTGTCACCATGCCTGGCTGTTTCCAGTGTGGCTTTGAACTCAGAGATCCAACTGGATCTCTGCCTTTGGAATGCTAGGATTAAAGGTGTGTGTGCCACCATTTTCTGGCTTCTACGTCTAGTGGCTGTTCTGTTCTCTGACTCCAGATAAGTTTATTAGGATGCACAATATTTTGGGGAACACACACTGTGACTTTTCTGTGTGAGCATCAGAGAAAGGCCTGGATGGGCAGGGGACAGGGCCATATATATGTCCTCTGATTTTCACAGATTTCAGAGAGAACCAGAATGGGGTCCTGTGATGTGCAGAAGCCCTGGTCTCCCTGTGTAGGGCAGTGCTGGGGTTGGAGTACCTCCCTGTATGTAGAGCGATCAAGGACAGAGGAGATGCCTAGGAGCCAAACACAAGAGCGTTTGGCACCGCAGAGCTGCCCTTCAGAGGAGTCTGGAAGCTCAACAGAGGGTGGCAGTTAGGCCCTTCAACTTCAGGAACTGAAGTTGAGGGATTGGGTGGTAAGGTGTCTCTATTGAGGTTTCTGCCTGGCCCACTTTCCCTAGAGTATTGGAAACGCAGCCAGTTTTCGGCCCTGTCCGCGGCTGTACTGCCTTGATGTACAGCCAAAGAATGTAAAAAGGTAAGACACGGACCACTGCTCCCTCCCATCAGTTGTCCTCATGGAATTTCTGTTTCCTCGTCCTCGTTGCAGGAAACGGCTGACCATCCAAGAGGCTCTCAGACATCCCTGGATCATGGTAAGGGCATGGGAATGAATTCCAGTGAGCAGGAGGTCTGCCTTCTGCCCCCAGAGCTGGCTGTGGCAGTCAAGTACAAACGGCTGTTAAGAGGCCTGTGCTTGATCTCGGGCACTGGTCAAGGGTCCTCAAGAGGCCTGTGCTTGTTCAATGGGGTCATACTGGCTCAGTACTGGAGTGCTTGCCCTGCTTGCATGAGGCTGTGAGTTCCACCAGAGCGCCACAAAAACAAACCAACAAAAATAAATAAAATAGGCTTATGCTACCTAAAGTTTGTATTTTATGGGTTCAGAGAGCCAATGGAACTATCACAGACCTCAGCTAAGACACTTTTCCTTCAGAGGCCAGCTTACAAAATGTTCTTTGTTGGAGGTCATGTTGTAGCCAGAATCTCTGGCCACTAAAACCTTGGCTCTGTGATCGGGTACATTTCTTTTTCTGCCTTCTGGGCTCTCACTACAGGATGAAATGCAAGTCTGTCATGTAGCTTCTTTAGGCACTGTGTGGCCTCAGGGATTGGGTCCTGAGACAGAGACCTGATGGGGGAGAGAAGCCAGATGTTAGGACAGTTCGATTCCCTGTAGGAGGGTCAGGGTATAAAATGAATCCCCATAACCCGCCTGCAGTGGGGGGCCCACTGGTTTTCACAGTCTTGGAGTTTGGCATGAAAAGCACGTTGGGAGTGATAGAGGGACTCAGAACAAGGCTCCAGCCCTGGCTCTGTGGGCTGACTAGCTGAATACTCCTCGGACTACCTTCATTGTTCACAGAGAAGGCCCACAAAAAATGATCCAAGTGTAGATAAGAAGGGTAGAGGGCTGTGGATGATAAATTCCTTTACTCCCTGGAGGATGGGGAAGGCCAATAACCTTCCAAGTTGGGATGTGCCCAGAGCCCAAAGCCAGAGAGCTTCTTGGGCTCCTTCCTGCTGAGCGTGCTGGCTTTTGCCCAGGCTGCCGTGTCCTGAAAGGCAGATATCTTCAGCCTGCCTTCCTCTGCCTGCCGTAGCCTGCATGTTTCAGCCCTTGAGTGGATGTCTGCAGAGCCCTAGCTGCAGCCTGCTTGTGTGTGCGAGCTACTATGAAATTCTATGTATGTGGTAACCCTCTCTAATGGCCATGGAACCCTTTGCCCTGAAGTAAGCATGCAGGCGGCACCCCCACATTCCTTAACGTCTCTTATGGTCTTGTTGGGGGAGCGGTGCTAGCCTCACCCTGGTTCTCCTTACCATGTCTTGACCCGAGCAGTGAATGCCAAAGAGGCCATGTGTGTGCCTTCCGCCTGCAGTGTGGACTGCCCTGTGGAGCACATATCATGTTAATATTCTGGTTCTTCTGTCTGAACACCTACTAGTCAAAAGCAGAAGCCAGAGCCCCTGAGCAGTGGAAGACACAGCCTGCCCAGCTGAAGACCAAACGCCTGAGAGAGTATACCCTCAAATGCCACTCAAGCATGCCCCCCAACAACACTTACGTCAACTTTGAGCGCTTTGCCCATGTGGTAGAGGATGTGGCTCGGGTGGACAAGGGATGCCATGCCCTAGCGGGAGCCCATGACACCCTGCAGGATGATGTGGAGGCCTTGGTCGCTATCTACAACGAGAAGGAGGCTTGGTACCGAGAGGAGAATGAGAATGCCCGCCATAACCTGTCCCAGCTCAAGTATGAGTTCCGTAAGGTGGAGTCCCTGAAGAAGCTCCTGAGAGAAGACATCCGGACCGCAGGGGCCAGCCTTGGAGGCATGGCCAGGAAGCTAGACCATCTGCAGGTGCAGTTTGAGGCTCTGAGGCAGCAACTCTCGGCAGATATGCAGTGGATGCAGGAACTGGTGGGCAGCTCCCAGCTGGAGAGCCGGAACACAGATGGTTGCGGTCTGGGCTCCGTGTTCCACCAGGACACCAGTGAGTCCCTGTCGGAGCTGCTCCAGAGATCGCACACGGAGGAAGTCCTGGCCAGCTTGAAGCTCTGAGCACCCGAGTCTAGTCAGTAGTGCGTTCCCAGTGCTTTGCAGAAGCATGCTGTCTTCTACTCTCCTGGGGCATCCCACCAGAATTATCCTGCAGAGTATATGTGCATCCTTCTGCTCCCTCCAGAGTTTCCCAGCTACTGAGGTGCTAGTTAGTGATTTACTCTGCACTCCCTCACCAGCCTGGTTTTCTGAGAAGGTGCTGACACAGCAGCTGGGCTGTGAAAACAATTAGAAAATATATCCCCTCAGCATGCCTTTCTCCAGGGGGTATCTGCCAGCCCCCAGGAGGTACTTGATAACTGAGTAATGATGATGGATTGGCTCACCTCTCAGGTTCCGTCTGCATGCCTTGAGTGCAGATCTTGGGCAGTGATCGACATAACTAAGAATAACTTAGTCGGCAGGTTGCTCTCCTGTTACAGAGTCGGGATTTTAAAATATACAGAGAAAATATTAACTTTCTCTTAAATTGCCTTCTTACTCATCAAGTCTTTATGTCTGTGACCTTATTGGATTCGTAAAGAACTCTGTGAAATAAGAGGCTGGGATATAGCTCAGTTTCCAGAGTGCTTGCCTAGCATCTGCAGAATCCTGGGTTGAATCCCCAGCATAGTATAAACCGAGCTTGGTGATGCACACCTCTATCTGGTACTTAAGAGGAGGAGTCAGAGGATTGGAAAATTAGAGTTATTTCTAGCTTTGTATTGTGTTTGAGTTAAAGGCCAGCCTGGGATATATGGGACCCTGTCTTGGGGTGGGGTGCAGCTCTGTGAGCCGAGAAGATGAGTGACAGTATTTTTTACTATTCATTTCTCTGTAGCCAAGGAAGAAATTGACTCAGAGAAGGAGAATGAGTTAGGATCATTCATAACCTGTTGGAAACCCAGGTGCCCATGTTTGAGGCGAGTTATGGAAGAAGTTTCATGATGCTTAGCTATAAATATCCACCTTAATATTAAAGTACTGATCCCGGAGGTAAGGGGTCAACTTTACATTGAAAATGAAGACAAGAGGCACACAACAAGGAAGAATTTATTCATGTCTTCTAGGCCAGTGGGCCCTGAAGTGTGGGAAACCTCAGAGAGCTTTGGGAAGCACAAGGCTCATTGGTCTCTTCTAGCACCAAAACTTTGAGCATAAGGAGGTTTGTGTGATGTCATCTCCCTCTCCTAGGAGGAAGGCCCATCAGTACATCCATGCAGACAGCACATAGAATATGGACCCTGAACCCCACATGATGCTAGAAGCTTGGGACTGGGGACAAACTGTATTGTTTCAAGTACCTCCAACAGCCTTGCAAAACACCCATAGTATTTTTATTAAATATCATTCTCAGGTTAGTGAGAAAACAAAGAATGTGACTTGTCCTGGGTCATCATAACGTTAGTGATAAAAGTGGGAGCCTTCTGATGATTCCGTAGCTCCTTCTGACTCCCTTAACTGCTTGGACTCTAGGAACTTACGCTCTGCTTAAGTGATACCCAAGTTCATCCTTCCATTCAGACATAGTTAGCAGGCACCTGCCAGTTTCCAAATAGTTTACTTGAGTCCAGGGATGTGGTGTCAAGTAATATCAAGCTGGTTTTCTGCTTCCCTGGAGTTCTCAGTTGAGTGATAGTTTCTAGCATTAATCAAGAATTCTATAACTACAGAACTACAGCTGGTTCCCATGTTGTGAAAGAAAAGTAGGCAGCACTGCAAGGCCTACAGTGAGACAGACAGACAGACAGACAGACAGACACAGACAGAGTTGAGTTGATCTGCCCGGGGGAGGCAGCCATGTATGGAGGACACTGGGGCTGTGGTCAGCTAAGGAAACTGAGGAGAGAGGTGTCCCCCATGGGGCCATCATGTCAGTGTTCTGTGGTGAGAGGGAATGGAAGGAAAACTGAGGGAGAGAGAATGGGAGTTATAGAGTGTAGAGATAGCTGAGGATGAGCAGAACCAGTGGGACTTTGGCTTGTTGAGGAGTTCTGCCTTTGTTCCCAGGGTCACAGAAACAACTAATGGGTCCTGGGAGAAATTCTCAGTGGGTAGCGCAGACTAGATCTTGATCTAATAAAGCCAGTCTTTAGAAATATATATGCAAGCTGGATCATATATCACATATATTTAATAACTGTAATCAAAATTATTTTAATCAAATATAAGAAACCACAATGCATGATGTGTGATCATTTTATGGACAATTAAGAAAGAAAAAAAAAATCCCGTCAAGGGCAATCTTCTAGGAGGTACTACACAATGAGAAGGCGACCGAGAGACAGTGTCACCGTGCAGAAGGGAGAGCTGGAAACACACCCAGCTGCACTTGGACCCTGGGTGGAGAGGAAAAACTCAGAGCAGAAGGCCTTTGCACCATTACTCTGGGATTGGACCACCTCAGTGTGCATCAGAAGAACCTTAAGCAGGGACTGCTGTACCCCACAGTCGAGGGCAGGGGGACCCTACCTGGCTCCCCAGAGCTGTGCAGTCTTTTCTCCCGGTGACCTGCTTCAGTCCAGGCCCACGGTAATGAGATGCCACATTGATCAGTACTACTGATGTCTGAGGTCTGACATTGCACATCCTGGAACCAAGGAAAGATTACAGAACACTGTGCCTTCCCCTAAAGACACATGACTCTACAATTGTTTTAAAGTCCTATATGCCCCGTCATGGAATGTTGCATACTTGTTTGGTACAAGACACTATGAATATTAAAGGTCCTTTTGATTGCATCAACATACCTTGACCTCTACATCTGGTTTCCGAAGAAGAAGAAGAAGGCCATGGATGGAAAGATGCTCAATGAACCATCTTTGAAGGCCAAAGTAAATGCAAGAAGATTTAAGTGTTGACTTGATTAGGGAGGACGGGGAAGGAAGGCAGAGCTGGTTTTCTTGGGTTTGTGGAATCAGCTACTCTGTTCACACTGAGAGGGTCCTCAGAGGTAAACTACCCAATCCTCTCCCCATTATAGCAGTTTACAGGGCAGCACTTATCCAAAGTCATGTGGCTGTCAGCCTCTGAGCTGGCTCTGAGCCATAAGTGGTTTCCTTCCCCACAGTGAAACTGTCCTCTGTGTTCACGGCCAGTCCCTAGTGACAGGGTCTCCTTTAGATGTTTTATAACCAGACCCTTAACTGTACAAAGACAAAGTGAACTGAGAGAAGCACCCTGAGACTGTCAGGGAAGTTAGAGAAGACTGTGTGACTTTCCTGTGTCACCTGCCAGACAAGCTCCTTTCTCCTGAGGTATCACATGATGCAAAGGGGCGTCTGAGGAGGCCCAGGAAATGAGGGCAGCCAGTGGACCTGTTCGCTCCTTACGAGCTCACAGCTGGTATTTGAATAGCCACCTGGAGCACAGGACTGTCATGGCAGGAGGGTGTGTGGGGGGAGTGGAGTGTTTCACTGGGACCTAGAGGAAGGAGGCTTGGGAGCGGCACACTGCTCCATGAGCCACTGCCACCATGGAAGCTTTTGCATTCAGGGAGGATATATTTATATATGGGGTGCACATATGTGGACAGGTGTACACATTTTATCCATATGTGTGTGCTTGTGGAAGCCAGTGGCCAACCTTGTTTTTCCTCTGGAGACGTCTTCCTTGGTTTATGTCTTAGGGTTTCTGTTGCTGTGACCAAGGCAAGTCTTATGAAGGAAAACATTTAACTGAGGTGGCAGCTTACAGTTTCAGAGGTGTAGTCCATTGTCATCATGGGAAGCTTGGCATCTGGGAGTACGGCGGCGTGCAGGCAGACATGGTACTGGAGAGGTAGCTGAGAGTTCTACATCTTGCAGGCAAGAAGTGAATTGAAACACTGGGTATGGCTTGAGACATATATGAGACCTCAAAACCCGCCTCCACAGTGATACACTTCCTCCAACAAGGCCACACCCACTCCAAAAACCACACCCCCAATAGTGCCACTCTCTTTGGGGGCCATTTTCTTTCAAACTACCAGTTTATTTTTGATAGAGAGTCTCACTGTATAGCCCTGGCTGGCCTAGAATTTACTATGAAGACCAAGCTGGCCTATAACAGAGATCTACCTGTCTCCGCCTACTCAATGTTGGGATTAAAGGTGTGTGCTACCATGCCTAGCTCATCTACCTTGTTTTTGAGATGGGGTCTCACTGGGACCACATCGACAAGGTTAGCTAAGCCATTGAGCCCCAGGGATCTGCCTCTTTTGGCCTCCAAAGCACTGGGAGCATGAGTACATTCTACCATGTCTGCCTTTTTACATGGATTTGGGGGATCAGAGTCAGGTGCTCATGTTTGTGCAATAAGCGCTGTGCTGACTTGGGACACACACACGCGCACGCACGCACACACACACACACACACACACACACACACACACGACTTGAAAGTAGAAGAGGCACTAGTTACAAAGAGGAAGAGAATTAGTACAAGAGTGGAGGAGAAATGAGAAGGATTAATGGTGTGCGTGTGTGTGTGTGTGTGTGTGTGTGTGTGTGTGAGTGTGAGAGAGGAAAAAATATGATTGAAATACATTATGTGCATGTATGAAAATGCATAATGAAACCATTTATTAAATATAATGATTATATGCTAATAAACATTTTTAAAAGCTACCTCAAAGTGGAAAAAAGACTGGGTATCAAGCCAATGGGATCCAGTCAGTTGGGAGGTGGGAAAGACTTGGTAAGCAATCGTTTAGAGCAGTGTTCTCAACCTTTCTGACGCTTCGACCCTTCAATACAGTTCCTCATGCTGCAGACCCCCAATCATAAAATTTTCATTGCTACTTCATAACTGTAATTTTGCTACTGTTATTAATTGTAATGTAATATCTGTTTTCCAATGGTCTTAGGTGACCCCTGTGAAGGGGTCGTTTGACTCCCACAGGGGTCATGACTCCCAGGTTGAGAACCACTGAGTTAGAGGTATAAGACAGCAGAGCTGAGTTCTGGTGGAGGCAGGGCATGAAGAGAACAGAGCGCTGTGGAGGTCTTGGGCAGCTGCCTCATCCTGGAGATACCTGGCCCCTCTCGTGTTGGTAGGAAGAAGGTCCGGGGCAGGATCTGGAGGGCTGAGCGCAGATTGGATCAGGAGCTTGGAATTGTTGAGCAACAGGGGTAGTTACAGAGAGTAAGAAGTTTTTGTCTGTAACATTATAAAGGGAAAATTCCAAAACCTACACAGAAGTATGGAGGAATGGTGCGGTGAATTCTGTGTGTCGCACCCTGTTTCAGCAGGGGTCAAGTCCAGGGCAGTGGTTCATCTCCTACTCTTGCTTCTTTTGAAGCATTTCAAATACTTTAAAACAAACTTTAAATGTATTCAACTCCTAAGTCCCCCCTCCCCCTTTTGAGACATCTTGCTGTTTAGTCCAGCCTGGCCTCAAATTCACAATCCTCCTGCCTCAGCCTACCAAGTGCTGTGGTTATGGATGTGTGCCACCAAGCCTGGCAGGACCTTCCTCAGGTGCCTTCCACTTTTCGTTTGAGACCAAGTCTCTCATTCTCCTGGAACCTCACCAAGAAGGCCGGGCTAGGTGGCCTTTGGGCTTCCAGGGATCCACCTATCCCCTCCTCCCCTCTCTGTTACTAGAGTTACAAGTGCATGTGACTGTGCCCAGAATTTTATGTGGGTTCTGGGGGGTTGAACTCAAGTCCTCATGCTTGTGAGGCGAGCCTTTCCTGGCTGAGTTGTCTTTTCTGTATCATTATTGTGTCGTCGTCATTCTGCTGTCCCTTTGTAAACTTACACCCTCCTCCCACGGCCAGGGTATCTGGGACGTTCAGTTGGTTTGTTCATATCAGGACCCAAGCACAATTCCCTCATGGCCTTTAGCTGATGCCTTTCAATTCTCTTCAGGACACAGGAAGGAGAGTTTTGGAAAGTTTTTTCTTGGAAAAAAAATTGCTCAGAAAACAGAAAGTCTGGCAAAGAGGATTAAACTAATGTCCATGTGTCTGTGCTGAAACCTAACAGGAAGATGAGGCTAGGCCAAGCACAGAGAGGAACCTCTTCACCTCCTCCCATTGGCTGATCACTGCAGGGTCAGCTCTGGGGCACCCAGCCTTTCTGCTCACCATACCCAGGCAGGAGGAGGCAGAGACACCCACACAATTTTCACCTGCATCTTCTTGGGAAAACAAGTATTTGCCAGCAGGGCCCAAGCTCCAGCCAGCACAGGGAGGGGAAGAGGGGTCCCCTGGAAGAGACTTGACTGAGAGAAGGGAAGTCTGCCAGGCCCAGAGTGGCAGTCCGGGGCAGGATCGAGAAATGTCTGCTCCTGCCTTTCTGCGGAGTGTGGGGCTGTCAGGATGGCACGGACGGAGGCTGGAAGAGCTAGTCTATTTGCAGCACCCGCGGAAAGCCTGGTATTTAGAGAAAAGTCACTGGAGAGGGTGCCACAGTTCCTTTCACATGTCTTGGGGGTGGCTGCTGCTGCTGCTTCCTCTCCCTGCCCTGTGGAAGTCATTTTAGACCCTAGGGACACACCCCTGGGCTGTGTCAAGGACATTTGCATCTGTGTAAACAAAGCCTGACCCCAGCCACAGCTTTCTGTTTTCCCACCTCCCTTCCTGACCTTTTTTGCAGACACTAGACAGACATTCCTAGGATCCTGGTCAGAAACGCCTGGGCTCCCTGGTGTCAGTGATAGGCCGTAACTGGAAGATGGGCACTCACTGTCTATCTGAAGAGGAAGGATCAGGGAGGCAGACACAGCCCCAGTTCAACAGAAACAATGCCACATTCCTTCCCGGGACAAGTCTCACTGTAGAATTTATGTCTCTGACTTTCCAGGCTGAGATGACAGCATCAGCCTTTTAGAGACTCTTAGCAACCAAGAACCCATTAATGAGGAAAGGCTAGCCTGACAGATTCATGGCTTAGGTGGCCTCTTCCTTGGAACTCATGTGGCTGTGTGTAGCATATAGAGTGGCCCAGAAGTAATTGTCACCTCCTGTTGATGGGCCTGGGAGTAGGTCCGCATGACATTTCATGTGGGCCTCTCTGCTCAATGAGTGACTTTTCTGAGCCTGTAGGAAGTGGGATTTTCCTTAATAGGATTTCCCTGGCCTCTGTGTTGTCTCTCCAGCTATGGGGGCAGGGGGAAGAGGTGGGAATGAGTCGTTTCTCTTCTAGGTGAGGAAACCCATCAGTAAGTACATAAGAAGTCCCTTCTTTCCCTGAGTCTGCTGATCTACTGGTTCAAATTTCCTTATGAGAAACAAATACACCCTATCAGGATTAGGCTCAAAGGTCATTTATGGCTGAGTGAATTGCACCTCTAAATGGTAGTATGATAGCTGAGCAAAGTGCCCTGGGCCTCCAATTGGTAGGTGTGAGCAGATCCCAGGTTTAGGATTTCTTTATTATATTTATTTGGGGTGTGTGTGTGTGTGTGTGTGTGTGTGTGTGTGTGTGTGTGTCCGCACGCGCATGCAAGTGCCCCATGGCCCATGTGTGGAGATCAGAGGACAGTTTTTGTCACATGAAACCTGGGATTGAACTCAGGTCATCAGGCTTGGCAGCAAGCACCTTTACCCACTGAGTCATCTTGTTGGCCTGGACCTGGAATTTCATTGCAGTTTGTCCTGTCAATAGCTCAGGGAATCAATTCAACGATGCAACTGGTAAGCGGGAGCACCGTTGCCTTGGGGAGGAGGGAGGAGGGAGGAATGGCTTGGGGTATAGACAAGGTCACAAGCAAATCCCAGTGTCCTCAGGTTGCTCCCCCGACTGCCAAGTTGACATCATCAGGTTCCACACACAATAAAAGAGCACACGAGGCTCTAGTGATATCAGAGTCGGCAATATTTCCTGAAAGATGTCTGAGTTAGGCTTTGAGATATTTGGGAGTATGGGCTGAGGTAGTCCTGGAATGGGCCTCCTGCCAGATGCCAGTCCAAAGCTGTGTGGATGGTCGTGTACACTGGCTTCCTTCTGGTGCCTGGTGCCGTGATGGGAATGAGAGCAGAACTGTGCTCTGAGTGTGGTTAGGGAGGACCAGCTCTGAAGAACCTGTAGGCTGCCTTCTGTAGCTCTCAACTATGACAGCATCACAGGCTGTCAGAACAGAAACAAACAGCCGTATGGGCCTGAGGGATCATCCTGGACGGTTGTCCTTGGGGCCAGAGGGTCCCTTGAGAATCCATGGAAGCTATCAACTGTCCTTGGAACCATTGCTTGCCTAGACACACACACACACACACACACACACACACACACACACACACATTTTTACTCCCATAAACAATATATCATAAACTGTGCAATTCAGTGGTTCTTAATATTTTTACAAGTTCATACAGCCACTGTCGCTTTCTAATCCCAGAACATTTTTATTAACCCAAAAGGAAAACATATTTTTAAGGCTGGAGAGGTGACTCAGCAGATAAGGGTACTTGCTACTTTTCCTAAGGACCTGAGTTGTATTCCCAGAACCCACATAAGGCATTGGCTTCCCATGAAGCTGGAGTTACAGGCAATTCTGAGCTGTTCAACATGGGTGCTGGGAACCAAACTCGGGGCCTCTGGAAGAGCAGTATTTGCTCTTAACCACTGAGCCATTCCTCCACCCCCCTTTGTTTTATTTTTAATTATGTGTATGTGGAGGGGGGAAGGTACATGTGAGTCAGGTGCCTAAGGTGGCCGGAGCCATTGGGTCCCTTGTAGCTGGAGCTGCAGGTGGCTGAGAGCGGCTGGACATGAGTGCTGGGCATCGAGTCAGATCCTTTGCAAGAGCAGTGTGCACTCTCTCTTCACTGCTGAGCCTTCTTTGCAGCCCCAGGAAGAATTCTTCCATAGTCATTCCACATTCTCTCCTGGCCCCAGCTAGTAACCTAATCTGTTTCCTGTCTCTACTTATCAATCTCTTCCGGCCATTTTATACAAATGGAAGCACACAGAGTCAGTCTTTTGTGTCTGGCTTTTTCCTCTTAGAACATTTTCCAGCTTTATTCGTGTTTACCATGGCCCAATACTTCACTTGTTTTCATAATTAATACTAATTAGTGTCACATCGCATGGATATATGCCACATTTTGTTTATCCAGACATCGGCTGATAGGCTTTCGGTTGTTTCCACTTTTTTGGATCTTAAGAATAATGCTGCCCTGGACGTGAGGGTGATCTGGCTGTAATGTCTGTTGCTGCACTGAAGTTGATCTGGCTGACGGGGTGGCTGTCCCTTTCCTCTCTCAGTATTCCATGTGCGTGTCTCCCAAAGCTAGGTACGTGGTCAAAGATGGCTTCCCCTGTAGGGAGGACTGTTCTGTCAAGGATATATGAGTAGTTCTGCTCTTCTGCTAGAACCTCCAAACAGACTCTGAAGAAAGGTGCCAGAGCCGGAGAGATGGCTCAGCAGGTCAAGGCCCTTGTTGCCAAGCCTGAGTTCACTTCCTGAGACCCACGTGGTAGAAGTAGAGAACCGGCTCCTGCAAGTTGTCCTCTGACCTCCATGCACACCTGCCGCACCCCCACTGGTGAATAAGTACATGTCATTAAAAGAGTGGTGCTACTCTGACCATTCATATACAGGTTACACTCTTAAAATCAACAAACCATTTTAGGATGTCCACAGACTCCCCAAAACCTCTCTTCAGCTAGGAAAACCTTACTTTACTATCTTACAAAAGGGGGACATTTAAAAGGAAATGGAGAAGGATAACGACAATCAGTGTATTGCTGCTTGCTGAGTGGTCCTGGATTAAGTATTTCCCATCCATGGGTTCATTCCGCCCTGTCATATGCATCTCAAGATTACAGGCGAGACAGCAGAGGCTCAGAGAAGTCGTGGGGAGCTTTTTGCAGTCAAAGACTGAAGCTGTGTTGTGACTGCCCGATAGTGAAAGACGACTGTGCATCTGTCCTCATTTGACCCGCCCTACCCCACCCCCACCCCGTCAAAGCCCCCATTTCTTTCCATTTCTTAGTACTAGAGGAGTACCAGTGCTACGTCTGCCAATAGGCAAGCATTTCACCAAAACCAGAGTCCGTCCAGTCCTCCTTGCCGTAGGGTGACCCTCTCCCCAAAGTAATACTGATGGCTTCTGCGTCCAGCTTTTTCACTTAGAGATGGCAATCACGTCTCTGCCTGTCTGTCTGCCTGCTGTCTCAGTTTCTCTCTCTCTCTCTCTCTCTCTCTCTCTCTCTCTCTCTCTCTCTCTCTCTCTCTCTCTCCCTCTCTGTATATGCATGCACTACACTGTGGTAATAATAGCTCAGGGACACCCAGGATATCTTCTGGGCAGTGAGACATTTGTAACATCACCCTTACGGCGACATTCGACATTCAGGCTGAGGACGGTGTGTAGTCCAGGATCTTTGGGGACGTGGGTAGCTGCCATTTGAACTCAGTTGACAGCACCACGCCGTTCTCTCTCTCTCAGCCGGTGGACAACCAGCAAGCTATGGTGCGCAGGGAGTCCGTGGTCAACCTGGAGAACTTTAAGAAGCAGTATGTCCGCAGGCGGTGGAAGGTGCGTCAGGGCTTGGGGTGAAGGGCGGGGGCCTAGCGGGGGCTCCCTGCTTCTCTCCAGATCTCCCTGCACATTTTATTTACCTGGTGGTTCTCTTCTCTCTTCCCTCAGCTCTCCTTCAGCATCGTCTCCTTGTGCAACCACCTCACTCGCTCCCTGATGAAGAAGGTACACTTGAGGACAAGCGAGGACCTGGTGAGTACGTGCAGAGCCCTTGGCTTGGGCAACTCCTGGACTGTGGGAGTGGATGGAGGAGGACATTAACTGTTTCCAGCCTCTTCTGCCCTGGAGGCTGCAGGAGACCAGCAGAGGGATATGTTTGAGGGACCATCAGGCATCCTTTCCTATGGGCTGTCTAAGGGACTGCTGCTGCCACTCCACCCCACCCCTCCAGCCCCTACCCAAGGACCAGTAGCCCTCGGGGAACTGTGGAAATGAGTCCCATAGACCATCCAAAATTTATTCTGGCCGAGTCTGAGGGTGCACACCTATAATCCAACACTGGAGAGGTGGAGGCAAGGGTGCAGGCCAGCCTAGGTGACATGAGACCCTATTCCAAACTACCCCACCACAAAAAGTTCATTTCTGACAAACCCCAGTTCGTCTTTAGAATGTGTGTTTTATCCCCTCTGTATCGTTCTTTCTAGTTTGCTTTAGACTGTCTGTATCAATAACATTTGACGATATGTTTACTTGTTATTTTTCTTTGTTTATTTACTTTTTCTTGGAGTACTAAGAATTGAACCCTGGGCCTTTAATATGCTAGGCAAATGCTATACCATTGAGCTACGTCCCTGGCCCTTTAGTGGATGTTTAAAACAAGAGGCTTATCATGGAATATACTCATCAAGGGGGTGGCTTCTAGAGCTTGTCTTCCAGAATTCAGATCTGCCACTTACTTGCTTGCTGTGTGGCCTCCAAGAGGTTACTTAATTTCTCTGTTCCAAAATGTCATCATTTGTAAAATGGGGATGATAATAGTTCCTACCTTGTTGGACAGTGATTAGGCTTAAGTGATGTCCTTTCCTTAATGCCTGTGGGTAAGTGCTCAGTGTGTTAGCAATTGTTACTGCTGCTTAAAATCCCCAAGTAGTTCTTCAAATGGGCATCAGTGTTAACACTGCAGTTGGTAGGGGTGCCCTGGGATAACCTCTCCCTCCGCATTGAGTGGAGAGAGCAAGGGGTGTCTAGAAGGTATAAATTATGAGAAAAGGTGACTCTTTGCTCAGCAGGGGACGGGAAAGCAGCTGCCAGGCAGTGGCCCTGTGTAAACTGAAGATGCTTAGCACTAGTCCCGCACCCTGGCTGCCAGCTCATCCCTCACTCCCCACAGCCCCAACATGTCCTGAGGAGTCATCCTTCTTCGGACTGAGCTCTTGTTTATTCCCACCGTCGCCAGAACTTGAGAATTGGTAGCACCAGGGGCCTGTGTGGCTTTTCGACCCTGAGTCCCTCTTCTGGCCACCAGCCTCATGGACTGTGAAGGGAGCCAACTTTGCTCGCTCTGGGAATCCCTGTTCGTCACAGGAGGTTTTGTCCAGCTTACTTTTTTATTGTTTGACTCTGACTCATACGAAAAAGTTGCTGTTCAGCAAAGCTTGAGTTATTTTTGTTGTCCCAGTCAGACTTGATTCAGGATGTGTTTGGCTAAAGCTGATCTTGCCCTCAGATTTCCAGCTGGCTCAGGCTTGCCTGGAGGGGTGTATGACAGGAGGAGGGCAGGCATGCCTTTCCCACTAAACCTGGACCTTTCGTCTTCATATAGTTACAGGGAGGACTGTAAAGAGTTTAAATTTCTTTCCTAACTTTTTCCGGGTACAAAACATAGTCTTTTTTTTTTTTTTTTTTTTTTTTTAAATTCAGACATTTGGGCCACTTGCTCAATGGCTTATTCTATAGGAAAAAAAAAGGCTGGGTCCCACATACATGTTATATGTTTTTTCCTATTGGACCTTCTTTAAAATTTTTTTAGAAAGATAATAACTTTTGTTTAGGAAGCATAGAAATTAAACATTTTGAGGGCTTATTTAAATCTGAATTATTCTTTTAATAACTGGAATTAACTGGAGCTGGAGAGATGTTTCAGCAGTTAAGAGTACCTTCTGCTCTTGCAGAAGACCCAGGTTTGGTTCCTGGTGCCGATGCAGTGACTCACAACTACCTCTAGCTCCAATTCCAGGGGATCCAGCTCCATCTTCCGGCCCCCATGGGCATCTGCATGCATATGGTTCACATATATTCACTCAGGCACACAGACAAAATAAAATAAAGCTTCATAGTTTGAACAAACGAAACCCCTTAAAATAATCATCGCAGTTTTAACACTTCGATTGGTGGGCCCCGACTGGAAAGACACTGTAACCTCCAGGTAGTTGTTCTAGCTCTGCTTTAGCTGTGTGGGGGGCTGACAGGTTGTACTTTCATGGAAGTGAAACTCAGAAGTCATTCCCTTTGAAAGGCTTTGCAGTAAAGCTTGCTGAGGGCACAGTGGAAGCCCGTTGAGGCCAAGGGTCTGGAGTGCTGGCCAGAGGACCTTACAGAAAAATCAACCCCTTCCCCATAAGCTGAGCTCAGGAGACCCAGTGTCCCACAAACCACCTTTCAAGTGGCCTTGACTATCAACAGGCACAAATTATCCACACCTAGGGGACTAGCCTCCAGGCAGCTGAGGGCTCAAAGGGCTTCTACTATGACTTTTTTATCTGAGGGGGCTAGGGAAAAAGACACTCATACACTCTCTCAATGGTTTCCTTCTTTATTCTCTGTGTTCTTCTGTGTTCTTTCTACTGTATACTTTTTTTTTCTACAGCTTATATACCCCAACAAAGTTTTTGAGGCAATTTAAGAATTACAAGGTGGTTACATTCTGTTTTTCAAGTGAATAATTACAATGAATACAAAACAAACAGTAAAAAACAGCATGTTTTCCATATCCTTACATAATTAAACATTTTATATATTACAGGTGAAAAACAATTTATCCCAAGAACCCATATACATTCATACCCAAGCAACTTGTTATAGATTAACTATGTGGGCAAGCAAGGTATTCTCCTTAGTCAGGTCTTTTACTGGCAGGCTGCATTTTGTGGTTACAAAGAAAGGGCCAATTACTTTATTACTTATCTTGAAAGGTAATCTTATAAGGAATCTTAAAGGAATCATAAACCTAAACTTTTATATATGAAAAAGAATCAGTCAGCTCTACTTTAAATCTTTAGGGTGCATTCCCACCCATCAATAGTTTTTTACATCAGGGGATTGAGGGCAGAAATGGGTACAAGGAATTAATGGTCATCAACCAATCTTAGCAAGAAAGGTGAGTCAGCTAATGATAATTGGGCTGCTTTGTTCTTGTTCCCTGACCTTAAAGAGTTCCTCACTCAACTATGTGCCTTTCAGAAACTTTACATTATCTTCTTGGGTTTTTCACCTCAAAGCTATTTGACAAAAACATCTTAATCTAACTTTAAGTTATTTTCAAAGCTTTGTTCCAGCTGTGATGCACTCCAAAACCTGTGAACATATCTCCCAACATTAAGGTTAAAAGAATTTAAGCTAGCTGGGCTAACTGGGACCCAGACGTTTTTCTTAATCATTAACCTAAGCCACAGTCTATACGGCTCCTCAATAGAAACTCATGTATTTTAGCTGTGTGACACTTTCTTGTATTTATTTTTATTCATCAAAACTCTGTACAAACTAATATTATAATTATCAATTAGACAGGACAGCTTAGGAAGAAATCATCTTCATAATAATCCACAGGTAAAAATGCGGATTAGAATGGATGTTTCCATGAGATAAACACACTATATTACAGGCAGTGGGGATCTCCCCACACCCATTCACACCATGCCAGACACCAGAGGAAGATGGCAGCAGCAAACATCTAAAGGCACAGCAGAAGCAAAAGACATTCTGGGGTCTGGGGTCTCGGGGCCTTGCCTGTCTGAGGTTGACCCATCAGACAGTTTCCTCCTGGTAGGCTGACACCTTGAACATCAGTTGCCTTTGACATGGCCACTGGCAACAAATGGCACCAGATGACATTTTCACTGTTATAATTGGGCCCCTCAGGCACCCATTTTTCTGTGGATGCCCCTCCTGCTTTCCTGGCTCCTGAGAAGGAGGTCTCAATACAATTAGTTTGGGCTCATTTCCAGCCCCCTCCTGTCTGCCGGAGGTCTCTGGGTGGAAGAGCTAAGGGCTTCCCTTTGACACCACCCCCCGCTTCCCCCAGCTTATAAGCCCCTTGCTTGAGTATATGAACTTGGGCTCCATTCATGTCATGCTGTGACACCCTGCTCTGGGCCTCTTTTTCTCCTCCCCAGAGGAACTGCGAGAGTGATACAGAGGAGGACATCGCCAGGAGGAAAGCCCTTCACCCCCGGAGGAGGAGCAGCACCTCCTAACTGGCCCAGTTGTCAGTGGCTGCCAGCGAGGTCCAAGTCCCTTGTGTTCCTTCTGTGCAAGCTCTTGGACCCTGCTTATCACCAGTACCCAGACGTTCTGTGTTCCTGAGCACTTTACAAGAGAGAGAGAAGTCTGCAGGACTCAGAACTTTCAGGAGACCCTGGGAGCTGGGGCTGTCTCCTGCTGGGGAGTCTTCAGCATTCCCCAAGCTCTTAGTGCTCCAGAAAACCGGCTTTCACCTGTCTGCTAACCTCAGACGCCCAGATGGGGTGTGGACTGAGGAAACGGCTGTAAAGGAGTATCATTTTTACCGCAGGTTAAAGGTCAAATTTAGGCAGCTTTCCTCACTCGGTGACAGAGTTCAGTACCAGCCTGGGCAGCAATCATATCGGGAAGACAGAAGCCTACCCTGTCAGGACACGTGAGTGAAGAGACTCTCTAGAGTGAGAGGACCAATCTTGTGACTTCCCAGGATTCACAGGAGTCAGGATGTCCAGCATTAGACTTTGTACAACAGCCTCTCGCCAGCCTACTGTGTTGTAATCTTTTCTCATTTTTATTATTAAACTTGTTTATCTAATGCTTGGCTGTTTTGGGAGCGATCTCCATCTGGTTCCCTATAGCCCAAGACCCCGTGGCTTGGGTAACACTAGGGTTGGCTGCTAAATGGACAGAACATTGAGAACAGTCTTCTTTTGCCAACAAGATGCGAGCTCTCCGCATCCCCCCTTAAAAGTGCCCAGCCCACCATCATCACAGAAGGCCGTGGCCCCTCCACCACCTCTGCGCCGCCTGCCTCTTGGGGGCTGGCTTGTACTTCTCCTAAATTCGCAAGTTGAAGTCCTAGCCCTCACTGTCGCTGGAGACAGAGTGCTAAGCAGCTCATGAAAATCAAATGAGGTCATCAAGATAGGCCCTAATATGATATGACTAATATCCTTATAAAAAGGGGAGAGCGGGGGCTGGAGAGATGGCTCACTGGTGAAGAGTAATTTCTGCTTTTGCAAAGGACCCAGGTTCCAGTCCCAGCACCCACAAGGGGCAGCTCACAACCACCAGTCACTCCAGTTCCAGGGGATCCAGTGCATTCTGGTCTCCACAGACACCAGGCACATGGTACCTGTACATACATGCCAGCATTCATACACACACACACACATAAAAAAATAACAATAAAAGGAGATTTCCTCTGGGCATGGTAGCTCATGTCTGTAATCCTAGCGCTCAGAAGGCTAAGGCAGGAGGATTGCCATGAGTTCAAGTTCAGACTGGGAATATGGGGGCAATTTACCATATGTGGTGCTGTGTACCTTTAAGTCCTAACTACTGGGGACACTGAGGCAGAAGGAGTACTTGAACCCGAGAGTTAGAGACAGCCTGGGTAACAAGGAAGAGCAGGAGGAAGCAGAGGGGATTAAGACACAAAAGAAAGACCACGTGAGAACATGGAAAATGGCTTCTACAAGTTAAGGGGAGAGTTCCCTAGATGTGGCGCTGTGTGCCTGTAATCCCAGTGCTTGGGAGGGCGAGACAGGGGGATCATGCTACAAATTTGAAGCCACCCTGGTCTACACATTGAGTTCCAGGATAGCCAGGGCTACATAACAAGAACCTGTCTCAAAATGCCAAAGGGTGGAGTGGGGGGACCCAGACCAACCCATCCTGAATCTATCTCCAGCCTCTCTTGTGAGAAAATAAGTTTCTGTTGTTTAAGATGTCTAGTCTGTGGTACTGTGTTAAAGCAGTGCTAGCAAACTGCAGACCTGCCGGCCACAGACAAGGGAGGCAGAGGACATTTTAACAGTCTACACAGAGGAGGGCAAAGAAGGACCCACAGGGAAAAAAGAAGATTAAAAAAAAAAGTGAGTAAATATAGTAAGGAAATTTCTACATGCTTTCCTGGCCATAAGAAGTCCAGAGTCCCTGAGAAGACTCATGGAAGCCCAAGGGAAGTGTGTTGGAAAGAAAAGAAGGAAGTCTGGAAGGAGGTGAGTGACTGAGTTGAGCTCAGGAAATAAGCCAGGAAGTGCAGGTGTGTGTGTGTAAAGAATAGTGTGTGTGTGTTGAAAGAATAAGAGGCCATAAATTAGAGAGGGTGTTGTCCTGGGGAGGGCCTCTCCCTGCTGGCAGATGGCTGCGTGAATTGAATAAGAGAATAAGAAGCCCAGGAGATCCAGGTCTGTTCTGTTGGCTCCAAGCAGGGAGCATTGACCAGCTGACACCTCCAGGCTGAGAGAGGCCACAGTGTGCCCTGACGAAAGGGGAAGATGACCAGAGAGGAAAACCACATTCTGTGAGAGAAGTTTTTTGAAGAGCTCTGAGGTGCCTGCCCTAGAGCAGGGCTGCCTGTGTGCTTGCTGGATGCCACATTAATATCCCACAAACACACACATAAATATTTTAGTATGCACGATGTTTTAATGTCAGCCTCACCGTTCTCCCCTGACTCCACATCTTAGAGTCGCTTCCCTTTTCCGCTCATTTATTTGCCAACAAAACAAAACAAACCGAAAAAAACCCAGCATCTTTGGGAAGCAAAAGAAGGTCACATCTAAATAAGCAAGTGAACCATGAGGTGTCTAGAAAGAAAATCCAAGTCCCATGCTCCATGGACAACCAAAGTTAGTACATGTGAAAACTGGGCCGTTGGAAGGGACACCATCTAAGACAGGCTTGGAGAATTTCCTTTCCATCTGCCCCACCCCTCCACCCCAGTTTGATGTCAGCCCCATATTGTTCTATTCTGTTCTATTGCTGCAAACCCTGAAATATCTCGCTTGGCATCTGTTGAGAAGGTCCCATTCTCAGCAAATCTTAGCAGGCTTAGAGACTTGTAACAGTAGAAGAGCTTCGAACAGTGGTTAATTGGTATTTCAAAGGCACAGGCACAGCGGGTGAGCTTCCTTCAAGTTTTTCTCTCCTTGATGTCGCCTCCCTCCCCCTGATGCCTCTATTAGCAGCAATTCACAACAGATAGCTGAACCCTGATTTCCCTAAGTCCTGCACTCACTGGCTAGAATTCACACCCGGAGCTCTTAATCTAGAAAACACTTGATTGTATGATCTTCCATTCAATCCCCAGTTAAAGAAAACAGTAACAACAAAAGCTCTAGCAGTGATTTCCAGGGACCTGTGCTTCAGCCTAGCATTCTTCTGCAGTCCTGTTCACAGCCTTGTAAGGGAAATGAGCTCCATTTAGAACGATGATGAGGCGAGCCTCTGCAGAGTTAAGAACTCTGCCTCCTTCTCCCAGCTGGAGTGCTTGGGATCTGGATTTCAGCCCAGAATTGCCTACCCCGCATTCACATTCTTTAATACTTTTCCTGGAAAAAAAAAAAAAGTGGTAAATGAAAAAAAAAAATCCTGGAGAACCACATACAGTATGGTACTTTTTTTTTTTTTTTTAGTGCAAAATCTATACACAATAACATTATGTTTTAGAATTAGATGACCTCAGTAAAAATCCAAGGTAAACCTCACTTCAGGGCAGCTTCCATGGGGGAGGACGAGGCGGACGCTGGCTGTTGTTCATGTTCTGCTTTTTGGTTTTGGTTTTGCAGTCCTGAAGATTGAGCCCGGGCCCTTGAATGGGCTAGACAAGCAGTCAACCACTGAACCCCTACTTTGTTTCCTTGTTTTTGTTGGTGGTGCCACGTTAGTGAGAAATGGCATAACAAAATACCTCAGTCTGGGTGATGACTTACACAGTAGAAATCGATTTCCTTAGCTTTAGAGCTGTGGCTTCTTTGGAGGCGTCTTGGTTCGGCACCTTCTCCCAGTCTTCTTTCTGTAGATGTCTATGTCTTTTTTTTTTTTTTAAAGCAAGGTCACCAGTCATTCTGGATTAATGCCCATAATATATATCTTGATCTTATCTATTCATCCCTATAAGGCCTTATCTTTAAATATAGTTACTTTCTGAAATATAGGTGACTAAGAGTTCTAGATATGAGTTTAGGAGGAAGTAAACACAATTCAGTTCATAAAAATACCTTAAACACGGGCTAGGGACATAGCTCAATGGCAGGGTACTCTTCTAGTGTGTACTGGGTTCAATCTCCAGTACTGGTATAGATAGGTATGGCTATGGCTATGACTGACTTGAGTGCTAGCCTGGAAGACCCAGGGAGAAATACCTGTGAGTCCAGGCTCACCAGCAGCTGTAGCCACCGCGTCAAACCTCGGAAGCTCGATGTTCCGGGAAGGGGACTGAGGACATTTGCATCTGCTGAGTCACAAGGATGGGTATTCACAGTTGGACATATCTCCTTTCACACACAGGGAGAGGAAATTGCAGACGGGCTGGCTGACCCTGCATTCTTCCAGAAGGTTGTGACCTTAGCTAGCCCAGGAAGGAGTGGAAACAGGAAAGCTCTTGAGACCTACAGGCTGACAGAAGTCAAAATGAGGCCTTGGTGTTCCTCAGCTGGGTCCCGGGTCGTGGCTTTCTCAGACCTTTCCAATAACCAAGCTGTGGGCTTTGAAACTGAGGGTGCATTTCCTAGTGAGGAGGAAGCAGGGCAGACCTTCCTGAATGGTATAAACCAAAGACCTAATCGAACTCTCACTCAGCCTAACCCTGGGAAGCCCCACCAAGCCATAAGAGATCATATTCTGGAAAATTCTCCTTTTGCTCTTTGGTCAGACAACAAATAACACTGCACATGATCTGCTTAGCCACAGTGTTGTCAACCGAGTCTTGCAAGCTTGTCTTTTTTTTTTTTTTTTTTTTTGGTTTTTCGAGACAGGGTTTCTCTGTGTAGTTTTGCGCCTTTCCTGGAACTCACTTGGTAGTCCAGGCTGGCCTCGAACTCACAGAGATCCACCTGGCTCTGCCTCCTGAGTGCTGGGATTAAAGGCGTGTGCCACCACCGCCCGGCCGCAAGCTTGTCTTAAACAGTGAGATGTACCCCAGGACGGGGACAGAAAGTCTGGGTCATAGACTTCAAGGTAGGGATGGATTTTACTGGTTCCTTTCCACTGCAGATGGGAAAGGACAAAGAACATTTACATGCTTCTGTGCACCTAGGAAGGTACATGGATGAGAAGCTTCAAGCAGCGTGTGGGAGGTAAAACATATCCCCAGGTCATTGAGATGGCTCAGCAGATGAGGTTGCTCACCATCAAGGCTGATAACCTGAGTTTGATCCCTGGGACCCACATGGTGGAAGGAAGGAAGCATCCTCTGGCCTCCACGCATGCATAGTAGCGTGTGTGTGTGTGTGTGTGTGTGTGTGTGTGTGTGTGTGTGTGCACGCACATACACAACAAAAATTGTTAAAACACATCCCTAGGCATTGTTTTGTATATATACTGTTGTAGCATGTCTGAACTGTAGACGACTAGCTGCACATGTCCCAGGATAGCTATACGTGTGGCCCAACATCTGTAGATCACAACGTCATGTCATAATGTCAAAATATTGAACACCCTGCTGGAAAGTAATAGTCTGCATTCCCAGGAGCCCGGGCTGGAGCACAGCTGTAGATCCTTGGCTTCATAGTAAATAAGCCGTTTACTCCAGCCTCATAAGGCAGGTGTTGGGGAGTGGTGTGAATATATCAAGGTGGAACTTGTCCTTCTGGGGACGTGGTGAACAGAGAGGAGGACAAGGAGGCTGCCCTGACTAGGAAGACGTTCCCTCTGGTTGTTCCCCATGTTCAGTCAGTGAGGGCTGCTGGCAAAGCACCGTGCTTGCCTAGTAAGATCCATCCAGCCTGTAGAACCTGTAGTTCTGAAATGCAGGGCAATGAGTTTAGTCAGGGGGCAAGTTTTCCAGTGGAGACAGGGGCCTGAGAGGGAGGTTGAGATAGGCACTATGTGACCTAACCAAGGGCTTTGGAGACTTGGTAGGTGGTTTATGCAGTGCTGCTGAAGGTATTAGGAGTGACAGGACCCTAAATAGCTGGAATCAAATTATTCACATTTGATAGGTTCTTTCTCTGGTTGGGCCCAAATCCATCTCCCCAAAGATCCATCCATCGGCCCCGTTCTGTCTTCTGCAGTCACATGCACTTAACAAATGTGTAGGCAAAAATGGGAACAGGACAGTCCTCCAGGAACCCACAGTTTAGTGACAGGATGAAATAAGCCAGGAACTGCAGGAGGAGCCTTCATTCTGACCGACAAGGCCCTGGTGAGCTTTTGAGAGGAGCCTAAAGAAGAGACCTTGTGTGTGTGGAGGGTCAACAGAGTGTAAGCCAGGACCAGCCTGGGCAGAGAGACCCTGAGATGGGAAGAGCTTGTATCTGCTGAGGATGTGGGGTGGCCTGGGAGGGTAAGGCTCAGGTAGAGAGCAAGGTGGAGCTGATTGGACTGGGCAAAGAAAAGACTTTGAATATAGGCTTGAGCCTCCTGGGTGATGGGGAAGTGACTCTTCTTCAGGGTTGCGGTTTAGATCAGCATTTCTGAGTGTGGTCCACGGCCAGCGACTGGAAACTCGCTAGAGGTGCACATTCTCTCGCCCACCCCACCTTTCCTGTATTAGAAGCTCTGGCGTGGCGGGGCGGGGTGCTTAACAAGCTGGTTAGGAGATTCTGCTGTGATGTTTTAGAAAAACCACTCTGCAAGGCTCGGGCAGCCGTTCTTTTAACCCGTGGGTCACCATCCCTGGGGCTTAAATGACACTTTCACAGGGATCGAATATCAGATAGCCTGCGTATCAGATATTTACATTATGATTCATACAGTAGTAAAATGACAGTTATGAAGTAGCAATGGAAACAGTTTTACGGTTGGGGGTCACCACAGCATGAGGAACGGTGTTAAAGGGTCGCGTCAGGAAGGTTGAGAACCGCTGCTCTAGGGAGATAGCTCAGTCTGTAAAGTTCTTAACCCACAAACATGAAGACCCGAGTTCGATTTCTAGAGTCCACACAAAGACACAGATAAGGCAACACGTAGGTATTAATGCCAGCACTGGGGAGGCAGAAACCCGAGGATTCCTGGGGCTCACTGGCCAGCCAGCTTAGTCTAATCAGTGAGCCCCAGGTCCTAGTGAAAGACCCTGTCTCCAAAAAAAAAAACAAAAAAAAAAAACCTCCTGGAGAATGACACCCAAGGTTGACCTCTGGACTCCACATGTTCCTGCACATATTGGAGTGGGCGGGACATGTAGAGGGGACAATTCAGGGCTACTAGAATAATCTAAACGAGATAGGCAAGGACCTAAGGCTGCAGGGGAGCTAGACAGGTTTGAGTTCCTTTACCTACACAGACATGGGCAAGACAGACCAGCCTAAGCTGCCAGTCTTCAAAAAGGCATCAGGGCTGGCAGATGGATGTAAGGACCAGTGGGAGAGGGCACCAGCAGAGCAGAGCACCCAACTGTCCAAGTTTGCCTGAGCCTGAGAGGTTTCATGCCACAGAGCTGTTGTAGAAGACAGTGCACCAAGCAAAACCACAGTCATCTTCGTCAGGGCAGCCGCGACTGTGGGAAGACACGTCCCGCCCTTCCCCCCTCAGATCAGGTTTGTTGACTGTTGACGCTTCCTCACAGAAGCAGGGGATAGACTGGCTCATTGGACCCTCACCTGAGATTCCAGCCACACCTCCCAGCCAGTCATATGCAATTCTGCTCTACGTCCATGAGGGCTGAAGCTCTCTCTCCACAGGCATTAGAGCATATAGGCTGAGGAGGGCTGACCGAAGGAGGTTCCATCTTTGTGACTATGGGAAGTCATCATCTGAGCTTGGTGAAGACCTTCCACTGTGCCTGTTTCAGGATCACCCACGATTCTGCCAGTAACCCTCGGCCATGCTCTGTAAGGGAGCCATAAACTCTGCTTCACCGGAGTGAGCGAGGGTGGAATTGTGCTTTGGCTTGCCATAGGAACCTTATGAAGAGGGAATAGATGTGTTCATATCTCCCCAGAGAAGAAATTCTCTCAACTGTGGCAAACCTAGGAATGTCCAGTGCTCGGCTGGACATTTGGTCACCTTACCCCATGGCATGGCGTTCAGAAAGAAGCATTGCTTAGGGTGTTTATGGAGAGACCAGGTGAAAGACGGTCCCAAGTCAATTTTCAAGCATTTTAGTGGCATCTGAAGTTGCCCGTCTCTCCTGCCACCCGTTTCTGGTGCCTGTTGAGCCTGGACCTGCAGATCAGCAAAAGAGTAGAGACCCAGACAAGGGCATAAAGACAGCACTTCCAGCCGGGCTGCTGGCCTGGTGCCTGGGTCACCTGAAATACAATAAGGCTCATGTCTCTCAGACCTTGCTGATGCTGTTGGAAGCTGAAAATACCCGGGCCCTGGCCTGACGCCTGGGTGGCTCCTCTGGGCCAGGAATCACAGAGTAGCTGAGATGTCTCCATAGGGCTCTTGATACCAGCCCAGGCCTCTGGGGGGTGGGGGTGGGGAATGGCAGGGCCCACACCTCTCACCTTTCTAACAGGTTGAGTATTTTAAACAGACCAGCATTTTTTTCCCTTTATCCCAATTCATGCCCAGGGGGAGGCAGAGTGACTTTACCGTGTTTACTGAACTGAGAGTACCAGACAGAAAGGTTAAGGACTGCGATAGTTATAATTGCCGAGTTGACAGGATCCAGAGTCACCTAGCAGACCAAGCTCTGGGTGTGTCAGTGAGGGAGATTCTAGGTTAGGTTAACTGAGATGGAAAATCCCACCATAGCTGTGGGGAATACAATTCTGGGGCTGGGGTTCTAGGCTGCATAACAAGGAGAAATCTAGTTGGACCCAGTACTTGTCTATCTCTGCCTCCAGCAGACCCAGTGTGACCAGCCACTTCACACTCCTGCCTTTGCCATGATGGATTGTATCCCCTCAAACTGTAAGTCAAAATAAACACATGTGGAATATTCCTTTACACGTGTGAATATATATCTCTGTGACTGGTTTAGTAAAGAAGATAACGGGCAATAGTTGGACAGGATAAGGTTAGGCAGGAGAACCAGACTAAGGACACTGGGAAGAAAAAGGGCAAAGTCAGAGGATTCGCCAGTGAGACACAGAGAGGAAACAGGAGATGTAAGATGAAAGAGAGGTAACACCATGTGGCAGAATGTAGATTAAATGGGTTAATTTAAGTTGTAAGAGTTAGCTAGAAACAAGCCTGAGCTATTGGCTGAGCATTTATAATCAATAATAAGTCTTACTATGGTTATTTGGGAGCTGCTGCCAGGACATAGAAAAACTCTACCTACAAATGACACCCCCATGTGGGGCACCTACAAACATGTCTTTCTTTTTTTTTTTTTTTTTTTTTTTTGAGACAAGGTATCAATAAGCAGTCCTGGAAGACAGGCCTAGAACTCATACTCTAGACCAGGCTGACCTGGAACTCACATATATCACCACCACTGCCCCCTTCAAGTTGCTTCTGGTCAGGTGTTAGGTCACAGCAATAAGAATAGTAACTTACATGCCTTTGCAGGAAGTGAGCACAGACATTCTGAAATCATAGCAAAGACTTTCTTGGTCTACATGTTCATCCCTAGATCAAGAGTGGAGGGACCAGGGGATGGATAAGAGTGATTTGTTTAGACCTGAGACCCAGTGCCTTAGAGCCCAGGGCAGTTAGCTTCCACCAAAACTGCTAGCAGGCAGCTGAAGCCATTGCAAGAGAAGGGGGCAGTGATGGGGGGGGGCAGGGGGGCATGATACCTCCATCCATGTTCCCTGCTATGTAAATGGACATTTCCTGTCCCAACTACCTGTTTCCAAATACCCGGCAACCCCTTCCCAAATTACCACACAAGGCTTATATTAATTATAAATGCTCGACCGTTAGCTCAGGCTTGTTACTAACTAGCTCTTACAACTTAAATTAACCCATTTCTATTAATCTATGTATTGCCATGTGGCTCATGGCTTTACCTGTCCTCCAGCATGTCTTGCTTCCTGGGGGGCTGGCTGGCATCTCTCCCTGACTCTGCCCTCCTTTTCCCCATCATTCTCAGTTTGGCTTTCCCACCTACCTTCCTGTCTGGCTACTGGCCTGTCAGCTTTTTATTAACCAATGAGTAATACATATTCACAGTGTACAGAAGGATTATTCCACAGCACTGATAGGTGATGGAGGGCGATGTCTCTTACCCCATATTCACCTGACAGTTGCCCAGGAGGTGGGCTTTCCTGCTCCTCAAAAGCTATAGGTACTTACCTCTGTTCCCTAGAAAGTGTCTTTCAGCTGGACATGCTGGCATGTGCCTTTAATCTCAGTGCTTAGGAGGCAGAGGCAGGTGGATCTCTGTGAGTTCAAGGCCAGCCTGGTTTATATAGTATGTTCCAGCCAGGACTGCATAGAGAAACCCAGTCTCAAGAAAAGAAAAAAAGAATAAGAAAATGTCTTTCAGCTGGGCAGTGGTGGTGCACACTTTTAATCCCAGCATTCGGGAGGCAGAGGCAGGTGGATCTCTGTGAGTTTGAGGCCAGCCTGGGCTACAGAGTGAGTTCCAGGAAAAGGCACCAAAGCCACACAGAGAAACCCTGTCTCCAAAAAACAAAAAGAAAGAAAGAAAGAAAGAAAGAAAGAAAGAAAGAAAGAAAGAAAGAAAGAAAGAAAGAAAATGTCTTCCAGCCTGGACCTGAAGTACTGATCTGGAAACACTGGCTTGTGAGTCTGGCTAGGTCTCAAAGTGAATGACACGTCTGTCATCTTCTTGGCTGGTGATTTTTAACAGGGCACTGGGCCTCAGTGTTCCCCCTTGTAAAATGGGCATGACAAATATCTTCCCTGCAGGACTCCTATGACTATTCAGCTGAGTTAGCTAACGCATGTCAATGCTTGGTGTATTGCGATCAGGAAGTGGCTTCCGTCGTAACAACTGTGCATTACGGACAACAGTGGAACACAAATGTGTCAGTCAGCTGGAGCAAATGGAAGAAGGGGATGGAATTCTCCTTGTGTTTCCGCCTCTGCCAACCATTCTGGTGACTGCAAAATGTCTGATGAGCAAGGCCCTTGACACGACATGCCTCTTGCTTTTCACCCTCTGCCTTTCTCACTGCGTGCGAGGGGCGGCCCCACATCCTGCAGACTCTGTAAGCTGTGGTTGATTCAGAAACCTCATGCCCAGCTGCAAAGCGCCTTTACTTTCCATCCGTCTGGCCCCTTCAGCTGCCCACCATGAAATGCAAAGGAGCCTCGCATGAAGGCAGCCGCTGATGTCCGTCCTGCCTGCCTGCCCGTGGCCCCTGTGGCCAGAAAACTAAGGTGTGGAGGGGAATGGCTTTTTGTTTTGTTTTGTTTTGTTTGCTTTTCTGATACAAGGTCTTACTGGGTAGCCCAGGCTGGCCTTGAACTGGCAACCTTCCTGCCTCAGCCTTCCATGCTGGGACCCCAAGTGTGTACCACGCTCTGCTATTACTGTCTTTTTGCTTCCCAGAGGTCATGGGGTGAGCAGCTTCCACCATGATGTGCTGTCTCACCACAGACCCCAAGGCAAACAGCTGTGGACCCACACTTCCCAAACCAGGAGCCCAGGCAGGCCTTTCTTCCCCTTGTGGTGATTATCTTAGGTTCTCTGTCACAGCAATGGCAAACTGACTAGTAACCTGAGGGTCTTAGTAGGCCCCAGCACTGCATAAACCATACATGCTGGTGCATGCCTGCACTCTGGAGGCAGAAGCAAGAGGACCAGGAATTCAAGGTTATCTTTCGCTACATGGTGAGTTCAAGGCCAGCCTGAGCTATATTAGACCCTGGGGTTTTGTTTGTTTGTTTGTTTGTTTGTTTTTGAGACAGGGTTTCTCTGTGTAGCTTTGCACCTTTCCTGGATCTCACTCTGTAGACCAGGCTGGCCTTGAACTCACAAAGATCCGCCTGGCTCTGCCTCCGGAGTGCTGGGATTAAAGGCGTGCGCCATCACTGCCAGGCTGGCCCTGTTTTAAAACAAAACAAACTTAACACATCTCCCTAGAGTTCTGCATCATTTTGTTGTTGTTGTTGTTTAATTTTTTTAAATGTGTCTGTGTGTTTTGTCTGCACATGTCTGTGCACTATGTGCATGCAGTTCCCACAAAGTCCAGAAGAGGGAGCCAGATCTCCTAGAACTGGAGTTTCAGATCGTTGTGAGCTGCCACGAGGATGCTGGGAATGGAACCCTTGCCCTCTGGAAGACCAGCCAGTTCTCTTAACCACTGAGCCATCTTTCTAACCTGGGTTCTATATCTTGGAGAAGATTTAAGAGGGAAGTTAAGAGGGTCCTCTGATGCCATGGGTGAGAGATTAAGTCTCATAGCTATACTTTTTCAAGAGCAGATGGCCAACTTCATTTGTTTTTCTGAGTGCCCCCAACTTCTGGCCTATTCCTTGTGATTTCTTATCCATTTGGTTCTCCGTAGGCAATGGGTTCCCTAGGGACAGGGAATGGGCTCTGCTTCCCAGGTGGAAGTCTTGCTTGATGGAGCACCTGGGCCTACTGCGGCCTCACTAGGCCTGTCTGACCTTCCTTGTGGGGCTGCAGGTGCTCTTGGAGCTCCCTCCTCCCCACAGCCAGGGCTTGAATCTATACCTTGGCAGCTAAAGAAGAAGCAGGGGGGGAGGGGCAGTGAGATGGCTCAGTGGGCAGAGAAGCTGCTGCCAAGCTTGATGGCCTCAGTTCCGTGCCCAGGATCCAAATGGTGGAAGTTGTCCGCTGCCCCCTGTCTGCCCCCACACTAAATAAAAAATAAATAATGTTGGGGTTGGGGATTTAGCTTAGTGGTAGAGCACTTGCCCAGCAAGTGCAAGGCCCTGGGTTCGGTCCTCAGCTCCAGAAAATAAAATACAATAAATAAATAAATAAATATTGTGATTTAAAAAAAAAAAAAAAAAACCAAGAAGGAAGGCAAGGATTAAAAACATCAGAAACACAGATTTCTTCTTCCTCAACACTTCCAGAGCCCTAGCCTGCCTAGGAACCACACTTCCTTCTCAAGTGCCAGGGAGAACTTACTGATAAAGAACTAAGTTGTCAATAACTAATACAAGGAAGGGAATCAGTGTTTATCAAGACCCTGTTCTGTGCAGGCGCTGTGCTGACCTCCTGCGTGTAGTTTCCCTGACTTGTATCTACCACCTTTTGCAGATAAGGAAATGGAGGACCTTAGACGTAAGGCTAGCTGGGAGGTGGTGGCACATACCTTTAATCCCAGCACTCAGGAGGTAGGTAGATCTACAGAGTGAGATCCAGAACAGTCAGGGCTACACAGAGAAATCCTGTCTTGAAAAACAAACAAACAAAACAACAACAACAAAAAACCCAAAAACAATCAAAGAAGAAGGGAGAAGAAGGTGAAAAAAAAAAAAAAAAAGACTTAAGGGTAGTAGATAGTGGAGCCAGGTCTTGGCTCCGGACTTTGAAGCTCATGTGCTGTTACTGTAGGCTGCCTTTGTGGGGCTCCTTAGCGACAGAGGTCATGAAACTTTAGTGGTTGTATAGCATTCTACCCACACAAGGCAGTCCTGGATGTCCATCATGTGTCAGCTGGGCCATCCTCAGCCAGTTTATCGGCACAGCACCATGTTGCCCACTGTCAAGGTCACAGGCGTTCTCAAAGATTATTCAGAGAAAAGCTTGGATCCTTACCAGGCAATGGCCACCAGGTGGCGCTGCAAGGGCTGAGACGTTTATCCTACAGCTAAAATCCATCAAGTTCTTCCCTGACATCTAGGACACATCAGGTCCCTCCTAAAACAGAGGTTCCAGGAAAAAATTTAAAAAATAAACACAGACCAAACCCCTGAGAGTCTCGTTTAGTATTTTGCATAGACTTTGTGGGAATCTGCCAAGATTTTTTTAAATGTTTTAATTTTCAGAGTCAGTAAAATTTCATCTATGTGATTCAATAATTTTCAAGTATAAAAGGGACCTGGGGGTGTAGCTCAGTGCTAGAGTACCTGATTTGCATGCATATGACTCTGGGTTCAGTCTCCAGTACACACACACACACACACACACACACACACACACACACACACATATCATATAAAGTATATTGAAAAAGTCTGCTCTTGTAAATATACTGCTATTAGTTACTTATGAATACTTCTAGATATTATATATATGAACATAATACATAATCATCTCTGTGTAAGGTTATATATGAATACATATTTTACACAGTGGTATGTATATATAAAAGGATATATATATATTCCTTCCTTCTTTTTAAACAGATGGTTGCTTTAAAAAAAAACAACCTACTTTGGGGGACCATTAAAATAATTCATATGGAAAAGATACTTACTTACTTCCAAGCCTGATGACCTCAATTCCATCTCCAGGATCCAAATGATGCAAGAAAGCCAGGCATGGTGGTGCATGCCTTTAATTCTAGCACTCAGGAGAGTGAGTTACTATCCAGCCAAGGCTGCAGAGTAAGACCCTGCCTCAAAAACAGCAACAAAACAAAGTAGTGGAAGGAGATAATAGACTTCAGCAAGTTGTCCTCTGCCCTCCACACATGCTGCAGGGCTGTGTGTGTGTGTGTGTGTGTGTGTGTGTGTGTGTGTGTGTATGCATGTTTCCTTCCCTTCTAGGGAAGAAAAGATTCATAATAGTCATGCGTACAATAAGACCCCCTGCCATTTAAAGAAGGAAAGATAGTGATCTTAGTCATACTTTATTTTGCAATTTACTAATAAGATGTGAAATATATCATTAAAAAAGAAGCAGAAGCTGGAGAGATGGCTCAGTGGTTAAGAGCACCGACTGCTCTTCCAGAGGTCCTGAGTTCAATTCCCAGCAACCACATGGTGGCTCACAACCATCTGTAATGAGATCTGGTGCCCTCTTCGGGGACACATGCAAGCAGAACATTGTATATATATAATAAATAAATCTTTAAAAAAAATAAAAAATAAAAATAAGCAAAATGAACATTATTTTAACAAATTAGAATCAATGTATAAATTTTTGTTTTCCAACAAAAACAAAGGTAAAACAAGTAAAAATATTAACAAGCAATAGATGTTAAATATATATACACATTTCTTTTTGGTTTTTCGAGACACGGTTTCTCTGTGTAGTTTTGGTGCCTGTCCTGGATCTCGCTCTGTAGACCAGGCTGGCCTTGAACTCACAGAGATCCACCTGCCTCTGCCTCCCAAGTGCTGGGATTAAAGGTGTGCAACACCACTGCCCAGCTATATATATATATATATTTTATATGTTGATTTTTGCTTTTTGAGACAGGATCTCATGTAACCCAGGCTGACTTGGAACTTGATAAGTAGCCACGGCTGATCATTTGATCTTCCTGCCTCCAGCTTCTAAGTGTTGAGATTAAAGGTGTGTGCCATTGCAGCCAGTTGATGAGGTACCGGGAATCAAACCCAGGCCCTTGTGTATGCTGGGCAAGCACTCTACCAACTGAGCTTCATTTCCAGCTTGCTTGGTTTAAAATTTTTAAGTTGTATTTATTCTTGTTGTGTGTGCGCATGGAACGTTGGGTGGGACATGGGCGTGCCACACCGCAAGGCCAGAGGGCATCTGGCGGAGTCAGTTCTCTCCTCCACTGCTGGTTCTAGAGACTGAACTCAGGTCATCGGGCTCGCACAGCAAGCGTGTGTCCCTGCTGAGCCGACTTGCCCACCCTTGCTTGATGTTTTTGATTGGTTGCTCTCAGATGCTGGTTTTAGAAATGTTTTACAACCCCGGCCACCGAGTCTCTGAGCTCACGTCCTCTGTCAGTGCCGATGGTAAACCCTCCGACAACATCCTTGATTCTCATTTGCACAGCATGTCCAAAAGCCTTCAGTCATTCTGCTGTCCCCACTTGACTTTCAAGTGGTGCTGCTCATGTGACTTACCGAAAACCACAATTGCACAGTGTTTGTGATAATTATTGTGGGTTCCTTCCAGATGTTTCTCAGCACTTTGGCCTTTGGTGGACTTTGGGAACAGAGCCCATAACCTCCTGTTACTTGGTGATGCCAAACTATGGCTGCATGTTTTCGAATCCCCTTGGGATGCAGGTGTGACAGCTGCTGTTCCCAAGTCACAGTGACCTGCAGGCTTTAACTCCGGGTCTCGGATGCCTGTTCGCCATGGTGAAATGGTGTTACATAGTGTATACACTGGTTCATACCTTGCTTTCTTCACTGAACAATATAGAGATTTTATTAGTTTGTAAAAAGCTCCTCATTCTTTTGGAGGGGGATTATAATACATTTATATTATTTCTCCCTTCATTTTCATTTTCCTTCCTTCAATATTCTCTCTCTCTCTCTCTCTCTCTCTCTCTCTCTCTCTCTCTCTCTCTCTCAAGTTCATGGCCTCTTTTTCTTTAATTGCTATAGGTTTTTTTTGTGTGTGTGTGTGTACGCGCGCATGTGTGTATAAATATTCCCAAATATATAAATACAACCTGCTCAGTTCATCGAAGTTTGTATATATGGATATGTTGGGGAATATTATTTCAAGGTGTGTTACTTTTGTTTATACTCTAGAACATTTGTTTAATGATGCGAAGATGTGTTTGATTAAATAAAATTCACCTGCGGTCAGGAGGCTGCGTCAGCAACTAGCTGTCAGGAAGTGGTAGGGAGGAGCCAGGTGAGAAAGGGTTTATAAGGAGGGCGAGGAGAAGCACTGGGCTTTTTGGAGGAGGAGAGGAAGGAGAGAAGGTGAGCTACTTGCTATTCAGCCTCTCTGAAGAGCAGAATTCCACCTTAACCTTTGACTCTTGAGTTCTTTAGAGGGAGAGAGGGTTAGTTAAGTTCCCTTAGGAGCTTTGGAGAGTCAGAACCTGAGGGAACAGAATTCCCTCCGGCTACGGGCCTTGCTACCTCATCGGGGCTGGTAGCGGCAGAGATGCAGTTGCTGATTCGGACAGCTGTGGCTTAAAAGGCAGCAACCATTTTTTTTTTTTAAAAAAAGGACAGCATGTATGTGTGTGTATATATTTTAAGGCTGACCATTTGGATAGCCAATTGCTGTGTCTTCCCTGGGAAGTAGTTTATTTCTTCTGCGCTCAGCATTCCTTACAACATTCCTTGGTTGCCTGTAGTTCTTCGTCTAGGGTTGAGGCCTCCTAAGCTTTTCCTGACCACATCAACATGACTATTGGTGTTGTCCTTGTTCTGGTCATGTTGAGGCAGCCATGGTGAGGAGACTTCATGGGTACAGCTTCTGACATTTCTAGGAGACACAATCTCACAGCAAGCTCTCTGTTCCTCTGCTTCTTACAGCCTTTCCGCCCCCTCTTCCACAATTGATGCCTGAGCCTTGGGTCCAGGAGTTGTTTGCAGATGTATCAGTTGGGACTGGGCTCCACAACTCTGCATTGTGATTAGTTGTGGTTTTCGGTAATGATCTCTGTTTGCTATAAAGTTGCATAAAGTTTCCTTAATGAGGGTCGAGATCAACACTGTGAGTACAGGGACAAATGTTCAGAATGTAGTTAGGGATGATGCTGGTTTAGAAGGGGTGGTTGTAGATTCTTCACAACCTATGACTTCAACCTCATTCTTTGCTATAACCACATATTGTTCCATTAAAGGGATACAACGTTTTGTTGTATCATTTTTTGTTCTTGAGACAGGGTCTTCCCTAGGTTGGCCTGGAACTCACAATCTTCTTGCCTCAACCTCCAGAGTTCTGGAATTACAGGTATGTAACAACCACACCTAACTCTGTGTGTGGTGTGTGTGTGCACGCATGCGTGTGCATGCACTTGGGCAAGCCAGAGGTCAGTGTCAAGCAACTTTACCTATTGTGCTTCGTTGTATTGTTTTGAGACAAGGTAACTCACTGAATCTAAAGTTGATTAATCACTCCAGACAGGCTGGCAAGCAAGCCCCAAAGGTCCTCCTGTCTCGGATTTCCCAGCACCAGGAGTGTAAGAGTACAACCTCATCACCATATCTGGTCTTGTGCTGGGGATCTCAACTCAGGTCCTCATACTCATGTGAAAACTACTTCACAGACTGAGCCGTATCCCCAGCCCTGGATAGCATACGTCCTTCAGATTCTTCTCTATTTAAAAATAAATAAATCAAAGGGGGATGAGTAGTACTCTTGTAGAGGACTCTAATTCAGTTCCCAGAACCCATGTTGAGTGGCTCACAACTGCTTGTAACTCCAGAGGAGTCAATGCCTCTGACCTCAGCAGGCACCTGCACTCACGTGCTCAGGTGTACAGCCGTACTCACACTTACACATAATTTTTTTTAAAGATCAAGGGCTGGAGAAATAGCTCAGAGGTTCAGAGCACTCGCTGCACCTCTAGAAGACCCAGGTTCAATTCCCCACACCCATATGGCAGCTCAAAGCCACCTGTAACTCCAGTTCCAGGGGATCTGATGCCCTTTTCTGGCCTCCTCAGGCAACATGTACATACATGGTGCACATACATACATGTAAGCAAAAAAATATATACATAAAATAAATAAAAATTTAATCTTAATAAGTAAACAATGAAAGAAAAAACACAGACGCAGTAAAGGCCTCTTGTGGATCCAACAACAGCCCATTCCTCACTCTCCCACCCTCTTAACAGGAACCAATACTGTGATTTTGGTGCAGAGTATTCCTTTATGCTGTGTGAAGATGTGTCCCTATGATTGGTTTAATAAAGAACTGAATGACCATTAGTTAGGCAGGAAGAGGTTAGGCGGAACTTCTGGGAACAGAGAGATCTGGGAAGAAAAAAGGTAGAGTCACCAGCCAGATGGAGAGGAATCAGGATGGGCAGTACAGAGTAAAGGTAAACAAGCCACATAAAAGAGAATAGATTAAAAGATATGGGTTAAGTTATAGGAACTAGTTAGAAACAAGCCTAAGCTATAGGCTGAGCTTCATAATTAATAATAAGTCTCCATGTCATTTTTTCGTGAGCTGGTGGCCCAAAGAAAAATCCATCTACAGACTTTAATGTCTACCATAGATAGTTTTACACCTTTGCTTACATACTTCTACATCCATAAAGATTGCGAGTTTCTAGGCTTTATTTGTGCTAAATGATACATAATTTTTCACTTAATGTTATAGTTTTGAGCCAAAAACTATTGATACATGTGGTTCCAGTTTGTTGATTATTATTATTATTATTATTATTATTATTATTATTATTATTATTATTTGGCTGTGTAGCATTCTGTTAACTGAACTACAGTATGACCTTTTCCCTGTTGATGAACACTTTTTGTTATAAACATCACTACCCTGCCCAAATATAACAGTTGCGTCAGAAGTAGAGTAGAGTTTCTAGGCTCCTCAGTACATGAACATGAGTACAAACATCTTCAACTTACTAGATATTGCTAAGTTGTTCTTTCAACCAGTTTTACAAATTGAGTATGCCGTTGACACTCTCATGTAAACTGTTGATCTATTGTTTTGTTTGAACTTAAAATACTTTCCTTTTGTAGCATATCATGCGGGTCCCATAGCAATCTTCTAGAACGTCATTTCTATTTCCATTTCAATTCAATAAACATTACTGGTCAGCTTCTGGGACCAAGCACTGGGAAAACTCAGTGCCAAGCTGTCCTCACTCCTGGCCCTTGAGAGGTTTGTACTCTAGCATATGAGGGAGAGCCAAGCATGGCATTAACCAACCACAAAAAAATTGCCCATGAGTTACAAACAGGCTTCTATGGTTACTTCACTAAAGAAGTAACTATTTTCTTTCCAATGAAGATTTTAATTTCTATTTTAAAAGGAAAAAGTCTTTTTGAAAACAGAGAAAATTGGAACTGGGCATGTTGGTTAGTGATAGAGCACTTACTTAGCATGCATGAGGTCCTGGGTTCAAACTCAGTACAGCAGGGAGTGGTAGGAGGAGAGGGAGGGAAGGAGGAAGGCTGGGGATGTAGCTCAGTGAGTAGGGTGTTTGCTTAGCAAGCGCAAAGATTAGCACCACATAGATCAGGTGTGGTGGTACATGCCTTCGGGCCCTCTATCCTTGGCATGCAGTTCGCAGCTATATAGTTGAAAGCCGGCCTGGGCTATGTGAGATCCTGTCTGAACAATAACAACAACAGCATAATTAATTAATAATTAAATCCAGAGACAACAGATGTCTGTTCTGTTAGGAAGGAGGTGATTTGTTCTGAGCAGAGACTGTAGTTAGGTGGCATGCAAACCGTGAAGAGGGGACAGCAGTCATGCAGGCCCTTCTTAACTTCCATCAGACACCCTGAGATCACGGCACCCGAGTCCCAGAGTAGAAACGATACTGTGAGTGTGTGACACACTCGTGTAAGGGCTGGTTCAGAAAGGTAAGACAATCTTGTCACTTCTGTGGGTTGTTTGTCTGTCTCTAGAGTAGTGGCCAAAGATTTTTCTAGGCTTCAAACTTGAACAGCCTGGTCTACAGCTGGCATGTTGGCACTGTTTGTTCAAAGCCAAATTACTTGTAGGGTTGTGTGTGTGTGTGTGTGTGTGTGTGTGTGTGGTGTATGTGGTTTTTGAGACAGAGTCTCATGTAGCTAGACTGCCTCAAACTCAACTATGTAATTGGCCATAACCTTGACTATCTGTCCTTCTGCTTCCACTTCCCAGCTGCTAGGATTATAGGTATGTACCCATATGCCTGGTCTATGCAGTGCTTAGAATTAGGATTACAAATATGTACCCATATGCCTGGTCTATGCAGTGCTTAAAATTAGGATTACAGATATGTACCCATATGCCTGGTCTATGCAGTGTTTAGAATTAGGATTACAGATATGTACCCATATGCCTGGTCTATGCAGTGCTTAAAATTAGGATTACAGATATGTACCCATATGCCTGGTCTATGCAGTGTTTAGAATTAGGATTACAGATATGTACCAATATGCCTGATCTACCCAGTGCTTAGCATCAAACCCAGGCTTCTTGCATGCTAGGCAAATGTGCTGGGTAGTTTTTGTTAACACTGCCATCCTAGGAAGAAGGAACCTCAAGTGAGGAATCGCTTCCCTCAGATTGACCTGTGGACGAGTCTGGGGGGCATTTTTATTTATGGTTGATGTGGGAAGGTCCAGCCCTCTGCGGCACTGTCACCCCTGGGCAGAAAGCAAGCTGAGCAAACCATAGAGACCAAGCTGGCCGGCATTGCTCCTCTTTGGCCGGCTTCAGTTCCTGCCTCTAGGTTCCTGCCCTGAGTTCCTGCTCTGACTTCCCTTCATGATGGACTGTAACCTGCAAACTGAAACAAACCCTCCCTCCCTGTGTTACTTTTGGTCATGGGATCTGCATGGGGAAGGGAACTATGACAGCAAGCGTTAGGCCAGCTGAGCTGCATTCCTTCCCCTGGCTTGTTTGAATAAAGCGAAGGGAAGCAACATTAAACTGTCCCACAGACAACAGTCTCTACTCCCCTCCAACCCTGCTGTCCCCACTGGCTCCAGGGCAGCCCTGAGTGTTGACAAGTCCACTCAGGAGAGTTGTCTGCTTCAACCTGGAGGAGTATCTGTCCATGGGGACCAGTACCTAGGAAGATGCTGAGCAAGTCTGGCATAAACACACACTCAGTCATGGGCAGCAGTTATCTTGATGGCCCTGCCAACCCTTCCTGTTTCAATGGGAGAATTCTTTGCAGCCTGATTGCCTTCTGAAGGCCAAGGGGCTCTGGACACTACTGTCCTTCCCTACTCAAAAAATCTGCAGAAAGTAGCCCCAGAGAGGAGTGACTTAGCTGAAGGCGGTCAAGCTGGGGCAATCCCACTTGATTCTAGATCCCAGGCTGTGCCGGCCAATGTGAGGCCAGTCTGTTCTGGCCCACCTGCCTGGTCCTTTCCTTGCAGAAGCTCACAGCACATGATTTACTCTTCTGTTCAGGGCTTCTTGCTCTGACATAGGGCTAGCCACTGTGGGAAAGTCCTCAATGTTTCAGAGGCATGCTCTCTGTCCTAAGCAGCCCTGGTCCCGTTTGGTGACATCTGTATTCTGAGTTAGAAATTATCCTCTTTGATGTTTCCTTAAACATCAAAACAAGACATCTCCATTACAGGGAGTAAGATGGCAATACATTTAGGAAAGGCCCATTCCCAAGAACAAGCCTCTGAGGCACAAGGGAAGAACAGGCACCCATGAAGCACCCAGAAGTAAGGGAGCTGGGAAGGGACATAAGACACAGAAAGGGCTTTCCAAGCTTCTCAGACACATAAGGCTTTTATTTTTAAATGGTGCAACATTTGCATATAACATTTGTACATCCTTCTGGATATTTCCACCAGCTCTAGATCGCTTACAATGCCTAATACCATACAAATGTTATGCAAACATTTTGTTTAAAGGATAATGACAAGATTTTTTTAAAAATTTGGGGCTGGGGAGATAGATCAGTTGGTAAAGTGCTTGCTGAGGATCTGAGTCCAATTCCCGGAATTCATGTTTTAAAAAAAACCCAGGTATGGTGGCACACAAACAAACCCCAGGGCTAAGTGGTGGAGACAGGGACCCCGAGGTCTAGCTGACCTGCCAGCCTAGCTTACTTGTTGAGCTTCTGGCCACTTACAGACCCTATCTTGAAAGGAAAGATACAATGGATGGCTCCAGAGGAAGGATACCTGAGGGTGACCTCTGGCGCACGCGCACACACACACACACACATCTACATGTACACACACAAGCACACTCTGTACATGTTCATTGAAGACAGGGTATCATTGTGTTGCCTAGACTGGCCTCAAGCTCTTGGATTCATATCATCTTCCTGCCTTAGAAGGATACTTAGCCTTCTAAGTATCTGGAATTCCAGGCATGAAACTGTATCCAGCTTCAAAGGGATTTAGGATTGAACTCTGGATCTTGTGTATGCCAGGCAAGCGTTATCACTCAGCTCTTGCCAAGTTTTGGT
This sequence comes from Peromyscus eremicus, assembly GCF_949786415.1. Classification (NCBI taxonomy): domain Eukaryota; kingdom Metazoa; phylum Chordata; class Mammalia; order Rodentia; family Cricetidae; genus Peromyscus; species Peromyscus eremicus. Next base: position 60,892,544 of record NC_081422.1, read on the forward strand.
CAAAGGTTGATTGGCTATACATATACATAGGGGAGAGTCAATTTTTCTTAGTAAAGAAAATTTAGAAAAATAAAATCCTCCAGGTTCTCATAATTTCACTACTCACATTTAACTGTTTGGAAAAATTTAGAATTTGTATTTTTTAAAATACAGAAACACACATATATTATCTTCTACAAAACTGACCCCATAGTATAATGGCAAAAATCTCACTTTAATTTTCACTAATGTGATTTTTAATAAGGCTGAGTGTGTGTTTCTATGTTTAATGGTAATTTGTAACTTCTTTTGGGAATTGCTCATTCATACTTCGTCCATTATGCACTTGGATATCTTCCATTCCAATTGGTTTGAAAAACTCTGGGTAAAGGAGATATTAGTGTTTTCTTATTGACTATTTATCTTGCACCCCCACTCCCCAATTTCTCATTTCCTTTTAGTGTTGCTTGTGGTACCTTCCTGTCCCCAGCTTAATTAGTGAGATTTTGTGTAGTTACAGCTATTGACCAAGTAACATAGGGGTGGGGAGAAGTTAGGGAGTGGGGGGAGAGTCCTGCCTTTCCTGCCCTGAAGATAGGCCTGTTGCTTTTCTTTCACAGAAGAAAGGGAAGGGGAAGGTCATCAGCCCCTCACCTGAGATATCCCTGCCAGCTGTATGCAACTCCTCCCCAGAGGCACACGGTCTCACAGTTTCTGGAAGTGCTTGAGTTTATGAAGTGTGGGAGGTTTTCTGAAGGAGGGACTCCATCTATCCAGCTGTGGGAATCACCATCCATGCTGGAGTGAGACTTTTCAATGACGTGTTGAAGGCACTGAGATCATTCACACTCCTGAAGCAACTCCTCACCATGCTTCTGTACGTAAGCCCGGTGAACTCACTGGTTCACCAGGCTTGGCCTTGCTGGAAGCCTTACTTGGGTCTGTCATTTGTATCCTATCTAGGGGAACAGATATTTGTTCACTTAGCCCCAGGAAGAGTTAACGCTTAGAGAGATGGCCCAGCAGTTATGAGCACTTATGGTTCAATCATGAGGATCAGAGTTCGAATCCCACCACCCAGGCCAGGTGGCTCACAAATGCTTGTAACTCCACCTCCAAGGGATCCAGCCCCTCTTCTGACCCTGTAGGCACTGGCACACACATACACAACACAAGCACTCTCTTTCTCTTTCACACACACAACTAAAAATTTTTTTAAATCTATTTTTTAAAAAGTTAATGCAACACCATAGTACCTGGCAAAGTTGCACTTATTTGATCTGAGCCTCATAGGATTGTTTGTTTGTTTGTTTGTTTGTTTGTTTGCTTGTTTGTTTTCCATCACTAGTTGAGATCACTGTGCTTTGCTGGAGAAGAGAGGTTCCTTGAGCAGGGCCCAGAGCAGAGTGTTAACTGCCAATCCCCAAACACAGCCAGGTGAAGAGCTCTGTCCCTGCCTTCTCAGGTCACTGGTCTCAACTTCAAGCCCCACTTGGCAAAGATGGTTCAAATGATGCTGTCATTTGCTCAAGGCTAGCCCCAGATGAGCCAGTGGATGCTCTGTTCCAGGCTCCAGCTCTGGTCATGGTGAAGGCACCCAGAATGCTGCCTGGGCCTCTAGGTTCACTGAGACTGCTGTCCAGGCCTTGCTGTGGGCCAACTCTGACAAAGACAGCACCCTCTGTGATAAAAAGAAAAAAAAAAAAAGAGGGGGGGATGGGAGGGTGAGAACTGGAAGGTTCTGTGCTAACTTTTGGTCACTATGTAGAATGCATAATGGCCATTGCCATAGAATCCAAGCAGTTCTGATAACTCAAAAGAGACTCTCATTGTTTTTCCCTCCTAGAGGGAAGGGAAGGGGAAGGTCTTCATCTACATAGTGATCAAATATCATCTCAATCCAGATAGGGTACACAGGACAGAAACAAGAGATGATTGTATTCCTATGTCTCTGGGTGAGCCAGTGAGTTTAATCGGGCTTCCTTAGGAGAGCATGGGCAACTATGCTATGGAAGAAAATTAATCTCTCTCCCCAGTAACTGTTAACTGTCTATAATCCCCAGGAAGAGGCGAGGCCTGTGACACACCCTTCCAGGGATGGAAAATTAACGTGCCCAGTCTTGCACAAGTCTCCCTTGGTAATCATAGCTGTTGCCCATTCAAGCCGTGCCCTGTCCCTGGGACAGCAGACCACCGTAGAGGGAAGGGGGTAAACAAAGCATGGGGATTGGAGCGTGACAGCCCCAATGCTCAGCTTTGGCATGCTAAGTACCTGTAAAAGACAGGTATTGAAAGGGTCCCCCCATCTTCCCTTCACCTTTCTTCATTTGTCCCTAGAAAATCCTAAAAATAAACAAGCCATAAAACCTAGACAGGCCACTCTTACCTTTCTTCCACAAAGACCCTCCCACAAGAGTGGGAGCGAATGATGCAGAGGGAGGTTAAGAAGCTGAACATGCAGGCTTTGCTGGCAACCTTGTTTGTTACCATTAAGACCTGGCACTTCTGCCCAATCCCATTTCTACATGCCAGTCCATTCTCCACGGAGTCTAAAGGGGAAAACAGTGAGTTCTCCCCAGGTCTTTGGGTCTTCATTTATGATGACTTCAAAGTCACACGAAACTTGCAATACATTCACTGTGCTTTACTTTTCTGTCCTGCTGTGGGGGTGGTACCTGTTGTGTCCCCTCAAACAGTGACTAAGCATTCACGAAACACCAAGTGTCTCCATCCACCATCTTAACAACTTGAACTTACTATTCCCCACTTTGGTAATAATGGAACTAAGACTCGGAGAGTTAGACTCCTCAGCTGACTTATAAGAAAACCTGGGCTTGAATCTACATGCTGTTTCAGCCCTCCAGATTGGCACCTACCTGTTGGCCTAAGGCCTTTGAGCTTTAAAATCCCAGCTTAACTTCTGGGAAAATGCATAGGGTGGAGCTGGAGAGATGGCCCAGTGGTTAAGAGTACTTGGCTGCTCTTCCATAGGACCTGGGTTTGATTCCCAGCACCCACATGGTGCCTCACAACTGTCTGTAACTCCAGTCCCAGGGGAGCCAATGTCCTTTTGTCCTCCACAGGCATTGGGTAGGCAAGTGATGCACAGGTTACATGCAGGCAAAACTCCCGGACACATAAATAAAATGAATTTTTAAAAACTTTAAAAAAAATGAGTAACTCATTCACACTAGAGTTCATTTTAAATGATAGAAGTTAAAATTCTCCAAGACATGGGTCCAAGTCTGACTTTTTTTCTATTTTACACACAGCCTTAGATGACCTAGGATGTCCTGGGATGGCCCTGGATACCCTGAGATGGCCTAGGCCATAGGAAGAAGGTTAATTAACTATTTCTTTTGGAAATTTCTCCTCAAGTTTGGGCTTTTCCCTTTAAATCTCACTGGAAAATCCCCGGGAGCTCACTTCCCTCTGCCCCTTCCTGGTTGGCTGTAGGCCAGACTAGAGGTCAACCAACACCAGGATAGGCTAACACTGGGGCTTAGATGCCTGCCCTCCCATCTCCAACACACACACTGCTTACCTGGGGTGCATGAGGCCCTGAGTTGGATCCACAGTACCACACAAACACAACCATAATCTCAGCACTCTATAGGTCAAGGTAGGGAGATCAGAAGTTCAAAGTCATCCTCTACTAAATGTTGAGTTTGGGACTCAGCCAGCCTGGACTACATAAAGCCTCACCTCAACAAAATAAAATAAAAAATAAAAGTGCTGTGGGGCTGCTGGAGACTGCTGCAATAGAATCATCTCTCTCATGGTCTCCAGGCTTGAGGAGAGGAGAAATCCAGGCTTTGGATTCCGACAGACTGGGAATGAATTCTGACTCTACCATCGAGTGCTTTGAGGGACATAACCTCATCTCTCTGAAACCTGGCTTCTTAATGGTAAAATGGGAACAAGACCTTAAAAATAGCCAGTCATGAGGGCTGAAAGAGTCTAGGAGGGCAGCTTCAAGAGTTGACAGTATCTTCCCAGAGCAGTGTCTGGAGAAAGTTCTTTGCCAAGAGTTTGAGCTGAGAAGATGGGAATACACACCCACCTCCCCCCCTCCCCCGAGACACACACACACACACACACACACACGAGTTACCTCTGGCTCAGGGCAGAGTAGGTGCCAATAGCTAGGAATGCCCTTTCTCCCACTTCTGGTAGTTAACCTTCCTCACAGGTCACTCCCTGACCCCTGATCACAAACCTACCTAGCCTCTAAGAGTCTGAGGTTTCCTAAAGGGACCTGGATTCCACTCACCATGAGGTATGTCTGCTACCACAAGTGTCAGGCTGGCTGAGAGATCGCTCATTTCTGACTGAGGGTAAAGTTCATGGCTTAACACTGTTGTGATGAGGCCCTTGGTCCATCTGTAGCACGGCAATAGATAAGTATAGATGTATACAGAGAAAGACATTGATATATAGCTTATACATAGTTTGTATTGATTTTAGTATATTCTATGCATAGCTTCTATATTGCTCTATATTTTGCAAATGATTACAAATCTACATGCTGAAATACTAACAGTGACATGTGTGTTATGACTGGATAGAAAACACATGCATACATATACACAGACTGAGAGTTCCTTATCTAAACTACCTGAAGCATGGCCAGTGAGATGGCTCAGCCAGTAAAGACAACTAACATGTGTGCACCACTAGGCCCTCTCTGTTTACGTGGTCCTGGGGGTGAAATCCAGGGCCCCGTGCATGCTGGGCAAGCACTCTACCAAGTGAGCTACATTGCCAGCCCGGATTTTGTCTTGAAAGTGCTAAAACCTGTATTATTTTACTGGCAGGTGGATCACAGGATAAACAGTCCAAATGTCTCCTAACATTCCTTTGCTCATTTTACTTGTTATACTTTCAATATAAAACGTCTACCACAGGCTTATGTACTAGAACCTAGCTTCAGAATGCCTTCTTCTGTGGTGGTAGGAATGAGGAAGGCTTCCATAGATGCATATGTTTGAATACTTGGGCCCCAGTTGGTGGATCTGTTTGGGAAGGATTAGGAGGTATTGTTAGCTTTGGTGGAGGAGGTGTGTGGGTTTTTTTGTTTTTTGTTTTTTGTTTTGGTTTTTTCAAGACAGGGTTTCTCTGTGTAGCTTTGCGCCTTTCCTGGAACTCACTTGGTAGCCCAGGCTGGCCTCAAACTCACAGAGATCTGCCTGCCTCTGCTTCCCGAGTGCTGGGATTAAAGGCGTGAGGAGGTGTGTTTTAAGTGGGCTTTGAGGTTTTAGAAGACTTGGTCCATTCCCAGTGTGCTTTCTGCTTCCTGCTTGTAGATGAAGATGAGGCTTCTCAGTTCTTGCTCCCATGCCTCTGCTCCTCCACCATGGACTCTCACTCTCTGAAACTGTAAGCCAAATTAAATGCTTTCTTTTATAAGTTGCTTCAGTCATGGTGTTTTATCACATTAATAGAAAAGTAACTAATACAGGGACTTTGGGAAAGTGACTGGATCCTGCAGATTCTGACCCAGTCAATGGACTCACTCCTGATGGAGTTGTAATATGGCAGCATTATCTGGTAGTGGTGAAAGGTAGAAAGTGGGGACTAGTTAGAGGAAGCAGGTCCCTGGGGTCATGGCTGTAGGAGACCAGCTCCCACTTTTATTTACCCCAGGGACTCTTGAGGAGTGGGGGATAAGAGATTTAGATAGAAATAGAGGGAGAGAAACAGATAGAAATGCAGGATAGTCTCGGGTGGGCTGGATCCTTATCCAACAGGCCAGAACTTTACTCCAAAGGGCTTTTCATAACAATGCCAAGGGGAGAGGCAAAGGACCTCCCCCTTGCTAGTTACAGCCAAGTGTAGACCCTTCCAAACACCTGGTACTCAAGCCCATGGTCCAATCAATCTCTTATGCAGTCCTGCTGGGTAAAGCCACTAGGAAACCTCGGTGAGCTCCAACACATGGCCTTAGTGATTATATCTTGCCCTGGCCCCTTTCTATTTTCCCCTTTCTCTGCTTCTCAGCTGGCATAAGGTGAGGCATTTCTCTACCTCACGATGCTCTGTTTATCACAGTACTGAAAGCAATGGAATAAACAGACCATGATGGAGACCCGGGAAAATGAGCTGGAATGAATCTTTGCTCCTTTTACATCGTGTTGATCAGGTATTTATTTGTGACAGCCATGAAAGTCTGACACAGAACTCTCAAGTATCTTTGAGAACACCCAAAGAATCCAGCTGAGTTTCTTTCCTCTTAATTCAAAGCCCATTTACTAAATGCCTTGCAATTGGCTTTATGCCAGGTGCGATGGTTGTGCTAAGAAATCATGATAGGGCTGGGAGGTGAAATAGGAAACATCTCTGTGCATGGTATTTGGAGATAAAAGCTTTATATGCAGGTGGATAAAAGCTAAGATGGGCCTTCCCAGTAGGACAGTAGATCCTCTCAGGCTCTGACTTTGGTCATCCAGTGTCCTCTCAAATTCCGAGGATGCTTGGGGTCCCCAGGTCTGCTGTGGAGGGCTCAGCCTCTCTGGGCAGCTCTCTGTAGCCCCCTCTTCTCTGCTGACTCCAGGGGCAGAGCTGTGGAGCTCTAGGTTGCTAGGGCTGGGGAGCAGCTTCTAGGCCGGGCTTTGGTTAGCACAGTCTCTGTAGCTCTCCTGTGTGCCTGGTGGGAATGTTAGCCCCTAGGAGGGCCACCCCTGCCTGTAGAGCATTGCTTCCAGCCCAGGGGAGGAGCAGACCTACCGTCTTCTGGTCTCAGTGAGAAGCAGCCTTGGCAACTGGAACCCTAAGGGAGAGAGCTGTGCCCGAAAGTTCCCCATGGACTCAACCTGTAGATGTCCTCAGTGACAAGGTTTAGTTAAGTCACCAACAGCTACATGGTTCCAATGAAAAGGAAGATGAGAGATGTGGGGCTGGGTGTCCATCTGGAGAACTGGGTCACAACTTCTCTGGCTAACTTGGGAATATTTGCTTCCTATTGCCCGCCAGATACTGCAAACTGCAAACATCTTTGTGTGTGCTGGGGTGGGGAGAGGGTCGTGTATACGGGTGTAGAGACCAGAAGTCAACCTCAGATGTCACTCCTCAGGTGCCATCCACCTTGTTTTATGAGAGAGGGCGACTTTATAGACTTGGAGCTCGCTGGTTTGACTAGCCTAGCTGGCTGGCAAACTGAAGGATCCACCAACATCTGCCTCTCCAGTGCTGGGATGGCAGGCATGCACTAGCACATCTGGCTTTTATGTCCTCATGCTATGCTACCTTCCCGGCCCCCACAAGCTGCTGCTTATGGCTAATAAACCAATCAAGGCCTAGAGAAGCTCCTGAACTTGCCCAAGGTCACACAGCTGGAATTTCAGTGCAGGTCTCTCAGGCTCTGAAAGGCAGTGACAGGAAGTGCTTGTATGGGTTGGGAGTAGGACACAGGTAGACTTGGCTAACTGAAGAGCTGCCTTCCTGCTCATTCCTGCATCATGTCCAGCCTCTCTATGGGGAGAGGAAGAGCAAGGAGAGACAGAGGCTGTGGAAGGCAGAGAGGACACCTGCCTCAGAGTCAGAGAAGCCTGGACTGAATTCCAGCTGTGACCTTAGATGGCCTAGGAAGCACCTTGAAGCCACCTCCTGGAACTAGTCTCTGCAGACTTCCAGGGATTCTCCAGAGTCAGTCTTTCCCCATCTGATGCTCTCCACAGCCAGGCTACTTCTCCCCATTGCTACCTTTTGGCTTGTCAAATGAGGGTCAACATGTCCTGGCTCCTCAGCTCGCCCAAGAGGATACAGCTTGCTGAGATTCTGGGAGTCACCTGTCCTCATGGATCACAGGCCTTTCCCGTTTATGACATCGTGATCCTCACAACAGCCCCGTGTTGTCATGTTAGAAGAGCGGGTTCAATGGGCTCCCCATCCTACCGATGAGAAAACCACAGTGTTCTGACTTCTAGAAGGCATGCCATCCGTCTGGGAGTCCTAGCCTTTTGCTCAGGTGAATAACCACAGTTGCTAATCTGGTCATGTTGCTGTCCTTTCTCCAACCTCCATGGAGTCCTTTTGCGTAGCTGTTTGCCACTGGGAATGTAGCCTGGCTCCATGGGCATCTCAGGTTACTGCAGGAAGCTCCTGGGCTAGTTTTTCTGCCGGAATGGAAGCTGCTCTGTGCCTCATTCCTGCTGACAGGAATAGCACTGAAGTACTGGAAACATCTGGGCATCAGAAAACAGCCCAGGATGGGGTAGAGCTAGGCAAGCAGTCCGAAGTGGTGGGGGTGGGGGTGGGGTGGGGAGCGGACAACGACGACGAGGAAGAAGGATGAGGAGCAGGGGAGAAAGATACATAGACTTGGAGAAGGGGGGGTGGGGGGTGCGAAACGTACAAAAGGAGAAAGAGAGAGAGAAGTGGGAGGGGAGCAGGGGGAGGGGGAGGGTGGGAGAGTGAGGAAGAAGGAGAGAGAGAAGGCAGAGAGGAGAGATACAGAGACAAGGAGAAAAGAGGAGTACACACACACACACACACACACACACACACAAACATGATGGAGGACTGTTTATCTAAGACTCATTCTTGCCTCCCTCCACTCCATGCAGAAGCCAGGTCTCCGATTCACCTGCAGCAGAAGCTGGCGCGGGACCCTGGAGTGGTGCGCTGCTCAGGATCAAGTGAACAGAGGAAACCAAACCCTGGTGCTCTCCTTCAGATAAGATGAAGGTTTGGCTTTGTTATTGTCCAGGAAGAGCAGACTTTGGCAGATGACAAAAACGCTAATGAGGCCCTGGAGAGAACTGTCCAGGTGGGAAGAGCCCTAGGCTTGGAGTCACACAGGACTCTGCTGAGTTCCAGAGGTGTGACCTTGAGCTAATCAGGTTGCGCCTCTGAACCTGCTTTGTGGGGTTGGTGGGAGGGCTGAGCAGGCAAGGCTGAAATACTTACAGGCTTAGAAAGACGCTTTTACAGTGTGTGGGTATGAAAATAAATTTTAAAAGGTGTGTGCAATGGACCCCAGTAGAGCATCCGGGGAGATGGCTCAGGGCAAGCAGGAAGACCCGAGTTCAGATCCCCAGCTCTTACATAAAAGCTGGGCATGGCAGTACGTGCATCTAAGCACCGTAGGCTGGCCAGTCTGTATAAAACTGAGCTCTAGTTTAGCAAGAGACCCGGTGGAAAGGGGTGGAGAAAGTGTGAGAGCCAAAGTTACATTATAAGTTCTAATTACTATGCCTTAGAGATCCATGAATCAAAAATGCCTCTGATCTGCAAGCCCCTTGCCCAAAGACAGATAGTTCCTAAAATGCTGGGGGCTACTGTTTATGGGAGATAACAAGTTTTTTTTTCACTCCTCTAAACAAGTTTGTTTGACCCATCTGCATCAGATGTGCTTGATCACACGTGGGTGGAAAGTTCACAGGCAGGAAATACATCAGGAAGTATGCTTACCCCTGATTGGGTGTAGGCAGAAAAATGTCAGGATTGGACCTGTTGGGAAATACTTAAGCTGCTGCAAACTGTAACTCCAGGCCATTTCCTGGGAAACTGGGTATGAACCTGGCCGTAGTCTACCCACCCGGCCAGTATTTAAATAAAGCTTGCATCAGATTTGGCTTTAGATTGTGGTAGTGGTCTTATTCTTGACTAGTGGGATTAACAGAAGACAGCCTTTAGCCTCTACTGTGGGCATGAATAGGATAGTGCACCTGTGTACAAATAATACATGAACACACACACACACACACACACACACACACACACACACACAAAACAGTGATGACTCAGCAGAACTAGATATTAGTGGACAAGCACTTGAGAGACCGAAGCAAGAGGAATGTGGCTTTGAGACCAGCCTGGGCTACATAGTGAGACCCTATCTCAAAACAAAAACCACCACCAAAAGAACAAGGTCAAAGAAACGGCTCAGTTGACAAAGTGCTTGCCCCACAGCGTCCAGGAACTATGTAAAAGGCCAGGTGTGGTAATGTAATTAAAATTCCAGCAACCGTGGAGACAGCTGCATCCCTGGAAGCTTGCTGGTCACCTGCCTTGGCCTATTTGGTGCAGTTCCAGGCCAGCAAGGCACTCTGCTCTTGAGCTGATTATGGCACAAAGTCATGGTGCTTCTTGGAAATAGGGACTAGAGTCTGAGGAACAGAGGAGTCACACAAGATGCAAGCTGATGATGAATTACCATCAGCATGTGAAACTTTGAGGAAGAAACTCCTTGATGTCTCCTGTGGGAGACCAGCTCCCACCATTTACAGGGTTCCTCTGAGGAGGAGAGAGGGATAAGGAATTTGTAGATAGATAGTGGAGACAGACAGAAACACAGGATAGCTTCGGGAAGACCTGGGTCAAAACCCACCGGCCCCTTCTGTCTCTTCAAAAGGGCTGTTCATAACATGCCAAGGGGCAGGGCAAAAGACCTCCCTGTTGCTAGATCAAGGTATACCACACAGCCTAAGTGCAGACCCTTCCAAACCACACACGTGGTCAAGCCATCCCCTTATGCAGGGTAAAACAAGCTCAGATCTCACTAGGAAACCTCTGTGGACCCCACAGTCTTAGTTGAATTTGAATTCATCAAGGGACACCCAGCAAAACCTGGAGAATGGCCAGCAGTCATCATCAAATCTGGTCGTCTGACTCATAGTTAACAAGTATGTCCTTAAATGTTGGGTTCAGCGTGTGCCCTTTTCATACGATGATTTCAGTGATGTGTGCCTGGAGAAGATGTTTGAGTTACTTGGATTCTGACTTCAATAATGTCATTTCTGAATGGACTGTTGTATTAGTTACTTTTCTGTTGCTGTGGATAAAATCCACGACCAAAAGCAGCTTGAAGAGGACTTCATTTTGTCTTATACTTCTAGAAGGCTGGAGTCCATAATGGCAGAGAAGCCTTGGCAGCAGGAAGAGAGGAAGAGAGAGAGAGAAAGAGAGCGAGCAGGAAATGAGGAAAGGCTATAAACCCTGAGAGCCCACCTCCTGTGACACACATCCTCCAGCAAGGCTCTACCTTCTAAAGGTTCTGTAGTCTCCCCACACAGTGCCATCAGCAGCCGAGGACCAAGCAATCAAATATATGAGACCTAGAGGAAATCTCTCATTTAAACCACAGCAACCACCACAGAAGATAAATGGTTTTGGACATTTGAATATAGGACTGCTCACCTGGAACTCTTTGGTAAACAGCTATATCATACTAGACTTAGCAGGAGTGTTTCTAGGTTGGCTAACATCTTGATTGATGGGAAGCTTTTCGATCTTCCAAGAGGGTGAATAACAGAACATATGAAATCCAGGAAAGCTGGCACTCGTGGGGACACTCTGGTCCTGATAGAATGGTATTGGGTTGGGAAGAATGATACTTATCTGGTAACAATACTACTTCAGACTTTTCTTCATTTGATACCTCATCAGTCGGACCTTGTATCAGAAGAGGTGCACTTCCTCCTCAGCCACCTTCCCAGGGAGACAAGACCATCCAGAGACTGGCTAGATTCTTTAACCTGATCAGAACATGGAAAGGGTTTACAAGGGACCACTAAACATTACACTCCAAAAGTACAGAGACAATGCCACTCATTTCTAGCAGGTGCTTACTGATGGGCCCTTAAGATCCAATGATTGGGTTTTGCTGGGGGAGTAGTTGACACACCAAGATAATCAAAGACTCTCTCACTGAAAGAATCTCAGAATCTCTCACTGAGCACCATATAACCAACTGAATTATTCTCTGTCATCAGTGACTTGGCTATTAGATATGGTGACCAAGCAAACACATCTAGGTTCAGCTGGTTACACTCTATGAGAAGACAGAATTCCTGATGACCTGGAGAGGTTATCACAGGCTGACTTTATTCATCTACCATGGAGGGTAGTTGAATACTAGCTGACTAAAAATCCAATCAAGAGGTATAAGAGGTTATATCTCATCTGTATGGTTCTTGGTCAAGTGTTGGACTCCAACTCTTTGATCATTTGGATCTTCTGTGACCCATCATTAGTTACTACTATCCATCATTTGCTTAAATACTTTACAAGGCTCTGTGACAAGTATGTTATCCCAAGGATGTTTTCATATCTGCTCTTTAATAAGCTACATGTAGACAAGGATGTAAGTATGATGTTTCTACTATCTCAGGCAGAAGAATGAGATTTAGAACTCCATCTCATTCAAACTTGCTGGCTTAGAAATTGTCACCAGATAACTGAAATACTTAATAACAATGACTTTGCTGGATCAGGTGGTCCTCATATATCTCTTAGTCCTGTTCATCATGATATGGTGTATAGACTCTCAACTATTTAAAAATGCAACAAGGAAACTAGATGTTATAGAGGTGTGTGTTACACATGTTGTCCTTAACAAGATTAATTACAGAATCAGCACCCTGGCTGGCGTTTACATTCTGCTACATCCGGGTGGTGACCAACCTGAGCATCTATGAGACTTGCCTGGTTTTTGATATGTGCTCACCTTTCCAGGTATGTGCTCATCTTCTGAAGTGGTTTGCCATGGGTTCTGTTTCAGTAGGCATGTATTGTGTGCTCTGGGATTTGAAAATGATTTTCACTTGGATTCTGAGAATTAAATTCTAACTCCTGCCTGCATAGCAAGCACTTGGCCAACTTAACTACCATACTCAGTTTTGATATGCTCTTTAAAAATGATTTGTTGGGGTTTGGGTTTTAGCTCGGTGGTAGAGCACTTTTCTAGCAAATGCAAGGCCCTGGGTTTGGTCCTCAGCTCTGGAAAAAAAATTGTTTTATGTGTATGGGTGTTTTGGCCTGCATGCATGTGGTACTCTTATAGAGGCTAGAAGAGGGCATTGGATCCCTTGGGAATGGAGCCACAGATGATTATGAGCCACCATGTGGGAACTGGGAATCTGAGAATTGAACTGGCTCCCCCAGAAGAGCAGCTAGTGATCTCAACTGTTGAGCTACCTCTCCAGCTCTCCCTTGAACTACTTTTAAGACTAGTAGGAGTCTGTGAGATGGCCCAGTGTGTAAAAGTACTTGCCACCAAGTCTGATGACCTGAGTTCTTCACTAGGACCTACCTGGTAGAAGGAAAGAACTGACTTCCTGAGTTTCAAACTGGTATATACTGGTTTGGTTGTATCTGGGGTTGACTGCCCTGTCTAAGGGAGGAGGTGGGTTCCAGGGACAAGAATGGTTGCTGTTGTAGTCTGTGACTACTTTCTTGAGTGCAGGAATAGTTGAATTACAGAGGAGCTTTTACTGTTCACTGTCAATAAAACTACCAAGACTAAGAAAACAATAGGTGGCCTGGCAGTGATGGCACACACCTTTAATCGCAACACTCAAGAGGCAGAGGCAGAGGCAGGTGGATCTCTATTCGAGGCCAGCCTGGTCTACACAGTGAGTTCCAGTACAGCCAGAACTGTTTCACAGAGAAACCCTGTCTCAAACCCCCCACCAAAGAAAGAAAGGAAGAAAGAAAGAAAAGAAAGAAAGAAAGAAAGAAAGAAAGAAAGAAAGAAAGAAAGAAAGAAAGAAAAGAAAACAATAGGTCCAGAGTTGCTAGTTGACTTGGGTCAGGAGAAATAAACAAAAAGAATGTTAGGGACTGAGAGAGCATGGCCTGGGCCTGGGGTGTTTGTAATGGATCCCAGGTTGTCATCCTAGGTATGCATTATTTACGCTGCTTCCATCATAATTTCTGCTTCTCAGAAATCATTCATACAAAAATCTGAGCTTCAACTGACTCTATTAGTCAGTTGTTCACCCTAAAAACATCTATCCAGTATATAGTGTGCATTATCTGGATCTGGGGAACAAAAGTGGGGAATAACTCATAGATTCAGAGTCCCTTTTATGAAATTTGATTCAATGTGTGGTGTCTGCTTATACAGCTTTTCAAGAACCTTGCTCTCTCACACTTCTTGGGGGGCATCTGTGCCTCTAGTATCCTTTCTTGTCATTCTTATCAACAGCTCCATGACCCTCATTTCTTCTGAGCTACAGCTAGATTCCTTGGCAGCTCATCATTTGCTGATGTAGGCCTGACACCAACTGGCTAAGGTCAGCATGGACAGCCCTGTGGAAAGGTACTTGTTATCACCGGCTGGACCAGGACATATAAACTGTGGAGGTGTCAGGATGTACAAAAGCAGCAGATGTGTGCATGTATGTGCATGTGTGTATTCATGTATGTGCACATGTGTATGCCAGTTTGTGCGTATTTGGACGTCAGAGGTCAACATCGGGTGTCTTTCTCAGTCATTCTCCTCTTTAGGTTTTTGAGACAGGACAGGGTTTTTTTTACTGAGTCTTGAGGCCATCGACTTGGCTGGACTTGTGGGACAGTGACCTCCAGGGATCTGCTCATCTCCACCCTCCACAGCACTGAGGTTACAGATGTGTGCTCTCACATCTGTATTTTCATGTGGATGCTAGGGGTCCAAACACAGGTCTTCAAGTTTACATAGCAAGCATTCTGCTAGCATCGCCATCTCTCCAGCTCTGAATAGCACATTTTTAATCGAGGTGTTCTCCCATCTCCCAACACGTGATCTCAAAATGTTCACAGTCATCCCCTGTGCCTGGAATAGCCATGGTTACTTGGAAGTCATGGTTTTCAAGGTTTGAGTTCAATGGTCCCTATAGATTTCTCAAAGTGAGGGGAATAAGATCATCTTTTCTTTTTACCAATTTTATGGCTAATAATATATTTGGCTTTCCAGAAATCAATCATGAGGAACTATGAACTTGCAAAATGACTCTATGAAAGATAATCTTTTTTTTCACACTGAAAATATTTGTCTGATACACCCTGTTTCCCAGTCTAGGGAACAAGAGGAGAATTAAGCTGTAGATTCCAGATTGCCTTGATCAAGCTTGATTTAGTTTTCAGAAGGAGTCTGTTTATGCAGTCTTTTAGGAACTGTGCTCTCCCCCCATCTGGGGGCGTCTACACCATCTGTGGGATTACTTCCTGTTTCATTTGTTTTCAGGTTATAAGGACTGTGGGAGCTCAGGAGATTTTGAACATTATCACTGTAGAGGGAATTGCTCAGCCCTGAGGTGCAATAAAAATCGAAACTGAAAGGCAGATGTAAAACAGGCGTGAAGACTCACTCATTCCGAGGGGGAAATAAACCCACACAGATCGCCTTCCTCAGTCTGGAGTCCAGGGGAAAGCAAGAAGTGACAGGTACATGGAGTTCTCTGCAGTTCCAGAGTCAGCCAGCTACTCCTAGAAGGAGGCGTGAGCTGCTGAAGGGAATAAGGCTGAGGGGCTCTGCCATGTGCACACACTGAGGGGAAGCCAGGGAGGCGCTCCCTGGTGAGTTTCAGATGCGTCCAATTGTGTCGTGGAAGATGGTGTGCCATGCAGAGGAATGAGTGGTCTGTGCCCAGTCAGCCACCACCCACTGGGCAGCTGTGCCAGCCCAGGTCTTCCAAGAAACAGACACTGAAACAGGATGAGATGAGCACAGGGTCATTAGGCAAATGCCTGGAAGCAAAACTGGGGATGCAACTGGGGGGACTTCAGACCTCTTTGTGGGTCTGCCCTACATAAGAGAAGGAAGGGAGGAAAGTTAGATGGCAGCTTCTCATGCTACCCTGAGAAAGGCGGGCAAGGCAGCAAGCAGAAGGGAAGTTCCTGAGCAGAGGGGTCCCCTGACTTCCGGTCTGCTGTAGTAACCTCACTGGGAATAACCTATGGAAGAATGGAGGGCTATCTCATTTCCCTCGCCTCCCTTTCCACAGCTATAAAGTGAAGGTTGTTAGGAGGATTGACTAAGACAGCATGTGTGGTGTCAAGTGTGGTAACTCACACCTGTCATCCCAGCACTTGGGAATCTGAGGCAGGGGGATCGCTTGGAGACCCTGTCTCAAAAACCAAACAATAGCACATATAAAGTGTTTGGAGTGGAGCGAAATACCCAGAAAAGACGATGAATGTAAATCCTCTTTACCTCCTTGTCAGGCCCCACCCTGAGCCAAGTTCTGCTCAGGATGACATGTCCTCTCTCCCCTCAGCTCTCTTTAGCCTTACTTCCCCCCAACCCCCAACCAAATATACAAGGAGGCAGGAGTGAGCACTCCAATGGCTTGTGCTTTGGCAGCCAGCTCTTGAGTTTCTATAAGAGGCCACAAGACCCAACCCTGGGTGCTGACTGGGGCAGAGGGAGAACTAGCCCTCTCACTTGGAGGGAACCTACAGCACAGTTGGAGAGCTGAGCCATCCCCCCTCGGGAGCACTCTCAGGGAGGACTCTTATTCCAGCTCCGCTTCTGTGATGTGAACTGAGGGTCACACATCCCTACCGCACCCACTGTTTCGATCTAACTTTCTGCCATCCTCCATGGGCCATGTGTACCTGCCGTGCTTCTTCCTCTGGCCCCTCTTCCTACAGTGTCCTCCCTCCACCCCCCTCCTAGTGAATGCCTTTTTCCTGTCCAGCTTAGATGTTCCCTCCCTGGGCACCCTTCTCTGGCACACTGCTCCCACTACTGGCTCCAGTCCCCTAAGCTTGTCATCTCGTGTGTCTCTGCGCCTGCCTCTCGTATCTGGAGAAAAAGAGGATAGATACTGATAATGGTGCTACTATAGCTAATCACTACATAGTGATGAAAATTAGGAAAGAGAGTGATTTAAAAAAACCCACACCTTTAAGGGACTATATAAACAAGCCATGGTCTATGCTATACCTGTGCCCCAATAGATACTGGTGAATAAGTGTTTAATTCTGTATTGTAGAAGCTCACAGTACAGAGACATAGGAGAAAACTTAGACCCAGTGTGCTCTGAGCCAATCCCGTCCTATCTGGGCCTCAGCCTTTTCCTTTGTACAGCAGGGCATGGCCTCCCAGGGCCCTCTTGGCTGTGCCTGCTCAGGTCAGAGGCTCTGAGTCCTAGACACTGTATGCATCCGCAGAACTTCAAGATCCTCCATGCTCCAAAGTTGCTGACTTCCCAACGCTGGACAGCTCCCACTCCCATTCTGCAGCCATGTAGACTCCTGGCTCTCAGCACCTGGACAGCACCCTAGGCAGAGACAGCAGACTGGCTGGTAGACTCCAGCCCTCAGACTCCAAAATAGTGTGAAAGAGAGGCAAGCATCTTCCCTGATGGAGAGGTAGGCCTCAGCAGCAGGTTGGACCTCCAGACTTCAGGGGGACATCTGGTCAGACTCTGGGCCTTAGCTGAAGAGCTCAGAGACTACAGCTTTTGGGATCAGCCCCCCACTTTTAGGGCCACGATCCCAGAATCATTTAGATCAGACCTAATCCAGATGTAGGACGTATTTGACTTCTCAGTTGACGCTTTATTTGTTGTTCATTTTTGTTCTTTGTATGTAGTCAAGAATGACCTTGCAGGCTGGAGAGATGGCTCGGTGGTTAAGAGCACTGGCTGTTCTTCCAGAGGTCCTGAGTTCAATTCCCAGCAACCACATGGTGACTCACAGCCATCTGTAATTAGATCTGGTGCCCTCTTCTGGCATGCAGGCATACATGCAACCAGAACACTGTATACATAATAAATAAATAAATCTATTTTTTTTTAAGTGTTAAAAAAAATGACCTTGCATTCCTGATCCTCCTGCCTCCACCTCATGAGTTCTGGGATCCTGGATGTGTGACAGCATGCCTGGTTTCACTTGATCCTATGGGGAGTTTTTTCTTTCTGTCCCCCATCCCCCACTGTGAATGTTCAGAATCTTATGATCAGTTGAGTTCTATCCCACGCAGCCATTTTGGCACATCCTAGGCTATGGGGTATTTTTACATCTTTCACTGTTTCTTTGATGTTGGAACCAGTAATTGATTCTTAGACATTTCCACCATGAGTCATTCTTGTTCATTGACATACCTCATTTTTATTACCCGGTACCACTTATAGCTGTAAAAGATAACACAAAATGCATGAAAACATTAACATTTTATCTCTTTTAAACATTCTAAGTTGCACACTTTCTGCTGGGTTATTGATCCATCTGCTCATCAGTGTTTAGTGTCTCCTGCGAGCTAGACCCTGTACTTGGACTTCCATACCCACCCCCATAACTACCCCATAACTCAACCCCATAACTACCCCCAATGAGGCAGGAATTATAATCCCCTTCTCAAAAGTGAGAAATGTATGACTCAGAGGAGGTTAAGTTTCTTTTCCAGGGCCTCCTAGAAAATGACCAAACTGGGATTTCTTTCGGTGCCTTAACCTCCTTTCATTTGGTACTTTCTTGTTTCATTTCTGTTACTGTGGTAAAATATCCGGACAAAAACCATCTTAGGGGAGAAAGGGGCTTATTTGCCTTACAACTCCAAGCCTCAGTCTATCGTCTCTGGGAAGTTGTGATAGGAACGCGGGCAGCTAGTTACATCATCCCCACGTTCAAGAGCCGAGAGAAAGAAATGCATCCACGCTGCCTGCTTGCTACCTCGTATAGAGTTCAGGGTCCAGCCTAGGAAACAGTGTTACTCACAGTGGCTTGGCTCTTCCTATAATTAAGACTCAAGACAATTCATCACAGACAAACTTGTAGGCTCAAACTGGTCTAGCTACCCACTTATTAAGACTCCGGTCTTAGGGTTTTTATTGCGGTGAAGAGACACTATGACCATGGCAACTCTTACAAAGAAAACACTCACAGTTCAGAGGTTAAGTCCATTATCACCATGATGGGGAGCATGGTGGCATGCAGGCAGATGTGGTGCTGGAGCAGCTTAGAGTCCTACATCTCGCAGGCAACAGGAAGTTGACTGACTGCCACACTGAGTGAAGCTTGGGGAAAAGACCTCAAAGCCCGCCCCCACAGTGACACGCTTCTTCCAATAAGGTCACATCTCCTAACAGTGCCACTCCCTTTGGGGGCCACTTTGAAACTGCTACAACTCTCTTCCCAAGTGACTCCATGTTAGGCCAAGTTTAACAAAGTTGATAGTTTAACCAATAAAGTTAGTATTGGGAATTAGACCCAGAGACTCATGTATACTACTCAATCATTCTTCTAAACCTGTGGTTCTCAACCTGTGGGTTGCAACACAGGGATTCCCTAAGACCATTGGAAAATATATATTTACATTATGATCCATAACTGTAGCAAAATGCTGTTGTGACGTATCAACAAAAATAATTTTATGGTTGGGGGTCACCACACCATGAGGAATTGTATGAAAGGGTTGCAGCATTAGGAAGGTTGAGAACCAGTGCTCTAAACCGACAACCTCCTCCTCCGCCTCTTCTTTCTTTCTTGTGCTCCTGAGCTAGCCTCCTGAGTAGCTGGAGTTCAATTTCTGATCATATCAGATTGGATTATGTTACCTCCTTAGCTGCCCATAATCTTTATGCCATTCCCATCTCCAGCTCTTGCTTCTCTATGTGTTTTGTTTTGTTGTTTGAGACAGGCTCTCACTGTGCATCCCTGTGTAAACTCACTATGTAAACTCCCTATGTAAACTCACTATGTAAACTAAACAGGCCTTGAAGTTGCTCTGATCCTCCTGCCTCTGCCTCCTGACTGCTAGAATTCCAGACATGGGCCACCATACCAGATTTATTCCACTGTTTTGAAGCACAGAACACTGCAGTGTCATGGTTTGGTAGGTGAGATTCATCCATCCTGGTAGAATATACACATTCAATTCTTTTCATTTGTCGGTTCAATATCAAATAATGAGAACTGGCTAAACAGGGTTATTTGTTTAATTTTATCCCAGAGACATAAAGATCATGATTATCTTTTATATCAAGGTCTCTGGGGACCCAATACATCACCACTCCTACACTGAAGAAGGAATTTGTTTAAGAACAAATAACTAGGACTCAGGGGTCTGGGAGTGTAGCTCATTTGGCAGAGTGCTTATGTGACATGCACAAAAACATGGATTCAGGACCCAACACCACATAAACAAGGTGTGGTGGCTTATGCCTTTGTTTCCAGCACTTGGAAGATGGAGGTAGGAGGATCAGGCTTCACGATCATCCTCAGCTAGACAGCAAGTTCCAGGCTAAGAAGTAGTCTGTCTCAAAAACGAAAACCAAAATCAACCACCAAAACCCTTAGAACCAGGCCTGGAGAGATGGCTCACAGGTTAAGAGTGCTGACCGTTATTGGAGAGGCCCAGGGTTTGGTTCCTAGCACCCACGTGGCGGCTCACACCTACTTGTTAGTCTAGTTCTAGGAGATATGCTGCCTTCTTCTGGGTTTTGCATGCTTGTAGTACACATACTCATAAAAATTTTTAATAATAATAAAAAGTAGGGACTTGGTAGAGAGGTGACTGTTCTTGTAGGAGAAGGCCTGAGGAAGAGAGATGGGAAAAGATCTTCCCTAGGAGACGGCCACATTGAATCATGGAGTTAGTTAAATGCAAGCGATGTAAGCTCTGATTTGAGAACAGTAATAGGTCACTCATGTGCCAAGAACAAATGCCAGTGATGACTACAAACGAACATGGGTGGCCTGCAAAAGTAAAGGGTCTTCTGCACGCTCTGGAGGAAAAGGAGCATCTCTTTGATAGCCCTAGTTGGGTGCCACAGGCGAAAAAGGCCAGTGCAGTAAGGGACTCAGTGAGGGAGAGAAAAGTTTTGCTTAGAGCTAGATGGCCCAGGTTCGAATCCCCCTCCACCCTCCGACAAGCTTAAAGGAAGCTACAAAGAGTCCTACATCTGACTTAACTTCTGACTTATCTCTCTCGCTAATGTTAGGGGGTGGGGAGCAATAGATCCTTCAAAATTTGAACATCAGTCCATTCCTAGATATATCCCCAAAGGAATTAAAAGCAGGGGCTTAAATGGACATCTGCACATCCATGTTCATAGTAGTGCCATTCACAGGAGCCAAAAGGTGGAAATAATTTCTGTGTTCAGTCCTGACTGAATGGATATATACGGTGCTGTGGTGATATTGTGTCCCCCAATATATTGGCACCTTAATAAACTTATCTGGGGTCAGAGAACAGAACAGCTGCTAGATAGACATAGAGGCCAGAAAATGGTGACACACACGCCTTTAATCCTAGCATTCCAGAGGCAGAGATCCACCTGGATCTCTCTGAGTTCAAAGCCACACTGGAAACTGCCAGGCATGGTGACATACACCTTTAGTCCCAGGAAGTGATGGCAGGAAGCAGAAAGGTATATAAGGCATGAGGACCAGAAACTAGAACCTGGTTAAGCTTTTAGGCTTATAGCAGCAGTTCAGCTGAGATCCATTCGGGTGAGGACTCAGAGGCTTCCAGTCTGAGGAAACAGGATCAGCTGAGGAACTGGCGAAGTGAGGTCAGCTGTGGCTGGTTCTGTTTCTTTGATCTTTCAGCGTTCACCCCAATACCTGACTCTAGGTTTGTTTTTATTAATAAGACCTTCTAACAATTCGTGCTACACAGTGCTATCTTTATGTAATGGAAATAAAGGAATGAGATCCTAGTACATGCTGTGGCATGGATAGTCCTTGCAGACATATAAAGAAAATAAGTCAGATGAAAATGGACACATGTTGTATGATTCCATATGAGACATCTAGAATAATCAAACTCAGAGAGAGAGAGAGAGAGAGAGAGAGAGAGAGAGAGAGAGAGAGAGAGAGAGAGAGAGAGAGAGAGAGAGAGAAAGTGGTTAGCAGGGGCTGAAGGAGGACAAATGAAGTGTTATCAGTTAATGAGGACAATTTCAGTTAGGATGTTGGAAAAGTTTGAAGGTGGGGTCTCAGGCACACCAATGCAAATGTTCCCCTGAACCTGATGTTCAGAAAATGTTCAAGTACTAAATGTTGCTACCACAATAAGAAATAGAGTTAATACCCACAATAAAAAGGAGCCAGGAACTGGGTGTGGTGCACATCTGCAATCCCAGCATGTGGGAGCTGGGGACAGGAGGCTTTAGGGTTCAAGATCAGCCTTGGCTATGTATCTAGTTTGAGACTAGTCTGGGATGAATGCGACTCTGTCTAAAAATAAAAACAGGATTAAAGGAGTTCTGAAAGAGAGAGAAGTATAAAGTAGAGTGAGTTTTGTAATCTGGGCCGTGAAAGAAAAACAGTATGCAGTATATGCAGTGTTTATATTTTTATTAGAGCAGCTGTGGAATTTGGGAATCTCATGAAGGACTTTAACACTTTGTTTTCTAACTGAGAGAGTGAGAGAGAGAGGGAGAGAGGGAGAGAGGGGAGAGAGAGGGAGAGAGGGAGAGAGAGAGAGAGAGAGAGAGAGAGAGAGAGAGAGAGAGAGAGAGAGAGAACCTCTTCTAAGAATTGAAAGTGGTTGGTGGATGTGACTTGTTTTCCTATCAGCTTTTAGGATAATTGGACTCTGGAAAAGAAAAAACCCACAATCCAAAGTGCATGATTCATTATTTTTTAATGCTCCTCATTACGTTCTATTCTGAGGCATTGAATTTAATTCCATAATAACACTGGTCCAGGCCCATGAAAGGCAAAGTCATTGTTATTGTCAGGAAGAGGCAGCTAATGAGCACTGAGCACCCCGTGTTCTTCCTCTCTGCTCAACAGAGGGCAGGGAGTGTCCTGCCCCAGGATCCTGGTGTGTCCCTTTTGGTAAAGGAATCAACTAGGCTTCCTGTTTATCAGTCTCTTTAAGAGTCCGCCCTGGAACCTGTTTCTCCGAACCTAGCTACCCACAAGTGAGCTCTGCAGATGGATTTGCAATCTTGAAGATGAGGACTGAACTGGGTGACCTAAGGGACTCCAACAAGGTGCTGCTTGAACCTCTGCCTGAAACAGCCTGGAGATTTGGGTTCCTTTAACTCTGTGCTTACTAACACTTAGGGCTGAGTGTGTAGTTCAGTAGATGCTGGCCTGACATGCATAAAGCCCCAGGTTCAATCCCCAGCACTGAAAACATTACAGCACTTAACGGCGAAAGTTGAAGTATGAACCATGTGAATAAAGGTTAGCATATACCAACACATAATTTGGCAGTAGCTAGGTGTGGTAGCACACTCTTGTAATTTAAGCACTTAGGGAACTGAGGCAGGAGGATTGCCATGAGTTTGAGACTAGCCTGGACTATATAGCGAGGTGTGTCTCAAAATAAATAAATAAAAAGCCTGGGCTATATATCGAGGTGTGTCAATGAATGAATGAATGAATGAATGAATAAAACCGATCAGGCATGATGCTCCCCCAGAGGCTGAGTAGGGGTATGAGAAGTTTACAACCAGCCTGAGTAACAGTGAGGACATCTCAAAAGAAAATACCACACAAACAACTTTTGGAAGAGTACTTAACTAGCATGCACGAGGCCCCAGGTTTAATCCCAGGACCATGTGCACACAGACACACAAACTAACTTTGGAAGTAAATGGTGTAACTTTTAAACAACTCTCCACTCAAAGTAGCTGTTTTTAAGCAACTCAATATTCCTATTTTGTATATGTGGGTTGGGGGTCCTTGCTTTCCCTCCCCCTTTGACTTTTAAACACACACACACACACACACACACACACACACACACACACACACACACACACACACTGGGGGTGTGGAGGTGTGGAGAGATGACTCAGTGGTCACAGCTCTTGCAGAGGACTGGAGTTCAGTTAACAGCCCTTACACAAAGCAGCTCACAACTGCCTAAGACCCTCTTCTAGCCTCCACAGTTCTGTGTTACTTCCCCCTGTTACCTGTACCTGTTACCTGCTGTCCCTTGAAAGCATCAACAGGACTTCCTCCTCCAAACCGTGGCAACACTTTTTGAAAGAAGGATTCAAAGTGCGTTTGCTCGATCTCTGCCTCTGTCTCTGTCTCTCTTTCTCTCTTTTTCTTTTTTCTTGTTACTTCCACCTGCTGAGATCAGTCCCATCATTCCTCTGATGCTCCCAGCTTCCCCGATCAGCATTGTGAAGTGGTCTCTGCAACCAAATCCATCAGATGCTGTGATGGTTAATATGAGTTGTCAATTTGACAGGTTTCTGAATCACCTAGGAGACAAATCTCTGTGAAGGAAGTTTCTGGATGGATTAACTGGGGGTGGGAAGAGCTACCGTAAACGTAGGAGACACAGTTCCCTGGGTTGGAATTCTGGACTGAATGAAAAGGAGAAAGCAAGGTGAGCTCCCGCCTTCATCTCTGGTTTACTGACTGCAGAGGCACTGTGACCAGCTGCCTCCAGCTCCTGTGGTCATGCTTCCCTGACATGATGAACTATACCCTCAAACTGGGAGCTAAACTAAATCCTTTCTTCCTAAAGTTATTGTCGTCAAGCATTCTGTCACAGCAACAAGAAAAGTCACTAATACAGATGCTTTTCCCACGGCCTCTGTGGTGACCCACTCTCTGGGTCTCCCAGTGACGTCCTCTTCTCGGCCCCCTCCCTCTGCCCTGCCCTTATGTACCTGGTTTCTTTAGAGGTTAGGCTCTCTGTGCTGGGTCCCCTTGCCTTAGATAGCCCCTCCACCTACCCTGGAGTCAAAGCCATCCATGTGCTGCCAAGACCAACTCTGTATCTTGTCAGTCCAGACCTCTCATTTCGGCTCCACCCTCAGTCCTGCCCGGCTGCCCTCCCTGGTCACCACACAGGTGCCCCAAACGTGTCTTCCTCTTCAAACCATCTTCTCTTCCCTATTTCAGTGACTAAGGTCAGATCTTGGGTGTCACCCTCCTAGACTGTGAACTCTGCCAGCACAGGAACCCATTGGTTTTTGTTCTGCCTCCATGATGCTGACTGGCTACAGTGGATCCTATAGCAGGGTATAGGATATCTAGGGATCTATATATGTGTGTGTATGTATGTATGTATGCATGCATGCATGCATGTATAGGTATATTGCCTACTGTAATAAGAATCTGATGAGTCCTTGCTCTCTCCCTACATGCTGAAACCATCTCTAAGTCATGTCCATCGTCCCCTAAAACTTTCCCTCACTTGCATCCCCACCTCCAGAAGCTTGTTGCCACCCTGGTCTGATCCATCTTCTGCCTGGACAAGGGCAGCCTCCCCCTTGCTGGTCTCTCTACTTCTCATGTCCTGTTCCCTAGAACACCAGCCAGAAATTTTGTTTTAAAACCTCTAAATGGCCTGTTCTTTAACTGATGAAGACCCTTCAAAGTGCCCCTGGTGATGTCAGGATGTACTTCCTGGCATCAAGGGAGACAGAGGTTATGGGTTTTTGGTTGTTGCTTTGTTTTGTTTGTTTTGGTTATTGTTGTTTTTCAATGCTGGAGATTGACCCCAAGGCCTTGAGCAAGCCAGGCAAGCATACTACCAATGAGATACATCCTTAGCCCAGAGCCTAGGGTTTTTTTTTTCTTACTGTTATTGTTATTATTATTATTGTGGAGTTTCCCCCACAAGACAAGGTCTTGCTATTCAGCCTGGATTGGCCCAGAACTTGGCACTCCGGAAGCCAACTTGGTCTTCAGAGTGCTGGGCTTATAGATATGTGCCAGCACATCTGCCTTCATTTTTAATAAATGATTTTCTGACCACTATAGCCAACTGAAGGCCAGACTCCTTGGCCCACCCAGACCCAGAATTTCTTTTCAGAGGATGGTGTTGGGGACCTCTGTAACACAGAGACTGCTTCGGAGATGATGCTAAATTCCCTAACAGCAGCAGTTCTGCCAGCTCCTTGCAACGATACTGGCTGGTTGGTGCCCTCCTGGCCCCCTGCGCCTCTCTGCTTGTTCCTCCCACTCACTGTGGAGCTCATCAGGGAGCAAGGGCTTCGTGTAGCTCCCAGCTGTTCTACAGAGCTGGGAGAGGAAAGAGTGGGAGGGAGACGAAGCTGCCAGGGAACTTCAGCCCTCTTCTTCCTCCCTATCCCTCTTTCCTGGCTTCCCGAGTCTCCAGCATGCTCTACCTGTGGCCACCACTGACTGTCACCTAATGGCTCCCTAAGTGGATGTCCTAGGCTTCCAGCAAGGGGCAGAGCACTTCTTCAGGGGAAGTGTGAGGGAGAGAGACTCAGCTACCTGCTTCCAAGGAGGGAAAAGACTTGGCTTCAGCTGCCTCAATGGACTTGAAAATCTTGGTCGCTTGGAGCCTGGAGTGATGAAGATGGGGCACAGAAGTCTCTTGAGGAGAGCATAAAGGGAATTTGGGCAGAAGTTTTTTTCTGGAACACTTTGAACTCAGGTTGCAGGGCCCTTGAGAGATGTTCAAAGCCTGGCTTCAGTGACATCCTGAGGAAGTCACTGAACTAAAACTGAGGGATCCTTTTGGGAAATAGACTAAATTTGGGCTATTAGCGACTCATTGAATTCAGGCAAAAAGACTTTCTGGGAGATGTTTTTACTGATTGTGGGAATGTCCAAGGAGTCTGCTAAACTCAGATCCAGCTGGATATTCATGACAATACTGAACTCAAGTTACAGGGCTTCACACAGAAATCAATGAACTCAGCCTAGGAACACCTCTTGGGGATGTCACTGAAGTCTTATTGCATGCCTAGAACTTGATTGTCCATTCAAAGTCCACATGGCTTCCCTGGGCTACACTCAGAGTTATAGGATCTACAGATAGACAGGGACACAGACTGTCATCACTCACAAGGTCGCTCATAATTTCTCTTCACCCTCCATATGCACTCAAGTGTATATGCAGAGGAGGGGGAGGAAGGGAGGAGGGAGAGAGAGAACATGCTTTTTCCAGCCCCTCCCCTAGATACTCCCCGTTTTCTGGGTCTTTAACACAAGGGTACAGCCCTCAGACATTTTCGGCTCTTGTTTCTACTTGCTACCTAGTCACCGCATCTAGTCTCATGACTTCTATGCTGCTTATTCTCTGAAAACTCTTTATATCTTAAGCCCAGATCTCTCCTTCTGTTCCAGAAAACTCATGTCTGTCTGCTTGACACATCCACATGGTTGGCTGACAAGCATTTTAATTTCCACAGTTCCCAAAACCAGACTTCTGAGCTTCCTCTCAAACTCACTCTCTATGGTCTTCCCTAACTTAATAAAGGACAATTACATTCTTCCAAGTTCCCAAACTTAATAGCTTAAATTATCTTTTTTTTTTTATCATCAGAGCCTATTAATTCTTCCTGTAAAATATATTTGGCATCCAACCTCTGATGATCACTCTACCACGTCCACCCTGGTCCTAGGCATCATCTGACATCCCTGGGTTATTCCTCTAGCATCCTTGCTTCAGTTCTCACCCATGCTATGCTCTGTGGCTCTGCCAAGCCTTCAACCCCTCTATTGACAATCCAGCAGGCAGCGTGATCTTTCAGAACTGCAAGTCAGCTCAGGTTCGTGTGTTTAAAGCCAGCAGTCCTGCTGATCTCAGAGTCTTGGACATTCACCTCCAGTGCCTCATGTCTTTTCTCTCCACTCTCTCCTCCTGCCTCACTTGCTGTACTCACTCCCATGCTCTCTGCGATCACCCTTGTCTCTTTTCAAACATGTCAAGTACTACACCTCAGGACCCACTTCTATTTTCTATTCCCCCTGCTGGAATGTTCCCTCCTAGCTGTCCACACTGCCCTCAGTCCCTGTTCTAATGTTGCCTGAACTTAGTGACTGCCCTTGCCACTGTAATGTAAACAATCCATGACTCCAAGAGCATCACTCCCTCTACCCAGCTCTGCATGTTCTTTGTAGCTCTAATCATGATCTGATATACTATAGATATATTTTCTTACTTATTCATTATTTGCCTGTTTACCCTAGATCACAAACCCTGAGAAGGAAAAGGCTTGTTCACTGCTGTATCCCTGCTCCTACATCACTACCTGGAAAACAGCAGTGCTCAATCAGTAGTTTCTCTAATGAATGAATGAATGCTAGAAACTAAATACTTGTTGAATTAATTAAACTCGACCTGGCCCTTTAAAATATTTTTACGGCCGGGCGGTGGTGGCGCACGCCTTTAATCCCAGCACTTGGGAGGCAGAGCCAGGCGGATCTCTGTGAGTTTGAGGCCAGCCTGGTCTCCAAAGCGAGTTCCAGGAAAGGCACAAAGCTACACAGAGAAACCCTGTCTCAAAAAACCAAAAAAAAAAAATATATATTTTTACATTTATTTCTGTGTGTGCGTGTGTGTGAGCATGTGTGTGTGTGTGTGTGTGTGAGCATGTGTGTGTGAGCGTGTGTGTGTGTGTGTGTGTGTGTGTGTGTGTGTGTGTGTGTGTGTGTGTAGGTCAGGTGGCAGCCCTTGGGAATCAGTTCTCTCCTTTTACTATATGGAGTCATCAGGTTTGGTGGTAAACACCTTTACCTCCTGAACCATCCATGGACCTGATTCTTTTTTTTTTTTTTTCATTTTTCTTTATTAAGAAAATTTCTACTCACTTCACATACCACCCACAGATCCCCACTCCTCTCTCCTCCCAACCCCCAGCTCTCTCTCGCAAGTCCCTGCATCCCCACATCCCCCAAATCAAGGTCTCCCATGGGGAGTCATCAGAGCCTGGCACACTGAGCCTAGGCAGGTCCAAGCCCCTTCCCACTGCACCAAGGCTGTGCAAGGCATCACACCACAGGCACTGGATTCCCAGAATCCTGCCCATGCACCAGGTACAGATCCCGATCCCCCTGCCTGGGTGCCCCCCAAATGGTTTGAGCCAAACAGCCGTCTTCCGTATCCATAGGGCCTAGTCCAGTCCCATGGGGGCTCCACAGCCACCAGCATGGACCTGATTCTTAACCTTTGTCAAGATCATAGACAGCTATATCTTTTCAGAGGTCTTAAGCAGAGGAGGGGCTAGGACTAGGAAAAGAGGAAGAGAGACAAAGAGGAAGGAAGGAAGGAAGGAAGGAAGGAAGGAAGGAAGGAAGGAAGGAAGGAAGGAAGGAAGGGAATTTTGTAAATAAGTGCTCTAATCCTTTCGGATGGAAAAAACCCAGTGCTGAGTATGCGGAAGGATGGGACTGCTTGATCAGCATGCGGGAATGACATGACAGCTAAAAGGCAATAGGTAATGTCTGCTCTAGAAGATATGCTGCTTTGAGTGTTTAAAGCAGACACCCGGATGCAACACGGCACCACTGAGGAACGTGAGGCCATAGAGACTGGCTGCAGGAGGGCCGCTTTCATCTTTAGCCAGAGGGTCAGGGAAAGGTTGTTAGGGCACGGGCACTATGATGTGCATTTTTTAAGACTGATTTTTGTTTCACTATTGTGCCACAGTGCACACGTGGAAGTCAGAGGACAGCGTTTGGGAATCAGTTCTCTTCCAACCACATGGGGTCTGGGCTCAGAGGCCAATGGCTTTAAGCACTGACTCATCCTTCCAACCCTGAATCTGGCTTTTTTATGTGGGCTCTAAGCTTAGGTGCCAACTACTTTTATCCACTGATCTATTTCACCAGCCTGGGGTTTTCTTTTTTTAAGGACAGGGTCCTACTGTGAAGCCCTGGCTGGCCTGGAACCCCCTATATATACTAGGGAGGCCTCAAATGCCTCCTACCGTCTGAGTGCTGGGATTAAAGTTATGCATCATTACATCAAGCTCCAAGGTACATTTTTTTAAGTCACTGGTTTTAGTCTCTGAATTCTAGCAGCTATTATGAAGTGAAGAACTTGGGACTTCTTCTGGCTAGGATCCCAAATATTTTCTGTCCTACTGTTTCAAGGTTGGACCAGTTTTGCCATTTGACACTCCTCCAGGGCACTGCCTTTAAGATGCCTTTGGCCTGTGATGGAAACTGGTTGTTCGAAGTTTGAATGAGAATGGCTCCCGTAGGCTCATGTATTTGAACACTTGAGCCCTAGCTGGTGGAACTGTTTGGGAAGGATTAGGAGGTGTGGCTTTGTTGGGAAGATGGGGGCAGGCTTTGAGGTTTCAAAGGGCTCCAGTGATTTCCAGTGTGCCTCTCTCTGCCTCATGGTTGTGGATCAAGACGTGAGCTCTCAGCTGTTCCTTCACTCTGCATCATGAACTCTTGCCCTCTGAAACCTCAAGCCAAATTAAACGTTGTCTTAGGGTTACTATTCCTGTGATGACACACCATAACCAAAAGCAACTTGGGGAGGACAGAAAGGGTTTATTTGGCTTATGCTTCCACATCACTGGAAGCAACTCAGGACAGAAACTCAACCAGGTCAAGGAACCTGGTGGCAGGAGCTGACAAAGAGGCCATCATTGTCAGCTGTTGGACAGGTGCTGTTTACTGGCTTGCTCTCCATGGCTTGCTCAGCTTGCTTTCTTTTAGAAATAAGACAATGGGCTGGGCCCTCCCCATCGACCATTGATTAAGAAAATGCCCTATAACTGGATCTTTTTTTTTTTTTCAGAACTAAGTACTGAACCCATGGACTTGCACTTGCTAGGCAATCACTATACCACTGAGCTAAATCCCCAACACCCCTATAACTAGATCTTATTTTTCTCAATCAAGATTCCTTCTTATCAGATGACTCTAGCTTGTGTCAAACTGACATAAAACTAGCCAGCACAAACATTTCCTTTTATAAGTTGCCTGGTCATAGTGTTTTATCACAGCAATAGAAAAGTAAATGAGATAGAAACCAAAGTGATATCATCCACAGGCACACAGGACTTCCACAACACCCAGAGTATCCATCATTACTGTGCTGGCGAAGGTGGCATAACACACTTCAGGTGAAACTGGTGTCTTTTATTAAGCAAAAACACCTTCCAGAATCTTCATTGCACTTGAAGGTCTCATCTCTGGTAGAAAAAGGGGCTTGTTCCACTTCAGGAGTGCTAGGACCAATGGATGCATTTCTCAGAGGAACACTTAAACCGGAAGTTGTAATAGCAATGGAGCTGAAGATAGTCTAGCAAGAGACCATCCCTAGTGTTGCAGAGAAGTGCGGGCTTAAAGCTCAGGGATAACGGACTGGACTAGCACTTTTTTTTTTTTTTTTTTGGTTTTTTGAGACAGTGTTTCTCTGTGTAGCCTTGGAGTCTTTCCTGGAACTCTGTAGACCAGGCTGGCCTCGAACTCACAGAGATCCTCCTGGCTCTACCTCCCGAGTGCTGGATTAAAGGTGTGTGCCACTACCGCCCAGCTTGGACTAGCGCTTTAGTTACTTTTCTTATTGCTGTGACCAAATACCTGACAAGCAGGGAAGGGAGGAAGGGTTGATTCTGGCCCACAGTTCAAGGGTACAGTCCAGCATGCTGGGAAAGTCATGGCAATAGGAGCATAAAGCCGTGGTCATGTATCTGCAGCCAAGAAAGAGGTGAATGCTTGTACTCAGCTCGCTTTCGCCTTTATATTCAGACTGGGACCCCAGCCCATGGAACTGTACCGCCTATATTTAGGGTGGGTCTTCTTATCTCAGTTAACTTAATCAAGATAATCTCTCACAGGCTTGCCTGGAGGCTAACCAAATCTAGATAATCCCTCACATGCACACCCTGTTGTCTCCTAGATGATTCTAGATCTTGTCAAGTTAATACATATATATATACACACACACACACACACACCATATATTTGGTTTTTCCAGACAGGGTTTCTCTGTGTAGCCCTGGCTGTCCTGCCTCTGTCTCCAAGTACTAGGATTAAAGGCATGTAGTACCATTCCCAGCTAAGTGGACACATTTTTAAAATATTTATTTTTTTTATTGTGTGCTCATGAGACAGAGATGTATGTGGGACTAAGGGGAGACAGGGTGTGCATCACCATGCACATGTAGAAGTCAGAAGACAACTTTGTGGAAGTCTGGTTTCTCTTTCTACCTTTAGGCTATGGGTCCCCGGGATCAAGCTCCAGTTGTCAGCCTTGCTTGGTAGGCGCTTTAACCTGCTCAGCCACCTCACCAGCCCAATGAACAATATTAACCATCCTCTCTCTCCTATGTAAGGACCTGGGTTCAATCTCAGGGACTCGAACAAAGCCAAACAAAACAACAGAATAGTGTTACGGCGGGGAAGCCTGCAGTAGCAAGCTGGACTAGATGCCTTCATCACTGCCTCTATCTCTTTCTGAGTTCTGTGAGTTCCACTCATCTCTTCTCATTCTGGCCTTCTAGTCCTGATACATCCTCTGCAGCTAAAAAACACACGCCAACTTCAATGACCCTGTCAAGGAAGCATGGGGAGCAGGTAGTCATATGCCACTCGATTGGTCTGTCCTTACTGCCCATCACTTTACCAACCCAGACGTTCATTGGCTCAGATTGTGGAAACTGGCCCGTGGTAGGTAAGTCAGACAGAATAATGCCCCCCGCCCCACCCCCAAGATGCCCACATCTAATCCCTTTGCCTGACCTGGCAGAAGGACTGTGTGGATATAAGTTAGGAGAGTGAGGATGCAAAAATGATCATGGATTCTCCAGGGGGGCCCAGTGAGATCATCAAAGTCCACCGAAGAAGTCAGGGGAGCCAGAGAAAGAGAAGGTAAGAGAAGCCGAGGTTAGAGTGATGTGCTTCGTGACGAGAGAGGCGGCTGTGGGTGAGAGTGGAGATAACCACGGGCAACTGGCCAAGGCCAGGAAACGCATTCTCCCCAGAGTCTCCCAAAGGAACACAGCTTGGCTGACCCTTTGGTTTCAGCCTTCTGAGACTCATTTCCACCATTCTGACTCCAGGACTAAGAATATGATAAATCAGTGTTATTTTAAGCCAATTCAATTCACGATTATTTGTTACCAAATTAGAAAACAAATATAGAGACTTAAAATCAATCCACCAAACAACCAACAACCTGGAAAAAGGGAAAAAAAAAGTCTCCTAAGGAGGAAGAGGAAGTGACCATGGCAGTTAAGGGCATGGGCCTTGTGCCGGTGGGATGGTGCAGCCGCTAAAGGCTCTTGCTGGGGAACCTGATGGTCTGAGTTTGATCCCAAGGAGCCACATGGTGGAAAGAGAGAACCAAGTCATATAAGCCGTCTCTGATCTCCACATATGCACTGTGACATGCACATGTGTGTGACTCCCCACTATTCAGGAAACAAATAAACAAATAAATGTAATTTTTAAAAAGAATGTGGGCCTTGGGGATAGACAGACTTGATCTGAATCCCAGCTGAGCTTCGTGTCCCTGTCTCTGGAAATATGGAAGTATTATACCTACCTTGCCCAGGGAGCTTGTGAAGATTAAGGCAGTGCAGGTAAGGGTGGCGGGTTTGGCTCCATGGTACAAGTCCATGGTTCGAGCCCCAGCACTTCAACGAGGAAAACAATGCAAACCCAGCAGGCTAGAGCCCAGATATAGCGCCTGAAAACTAGGAAGGGCTCGATAGATTGTCACTGTAGTTACTGTTCATTGCCATTGCACGTCTACTGTCCCTCTGACCACCACGCCCACTCTTACGCGGATGATACTTTGGCTGCTGAGGCTGTCACCACTAACATCACAGCATCACCAGCTGAGTACACAGCATGAGAAGGATCGATAGAAACAGCAGCAGGAATAAGGGGGGATAGCATTAGAAAGGGTCAAAAGTAGCAGTTACAACACCCACCCCCTGTTCTGGTGGGTCTTATCTCTCAACCTAAAGACCCCGGGGCTGAGAAAATCAATATCTGCATCTTCCTGCCAGAAATCCCTGCTAGATTGCCCGTGTCTTGTGCTGTAGCCTCCTGGCTGACAGGCTAATGCCAAATCCCCAGCCAAGGCCTCCATCTGCGCTTCTTCTGTCTGGCTCTGTGCCATTGAGCCAGACCTGGATTCCAGCTAGGACTTTACTAAGGGAATGCAGAGACATGGCAGAGCCCAGAATTCAAGGTGCTGGTCCTCTGCTCTGGGAGACAAACCAGAACCCAGAGTCTAATTATAGCCATTTCCTTGTGGCATTTTCCATTTGAGAAAGCAAACCACAGAGCAGAAGAACGAGTGGGCAAGGTACAAACACCTCCTTTCTGTGATTCTCTCCCAAGGCACCACTATTGTTTAGGAGCCTCTTTTTCTTCAAATGTATAAAAAGGCACCAGATTGCTTTTCCCTAAAACACTGAGTTTTGATGAGTAACACACTAAGACAATATGTTGTAGGTATTTTTAGCATGCAATACCACTTAATATGGTGGTTATGAGTCATCCTCTGAGCCAGGCCTGGTGGCACTGGCTTATCATCTCAGCTACTAGAGGACAGAAGCAGGAAAATCACAACTTCAAGGTCAGGTTGGGCAACTTAGTGAGATCCTGTCTCAAGATTAAAAGAAATAATAACAATAAAAAAGAGAGGGACTGGGGATATGGTGACATAGCTCAACAGTAGAATTCTGTGGTTGTTTGAAAGAAAATGGCCCCCAAAGGGAGTGGCACTATTAGGAGGTGTGGCCATGTTGGAGGAAGTGTGTCACTGTGGAGGTGGGCTTTGAGGTCTCCTATGCTCAAGCTATGTCCAGTGTAACAGTTTGCTTCCTGTTGCCTGCAGATCAAGAACGCTGAGCTCCTTCTCCAGCACTATATCTGCCTGCATGCCTCCATTTCCCCACCATGATGATAATGGAATAAATCTCTGAAATTGTAAGACACCCAAATTAAATGTTTTCCTTTATAAAAGTTGCTGTGTTCATGGTGTCTCTTCACAGCAATTAAGACAAATTCTTCCTAACATTCACAAGGTTATTTTGATCCTCTGTGTGTGTCCATACACATGCACATGTGTTGGGGTGCAAGTGTACATATATACCATGGTGCAAATGTGGAGTTCAGACAATAATTTGCTCCTTTACCAGATGAGTCCTGGTATGGGACTCTTCAGGTTCAATGGTAGGGGCCTTTACCTGTTGAGCCATCTTACTGAACCTCTGAGGCCATGGGTTCAATCCCTAGCCCTGGGGGGAGATGGGGGAATCCCCAACAGAACCCTCATCTGGAGTCAAAGAGAATCTAGCATTACATGGGAGCTTACTTGCTTGCTTGCTTGTTTTCAGACAGGGCCTTACTGTGGAGCTTAGGCTGGCCTCTGACAATCCTGGCTCAGCCCTCCAAATACTGGCTTCACAGGCCTGTGTCACCACACTGGATACACATTCTGGTTCTTTTAGCTACATTGCTTTTTTTAGCTACATGGCCTTAGGTAAGGTACTTACCTTCTCAGAATCTCAGTCCCTGTTTATCCCAGCAGTTGGGAGGCAGAGGCAGGCAGATCTTTGTGAGTTCGAGGCCAGCCTGGTTTACAGAGTGAGTTCCAGGACAGGCAAGGCTACACAGAGAAACCCTGTCTCACAAAATGAACCAAGCAAGCAAACAAACAAACCAAAAAGACATGATATCACTATGTGACCCTCACTGGCCTGGAACTTGCTACATAAACAAGGCTGGCCTTGAACTTATAGAGACTCACCTGCCTTTGCCTCTCAAATGCTGAGATTAAAGACACAAACCACCATGTTTGGCTTAATTTCTTTATTTTAAAATGGTTTCAGGGTCAGAGAGGTGGTCAGTAAAGATAAGTATGCTTGCTGCCAAGACTGAGGACCTGAGTTCAATCTCTGGGATCTAAATGGTGGGATGAAAGAACTGATTTCCACAAGTTGTCCCCCGACCTCTACAGGTGTGCTGTGGCACATGCACAGATGCCTCTCACGGCTCCTGTGAGGAGAAAGGAGATGATCCACTGCAGCCCACAGCTCACTGCCTGAACTTGAGCAACTACTTGGTAAATGCTAGTTATTATTGTCGTCAGTGTTTGTTACAGATTGAATATGAAATGCCCTCCAACAGGCTCATGTGTTTAACCTGGGGCTCCAGCTGCTGGTGCTCTTTGGGGGAATTTCTAGATACTTTAGGAGATGGGCCATAACTGAAGAAGGTAGAAGACCACAGAGATGTGTCTTTGGGGGCTGTATCTTGCCCTGGTCTCTTCCTATATTCCCTTTTACTCTGCTTCCTGGAGACCATGATGTGATCTCTTCTTTGCTACACTCTCCCCACCCTGATGGAAGGATACTGCTGAAACCGTGAGCCAAGACAAATATATCCTTCAGTTGTTATATCACAGCTATTATATCGCAGAGATGCAAAGGTAACCATGGCATCATTGTGATGCTAGTCTCGTTTTCAGAACGTAGATTTGCTCAGGACCAAAGGCAGCCACACATCTTAATGTCAGCTTGGCTTGGCCTCTCCTCATTGTCACAGCAGACACAGACTGCTTACTTGGTAAGGTCTGGGCAGTCAAGTTCCTTTCCCTTCAGAGGTCAGGGCACTAGACAGCTTGAGTTCTTCTTAGTGGGTTCAGCTAAGCATGGCTGCAATAGACCAAGACATTCTTACACGCTTCAGAAGTACTCCACAATAGTTGTTACAGTATTGGGACTGTCTGTCCCACAAAGCTGTAAAAATAATAAATTAAAATTAAACCAGGTATGGAGGTGTACACCTGCATTCCCAGCACTTGGGAGTCAGAGACAGCAAGATCAGGTGTTTAAGGCTGTCTTCAGTTACATAGTGAGTTGGAAGCCAGCCTGGCTTGCATACAACCCTTCCTGATAAAAAGGAAAGGGGAGCTGGAAAGAAGACTCAGTAGTTAACAGCATTTGCCATTCTTGCAGAGGACCCAGGTTTGGTCCCCAGCATAGACATTAGGTGATTCAGAACCACCTGGAACTCTTCAGAACCACTCTTCTAGCCTCTATGGCACCAGCATGTCTTGTGGTGCACATAAAATCACGCTGGCACACACATACACATGTAAGTAAATAAACACATAAATAAACCTTTAAAAACAAGGAGAAAGAAAAGTCATTGCTAGAAAGTTGACTTCTAACTTATGATCTTTGAACAAAAAACATTGAATTTGTCAATTGGCCAATTCAGTCATGACTGACCAAAATACATCTGAGAAATCATGACAGTTCAGGGTTATTTCAAATGTGGTAACTAAATGAAGATTTCCCAGAGTTTGAGGTGGGGGTGCTAGGTGAAATTTGGTGGTAGACACATGCTTAGGATACAAAATGCTCTGGGTTATGTCATATTGTTTAAAAAAAAAAACCAAGAAGATTCCCCAGAAAGAAACAAGACATGAAGAATGAGTCAGATGACATTTGGCAAGGTCTTTGAATGTTCTCCCCTGCAGTGACAGTAATTGATGGATGCAGGGCAATCAGCATCCTCCATCACCACAGGTGATACCCAAGTCACTGTATCCTTTGCAAGTGCAATTTGCTGGACACATCAGTGTAATTCCTTCAGCTCTGCAATCCCACCTCTGAGAATCTATTCTAAAGAAACAATCTGAATTTAGAAAGCGCTATTGACTTATGTTTGTTGATTGCTTAATTATGCATAAATGTGGAACTTCCTAAATGATAACCCAAAGATCTAATAGGTAGCTGGTTAAATAAACAACAACAAATCTATTCAGTGGAATATTACACAGCCACACACGGGTTATGTACAGAAAGTTTTCTGAATAGTAAGTAAACAATTAGATACAGAATGGCATCATTTTAGCTATGTGAAAAACTGTAGGTAGGAAAAAATTTAGAGAATAATATTTAATAGTTACATTAAGAACTAAAATTAAGATGTATTAATGAATGTATTAGAGTGATTCGTAATTGTGGGCAATTCTTTGTACATGTTTTGAGTTAAACATGTCTTACTACATTTTGGTTTATTTTTGTGTATGTATGTGGGCATACATGGTCCATCGTGCACCTGTGGAGGTCAGGAGAGAGTCTGCAGAAGTCAGTCCATGTGGGTCCCAGGGACGGAACTGAGGTCGTGCCTTGGCCGCAAACCTCCTGCTGAGTCACATCACTGGCCTTGTTCTGAGTTTTAAATTGTGTGGTTCAATATGAATTGTGTACCTAGCAGACTACTAGCCCTCGAAGATCTCCCAGCCTGATCCCTGCAGCCTGTTACTATGGATTAAGGGTAAAATCCACAGATTGATTATGCATCTCATTTACACTTAGAATCAAGACATTTCTCCTTTGGGTGAAGAAGAGCTGTATCCCTGAGTTTATAGGAGACAGATCAGCACCTTGTTATTTGCTATTGATAAAATCTGTAATCTCCAAATCTACATGCATATAAACCCAGAAATGGGGTCATTTTTGCCTCCAGTATGGATCATTTTTCTTCCTTAAATACATTTTTTTCTGAAACCATAAAACTGTGACATTATAAGCAAAAGTAAAAAAAAAAAATAAGAAAAAATATCCTCAATTTCTTTACCTTAAAGTAATCATTCTTTTGTATATTGCCTTCCATTTTTCTGTTTGCTTGCTTTGTTTTAAGACAAGTCGTATGTAGCCCAGGCGCTTGATCTTGCCGTGTTGTTAAGGATGGCTTTGTGGAATGGAAACTGATCCTCTTTGCCTCTGCCACCCAAGTGCTGGGGTTACATGTTTGTTATCATCATACCTGGGCCTTTTTCTCCCTTCCCTTTTTCCCCTTCCCTTCCCTTCCCTTTCTTTCTGTATGTGTCTCTTTTTTTTCTGAGATAGTCTTGCTATGTAGTCCAGGCTAGTCTCAAACTCTAGATCATAGCTTCCCATGTTCTGGGATCATAGACACTACTACATACTATGAGCTTTTTTAAAAAAATACATATTTTGTTGATCAGGATTCTTCATTGTGAGTAGCCAAAATCCACCTCAAAGTAGCATAATTTAAAGAATGGATTAGTTTAGTGGCTAGGACATACACTAGCTTTTGGAATGCCTAGATTCAAACGATATATTCAAAATATTGCTAAGGCCATATGTCTTTCCACGCCTTGGTTCTCTCCTTGTCCTTTCCTCTACATGGTTTCATTATTTGATCTGTCCACATGATAGGAAGAATGGCCAACAGTGTGGTGAGACTTCAGACAAAGCAACTGATGTCAAACATCTTGTATACACTGTCCTTGGACATCTATGGGTCACATGGCCACCCTGAGGTAAATAGGTATTGAGTTGGAGATAAAGGTAGCACTATTGTCTAGGCTCATGTCACATGCATACTCCTGAAGGCAGGGATTGGGAAGGGACAGTATGACTGATGACAACTGGAGAAGTCTCAGTGCCTTTAAAGTGGGTGTTGATCATTCGAAAATAGGAACCAGCATCTATCCATATTCTATTTTTTTTCAAAAATGATCATTTTGGACATAAAATCATATGCATGTATGAAAATATCACAATGAAACCATTATTTTGACATAGTGGACTCTAGAAAAAAGATGTGAAAATAAAATATTTATCTTGTACAGTATATTATGAAATGTGTTGTTGAATAGCTAAGTTAACACGTGCATTATCTCATATATCTAGTTTATATTGTGAATAATTTGTATTTTCTCCACTCTTCATAATTACCATTTTAATGGCTTCAGGATTGCATCTTATAATAGAATCCCAATATTTAGGAAATAGAAGCAGAAGATCAGAAATTCAAGGTCATCCTCTGGTACATAGTGAGTTCAAGGCCAGCCTGAGCTACAGGAGACCTACCTTTTGTTTTGGTTTTGGTTTTTGTTTTTTCAAGACAGGGTCTCTCTGTGTAGTTTTGGTGCCTGTCCTGGATCTTGCTCTGTAGACCAGGCTGGCCTCAAACTCACAGAGATCCTCCTGCCTCTGCCTCCTGAGTGCTGGGATTAAAGGCATGTGCCACCACCGCCCAGCGACCTGCCTTGTCTTAACAAACCAATAAACTGAACTAAAAGGAAAAAGAAAACAAAGTCAACCAAACAATTGAAATGTCTGTTGTTCATTCCAATAAACCTTTGGAAGAAAAGTGAAAATCTCCCTTTGCCCCTTTATGTTTAGTTTTCTCTATGGTTCAGATTATTTCTGTAAATAGATTTCCAGAAGAGAGTTTACTGGGTTAAAGGCGGGAACGATGATTCATTCTGGCAAATCATTTTTAGAAGGACTCTGCTAGTGTGCTGGGAGCAGGGTAGCTGCCAGGAGAAGAGGGAAACTGTACTGTCAGGACTTGCAAAATGAGACCGCTTGGAGGCTATTACAAATCGGCATGCCCTACAGCCACGACCAAAGCACAAAGAAATATAAAAACTGATAAAGCATACCCTGTCATCCCAGCAGCCAGGAAGCAGAGTTCTTGCAACTTTGAGGTCAGCCTGGGTTACGTGGAAAATTCTAGATTAGTCAGGATTGTACAGTGGGACCCTGTCTCAAAATGTGACCTCCCCCCACCCCAAAACCCAAACAAGAAACATACATGCACAAGTAAAATGCAAATGCTTCTGGTTAGGAAAATGCATGCTAGAACAGCGAGATAATACTTTTCACCCTTCAGGTTGATAAAAATAAAATACTACCCAGGCTTGGTGGGGCAAAGTCTGTAATCCTAGCACTCAGGAGACTGAGGAGTAGGATCATACATTCAAGGCCAGCCTCTGCTATACAATGAGACCTTGTCTAAAATAAAAATAAAACAACAATACCCTCCACCTAACACACAGTACTTGTTAATGCTGAGGTGATAAAACAGATACTCTTAAACTCAGCTGATAGGAATGGGAATTGCTATAACCTTATAGAAATATAATATGGTCATATGATTTAAAAATTAAAGTATACTTAACCTTTGATCTGTGAAGCATTTATCTAACTATTTTTTATCAATAAAAAAATCAGGAGTCAGATAAGAACCTGAATGGTCAGAGAAGTGATGGAGAAGCCACCAATGACCTCCTGTCTCTTGCATTCCACCATCCAAAAGGACTGAGATCCTCTTACTACTTCCTGTCTCTTATTTGTCCTTAGTCCTCCAAAACCTCTACGGTTAATTTTTGTCAGCTAGTGGCTAGCTCCACCCTCTGACTCAAAGCAAATTTTATTGTCAGAATGTCATCAAAATATCACAAAAAGATCTGCCAATCCCATTTTTGTGAATCTATCCTATGAAAAGAAGACAATATCAAAGCCAGGTGAGGTGCTGAATTCCTTTAAACCCAGAAGAGGCAGAAACAGGCAGATCTCTGAATTCTAGGCCTGGTCTACAAAGAGAGTTCCAGGACAGCCAGGGCTATGTAGAAGAACTCTGTCTCAAAAAACAAAAAATGTAGCTGGGAGGTGGTGGTGCATGCCTTTAATCCCAGTACTCAGGAGGCAGAAACAGGTGGAACTCTGTGAGTTTGAGGCCAGCCTGGTCTACAAAGCACATTTTAGAATAGCCAGGACTGTTTCACAAAGAAACCTTGTCTTGAAAAAAAAAAAAAGAGGAAGATATTAAAATTGTTTCCTGATGGTGTCAGTTCCTCTTTTTTTTTTTTTCAGGTTATAGGCCTCTTATATCTTTGGGCTTATCTCTAGGACATGCCAATACTTACCTTAAATAGAGAAACATTTGTAATGGATGGTAGATGAGCAAGCTGACCTCCAGAAGTCATTTTAATTTTCTTCTTTCTAGTGGTAGGTCCTATTACTAAAAAAAATCTATGATCACCCAGTTAGTGACCATATAGCCCAGTCTCCCTTATGACTAGGTGTAACCATACAACTGTTAGCCAATAGCATATAAGTGAAGGAATGTCTACAACCTCCTTGACTTGTTCATCTGGAAATTTTGACCCCAATAAATACTAGAGAATATCTATTGGATTCTTTGTTGTTGCTATTGTTTTAAATGTAGTCAGTGTTCTCTCTCTCTCTCGCTCTCTCTCTCTCTCTCTCTCTCTGTGTGTGTGTGTGTGTGTGTGTGTGTGTGTGTGTGTGTGTGTGTTTTCACGGTTGCTCATTGAGACTTGTCTTTTTTGGACCTTATTGTAGGATTCAGCAGAGTTCACGGAGCATGGGAATAACAAGGGGTGTTTCGCATTTTGCTAGAAACAGATAAAAATCTTAGTCAGTGGATTTGTCTAGGGTGTAGGGAAGAATGAATGGGCAGCTGTGAGTTTCAGATGCCATTTACTCCTTCCTCATAAATTTCTTGAGTTCCAAATGAGCAGGACTTGATTTAGTCTCAGCTTTCAGAAGACTAAAAATTGTGCTTATTCCTGGCCTCTGATAATATGTATTTGGCTCAGAATAAACTATTCTATTTCCTTAAAGCACAAAGTGGATCATAAATCAACATTATTACTCAATACATTGATGGGCGTGTTAGGTAGGTAGGCTACAGCAGGGCTGGGAAACTTTAGCTACAAGATTCAGATTTCTTTTTCAGTGCTGAAGTTTGCAGCTAGTGTCTTACAAAAGCCAAGCTAGTACTGTACACACTGGGGTTCAGCCCCAGCTCCCTGATGTTTCCTATGGCATCCTTAACTTTAAGGTTTGGGGAGGCTAAGGGGTACACTAAGTTTTATCTGATAGCCATAATATTAGGTAAATGTAGCCGAAATTCTAAACAGTCTTCGTAAATAAGGAACACAGGGCCAAATACAGAGGAAATAGCCAAAGAGATCAGAACTTACCACCAGCAGTAGCTTCCCCAGAGGGAGTTTTTTCCCTGCCTCACTTGTGTTTTTATTGCCTTTCTGTTCTGCCTTCTCATTGGCTCTAAGCCCAGCCACATGACTTCCTTTTCACTGCTTGTCTATACAGACCTCCAGGTCTCTATGGTTGGTACTGGGATTAAAGGTTCATGTCACCATGCTTGGCTGTGTCCTTGACCACACAGAGACTCTGCCTGCCATGGGATCGGATTAAGGGTGTGTCCTACCACTGCTGGACTTCTGCTTAATGGCTATTTGACCTCTGATCTCCAGGTAACTTTATTTATTAACATACAAATAAAATATCACATTTCATCACAAATAAAATATCACCACAGGTAAGATACAGAGAAGGGAAGTAAATGGCTCCTAAAGATCACAAGACAGCGCAAGATAATTAGGCTCTAGACCTGCGACATTCGATCTCTAGAACCACTGAAATTTTAATCTGTCAAGCAGCCTTGTAAAATGTTTAATAGAGGTATGGTTGTCTTTTTTTTTGTTTTTTTGTTTCCAAAACAAAGTTTCTCTGTGTAGATTTGGAACCTACCCTGGAACTCGATCTGTAGATCAGGAAGGCCTCAAACTCACAGAAATCCACCTGCCTCTGCTTCCACTGCCCAGCTATGGTTGTCTTTTTTTAAAACTATTTTTTTTATTGATTCTTTGGGAATTTCACATCATGCACCCCAATCCCACTCATTTCCCAGCCCTTCCATGTCTGCCTTCCACCCTTGTAAGTCCCCCCCAAAAAAAAATTTAAAAAAAAAGATTGTAGGAGTCCTGCTTCAACCTGTTGAAGGGTTCTTGAGGGGAGAAGTGAGGAATGAGAAAGTATTAGATAGAAATATAGACATAGTCTGCAAGAAAGACAGAGACACAGGATAGCTTTGGAAGGGCCCTGGGTCAATACCCAGCATCCTCGACTTTATTCATGATGGGCTTTTTATACCTTAGCAAGGGGAGGGACAAAAGACGTCCCCCTTTGAAGATCAAGGTATAAATTATCAACAAGTGTAGTTGACCCTTCAAAACACTGGTACCCATGCCTTTGGCCAAATCATCCCATTATGCAGCCCTGCTGGGCAAAGCAAGCCCAGACTTTCTGACCTTGAGTAAGGCCTTACTAGGGAGCCTCTGTGGGCCCCACATAAGATTAAAAAAAAAAAAAATCGCACATCTCACTGACCTCTCTGGGCAACAACCTGCCCCTCTATCAATCCCAGCCTTGTCTCACTCAGATCAGTCACAGCTGTCACTGTCACTATACTTGTAACACTCCACTTACTCCATCTTTCCCACCCCTCCACCACATACTCGTTTGTTGTAGTGGCACTGGGTGCTGTGGTGTGTCAACCAGCTATCATTCCAACGAGTTGTTGGTCTGGTTCAGGGCCTCTCTGCTGTACCATTGATACTGGGCCATCACAGAGAATCCTCTCGGATATCCTGCTGTTGTCCAGAGTCATAGAGATCCCACCGCTGTGGTCCTGCAGGACCAGCTCCTGCATGTGCTAGCAGCTCATAGATGGGGTAGGAGTTGGGGTGGACCAACTCAGGGCCCTGGATCTGAGCGGTAGCTGAGTTCATCAGCCTGCTCTCCTCTGTGCCTTCCCTTCTTCCCCCATGCAGCAGCCAGTGAGGGCCTAGGCCAGTTCTCCTGTATTGGGCAAGGGGTGGGGCCAGCTCAGCATGGTACTTGGACATCAACAATGCCTCAGGTGGCAGCCCAGACCACAGATATTCATATGGCGTTTGGTTGGATACGTGACTTCAGACATCAATACAGACCCTGGCTGCTTTGATAGGACCACAGACCCATAGTGGTAGCCCAGGCCAGGACTGTGTGGCCTCAGGCAGCAGCCCAGACCATGGACATCCAAATGGCTTTTGGTGGTAACACCAGCCACGGACATCAACACAGACCCTAGCTGCTATAGGGCCATGGACCTAGACATGACCCTCAGTGGTATCCTGGACCCAGATATCACTATGGCCTCATGTGGTTGCTCAGGCTCCTCATATCTGCCTGTTCCTCACCTCTGTTGAGTCTCTAGTTCCACCTCTCTCCACAGGGTACTAACTACATCGATTCACTTTCTCTTCCATCTCTCCATCACATATTTGCTCATCATAGTGGCCTCCTCATGTGCTGGGGTGGGTGCTTGGGTGGCTTCTGGCCAAGCCCCCGGGCTG
The DNA here is from genome assembly GCF_949786415.1 of Peromyscus eremicus. Classification (NCBI taxonomy): domain Eukaryota; kingdom Metazoa; phylum Chordata; class Mammalia; order Rodentia; family Cricetidae; genus Peromyscus; species Peromyscus eremicus. The sequence continues at coordinate 60,936,894 of NC_081422.1, forward strand.
TGGGACCTGGGGCTGGCGCTTCATGGTTGTTTTTTGGAATTTCATTTCACAATACTTTCTTTTTTCTTTTTTAAACATTTATTTATTATGTATATAGTGTTCTGTCTGCATGTATCCCTACAGGCCAGGAGAGGGTACCAGAGCTCATTACAGATAGTTGTGAGCCACCATGTGGTTGCTGGAAATTGAACTCAGGACCTCTGGAAGAACAGCCAGTGCTCTTAACCGCTGAGCCATCTCTCCAGCCCCATAATACTTTCTAGGTTCTTTAGTTGGGCTTAAAGTTAAATTGAGGTAAGATAGATTAACAGGAGAAAACTGCTGTCCAGGAACTTGCTCTGTAGACCAGGTTGGTCTTGAACTCAGAGATCCACACAGCCAGAAGAAAATTTTTATTTATATTACATGATGCTCAAAGAAAGGCCAGATATTGAACTTATTATAGTATGCTGAACTACAGTATGGAATTGGGGCTGGTGTATGGGAGAAAGAGTGGGGGTGGTGGGGCAGGGAGAGGGAGAAGTGGGGGGTGTGTGTGGTAAGGCCTGGGAACTCTCACAGGCCTGCTTCTTTGATCTATTCCTCTCTTCCAGATTCTGAAATTTTCATTGTTTGAAATATTTCTTAATATTGTCCCATACTTCAGAAAGCCCCCTTTTAATCCTTCTAGTTGATCAGATACTATCTCCCTGTGTAGCCCAAACTGGCCTAGAACTCATGTAACTCAGATTGATCTTGAAGGTGCAATCCTCCTGCCTCTGCCTCCTGAGTGTTAAGACTACAGATCTGTCCTGGTTGGCTTAGCAGCTCAGTAAGCCCAAGTCAGAATATAAAAATTGTAGTAACTAGGAGGGGCACTCAGTCCTCTAGAAGGAAGCATCACTATGGAGAAGGACAGGGCAGGGTAGATACATCTTGATAAGAAGTTTTTCTTTGGGGATTTTTGGTGTTTTCCTTCTTTTTTTGAAGGGGGCAATGGGGAGACAGTAGCCCTGGGGATCGAAGAGGTGGTGTCTAAGATCCAAGAACCGACTGAACGTGGGGAAAGGTGGGGACAGAGAAGTTGACAGTGTCTACTATTTTTTCAGTTTTCTTAGAGCTTGGCTTTCTGTGTATTATCAGTAGCTCGCACTGACAAGAAAGCAGGACTTGGTTTGTATTCTAGGCCTCCAAGAGTGGCAGAGCTGTTCTTAAACCCCAGCCTTGCTGTTTATTAGTTGGCGACTCTCACCGAGTCACTTCCAAATCCCAGGCTCACTTTCCATACATATACGTATATACACACACATATATATGGAAATGTGTATACATATATGTATATATGTTTGTAAAGACATACACACGTGCCTTTTAAGGGGACATTTCATATTAAAATCATAATTTTCATTCACCATTCCATACTTACATTTCTCAATTTCCCACTTCCCACTTCTTTTGCATTATTTTTCTTACTGGCTTATTTTAGTAAGTTCTAAATTATAGCTCCAGAGAAGATTCACCTTGCAGCCTGTAGGGGGATAAAAGATGTTAATGCATATGAATGGCTCAGCACAGAGTCCAGCACGTTGCTGGATAATCTCAGTGGTTTGAAATGTTCAAGTCACTCAAGTCAAAGAGAATAGAAACCTCAGCTGGTCTTCTCTGTGAATTTCACAGGTAGACGCTGTGGGAAGTCCAGACCTGGCCAAGGGTGTTAGCTTTAAACACTGAGAGGAAATAGCCAGCAGAAACAACTGGAGTGAGGAAGGAAGTTTTGACTCTGGCTCACAGCTCAGAGGTCTCGTCCCCGGTTAGCTCTCCCTGTTGGACCTGGACCACAGTAAGGCAGAGATCTCCGCAGAAGGCTTGTGGAGCAGATCTTCTCACCTTGACTCTTCCTGCTTTGTACTTCTTCTGCATTGTTTCTCTCAGAACTTACTTCAGTACCTTCTAAATTATCCCCCAACGACCCCTTCTACGTCAGAAAGATGGGTTGCCAGGGCGGGGCCTTCCCTTCCTTGTTGCTTTGGCTTTCTCAAAGCTTCTGGTGCCAAAGGCAATGCTGAAATGAAAGGCGTTTCCTTTTTCAGACAACAGGTAATTAAAAATAATGATCTACTGAGTGTTGGCTGTGAGCCAAGCAATGAGGTGAGGAGTCTTACATGGATCCTTTAATCTTTACAATAACCCTGTAAGTAGGGATTACCTCAGATTTATGGAGTTGTATATGCTCATTGTGGTTTTTAAATGAAATGTTTGGAAAAAATGTTTCAAGGGGTTTTACAGCTCAGATGTACAAGAGGCCACAGGTTCAATTCCCAGCACCAACAAAAATGAGGAGGAGGAGGAGGAGGAGGAGGAGGAGGAGGAGGAGGAGGAGGAAGGAAGGGAGGGAGAGGGAGGGGGAGAGGGAGGGAGGGAGAAGAAATGGGGGGAGGCTTAGAACATCAATAAAACATATCAGCTGTCATTGCTGCTATTATTTTTCATAAAAGAAATGAGAAGCAGAGGGAAAGATTGGTTGAATTACTCATTTGAAGTCATGGGGCTAGAATGTTGATGCAGGATCTGGGGTAAACATTCTTTAGCCTATGTTAGAGCGCCACTGAGTCCCACAACATCTTGACTGAATCGACAATCATTAATTGATTAACATGCTATAATCAATTAGAATTCTGCCATGAAAATGTAAACCCCATGGTAACCTGCTCATCCAACAAATGCAATCCCAGTTTTGGAATATCACGCTTCCCCGCCCCACAGATACGCTTCCTGAACATATTTCAGTTTGTATGCATCCCCCAAGCAACTTCACAAGACTTGACAACTTACCAGACCCATCCACCACACTTTGTCACATACCATAGTTTTATGGAGATGAGGTGGGGGACCCTCTCTGTGATGGAGATAAGGATGGACACTTGTAACACAAATTTTATAAGGTCTTATTAATTAAAAAAAAAAAAAACAGAGCCAGATATTGAGGTGGAAACTGAAAGATCAGAAAAACAGAACTAGCCACAGCCAACTTCACCTCACCAACCTCAGCTGATCTTGTTTCCTTAGACTGAAAGCTTCTGAGTCCTCACTGGAATGGATCTCAGCTGGCTGCTGCTAAAAGCCTAAAAGCTTAAAAGCCTCTAGTTCCCGGTCCTCACGCCTTTCATACCTTTCTGCTTCCTGCCATCACTTCCTGGAATTAAAGGTGTGTGTCTTTCCCAAGCAAGATATGAGATCTCAAGTCCTGGGATTAAGGTGTGTGCCACCATCCTTGGCTCTGTTTCCAGTGTGGCCTTGAACTCACAGAGATCCAGATGGATCTCTGCTTCTGGAATGCTAGGATTAAGGGTGTGTGCCACCACTGTCTGGCCTCTATGTCTAATCTAGTGGCTGTTCTGTTCTCTGACCCCAGTTAAGTTTTATTAGGGTACACAATATATTGGGGGACATGATATATCACCACAGACACTGATCCAGTCCTGAGCAGTCAGCACTGTGTCCTTGGGGTTTAAGTCCTTTCTAAGGATGGAAATGGTGAGGGGTAAAACTCGGGGGCTGCCACCCTCTACAGCTGCCATCCACCTATAGGAAGGAAGCTAGTCTGGGCTGAGAGAAATCAAAGCCAACAGCATAGCAAAGGAAGCACAGAAGTGAGTTCTGGTTGTTCTGAAGCTCTCGAAGTGGTGGGTCACCACTCCACTCGCTCAACAGTTCTCTTTGTCTGGATCCCTGGTGCTAAATCTCCTTCAGTTTTACCTAAGCAAGCTCTGTTGAGTTTCTGTTCCTTGCTACCGAGAGTCCTGGATCTGGATAATGTAGGCACCAGAGGGCTACAACTAAACTCGACTATCAGTTGATTGTGAGCACACTTTGGTTTATGCTGTTCCTTGTGCCTCGAATGTTCTCTGTTCTCACATGTCCAGAGTGACTGCTCAATTTTAAAACTCCACCTCTCATTAAAGGTCTCTGGTAGCTAGCATTCAGCTACCACTCTTAAGCCTTCTATTTCTCTAAAGGGAGGAAAGGGGATGGCTTTCTTTGTGTGCCCAGAGTTTCCTGATGTGTGCTATGATTATTCGTGTGTATAGCCTCTAGAACAAGGACTTTCCTTGTTTATCTACTCAGTCATGGAGAACTCTATAAATCCTCTCCCCTTGTACCTGTGGCTGTGGTGGTATTGTGTTCCCCAAAGTATTGTGCACCCTAATAAACTTATCTGGAGTCAGAGAACAGAACAGCCACTAGATACAGAGGCTAGAAAATGGTGGCACTCACGCCTTTAATCCTAGCATTCCAGAGGCAGAGATCTACCTGGATCTCTGTGTGTTCAAGGATACAGCCAAGCATGGTGACTCACGCCTTTAATCCCAGGGAGTGATGGCAGATAGTAGAAAGGTATATAAGGTTTGAGGACCAGAAACTAGAAGCTTTTAGCTGGTTAAGCTTTTAGGCTTTGAGCAGCAGTTCAGCTGAAATTCATTCTGGATGAGGACTCAGAAGCTTCCAGTCTGAGTAAACAGGATCAGCTGAGGAATTGGCAAGGTGAGGTAGCTGTGGCTTGTTCTGCTTCTCTGATCTTCCAGCATTCACCCCAATACCTGGCTCCAGGTTTGATTTTATTTATAAGACCTTCTAAGATTCACGTTACACGTGGCACCACACTTCCCCCTGCACTTTCTTATTGTCCTTCCTTGGCATCGATTTTTCCATTTCCTGCTATGAAGTGAGAAACCAATCACCTGTGTCTACCCCTAGCATCCGTGTGTGTGTGTGTGTGTGTGTGTGTTTTCTTTTTTCTCTTCCTTCCTTCCTTCTGGTGCTGGGGACTGGTACTCATAAAGCAAACATTCTACCACTGAGCTAAATCCCCAACTCCTTGGTTTTTGTTCCTTGACAAAGTCTTGCTCAGGCTAGGCTAAAACTCATGATCCTCTTGTCTCAAGGCCCAAGTGCTGGGGCTACAGGGCTGTGCTGTCAAGCCTGGCTTACTATTTGTGTTTTATTGAAGCAATACTAATAAACTGTTGTAAAAAATTAACCAAAAAAATGATTATTAGGGACCAGACAGATGGTTAAGCAGTTAAGAGCACTTGCTGCTCTTCCAGAGGACCAGAGTTTAGTTCCTAGGATCCACATCAGATAGCTTGAAACTGTAACTCTAGCCCAGAGGCCTCTCTCTGGCTTCCATGGACACCTGTATTCATATGCACGTATGCAGGATCCTTGAACAGTCCTGGAACTCTGACTAGGGGTGATGAGAGAATGAAGAAAGGGCAAAGACACACTCAGAAAAACTGGGGTTGGGTGACCTGGGCTCTCAAATGGAGAAGCCACAGCGCTGGCAGCTCACAATGTTTATTAAATACAGTCGAACATAGCTGAACAGGGGGTGGGGTTATTGCAAACAGCGGAACAGGGAAACAGGTTTAGCTAATCTTGGTAGGAGCAGTCTCTGCAGGGGAGTAATCTTCAGGTAGTAGGAAAGTTACCATGGACATTTTCTGTACAAACTGTTAACATTCACACTCAGACCCAAGGAAAGGCTTAGCTAGACCTGGGGAAGACTTTGCCACTCTTATGGGGCTGAGACCTTGGGATCTCTGACATGTGTCAACAATACATATTCTCTTAGGATTTCACTCGCTTCCTACACACACACACATGCACGCACACACATAGACACATATATACATTTAATTAAAAATAATAAAAGTTATTGTCAAGTATGATTATCATGTTGTAATCTTAGCACTCAGGAGGCTAGAGTAGGAGGATTGGGAGTTTGAGGCTAGTATGGGCTAGTACGAGTTTAGGCCAGTTAGAACAGTCTAAGAATACACTAGCTTAAAAACAATTACGCCCTTAGGCTTTGCAGACACCCACTGTCCCCTGTCACTACTTGCTGCAGCCATGGTCAACCCCACAGTGTTCAACATCTCGGCCGATGGCGAGCCCTTGGGCCGCATCTCCTTCGAATTATTTGCAGACGAAGTTCCAAAGACAGCAGAAAACTTCCACGCTTTGAGCACTGGAGAGAAAGGATTTAGATAGAAGGGTTCCTCCTTTCCAGAATTATTCCAGGATTCATGTGCCAGGGTGAGTGACTTCACATGCCATAATGGCACTGGCGGCAGATCCATCTATGGAGAGAAATTTGAGGATGAGAACTTCATCCTGAAGCATACAGGTCCACGGCAAATGCTGGGTCAAACACAAATGGTTCCCAGTTTTTTATCTGCACCGCCAAGACTGAGTGGCTGGATGGCAAACACATGGTCTTCGGGAAGGTGAAAGAAGACACAAACATTGTGGAAGCCATGGAACGTTTTGGGTCCAGGAATGGCAAGACTAGCAAGAAGATCACCATTTCTAACTGTGGAAAACTCTAATTCTTTTGACTTGTGGGCTTCTTACCCACCAGACCATTCTTTCTGTAGCTCAGGAGAGCACCCCCCCCATCTACTCACAGTACCCTGTAATCTCTGCTCTCACTGAAGTTCTCTGGGTTCCATATCCTCCTCATTCCTCTCCAAGTCCAGCTGGATTGCAGAGTTAAGTTTATGATAATGAATAAAAACTAAGAACTGTTAATAAAACAAAACAAAAACAATTACGCCCTTAAACCAAGCACCCACTGGCAACCCCAGTACTTGGAAGTAGGGAAAAGAAGATCAGGAGTTCAAGCCCAGCCTCAGTTACATAGCAAGTTCAAGAGTAGCCTAGGCTTCATGAAACCCCGCCCTCCTTCAAAACCCAAAAGAAATAGCAAAATCATATTTTAACCAAAAGTAAAAATGATTATTGTATTCCAGGCTTAGGCAATGTCCTGTAAAGGAAGTTTTTACTATTATTTAGAGGGTTGTCCTGACAGGAGTGTTATTTCACTGAGAATAGAGTCCAGTTAGGAACTCTGTACGCTTTGTATGCAACAAGAAGGAATCTCATTTCTAAAAGAAGTGCTTGCCAATCTTGGGTCCTATTTTTGTGTCTCTGCTTCCTTTCAAACCTTTTTGGCAGATCAATTACCTGTTAGTGAAAAAAAAAAAAGAGGTAATGAGTATATTCTCATATGTAGACATATTTAACAAAAATTCTAGGAAACCTTTTGGCTTGGAGTGTTTTTTTTGAGAACACATTGAGAATGTGTAACTTTTATATTTAGCCATGAACTCACTACTGTAACTCCACCACCTCGATAAAGTTCTCTGCGTTCAGCAAATCTCCTTTCTCTGTTCTGTGAATATTGTTCAGTCTTTACTGTCTTTTAGTTTGTGTTATGTTGCTTTGTCATTCTGGCTATTTACCAGGCAGGTCTTTGTCTCCTAAAAATACATATCAGGTTGATACAGCCCTGACATTGATATGTAGCTAAGGATGACTCTGAATGCTGGATCCTCCTGCCTCCACACTGCAAGTGCTAAGATCGTGGGCATGCTCCACTACACTGTGCTTTCTTAAAATTAATTTTAATTGTCCTGTAGGGTTAGTTGGTTTCAAGTTTTCCTTCTCCCCAGAGAACATAGTGATGAGCACATTCAAGAGGGCCTGCTAAATTAGCTATTAAAAGTCTATAAATATCAAGGTACAATAAACATCCCACCCTTCCTGACATCCTTCTTCCCCGGAGAGGCAGTAATGTAGTATCAACAAGTTTCAGAAGTTGAGCACCTAACCTTACAATCCAGCTCTGTCTCTCTGTCTCTGTCTCTCTCTGTCTCTGTCTCTGTCTCTGTCTCTCTCTCTCTCTGTGTGTGTGTGTGTGTGTGTGTGTGTGTGTGTGTGTGTATGTGTGTCTGTCTGTCTGTCTGTCTTTTTAAAGACAGGATCTTACTATAGCCCCAACTGGCCTGGAATTATGTAGACCAGGCTGGCCTCAAACCTGCAGCAGATCCTCCTGCTCCTGCTCCTGCCTCTGCCTCTTTAGTAACAACTAATGACACACATAGAGGGATGGACTCCACTATATGGATAAGGGACACAATTCTTGACTGCTTAGCTTTGTTTTCACGTACATACTTTGAACCCCTTAAGTTCTAGCATTCTGTATTACAGATAGATAATGTTTTATAGATAGTAAAAGTACATGCAATAAATGATTGACATACTTTTAGAGGTTTTTCTTTTTCAAGTGGAAATATCATGACAAATCAAGTGTTAATAGCTATCTTGGGTTGGGAGTATAGCTCAGTTGCAGAGTGCTTGCTTCATGTGCATGAGGCCCTGGGATCAACTCCACCCTCCGCAAAAATAAGTAAATCAGTACAATAAGACAGACCTTTTAGGTTTCCTCCTCCATAGCCTTGCTGAGCAGGGTCAAGAACTCTGAGTTAGGTCACAGATACTACAAACAACAAAGTAAAACAGCTGGATGTGGGCACACGCTTGTAATCTCAGCACCTAAGAATCTGAGGCAGGAGGATTTCAAGTTTGGGGCTAGTCTGGGATCCAGGGTGAAATTTGTAGCAGGAATCTTTTTTTTTTTTTTTTTTTTTTGTTTTTTTTGTTTTTTCGAGACAGGGTTTCTCTGTGTAGCTTTGCGCCTCTCCTGGAACTCACTTGGTAGCCCAGGCTGGCCTCGAACTCACAGAGATCCACCTGGCTCTGCCTCCCGAGTGCTGGGATTAAAGGCGTGCGCCACCACCGCCCGGCTTGTAGCAGGAATCTTAACAGTTCTTATTAATAAAATCAAACCTGAGACCAGTTATTGGGGTGAATGCTGGAAGATCAGAGAAGCAGAACAAGCCACAGCTACCTCACATAAGCCAGTTCCTCAGCTGATCCTGTTTTCTCAGACTGGAAGCGTCTGAGTTCTCATCCAGAATGAATCTCAGCTGAACTGTGCTGCTCGAAAGCCTGAATGCTTAACCAGCCAAAAGCTTCTAATTTCTGGTCCTCACGCCTTATATACCTTTCTGCTTTCTACCATCACTCCCTGGGATTAAAGGCTCACTTTTTGGAATTAAAGGCGTGAATCACCATGCTTGGTTGTATCCTTGAACTCATGGATTTCTGCCTCTGGCATGCTAGAATTAAAGGTGTGTGCTACCACTGCCTATCCTCTATGTTTGGATTTTGTGGCTGTTTTGTCTCTGACCCCAGATAAGTTTATTAGGGTACACAATATTTTGAGGAACACAATACCACCACACACCCCCTTTTTTTGTCTAAAATTTAAAAAAGCTTATAACTAATACAAGAAAAATTATATCCAATAAGTATATACAATATACACAGTCAAGATTACATTAATGATGTCTAGTCCATTAACATTTGACAGATTCAGACAAAAAACTCCATTAATATATAACAATGTCCAGTCCAGTAACATTTGATAAACTCAGACAAAAAATTTCATTACTTATCCTGTTTAAAACAAGTAGTTCCTTTTTAAAAGATTCAAAAATTGACCTTTTTATCTTATCAGAAATTCTATTTGAAAAAAAAAAAACAAACACCAAGAATCAAAGAAATCTGTAAATAAGTATAAATAAACCATAAGCTAAAAAATGTAGGTACTGCTATCATGTTTTGGAAACATCTCTTGGGCTTTGGGCTGCAATATTACCTGGATTAGGGAGACTGGCCAAAGGAACCAAGCATGTGAAATGGAATGTGTTCTCTCTTTCTGGTGTTTAAACACAAGTTGTATGAACCAAATGTTTATAATTGCAATGCTGATTTTTTTCCTGCATGAATCCTATCTTTCTTCAACACTAATAGGTGTATGTAATGACTCCACATTGAAGATTCCTTTCTAATTGTTTAGGAGATGTGTGTTTTATTAGAACAAAGCAGAATTCACAACCCACCACAGAGCACTTCACTGAAGTCATTCTGGAGCTCATTTACGGACCATCCTTGATGAAATGCCGTCCATCAATCAGTCTTCCAGCTCCCTTTGCCTTTCCATCCACTGGCTTCCTCCCCTACGATGACATTTGTATTTGTACTACCATCGTGTGATGTTATAATGATCTATTCTCCCCATTTCCTCCATGGACCAGACGCTCCTTGAGGGTCGGTATTAAAGCTTGTTCAAAAGTCTGTTTAGAGCCTTTTACAGTGTCTGGCTAAAAGTCATTCAGTGAAGGTATTAAGTGAATGAGTGAAAATGTCTCACAGTTTCCTACATTATTTAACTCTCATGACTTTTTTTTTTTTTTTTTTTTTTAGACAGAGTCTTACTGTCCCTCTGGCTGGCCTGGAACTCTCTCTGTTGACCATGCTGGGCTTGAACTCACAGAGATATGCCTGCCTCCGCCTCTGCCTCTCAAGTGCTGGGACTAACAGTGTGCATCACTACACCTGGCTTTTTGACTCTTTTACTCTTGAGTAAGCAGAAAGCCCATTTATTCACAGGCTGTGGAAGATGGGGGCAGATAGGTGGCAATTTCAGGAGACAACAGGAACTCTTGTCTATGGATTCTTGCTCCTCCGATTTTACTCTCAATTTAGCTGTAATTTTCATTTGAGAGCTAAACGTATCTTATAGGCAGATACGAGATGAAAATTACATATTCTTCTGGTTTTCCTGTTCCTGTCTGGGGTGTGGGAGTGCAGAATGTGCCATGATATGGTGATGATCATGTGCGAGAGGAGGAAGAACTGCCTCCTGGTGCGGCCAGTGTGCACTGTTCACAGAGCTATCAGGACAAGGTCCTGTGATCCTGAGTCTTGGCCTCGTAAGCCCTTTTCCACTTCTGAGTACAGTGTTTTTCTCTAGGGGAGATCAATACGAAATGAAAAGGTACAGCTGGGAGGATGCCCGGTCAGGCTTTAGCAAATGTTGATTTGCGTATGAATGTTTAGGGAAGACAATGTAGCCAATGTAATGGTGAAAAGTAGTTAGAATTTCCTTGGTGACATTAATTAATAATTGTATGTGGGGTGGAGAAATGGCTCAGCTGTTAAGACTGTTCTTTTAGAGGACCCAGGTTCAATTCCCAGCACCTACACAGTGGCCTGTAATGCCAGTTCCCAGGGGACCCAGTGACCTCTTCTGGCCTCTGTGGGCACTGCATGCAGGTGGCACATAGGTATATATAGGCCAAACACACACACACACACACACACACACACACACACACACACACACACACACACAAATAAATAAATAAAAATGAAAAAATAATTGTATGCAGTTGGATTCAATTGTATTTAGTTCTTTCCATATGTCCCTTAGGAAGGAAGCTAAACAGAGGGCAAAGGAGGAGGTTTCTTTTTTAAAAACTATCTATTTGTTTTTAATTATATCTATGTGTGCCTGTCTGGGGTGGGTATGCACATGTGACTGCAGGTGTCTGCTAAGGCCAGACATGCCAGATCTCTCTGAAGCTGGAGTTCCAGGCAGTTGTGAGCCACCTGACATGGATGCTGGGAACTGAACTCAGGACCTCTGCGAGGCAGTGAGTGCTCTTAACTGCTGAGCTTTTTCTCCATCCCCAGAGGAAAGTAATCTTGTAGACAGATTTCTAAGCAGTCTTATTAAATAAGAAACACAGAGCCAAATACAGAGTTAAAGCCAAAGAGATCAGAGGAAGAGCCACCTAGCTTTAGCTTACCACCAGCAGTAGCTTCCCCAGAGGGAGTTTCTTCCTGTCTGACTTGTCTTTTTATTGCCTTTCTGTTCTGCCTTCTCATTGGCTCTAAAGCCAACCACATCACTGCCTGTCTATACAGACCTCCAGGTCTTTATGGTTGGTACTAGGATTAAAAGTGTCACCACGATTGGCTGTGTCCTTGACCACACAGAGACTCTGCCTGCCATGGAATCGGGATTAAGGGCATGTGCCACCACTGCCGGACTTGTGCTTAATGGCTCGCTATGACCTCTGATCTCCAGGCAAACTTTATTTATTAACATACAAATAAAATCACATTTCAGCACAAATAAAATATCACCATATAATCTCTTAATTGGCTCTCTCTCTCTCTCTCTCTCTCTCTCTCTCTCTCTCTCTCTGTGTGTGTGTGTGTGTGTGTGTGTGTGTGTGTGTGTGTGTTTAGGCCTGAGACCAACATTATCAACATTAGGTATTTTCCTCAATTGCTCTCCACCTTTTTCTTTTTTCTTCTTTCATTCTTTTCTTCCTTCCTCTCTCTGTCTCTCTGTCTCTCTGTCCCTTTCTTCCTTTTTGAGATAGGGTCTTACTATTGTGCCCTGGCTAGCCTGAAACACTTTACCACTACATGAACCATCTCCCTAACCCTTAAATGGCTGGTAGAGCACTTGACTTGTAATACAGCTTCTTCCTTTTTCCCAAAAGTCTTTCTGTGTAGCCTTGCTCCCCTCCCCCACCCCCCCTTTTTTTTTGAGACAAAGTTTTTCTGTGTAACAGTCCTGGCTGTCCTGGAACTCACTTTGTAGACCAGGCTGGCCTCGAACTCACAGAAATCTGCCTGCCTCTTGAGTGCTGGGATTAAAGGCATGTGCCACCACTGCCTGGTGCCCAGCCCTTTCTGTGTTGCCTAGAATTTGAAGTCCTCTGCCTCAGCCTCCCCTGTGCTGGGATTTCAGGTGCATGCCTCTACAGCCTGGCAAGCAGAGTCCCTTTCTTGACAGAATGAGCAAAAGCAGTACAGTTGTATAAACTCAAAGAAAAATGAATGTTGTGAATGTTTGTGAGTGACATAGATATCATCTATAGATACATCATCAGGAAATCAAAATAAGGACAAGGGGCTTGGGACACGAGTCATGGCTCAGTGGTAGAGCCATGAGCCTTGGGTTCAATCTCCAACTGTAGGTGAAAAATAAGATGACAGGTTTGTTGGACCTGAGTCAACTTTACACACTGAAATCATAAACAGCACTAGCAACAATGACAACACTCCATGCTTGTCTGCTCCTCATATCTAGTTCGCTAGAATACACATTTGATACACAGAAACTTATACACACCATCAGAAGTCCTATTTCGTGATTATCCATACGTAGCTGAAACTTTGCATATCTTTTACACCTCAGAGGAACCCTGTTATAATAGCTAATATTCTAAATGGACAGGTTAGGAAGTGAGGTTCAGGGAAGTCAAAGAAGTTCAAAATCACAGACTTAAGTTGGGAGTCTAGAATTGTCGCTTTTGTCTTGGGTTAAATTGATATGACACACATGTCTCCAGTTGAACAAAGGGATACATGCTGTCTTCTGTCTATGCCATATAGATGTGTGTATCCCTGTGTATTTTTCTTTTTTTGAGACAGAGTATCACTGTCCTGGCTAGCCTGGAATTCCCTATGTGGACCAAAGGAACCTCAAATCAGAGATCTGTCTCTCAAATGCTGGGATTAAAGGCATATGACATCACACCAGCTGCTTATAACACACACACACACACACACACACACACACACACACATTCATATGGACACATATGGCTTGTATATGTTGTTATCATTTCTCCTATGCCTCCTGGTCAGATACACACCCCTCACGTAACTAACACCCCTCTCTTAGTCACGTATAAATTGGTGCTTAGCAAAAACAATTTTTTTTTTTTTTTTGGTTTTTCGAGACAGGGTTTCTCTGTGTAGCTTTGCGCCTTTCCTGGGACTCACTTGGTAGCCCAGGCTGGCCTGGAACTCACAGAGATCCACCTGGCTCTGCCTCCTGAGTGCTGGGATTAAAGGCGTGCGCCACTACCGCCCGGCCAAAAACAATTTTTAAAAAAGTTTTTATTTTTAAAAATTACGTGTATGTATGGGTATGGACACATGAGTGCAGGTTCCCTCCGAGTTCAAAAGAAGGTGTTGAAGTTACAGGTAGTTGTGGACATCCTGACTTGGGTGCTGAGAAGTGAACTCAAGTCCTCTGTCAGAGCGGTAAGCCCTCTTAACCTCGGAGCGTTCTCTCCAGCTCCTCAGAAAAACTTTTGGATGAAGGTAGCTACAAAGGTGAGGTTGGGAGTTCTAAGGATAGAGGCATTCAACAATTTAATTGAGCACCTACATCTATGCTAGGTGTTGGGGATAGATGACCAAGCCAGTCAGTGTCCTCCTCTAAGTGCATCATTGTTATAGGTCAGGGTCATGACCCACTAGCCAAAGGTCAATCATCTCGTGATCCTCAAATAACAACGGCAGAAGTAGGTCAAGTTAAACACTTTCTAGGGCTTGAACTTCACCAGCCAGAAGGTGAAGGGCCGACTGTGATGGGAGATAAAGAGTGCAGAGCTCCCTGCGCACAGCTGAGATAAAGGGGTGTGGCGATTCGGTCCGGCCCCAGCTTTTCCTCGAGGTCCTCGGCAGCTCCAATGGCCCGGCAGCACTGGGACTCGGGACAGTCGGATCCTCCGGTGGGCTGTCCCGTTTGCGCTCGCTAGATCCATCAGCGCCCTTTGTGAAGAGTCCCCAATTGTCAGTTCCCCACGGGCAGAAGTGACTTCGCGGAGACTCAAAGGTAAGACATGTGGCCGTAGAGTGTCCCCCAGAACCCACACAGGGGTCTCCCGGCCCCCAAAGTTGTCACCGCTTTCTCCTTAGTCCCTAAAGCGGCGACCCCTCCCCGCTTCTCCTCTCGGGTTGCCTTCCTCCTCCCGCGCGAGGCCCGGAGGAGGCTGGACCAGCGCCCCGGTTCTCGCGAGAGTTCCCTACAAGTCCCGCGAGACTCGCCCGCCGCGGCTGCCGCCGCCTTCTTACGTCTTTCCCTTTGACAAGTCGCCGCCGCTGCAGCAAAAATATAAAGGACGCGGCTACCGCAGCCGCTGGGCAGCCAGGTGCCGGGCGCTGGAGCCGCACCCCACCGCCGCCAGCTCCCGACCCGCGTACGGTAACGCTTCCTCTTTCACCATCTGGACCTCCCGTGTGTGTGCTCGGCTGGCCCAGCCCGGCCGCTCGGGGCCGTTCCCGGGCCGCCCGCCGAGTAGGGCTGCCGGCTGCCGGCTCCCGGTGGACGGCAGGCGGAGGCCTGAGGAAGCCCCGGCCCCTTGGAAGCCTCTTAGAAGCCGAGCTCCCCGCGGGAGGGCCGAGGGACCCGCCCCTGAATAGGCTGGCTGCCCGCGTCCCTTGGCTCCTCAGGGGTTGCGTCTGTGACCTTCTCCCCTTTATCCGCTAACGAGCGCTGCTGCCTTAGCCGGGACTGGCACCGGGGAGCGGCTCTCCGCGCTCTTCATCTTGGGGAGTCGCGACTCCGGTGCTCCCGGTCGCCGGCCGACTTCGGAGGGGTGGAGGTTGAGACGATGTGTCTTTCTTGTCGTCTGTGCCTTTGGGTGGGGGCTGCTCATCCTTTCGGTAAACCTTTCTCCAAATCTCTCACCCGATAAAATAACAGTTTCTAAAGCCCTGGCTACCTGGAGCGGAGACGAGGCGGCAATTGTGTAGTCTCCAGGGTGAGAGGTGGATGGTGGTGATGACAGGAGCTATCCCAGGGACCAGTGATGGGTGGCAGGTTCCCGAGAGACACAGGACAGAAGCTTGGTTCTTACCTCTCTCAGGAGGTTATGTAAAGACGCGCTATATATGTGTGTATATGTGTGTGCGTGTGAGAGATGTGTGTGTATGTATATGTATGTTTGCTGTGGAGTGCAGGGACAGAATCTGCGTTTGCGTTAGTTTCAGAAATGTCTGTAATACTTTGAAGGTGTATGTAGGTAATCAAATGACAAGAGTGATAGATTTCAACGAATTAACAACCCATCTCCAGAGATAGCATTTCATGGTTAATATTTTGGTATATGTCTAACAGACCCTTTACGTTTTGTTTTTTTAATAGTACTTGGCTCGTCCTTGAATGGTACTTCCTCATTTTCTGTGTGTTCCCAAAATGATTTGTTTTATTTGAGTTATTCCTTTGGCCCACTTGATTAAACCCGATTACTTGTTCATTATCACTGGCAGTACCCTGCCATCACTGTCTTTCATTGTGCCTTCTTCCAAAATGATTTTTGCTCAAGTAGCTTTAAAAGTCAAATGTTAACAGGTTTTTTTTCGAATTTAATAACTGAATATTTTTATAGTTCTGTTTGTGATGAGTTCCCTAAATTGGGCTAGTAAACGTTTATGTACAGCAAAAAGAAAAAAAAAATTACGATGAGAAGAAAACTAAGTTTCAAAGTTTTTAAAAATTGATGGTGATGTACCTTTGATTATATGATTCCACACCTGTGTGTTTATACAAGCAAAAGTGTATGTCCTGTGTGCCTGTATTATTTGTAAATGCACACAGATGTTATGCATGTTTGTCTTCTGTACCTGTACATACATTTGTAGATCTTAGAAATAAACCCCTTTAATCCTAGCACTCAGGAGGCAGAGGCAGGCAGATCTCAAAGTTCGAGGCCAGCTTGGTCTGCAAAGTGAGTTCCAGGACAGCCAAAGTTGCACAGAGAAACCATGTCTTAAAAAAAAAAAAAAAAGAAACTAAAATGTTTTGTCATATTATTTGAGAAAGAAGCAGCATTAGGTAGGACAAAGAACAGTCCCCAAATCACATGGCAGGATTTTGTGGCAGAAAGTTATCTAGGGAGGTTGGAAACTTGGCATCTTTCAAAAATAGGGTAGATTGTGAGTTGTCGTTGAAATGGATGGCTTGTTAAGGCCTCCTGTAATTGACAACTTTTATAAATTTTGCTTCCCCTAAGGTTCTTATCACTTGGCTTCTTAAATTTCCAGTCTTGCCATTTACATGTGACACTGATCCATTGATCATGTATTTTCTCCATGCAGACATGCTGGTGGTGTATGGAGGGGAAAGCAAATGTAAATGCATCACTTAATCTGCTCATTAATGTAAACATGTCTGAAAATACCATTTTATTTAAATGGATTTCAGAGAATGTTGTTGATTGGGCTGGACTGGTTAGTAGAAGATGCATGTAACAAATAGTGAAAAGTCTTAGTATATTAAGAAAAATGACTGAGTGCAATGGACAGCTGATTTTTTTTTGTTTTGTTTTGTTTTGTTTTGTTTTTTTGAGACACGGTTTCTCTGTAGTCATGGCTGTCCTGCAGCTCTGTATCCACCTGCCTCTGTCTCCTGAGTGCTGGGATTAAAGGCATTCGCCTCCACCGCCTGGCGGACAGTTTGAGGTTTTAGAATGAAAATGATAATGTTGATGATGTACTTTGGGATAAAGTAGAAGACTGTGTTACTATAGGTAGAGGCAGAATGATCAAGATTTCTAGGCCAGTCTTGGCTACATGGGAGATACTGTTTCAGAAAACAATGAACAAGCCCTTGAAATTTTGTAGGTAGACAACCATAAAAGAACATCAACTGAACAGAATTTTTTTTAGTTGTATACAAAACTTTGCCTTAATGCACCCACAAAACAGTTTGTTATGGATGCCTTCTAGATTTTGTCAAGGTCTTGAACAGAAAATATTGGCTAAGTCATTTAAAAAGGAGATTGTAAAGTTAGCAAAGTCATTTCAGCTAATATATATTTTTTAAACTAAAAGGAGCAAGGAATAGGTACTTACTAGATGCTCTTGATTATTATTTTATTTTTCCTTCTGGCCCTGTAAATTAATGGGAATATTAAATTCCAGAGGAGATCTATCAGCAAGTAAATGTGATGGTTGCAACAGATGATGGTTAGGTTTTACTTTTAATTTTTTCTTTTTGAGACAGGAGCTTATGCAGCTTAGGCTGCCTCTAACTGTGGCCGAGTCTGCCCATGAGCTCGTGATCCTCCTGCTCCCACTTTCCAAGTACTGAGGATACGGAGAGTAGTGGCATGTAATACAGTGCCTGGCTTCTTTTGTTTGTTTGTTTGTTTGTTTGTTTGTTTGTTTTGGTTTTTCGAGACAGGATTTCTCTTTGTAGCTTTGCGCCTTTCCTGGAACTCACTTGGTAGCCCAGGCTGGCCTCGAACTCACAGAGATCTGCCTGGCTCTGCCTCCCGAGTGCTGGGATTAAAAGCGTGCGCCACCACCGCCCGGCTTGTTTGGTTTTTTTGAGGCAGGATCTTACTATGTAGATATGACTGCCTCTGGGTCCAGGTGCCGGGAGGTATCACTTCTAGCCAACTGCTAAGTTTCTCATGACTTTTTTGAGTATTGGTCATTGATTTTGTAGAAATTCTCTCATTTTTGGCTTATTTGATAGTTTTCTTGTGATTAGATTGAAGTTACACGTTTTAATATAACAATGATACTGTGTCAGTGCATTTTACTAGGAGACTCATGGTGTTGATGTATCTGGTTACTAATGATATTTTAACCTTGATCACTTTGTTCTGTTGGCTTCTGCTGGGTTATTCTAGGTGAGGTTACTGTTTGTCCCTTTGTATTCTCTTTGATGTATTAATATATATCTTGTAGGAGATACTTCGGTACTACAGATAGGTGGTTTCCCTCAAACTTTCTCTTCTTGTTTGTAGCATACATTGAGGAGTTATTTGTATTTCCCTCATTCTTACATTTATGAATTCTGTAAAGGAGTAATGTCCTTTCTCCCTAATTTGTTAATTCAGTTGTTTGTATTAGTATGGTAGTGTGGGTATTCATTTGATTCCCTTGACTGTTATCCAATATGATAGTATTATTCTGCACACATTGTTCCAGCTTTGGCCACTGGGAGTTTTTCTAGTTCCACTTTTTCCTGTTTCAGGAAAATCCTGTAGGAGAGAGGAACAAATAAAAACCAAGTATGTCATGTATATGAAGGTGTCATAATGATCCCTATTACTTTGTATGCTAAACTGAAAGATTACTAATAATATAATTTTTTTCTAATCTGCTTCCACAGGCTAGTAATATTCAGCCTGTTTTCCTACTCCAGTCCTGGGATCAACCACTTCTCCTGGGAGTTGTGGTACCTTTTATTGGAGAATAGTACTTAAAGTTGAGCTGTGGGTACTTATTCCTAGGCCTTTGAATAAATTAGGAAGTATATGTAAAAAACTGGCCCTTCTTACATAAGGGTTGCACATCCATGGATTCAATCGATATGATTGAAAATATTTGGAAAAAAATTACATTTATCTGTTTGTGCGTATGTGTGTATTTGTGTTTGTGTGTTTGTGTGTATAGTGATTAAAGGGCAACTTGTGAGAGTGGTTCTCTTCCACTGTGTGGATCTAGGGGGCTAAATGCAGGTTGCAAGCCTTGGGGACAAGCACTGTTAGCTACTGAGCCTTCTCACCTACCCTAAGTAAAACAACTGTTTGCATTAAGTATTAGACATGATGTGTTAAGTTATGGGTAGGTTGTAGACAAATATGATGCCAGGTTTCTTAAGCCCTTTTTTACTCATGATACCCTTTTGTCAAGTTTTTATGTGACCCTGAATATGTAGTTATATAAAGTAAGTATACAAATGAAAGCTTCACTGATAATCTTATTTTAAAACAGCTATTTTGTATGTATATGGATTTACTATTTACTAAGTACTCAAATTTGGATACTGAGAAACAGGTGTGCTTATTTATTTATTTTGTTTTTTTTGAGGCAGGGTTTCTCTGTAGTTTTGGTGCCTGTCCTGAATCTCACTCTGTAGACCAGGCTGGCCTCGAACTCACAGAGATCCACCTGGCTCTGCCTCCTGAGTGCTGGGATTAAAGGCATGCGCCACCACTGCCTGGCTTATTTATTTTTATATAAGAAATTAAATCTTGACTGAATATTTGATACTACAGGACATAGAGCATCTTCCAACATTTTTTAGAGTTGATCAGTATTTTGCATTTATAATCAACAGTGTTGAGATTGCTGCTTCTCATTAATTCATAGTATAAAATTGCAGAAGTATATTTAGAGCCATTTCAGAAATGTGGGAAAGTCTGTCCTGTTTCCAAATCAAAATTTATTTAATGATTTTTATGTGAAAGTTAAGCCAGCAACTTTAAAAATCAAATGTCCTAACACAAAACAATCCAGAGATATATTAATTTGATGCTTATGTGCTGAGAAATGAGGATAAAAATATTAGAAATCTTGATTTCTGTATTTTAGCTATTGTATTTCAAAAGTGGAGCACTTTATTTGCATAGTAAAAATACTGCAATCCATAATTTACAGTAGTCTCAATCTGAGCCATGCTATTTTGGCATTTCTCCTTGTCATTGCTTGGTGCCATGGCATGCACAATACAGAGCGTACACATTTTATGTTCAGAACCAAGGCTTCAGTGGAGTAACAGCATGGGTGAGTGCTGCTAGAGAAGCATTAGATTTATTCTTATGTCCAGAAACCTTTTAGTGTAGCTAAATTTTTGGCCACCCCTGAATTTAGTTACATTATGGAATTACTACTCACAGTTTAAGAAACTGACTGTAAGGGACCAGAGAATAATAGATTTTGTTATCTGCCAGGGAGGGAGTGGCGACTCTGGAACCTATCCCTTGAAAATACTGAAGGACAGCTATATTTATTTCTCTATGCATTAAAGAACATGCATTTATATCGATACCCTTTCTTCCAAAACTACGAGGTTGTTCTGACCTTTCTTCATTCCTTATTTGTATCTTCTTTCTGTGACAGAAGCCTGGATCTCAGTATTGTAACATACATTTGTTAACTTTTGGAATATCCATCAGGTAGGTAGTTTGCTAACTTATGAAAAGCATTCACTAAATTGATTATCTGTGTGCAGTTTTTATCTTTAGCCTTAGTTATTTAGGTTATCTGTTGATTCCCTGCTTTCTTTAGTGTGGCTGTGTTACTTTTGTGCAGTGTAGTTCAGTTCCTTTGTGACTCCTTTGTTTCTATTTTGATTGCTTTCAGTCCTGGTTGATGTTAACTAATTATTATTAAGGATGATGGTGATTTCAGAGAACAACTCTCAAGTATCTCACCCTGGGCTCAAACTTGGTATTCTCCTGCCTCAACCTTCTGAGTGCTAGGGTTACAGGCATGTATCATCACACATGGGTGTTATTGTTAGTTTTGGTTTGTGAAACAGTACAGTTACTAAATGCCGCTGCTGTTAAACTTTACTACTTAAAACAATTACTCAAAAGTATCTCTCTATCCTCCTTCTTACTGTCTCATTCTTATGTCCCTATCTTTGTTTCTCCTTTTCCATGTCCATTAAGGTATCCAGAGTTGAAATTTAGTTTCTGACTTATCTCTTCTTCAATTATTTTACCCAAATGAGCAGATTATGTGCATTTTAAAGGATTAAATGTGTGTGTTTACATCCCATAGTATACATATGGAGGTCAGAGGACAACTTGGAATTGGTTCTTTGCTTACATGATGTGGGTCTCGGGGATCAAACTTAGGTATCAGGCTTAGTGGCAAGCACCTTTACCTAGTGAGCCATCTTATTGGCCCCTACATTTTCTTTTACTCCTTTTTTCTCATATAATTTTTAATTGACATATAAACCACATATCATAAAATGCATCATTTAATTTAATTAATTAATAAATGATTTTTTGAGACAGAATCTTAATATGTTGCACAGGCTGGCTTCATATTCCTGGCCTCAGGTGATTCAACTGCGTCCATCTCCTGAGTAGCTGGTAACAGGCATATGCCATACCCTTTTAAAGTGTACAAGCCAGGTTTGCATGCATGCATGCATGCATGCTTGCTTCCTTCCTTCTTCAGACAGGTTTCCCTTGCCGCAGACTTGAGGTCCTCATAGATCTTCTAATTATTGGGTTACAGGACTTTGCAGTCATGTAGTTAAAAAAAAAAAAAAAAAAAGCACATTCACAAGGTTGTGCCACTTATCACCACCATCTAATTCTAGAACATTTTATTATCCCCCAAAGAAACCTTGTGATCATTAGCAGTCACTTCCAAGGTCTGTATTCTGTTCTACTTTCTATGTGGATTTGCTGATTCTATTCTGGGTATTTTGTGTAGGTGAAATTGTATAATATGTGGTCTTTTGTTCCTGGTTTCTTTAAGTTAGTGTAATTTGTTCAAAGTTCATTTATGCTGTAGCATGTATGAGTACTTCAGTGTTTTTTTTTCCTGGCTAAATGATATCTATGTAACATTTTATTCTATGTATCAGTTGATGGGCATTTTTTTTTTTAACCTCTTGGCTCCTGGGAATAATGTTGCTATGACCATTCATGTACATTGTGTGTGTGTGTGTGTGTGTGTGTGTGTGTGTGTGTGTTGCTATAGAATGAGGTCAGGGCCTGTGTTCACTAGAGGAGCACTCTTTCACTAAGTTATATTTCTAACTCTTCTGTTCCTTTCTACATGAAGTTTATCATAATCTTTTTGCATTTTTTTTCACGTAACAGTAATGTATCCTGGAAATGTTGCAGATTGGTTCATTCTTTTGAAGATATATTATTTTCATACTCTTGACTTTTTTTTTTTTTTTTTTTTAAAGATAAGGTCTTAATATGTAGGCTGGCCTGGAACTTACTGTGTAGAACAGACTAGGCTGGCCTTGAGCCACAGAGATCTGCCTACCCTTTCCTCCAGAGTATCTTCATTTTTTTTTTTTTTTTTTTTAAAAAACAGCTGTGTAAGCCAGGCGGTGGTGGTGCACGCCTTTAATCCCAGCGCTTGGGAGGCAGAGGCAGGTGGATCTTTGTGAGTTGGAGGCCAGCCTGGTCTACAGAGTGAGATCTAGGAAAGGCGAAAAGCTACACAGAGAAACCCTGTCTCAAAAAACCCAAAGCAAAACAAAACAAAACCACCCCCCCAAAAAAAAAACCCAGCTGTGTAGATGCAGCTACACCTATGTATGACATTTGCTTGTTTTCTGTATTTTGCAGTTACAAATAGTGTTTCTATAAATGACCTTGTACATATCCATTTTGTGTTAGTAGAGATATATGGTATATCTTCCTAGTAGATTCCTATAAGTAGGATTGATGGGTCAAAAGTTAAATGCCTATGTAGTTTTGCTAAGTATTTTCATTTTCCTTATATATGTACCATCAGAAATATATGAAAGCAGTTTTTTCCCTATAGACTCACCAACAGAATGTATTGTCTTGCTTTTTAATTTTTTCCAGAGATAAGTCCTTTAAAATGCTTTGTAATTATTGTAGAAAGGCTTGTGGTTTAGTGGATTGTTACAGATTGAAAAATATATTATCCCTAACTATTGTTCTGATATGTACAAATTGTTATATGTAGGTGAAATTGATTAGAATATAATTTCTAGCCTAGTCATGATTTCTTATTTGAGCCCTTTCTTATTTAATGGAGGTATAGGGTTGATTCATAATGCCTATATGCTAAAATTCTTACAGTGGTTCACAAACGATGTCTGAATTTGGAAGAAAGAGCTTTCTTCTTCTGGTATTTGTTAAAATAATAGTTATTGGTTCACATTTCATAATAGTTAAGATATTTTGAACAACACATGCAGTACATATTGACATCTATGGTGTCAAGACTTATTTTTACCAGTAATAGTAGTATTTGTAATCTGTTCCTGTAAGCAAGAAGACCAATCTTTTTTTTTTAAGATTTATTTTTGTTACTTAAAAATATGTGCATGTGAGTGTGTGGGTATATGCGCATGAGTGCAGATGCCTGAGATAGCTAGAGACACCAAATTCTCCTAGAGATGGAATTAGAGGTAGATGTTAGCCTCTTGTTATGGGTTCTGGAAACTCAACTGTTGTCCTCTGCAAGATTAGTGTGAACCACTCCCAGCCTCCCAAGAAGACCAATATTAAAATGAAACTGAGAGTTTAAAATTCTAGATTCAGATGGTCCTGTCAGATTTTACTGATGCCATGGAACTAGGACAACTAAAATCTTCATCACAGGGTAGCAAGTAAGGCTGGAACTTTAGGTTCTTTGCCAGAAAGGACACTGCTCCAGGTGCTAGGAACACATTAATTGAAAATCAGGGTTGAGGATGTAGCTCTTGCCTAGCATATGCTAGGTGATGGATGTGATCCCCAAGCACTGACAAACAAGCCGGTGCATTTTTGCACTTAAGGAGCCTATATTTTAGTGGTTTTATGATTAATTGATGGTTCATAAGAAAACAGATGGTAGGTGTTTGTTTGTGACTAGAACCAGTAGTAGTCTGATGGAGTCTTAAAATGTCTTTGATGCTGATACAAACCTCAGATAACACTTGATTTCTGGTGATTAGTGGTGTCCACCAATCTTTTCTCTCTGTCTCTCTGTCTCTGTCTCTGTCTCTGTCTCTCTCTCTCTCTCTCTCTCTCTCACTCTCCCTCTCTCTCTGCTGTGGGTTGAATCCCAGGTCTTGTTTGTGCTAGGTAGACACAATACCATGGAACTCCATCCCCAGTTTTAATTTTTTTCCCCCTCTTCATTTCAGGCTTATTTATT
Source organism: Peromyscus eremicus (assembly GCF_949786415.1). Taxonomy (NCBI): domain Eukaryota; kingdom Metazoa; phylum Chordata; class Mammalia; order Rodentia; family Cricetidae; genus Peromyscus; species Peromyscus eremicus. The sequence continues at coordinate 60,961,050 of NC_081422.1, forward strand.
GTATGAATTTGAAGTATACTGTATGCTTTTTAGTGAAATGATGATTTTAGGTGAACAATTTAAAATACCCATCTTACACATGTATATATGTATGGTGTGTGTGTGTGTTGTGTGAAGGTCAGAGGACAGCTTTTAGGAGTTGCTTCTTCCCATTTGCTTTGTTTTGAGGCATGGTCTCTCTTTCTACAGTTGCATTATATACTTCAGGCTAGCTGGCCTGGGAACTTCCTGGTGATTCTCTGGTCTCCATCTCTCATAGGAGTGCTGGGGTTAGAGATGTGTACCATGGCATTGGGCTTTTTTTTTTTTTTTAAAACATGGTTATAAGTATTGGAGCTCATATTGTCAAGTATGTTCTGTATGCACTTGTACTCACTGAGCCATCTCCTTGGTTCATCATTTTGAGACAGTCTCCTGTGTAACTAGGAGGCTAGCTTTAAACTTGTGATCCTCCTGCCTCAGTTTCTTTACTACCAGGATTATAAGAATCTCCTTTTTTTTTTTTTTTTTTGGTTTTTCGAGACAGGGTTTCTCTGTGTAGCTTTGCGCCTTTCCTGGGACTCACTTGGTAGTCCAGGCTGGCCTCGAACTCACAGAGATCCGCCTGGCTCTGCCTCCCGAGTGCTGGGATTAAAGGCGTGCGCCACCACCGCCCGGCTTAAGAATCT